>NC_090927.1:1087835526-1088473286 GCF_040938575.1 Ambystoma mexicanum | reverse complement strand
AGTTCCTATTCACAAATCCACTGAAGACTTACATTAATAAAACATGTGTTGTATGATATTGCAATTCAACGCTGACTTTGCTGTTTCAGAAACAACCTTAATGGAAACAGTAAAGACTCCTGTGGAACATACTCTCGGCAAAGGACTAACCAGTTTTCAAAGACTGGTTAAGGCAGCTAGGAAAAGGTGCGTTGTCCAATCGCAATTATTAATTTCGCTGCTGCAGAGTCTAGACGTCCTTATTTTTCTGAAACCTTGAAAGATGTACATGGATTTCTTATGTCAACCTTTTAGGTTTTAGAAAAGGAGCAAGTTCCGGGGGGCTTAAAATTCAGATTAGATAGGCAGGAGCTAAAATCAGCTCTTGGGTATCTAGCATTAGCCAGTGACCATGAGCTATCACTAGGAAAGAAGGCGCTAGTATATTGTGTTTTGCTAATCTAATTTCCACATACGATGGAAACAATTTTGTCCATTATTTGTGACCTATTATGCTTTAAAATGTCTTATAGATGTGTACACATGTTTATTAAAAGATTGTCCGAAATTAACAGAGTTAAATTCACATAGGTGTGTATTTTCGCCATCAATTGGCATTAGGAACTAAAAGTAGCTCCTGGTAGCAGTTAGTGTCAAGCTTACCAGGCTCTTCTAGGCTATAAGCAGGAGCTAAATAGCTCCCAGCGCCCCTCAATTTCGAACCCTGAAGTTCCTGTGGATTATTCTATTGGACTTTCTTACGAGTGGTGACATGTTTGCTCAGGTTGTCATGATCAAATTGTGGACTGGGACCTTTTGAACCGTTTGTGCACCTTTCGTTACCTAACAAAGATAGTGTGCAGTTTTGTGACCTTGTTATCAACACTTACAAGGACATGGTTTGTGGACATTTTGGCACCTACTTCAACAATAAGACATTTGCAGTGTCAAAAGTATTTGATACTCATGTTGCAATGATACAGAGCTGAGAGTTCAAAGAACAGGGAACAAGGCTGCTTTGATGATAATTCAACTTAGGCTGAAGAAACGGACTGTTGAACGCCGCTCCCGTAAAAACCCCTCCTCAGGATGGGGACCCTCTTGGCGCGAAGGGCCCAGGGCTGCAGGGTTGAGAGAGCAGTCACTCATCTCAGGGATGGGGAGGGTGAGACTCACGGGGGTCGGGAGGAAATAGCAGAGTGTTTTGCTGACTATTATAGCAAACTCTACTCCAGACAACCAGACGAATCATTGGAAGATATCCGTGCCTACCTGGCAGAACACCCTCTGCCCAGGCTGTCTGACACGGAACTAGGGGTCCTGGAGAGTGAAATATCAGAGGAGCAAGTGGAGGGCGCCATCAAGAGATTGAAGGCAGGAAAGGCACCAGGAGGTGACGGCTACACGGCAGACTTTTACAAGCAGACCCAATCGGTCCTGCTGAAGCTTCTGGCCAAACTGTTTAATCAAATTAGGAACCGAGACTACATTCCACCGACGTTCCTGCAGGCCCTCACCACGGTTATACCCAAACCCGGCAAGGACCAGACAGAGTGCGGGTCTTACAGACCCATCTCACTCCTAAACCTAGATGCTAAGATTTTCGCTAGAATCCTGGCTTCCAGACTGGAGGGCTGCCTTCCTCGCCTGATACACCTCGATCAAGCGGGATTTGTCTTAAACAGGCAGGGCTCCGACAACATGCGAAAAACACTTCATGTACTTACCTCGAGGGGGGTCTGTGACGAGGGCGCGCTCTTATTGGCCATTGACGCGGAGAAAGCTTTTGACAGGGTCAGTTGGGCTTTCATGGGAGAGGTTTTCACGACTCTGGGGATGGGCCCGAGATGGCTTGGTTGGATGTCCGCGCTATACTCCACCCCCTCGGCTAGAGTGGTGGCCAATGGGACAGAGTCGAGGGCGTTTCCCCTCGAGCGTGGCACGCAGCAGGGATGCCCACTGTCCCCGCTAATTTACGCACTTGTGATGGAACCATGGGCAATCTCGGTCCGCAATGATGTTGCCATCAGGGGAGTAGAGGTAGGAGACATGCAATGCAAAATCTGCCTCTTCGCGGATGGCGCGCTACTCTACATCACAAAACCATCCCACACAGTCCCTACAGGGTCTCTCGCGCTATGGGGAGCTATTGGGGTACAAAGTCAATCTTGAGAAATCGGTGGCGTTCGTAGGGGGAAACTTGTCAGATCCAGAGACAGCCTTTGTGAATGGGCTCTCCTTTCAGCTACGGGAGGAGGGATTCCAGTATCAGCTACGGGAGGAGGGATTCCAGTATCTGGGGGTCCAGGTCATCCGCGATCCCGAGGGCTTATACTCGGCCAACTCCCCCCCCCCCCTTTGGTCTGCAATTAGAAGGGACATGGAGAGATGGGCAGGGTCGGGTCTTTCCTGGATGGCACGTCTTAATCTTATAAAAATGGTAATCCTCCCCAAATTTCTGTTTCTCTTTCAAATGCTCCCGGTGCCGCTACCCAAAATATTTTTCACGGAAACGAAGCGAGTCCTTCTCAACTTCCTCTGGTCCGGTAAAAAACATAGAATCTCCTATGAGGTGTTAACCAGGCTTAAAGAAGATGGCGGGGTGGGATACCCCGATTTGGAAACATACTACAGGGCTTCCCAATAGAGGGTTTTGGTCGATCACTTCACCCAGAGTACGAAAAAGCAATGGGTAGCCATGGATAACGGGCCCCTTGCACCTGTCACAATAGAGGAATGGCTCTGGGTCCCAAGGAAGAAGATTCCCTAGAAGTGTCCTGAACCACCCAGTCCTAAAAGTATTGTGGTCCCTATGGAAGGAAGGAGGAGGTTATTATCGCTGGCTCACAACCTGGCCCTCCCAGCTAAACTGTATATGCCCCCCCCCTTTCCTGGCTAAGATAGCAGAACCAGTGGCATACCAAAAGTGGTTCGAGGCAGGCCTCAGCAGGACTGGCCACCTCTGGGTGGGGGGCTCGTTCCTACCCCTGAGTGACTTGGAGGAGGTCCTGGGAATAGGCACTCTGTCCCCCTTCCGCTATCTCCAACTTAAGGGAGTCCTCTCTGAACCATCCTGGGGGTACACCCTTAGGAGAGACCTTACAGACTTTGAAAAACTCCTTCTCTCCGCGAGGGGCTCCAAGGGGATAATATCTCGCCTCTATAGGCGCCACCTGCACGCATACAATGGGGAAGGGACCTGGGAGAGGAAATTGACGACAAAAGGTGGGCCGAAATGTGCAGGCGGGCCAATCGCTCCACGGCCTCACTTCAGTATCGCCACCAAGCCCTCAAAGTATTACACCGATGGCACTACCCCCCCCCCCCGCATAGGATTGCTAGAATGAGGCCAGGTTATGACCCACATTGCTGGAAGTGCAAGACCGAGAGGGGAGATTACATCCACATGTGGTGGTGGTGCCCGTTGGTTCAACAATACTGGGAAAAGGTACTGGCCTGGATCAGGGGAGGACAGGTTGCAGCGGTCTCCCTGCCCCTGGCTGCTTCTTTTTGGGATTGAAAACACCAGGACCACATGCTACAGATTATGCTGGTGGCATGGCAGCCAGGTGCTGCCTAGCGCAAAAATGGAAAACCCCGGAATGCTGGGGGAAAAACATGGGTCACCAAAGTGCGGGCCATTTACGATATGGAATTTCTCACACATCTACTTGACGAATCTAAGTCCAACATCGAAGAAATATGGCTTCCCTTCTTTGATAAATACGGCCGCCCAGTATGATGTTATACACCAAAGCCGGAGGATTCCCCCCCCTGGGGGCGTTAGGCCAGTACGCACTTACCGGACTACGAGTTTCTCGAAACTCGGCTCTTGACTTTGGCGTGCTATGTGCACATCGTGAGGACATTACTCCGCTCTTTCGGAGCCCGTCAAATTTGCAACTAGTGAGAACTTGAACTGGAAGGGGGTGGGGGGAGGGACGGGGTTTGGGGCGGTATTTTATACTTGGTTTCTTGTTTATCCATGTTTGAATAAGCTCTGTACTGTTGTAACACATGTATGAAACCTAATAAAATATGATTTTCAAAAATAAACCCTCTTCTACCTCTCTGGCCAATTACGAAAACTTGGTCAAACAATATAAGGACGCTATCATTACAGCAAAATCCTCTCTGTATAATGACAGGATTATGCATGCAAAATCTAGCTCCAAGGAACTCCTTGCAAGTGTAAACAAATGCAAGGGTAAACCGGTAAACCAAGCTCTATGCAGGTCCCAGTGAAAGATCAAGACTGGTGTCAAACCATTCATGACTCCTTCATTAATAAGGTCAATTAGCATTAAAACAGCAGTCAGTCCACCAGGGACGCTTGTTATAGTGGGGAATTGCCCAAGTTGGGCAGTGTGGGACCAGATCTTTCCACAACTATCACCTCCTTTTTTTCCTGTGTCCCTTGCTCTGAAACCACGATCCTGCAAATTATTTCCGGTATGAAGCCCACATCCTGTCACAGTGCTGTCTGCCCTTTTAGCCTTCTCATAAAGAGTATGGATGTGCTTTGTCCCTGGATCACGAAATTAATTAATCTTTCCTTTGCTGAGGGGTCCGTTCCTCTTTTTCTGAAGGAGACCTGGGTCACCCCTCTCGAGAATCTTGATCCCTTCTCTGTGGATAACTACCGCCCTATCACTAATATTCCCTCTCTCAAAGATTTTGGATAAGGTGGCCTACACCCAATTTCAGAACTTTATCGAGGGGAATGATATTCTCCTGGCACACCAGTCGAGGTTCAGAATGGGGCATGGCACTGAAACGGCCATTCCAGACTTTAAGGCTAAAGTACTACACAGTATAGATCTCAGGCAACCAGCAGTATTGAAGCTGTTGGACTTTGCTTTCGATCTTGTTGATCATATATTGTTGGAGGATAGACTCTGCACTGTAGTTGGCTGTTCCTCTCAGGCATCTCAATGGATCTCATCCTTTCTTGGCCCACAGAATGTCAGAGTGAGCGTTGGTGAGGCCTTCTCTAAGCCCACAGCAATTATGTGTGGTGTCCCGCAGGGGCCCTGTCTCGCCCCCCTCCCTGTTCAACATTTAGATCATTCCCTTTTTGAGACTTCTTGACAGCCTGGGTGTCCAGTATGCGAATTATGCTGATGACACCCAGGTTGTCGTTAAACTTTCTGGTTCCTACTCTGGAGGACTTGGCCAACCTCAACTCTATGCTGCAATCCATGCTTGGATGGCCACCAACTCCCTTCCACTTAACACCACAAAGACAGAGCTTCTGATTGTTGCCTCTAGCTCTAAATTGAAATCTTTATCGACCGAATACAAGAGCTTTCTCATCTTTGGTACCTCAATACCCGTGGCAAAGAAGGTGAAGACCCTTGGTGTCATTTTAGATGCTGAGCTCACAGCATGTTGCTCAGACCAGATCCTCCCGTGGCCTGATCAACAAATTGTTATGCAGTATTCAACCGTTCCGGATGTATGAAAACGCAGCAATACTTGCCACTGCTCTTATCAATTCACGCATGGACTACTGCAACAGCCTTCTGAGTGGCTGCTAGCAGTCAAATATTTCTTCTCTTCAGGTTTCACAGAATGGAGCAGTTCGTGCCATCGTAGGTCTGTCAAGACGAGCTCATATTACTATGTCCAGGCGGGATCTTCATTGGTTGCCTGCGAAGCTCAGACACATAATTCTTACCTTGACTCATAAATGTCTACTCAATCTTGACCCCAAATATCTTGTGGCTCGTCTTCTGCCCTATGCTCCTTTTACTCTCAGGTCACAGAACCAAGGCAGACTTGCACATCCCAGATTTAAACTAGTTAAGGCTGGCAGGCGCAGATTTACTGTTCAGAGTCCAACTACTTGGAACATACTTCCATATAGCCTTAGAGCTATCTCGACAACTGTGGAGTTCAATAAAAGGTTGGAAACTCATCTCTTCAAGCTACCACCTGATTAATCTGGTCCTGCTCTATCTCTCCTGTCCATTGTCTTCCTGATCCACTGTTTCCCTGAAATTCCTTTGTTCCGTTTGTCTGGTGTGTGTGTGCGCTCTGAGGCCTTCGGGCATGTGGTGCAGATTATACACATTTTTAATAAATAAACAATACCGAAATACTGAACTTTGCACAGGCATGTCTCTAGATCACAAAAACATTTATTTCAAACTGTTGGATCTATATTCCATGAAGGAATGAGGATTCACAGTGGTCATTATACAAGTTTGCTGCAATGAGAAAAACTGGTTTGTCTGTAATGATTCTTTGGGTTTATTTCAAGCACAGATTGCCTAGACAGCTAACAAATGCCTTTTTACTTTTACTGAACCAGCAAAGTACAAATTAATTTCGATTTTAGATTAAAAAAAACATCTTACTTTAATAATTGTGTCTTACTAAGCTTCTAACATAAATATGGGTTTCTTCGTGTAATTATGGCCAAATTGGGGATACAAACTTTAACTAGAATTATAAATCTAATTAGAAGTTAGTTATCATTTTTTCACTAAAAAAGTAAATAGTTTGAATTATTTTTATAAACCAGACATTCTGCAATCTTTTGCTTCTTGTTTTTTCATGTCAAACATAGTCTATAAATTATTACTTCCTGTAATATTTCCCACAGTATTATTATGTCCCAGCTACATTATTTCTGGGTATAGGGTCGGATTCTTAGGAGTAGGACTGATGGATATATACTGTGTTGAGTTACTAAGAACAGACGTGAGGTGCAGCTTTAAGATTTAAACTTAATAAGATTTCAACTACATGGATAGAGTGCATGTTCATGTTAAAACACATCTTACCAGTATATACAATGGGAGAGATTAGTTTCCAATTTGTGAACGTGGCCCAGTTGTGGACGTACTGTGACAAATCCAGGGAATTTGTATCTTCTCCCCAAGGGGGAGCCAACCCCTTTGGGACTAGGGAGGTGAACCTGTTAAACAATACCCTCACAAAGGGACAATGCATGCGAGATCCCACAGGGGGTCCTCGTTTGGGGACAAGGACTGCCCAAGCAGGGATTCTAAACCCACCTTCCATCATATCAACCCTCCACTGCTCCTATGTTTGTTGGTTATATTGGAATTGAATAGGGCAAACACATACATGGCCCTTTTAAGGTGGATGGCTCCATTTTTAATTGGATTGGTCTCTGCCTCTCGACACAAAGCAGGGCCAATAGAGTCCTCCCTTCCATTCCAGGGACGGGCTTAAATAATGTGGACGGTCAAGCCAGAGAAAGAACCCGCAGAAGAGCAGGAAACTCTGGCCTGCAGGACAGAGGTGGATGCTCCCGGTCATTAGGAGCTGACAACCACGCCGTCATTGTGGCAGGCAAAGCCCCATAACAACCCGCGGACTGCTGCCGCTCTAATGAAAGACTCCTGGAAAGCAGGGAACCACGGGAGAACCAAAGAGAAGAGAGAGAAACAAAACACACCAGCGACATTCTCCGTCGACCCTGAAATCCAGTAACAGAAGAGGTACCACGGGTATGAGATCCCCTGAACCGAAGCAACAGTACCAACCCCAAACAGAAGGGGCCATAAGGACCGCGCCCAACTCAGCAGCGCTGCTGGCTCACAGGTACGTAGCAGTACCGCTGGAGCACAGTGAGGCTGCACCGAAGCCCAAACGGAAGGAGGTGGAGCCAACGACCCTCCAAACAGGGTTAAGCAGGTCCAAATCGCAGACAGGCCTTCTGATCCAAATACCTGAGAAGGGGTGGAAGCAGCGAGTGACCAAACTGGGCTAAGCAGGCCAAATGCTCACACAGGGCTACCGATCTGAATATCTCAAAAGGGGATAGAACCAACAACCAACCAAACCGGGCTGAGCCCAAACGAGGCTAATGATTTGAATACAACTGAAGGGGGTGGAGCAGGTGACAGCCAGACAGGGTTGAGCAGGCTGAAGCCCACACAGGCTAACAAACATTGTCATGACCACTGTGAGGGGGCACAAGTTGTGCCACAAGCAGGCTCCCACCAGAACCCTGAGGGCCTTAAAACCACTGCAAAAGGGCTCCTGGAGCCAGTCCTGGCGCCTTTGGCACCAGGCTCATATGTAGGAAGGAAGGGCTGTTCAAACTAGGTCCCATTTATCTACATGGGCCTTTAAATCCAACATGGAAGCACCCACACAGTCTAGTTCTAAGAACCAAGCCATGCGGTCTAGTGTTTTGGGTGTGGCAGGCCTGGAACTACTTTCCCTGGTACTACTTTACCTGGGCTGTATAAACCACACCCTGACTCCAGAACACGCTTTGTGTTATTCTGCAACCACCAGCGTGACGCTCACCGTGTCCAGCACCTGGTCTTCAGCAGCTTCCTGTAATCCTGCAAGAACAAGATTATTCTGTCTTACCTGAGAAAACACCATCCAGCACTCAGCATCTCAACTGGGCTGCAATCTGTGGAAACCGAGAGAAGAAGAAACATCACTCACCTGTAAGTACTAGCTTAAGGACTACTGGCGAACCGCTACCACAGCTGCTGTTCGAACATTGTGACCTGCAAGAACGAGAAAGGGAAAAACAATATTAGAACGCGCGCTTCCAAAACATATAATTCTATCAGTCTTACCTGAATTCCATTGCACTACGCCACACTTCCATCCGGAGCACCACAGCAACATCTGCAAAGGAAAAGAGACATATTCAGGTTCGCTTTCAATATTAAACAACCGCACAGCACTGTACTTACCTTAACGGATTCCGGGGCCTGTTTTTCATCGCGCTCTCATCCACTCGCAGCACCACACCGCGCTTTCTCTTACCTAGAAACGTGCCTCTCCATCCGGCACGCCAGCATCAAGACCTTTGCACCTGAAAAGAAGGAGATAAAGACATTAGCGAATTCCCACCATAAACAGAACAAAGACTTACAATTAACAAACCTACCTGCCTACCAGCATATTCGGGGTCACAGCAGGCCTGGGCCCAAGGAAGGCGTACTGCACCAGTGAAGCAACTCGGGCAGCTCGCCAACAAACGTCAAGCGCCCCTGCCCAAGAAACGCAGGACGGATAGCTCACCCTACAAATTACTAAGGTGAGAAAAGAACCCAGTGGGAAGGGAATCGGTCAGAGGGAGGTGGGAGATTCACCCATTAGAGACAGTTATCACAAATCCTCCCTTCTGTAATTGCAGATTCATTATTCAGCACTGGGCAACTACGCATCCAGGGTTCCAGATCTCAGAGCCTTCCAGACACCCCCGGGGATATCAGGTGAGCGTAACAGAACACGAAGCTTTTAAACCTTATTAACCTGGGTGTCATGGAGACATCTGAAACTGATCAGTTAGCCCAGCTTTTGGGACAATTACGCGCCGAGGTACACGCAGCCCGGCAAGAAACCAATGCCTTAAGATGAGAGTTAATAGTCACAAAAGACTGTGCTGATGAACTCAGCAAACAGCTACTACAAACACAGGCGGGGCAGGCTCCATTGCCCGGATTTGCCCCATCCGTCTCTACACCATCATCAGTCAATCCAGCACAGATAACGTTGCCGGCAGCAGTACCCCTGGCACCACCAGAACGGTTTAATGGAGACCCCAGAAGGTACGCAACATTCATGAACCAGTGCCGCCTCCATTTTCTTTGTAGGCCTGGGGCTTTCCCAAACGACCAGGCGAGGGTGGCCTTCGTGTTATCATATTTGAGTGGAAGTGCCGCAGACTGGTTGGTACCTTTAGTGAGCTGCAGAACATTAGGGGTTTTCAACAGGAGATGGAAAAGTTATTTGCTCGACACCTGCATGGACAAGCTCTTGATAACGAACTCCTGTCCCTCCACCAAGGGATCAAGATTTGCTGACTTATATTGCCACCTTTAATGGACTGGATGTAGAAGCGGGGTGGCCAGAAGATAAAAGAACCACGTTGTTTCATCTGGGCCTCCGAGGAGACCTGAAGGATGTCCTTGCTCAAGTGGTAGACCCACCTAAAGACTGTGCAGAGTTCATCAACCTGGTAGTTCAGTTGGACCACAGAATACAGGATCGAAGAACAGACCGAAGCAGACTCGAAAATCGTGCCATGTACGTACTTTCAAAGGAGAATGTTCAACATCCATCAGAAAATACCACAGAACCCATGCAGATTGGAGGAGTATGACCCCCTTTAACCAAGGTTGAAAGAGACAAGAGGAGACAGCTACAGTTATGCCTATACTGCGGTAAATCAGGTCACTACCTCAAAGAATGCCCAGTGAAACCGCGAAGGAAGGTGGTAGGCGCTACAGAGGAAGAAGATGATGGAAAGGAATCGGAAAACTACCAGGCCCGGCAAGCGTAGGGGTCCGCTTGTCGAGCGAGAAGGATGAGTCACATACCTCACATTTCGCCCTACCAGCAACCTTGATCAATCACCAACGACCGTCACGGATGCATGCCATAGAGGCATATATAGACAGCGGAGCAGTTGGTAATTACATAGATCGAGATCTGGCAACAGAAATGGGACTTCCCTTATACACAAAACCAACAACTGAAAAGGTAACTATTGTTGACGGTACAGAAATTGCTTCGGGACCAGTAACCCAATGCACAACAGAATTAACCCTTTTGTGTCAGGATGGACATCAAGAAGCAATCACGTTTGACCTCATCAAAGCTCCTCAGTTCCGGTTGATCTTAGGGATGCCATGGTTAGTAACTCACAATCCCCACATAGACTGGCGTGGAAAGAGACTGACCTTTTCCGACGAATGCGCCCACACTTGCTACCCGAAATCTATACCACAGCCAGACCTGAAATCTGTTCAAGGAATAGCATCGGGGATCGCGGAACCAATGGACACCTTACCAAAAGAATATCAGGATTATAAAGATGTTTTTCAGAAGGAACAGGCTAACACATTACTGCCACATAGGCCCTATGACTGTCAGATCGACCCGATACCTGGCGCACAGGTTCCTTGTGGTCGAATTTATGCGCTTACGGAAACCGAAAATGTCCACTTGAAGTCCTATCTGGATCAATACCTGGCTAATGGATTTATCCGCCCGTCAAAGTCACCGGCAGCCTCTCCCTTATTCTTCGTACCCAAGAAGGAAGGAGATTTGAGGACTTGCATCGATTACCGCGCACTTAACCAAATCACAGTAAAAAAACGTTACCCTTTGCCCCTTATCCCGGAACTGTTGGACCAAGTTAAGGATGCCCGACTCTAAACTAAACGAGACCTCAGAGGAGCATACCACCTTATATGTGTTAAGAAAGGGGATGAATGGAAAACCGCGTTTCGCACCAAGTATGGCCTGTACGAATATCAAGTAATGCCTTTCGGGCTGTGCAATGCTCCCGCAGCGTTCCAAAACTTCATGAATGATGTATTACGGGAATTAATCGATGTCTGTGCCGTGGTCTATATGGACGACATCCTGGTGTATTCCCCCTCTGAAAGAGATCATGTGGAACATGTTCGCTCAGTCCTTGCAAAACTTCGCCAGCACAAACTGTACGCTAAACTCGAGAAATGCTCCTTCCATGTCACCGAAGTTGAGTTCCTCGGTTTTGTTCTCTCGCCAAAGGGAGTCGAGATGGATTTACACAAAGTAGATGCCATCCTTAATTGGCCGTCACCTTCTTCACTTAAAGGAACCCAAAGCATGCTCGGCTTTGCGAGTTTTTATCGCCGATTTATTCCAGATTTCTCACGGATAGTCCACCCAATCACATCGTTACTGAGAAAAAACAACAAAAAATTCCAATGGACTGAAGAGGCGGAACAGGCCTTTCAAGAACTCAAGAAAAGATTCACCTCTGTGCCAATTTTAAGACATCCTCGCCCTGATCTCCCCTATGTAGTGGAAACTGATGCTTCCAGCGTAGCTATGGGAGCAGTTCTCTCTCAAAGAGATCCAGAGACAGGCCCATTACACCCCGTGGCCTTTTGGCCACGTAAATTCTCACCACCAGAACTTAACTATGCAATTACAGACACAGAATTGTTGGCAATAAACTCATCCTTCAAAGCCTGGCGGCTGTATCTATTAGGTGCCAGACATACCATCACAGATCACCGAAACCTTCAATGCCTAAAGTCAGCAAAAGCCCAATCACCACGACAGTTGCGGTGGGCTCTATTCTTCGCAGAATACGATTACGTAATAACATACCGACCGGGAGTTCGGAATGGGATGGCCAATGCCTTGTCTCGTATGGGTGTTGAAGAGAAAACGAACAGCACCCTGGACCCTGTTGCCATCATCCCACGTGATAAACTACTGGGACTCACCACCAGATTGACTCAGAGTGAACTTCAAGATAAGATTTGAACCTTAATGAACCCCGAGAACTTGCAGAAATTGAATTCCCAAAATTAACATCACACGGTTCTGGATGGATTACCCTACTTCAGGGAACGACTATATCTACCAAGTAAAGATCTGCAAGAATTGGTCATGTCTGGTTATCATGATTCCCTGATCGAAGGCCATCCCGGAATTGCTAAGACTCTAGCCAAGGTTAAACGGAATTATTGGTGGCCAACCTGGCGTAAGGCCATTGCTTGATTCGTTCTGTCCTGTGCGATATGTGCACAGAATAAATCACAAAAACAGAAACCAGTTGGACTCCTACAACCACTGGATATTCCACCGGCTCCCTGGCATACTCTTTCTCTTGATTTTATTACAGATTTACCTCCCTGTCAAGATTTTAATACCATTCTGGTGGTTGTGGACCTGTTCTCTAAAATGGCACATTTCATTGCATTCAAAGGACTTCCTAACGCTCCCGGTCTGGCAAAAGCATTTCTTGAACAGATTATAAAACTGCATGGTTTCCCCTCAGTTCTTATCTCAGATTTGTATCCAACTTCTGGAGGAAATGCTGTACCATGGCACAAATCGATGTTCGATTATCCACTAGCCATCAACCCCAAACGGATGGACATACAGAAAGAACAAACCAGACATTAGAACAGTATCTACGTTGCATGCTGCATCAAGTGGAAGAGAATTGTTAAGACTTGTTATGGATAGTGGAATACGCATACAATAACTCCATACACACCAGCACGGGACAAAGCCCTTTCTACACAATATACGGAAGACATCCACGTACCTCTGAGCTAGACTCCCCCACGACCTTGGAAGTGCCAGTGGTAAAGACTCTACACAAAAGCATAACCCAAGCCTTCAAAAGGGCAAATAAACATTTACTGCAAGCCAAAGACAGACACAAAAAAATTCTCGGACCGGCATCGAAAGAAAGCTCCCGATTACCAAGTTGGAGACGAAGTCTGGTTGCCAACAAACATGTGCCCATAAAAAGGTACCCGGACCTTTCGTCCAAGATATCTAGGACCCTATACCATCAAATCGGTGATAAATCCGGTGGCCGTCAAGTTAGCCTTACCACCAAGCATGCAAATTCATCCAGTGTTCTATGTGTCACTTGTAAAACCTGTACAACCAGGAACTTGAGTCTTAACACCACCAAAACCTGTGCTAGTTGATGGAGAGCCTGAATTTGAAGTTAAAAACATCCTGGTTTCGAAACGTACCAGATCTAAGCTATACTATTTAGTGGACTGGAAAGGGTACTGACCTCAAGACAGATCTTGGGAACCAAGTGAACATATTCACGCACCACGTCTGATTAGGAGGTTTCACCTGGATAACCCCACCAAACCCAGACCGGACAGGAAGGATACCATGAGAGGGGCCTTGGGGAGGGGAGGGGGGACCAAAGAGAAGAGAGAGAAACAAAACACACCAGCGTCATTCTCCGTCGACCCTGAAATCCAGTAACAGAAGAGGTACCACGCGTAGGAGATCGCCTGAACCGAAGCAACAGTACCAACCCCAAACAGAAGGGGCCATAAGGACCGCGCCCAAATCAGCAGCGCTGCTGGCTCACAGGTACGTAGCGGTATCCGAGGAGCAGCTGGAGCACAGTGAGGCTGCACCGAAGCCCAAACGGAAGGAGGTGGTGTAACGCTCACCCGATTCCCACGGAGGCGCAGGTCCCGGCTGAACTGTTATAGTCTCTTCAATTGAGATGCGTAGAGCTCGGATGACTCTCTGGACTGGGCTTCCTCTTATTGACCGTCTGACTTGCAGGGTAAGGTTTCTGCAGGCGGAAGAAAAAAGGGTTAATGACCGTTTGGCTGGACTTCCTCCTCACTAATCGCCAACTCTCCGAAAGTCCAATGTCCTGGTGAGCTCTCGCCTTAGGCGTATAAATGCTGGGCTCTCCATCCTGCGATTTATGCAGGGGTGCGTGGGTTCCAGTTACGTCACTGGAGGTCCTCAAAGTCTTTTGTGGCCTTAGAAGTGGCACAGGTGCTGAGATGCCAAAAGGTGATGCCGCCGTTACTGCACGAGCGGATGCCAGTAGGTATAAAGAGTTTATAGTCTTGAAGAGATGGGCACCTTTAATGAAGTCTTTGCATTGTCTTTTTTAGGTGCCTGGATGCTGAGGGCGTGGTCACTGAGAGCACGACACGTGCGGTTGTTCGTAGGTACGGGAATTTCAATGACACCTCAATAATGTCCCTTGATTTCTGTTTAAAGGTCTTGAGATGTTGCGGGCGTTGTTCGTCCGTTGCCGTTGCACGTGCGAAGTACGTGAGTATAATGATCTGTGACCTTATTTTAGCACCTCTAACAATGTTCTTTTCTTATTTGCAGGTGTCGGGACCTTGCGGGCGTTTTCCCAGTCGCGGATGCACGTGGGGAAACACGTAAGTGTTAGGCTTTCTTGCAGTCTTTAAATGGCACTTAAATAATGTCTTTTCTTGTTTTCAGGTGCCGGGCTGCTGCGGTTGAAGAGATCGTAATACGTGCACAAAAGCAGGTAAGAAAAGTAAATGCGGCCACCTTCACCCGATTCCTACTTAACAATGTTCTTTGTCTTTAGAGGTGCCGTTAGGCTGCTGAAGAGAAGGCCGCGAAGAATCCGTGAAAGCACAGATGGATCAGGTAAGCGAGCGCGGCTGAGAACGTGTTGCAACTTGCTAACCTTATGTTTCTTTTGCTTGCAGGTTCTGCCAGTGTCTGGATTCCTGGATGGTAAGTATAGTTCTCGTGTCTTTCTTCCACAGGTTGCTGAGCTGAAGCTGGAGATGCCACTGGAATGCTGGAGCTGACTCGGTGAGCGTCCTGTGCAGATGCAGAATAACGCGAAGCACGTTTTCCCAATCGGGTGTGGTTTAAATAGTGTTGGAGTGATTGGGTGTCTTCTTCCTCAGCCTCGCCCAGGTAAAAGAGTTCCTGTGTTCCAGAGATAAGGAGTGGCACCAGCCCCACCCAGGTAAGAAAGTAGTCCCAGTTCAGGGAATAGTTCCTCCCAGCAGAAGGCTGGGGACTTCATCCAGCCAGCATTTGCAAAGGTGAGTATGCAGCATGGTCTGCTACAGGTAGGTCCACCCAAGCACCTTTGCAAGAATTATGAGCCCGGCGCCCCTGGCGCCGGGACTGAGGTTCCTTATGAGCCTGGCGCCAGAGGCGAAGTGATCGCCACGAGGAATGCCGTCTTCCACCATAGAAACTTGAGCAGGGCATGATGCATCGGCTCAAAGGGCACCCCAATGAGCTTAGTCAAGACCGCAAGAAGTTCCCAAGCTGGGGCAGGAACCTTTTCCCCGGCGGAAAAGTCCTGAAGAGGTCCTTGAGGAAATCCTTGACAAGCCTCTGCGACCACAGGGAAGGCCTACCCGGCGTCCTGGTGTAGCGGGCTATGGCGGCCAGGTCTAGAGGAGTGATTCTGTCCAGCCTTGGCCAAGGAAAACCGGTATGGTAGGAGATGTGGTGCCATGACACGCAGAGGAGTAATCTTCTGAGCCTGGCACCACACAGAGAAACGCTTCCACTAATGGCCGTAGCATATCAACGTTGAAGAGGCTCTGGCCTTGGCCAGGATGTCCTTACATTCTGCTGGTAAAGAATAATCTCAGAATTCTAGGGCTGCAGGAGCTTTGCCCTAAGGCTTAGTGATTCCAGGTCATGGTGTAGAATTGCTCCTCCCTCGGAAGGAGATCAGGAAGAGTAGCAGACCTGATGGACGGGGCCGCCGACAGACGTAGCAAGTCTGGATACCAGATTTGCTGCAGCCATGCCGGAGTGACGAGTATCATCTTGCAGTGACTCTTTCTAGTGTGTTGATCACTTGCAGCAGTAGTAGGAATGGAGGAAAAGCATAGTCCCTCTAAAGGAAAAAAGCATCCACTATGCTCCTTGGTTGTGGGAACCTGCTGGCGAACCTCTGACACTTGAGTTCATTGCTGTTGTGAAGAGGTCGATCTCGGGTTGACCCCATTCGCGGAATAGAAGATCCACTTGGTCCTTGTCACTCATGGCAAGAACGTAGCTCCCTGCTGAGCGAATCTGCGATGGTGTTCATGGTGCCCGCCAGGTGAAAACGGACGAGAAACATGCCCTGACAAATGGCCCCGTGCCACAGATCCTGGGCATCCCTGGAGAGAGCCGGAGAGAGGGTCCCGCCCTGCTTCCGGATGTAAAACATGGCAGTGGATTTGTCTGAAGATCCTCAACACCTTGCCCCTCAGCGTGGGCAGGAAGGACTTGAGGGCACAGAAGATGTCCCGAAGCTCCAGGACATTGATGTGAAGGGTCTTTTCTTATAGCAGCCAGAGGCTCCTTTCATGCAACTGTCCGGTGTGGGCTCCCCAACTTTCCAGAGAAGCATCTGTGGTGACCATCAACTGGTAAGGAGAGACTTGGAATGGAGCCCCGTGCACGAGATGAGGGCGCCCGTCAGAACTCCTCGTTGAGGGCGATGTTATCCATCCAGAATTCTGAGACTTGCAGCCACCTTGCATCCAGAAACTCCTGGAGAAGCCTCATTTGCAGTCGGCAAAGGCAGATGAGGTTGATGCAAGAGGACATCATGCCCAGCATCGATTTCAAGGCTTGCAGCGTAACTGACCGCGCGGACGACAGGCGCTGCACCTTCCTGAGGATGGCCATCACCCTCTTTTTCGAGGTAGATGCCAGACAAGTTACTGTGTAAAATCCCAGATCCGTCAGCAAAAGTACGGTCCTAATCATGTGCTGGCTCGCCAGTGCGTGGGAGTGGGATCGGACGTGCCAATCGCCCAGATAAGGGTAGATGTGGATGTCCTCGAGACAAAGATGCGCCGCCACCGAAGCCAAGCACTTTGTAAAGACCCTTGAGGCCGATCAGGTCGAAGGAGAGGGCCTTGAACTGATAGTGTCGTCCCTGGACCACGAAACGCAGGAACCTGCAGTGCTTCCGGTGGATGGGTACGTGGGAGTAGGTGTCCTCCAGATCCAGAATTGCTAGGAAATCGCCTTCCTCCAGTTGGCCGAGCACTAGCAGCAACATGCCCATCCTGAATTTCTGGGACTTCAAGTATTTGTTGAGGCGTCTCAAGTTCAGGATCGGCCACCACCCTCCTGAGTTCTTTCAGACCAGAAAGAAGCTGGAGTACACACCGGAGCGCCGGAGGCGCTGGGGGACGGGCTCTATTGCCCCTTTTTAAACATGGCGTGGACCTCCTGCAGCAGCTGCGCCACATGTTCTTGTCGAGCCACCTGGGAATTCGAGGACAACTGCATTGGAACTCCAAGGTGTAGCCCTGTTTGAGAGCATCCAGCACCCATTTGTCGGTGGTGATGGTTTTCCACGAACCTCGCGAGCGGCCCTCCTCCTGGGGTGCACAAGTAGGGGCCCGAGTCCATTGCCGGTTGATGCCTGTTTTGGAGTTGGGGTCCTGCCCAGCACTGTCCTCCGCTGCCGTATGCCTGTGAGCAACCTCTGTAGGCCTCTTGATTCGGGCAGTGGGGAAGCTGCTGATGAGGGCTGGTATATCTTTTGGAGGACCTGCTGGATTTTCCAGTCGAGGAACGAAAGGACTAATGTTGCTGTAGGGCACCTAGCGAACGTGCCGTCTGTCTGTCTTGATAATTTGCGTAGACTCGCTGATGGTCTTGCCATTGAGGTTCTCTTCATCAAATGGCATGTCCAAGGGGGCGCTGTTGCGCACGGAAGGGAATGGCTGCTTCCACGTGAGCTCCGGCAGAATCCAGACCCGAAATGCCGAAATAAACACAACAAAGATCCAGTTCTTCATAAATTTCGTGAAGAATGTGCCCCAACATCCTCTGACTGGACACACGAAGTTCCGAGCCGAGAGGTACAGGAGAAACCGTGATATTACAGTACTCAGATCCCGTGAGCACGTAAGACGAGGGCCGGAGATACGCCGAGGATCGAGGGGAGGAGCCCGGCGTCAGACCAGCGCGAGGGACGGCGAAGGCACACACGGCCCATCAGCGCCTGGGGGCGAGTTGCGGGCGCTCCGGACTCCGTCGAGCGCCTGCTGACCCCCCCCCGGACATACCGCAGCGCCAGACATGGGAGGAGTGGCCCGGAGACGCTAGAAACAAGCATCGCGAAGGTGAGAGTAAGCTACACGAACAGCGGGGCCCTGACAACAGACGGCCCACAATCGCGCGGCGGTCCCAACAGATAAGTGAAAGCCCGGGAGGGAGACGGAGGTAGAGGTAGACTCGGCAGCTTGGGGCCGGGCTGGGAACCCCCCCTGGATCCCCAGAACTTTTACAAGCAGGAGGGGGGTGCAGCGAGATCGTACCCCCCCCATCTGACCCTGCTGAGAGTGGCCAGAACGCTCTCCCCCCCGGGACACAACGCAACAATTCACAGAGATCAGGTCAGGGCCCTCCCAGCCCAGCCTCTATAAACAGCAGTAATACCAGCGGATTACGCCAGAGCGTGTTAGCCCTGCTCCTGACAATGGCTGCTCCTACACCAAAAGGATTCGCGCAAATACAAACTTCAGTACCCCCAATACCACGTCATCCCCTACAAAGAAGAAGCATTGAATTAAGTGGGGGGCCACTTGAAAGGAGCGAGGGTACCAAATGAACAGACATCTGCAATCCTTGCAGGGAATAAGAGGTCGCACACTGAGCCCTCCTCAAACAATGTACCAGGTACCTACAGGGCGAGTGACAGAGAAGAACAAGGACACCCAGCATAGGCTATCAGCTAGCACCCCACTCCAACTGGGCAGCTATAGAAACTATCTGAGGAAGGAAAGGGGGGTGCAAAAAACAATCCTAACATCACGCTGATTGTGTGCATTCCCACCCAAGACCAGCGTACGAACAATTCACTGACAATGAACCACCCTCCAGGCTACCACGGAATTGCTGCAGTACAATACGAGGATTGGGCTGGTGACAAGGAAGAACCCCGGGCGAGGGAGTTCAGGCCTGGGCAGTACTAACACTAGCAGGAGCACAGAATCACCTTAACAGGCGGACCGAACACCCCATATTCGGTTAACTTGGCTCCACACCATACCCACCTGGTATAAGAATTACGGAATACTGGACTCCAGAGCCCCTATACCGGATACATCCCATCGGAGTAAGAACAATACCCAAGAACTTTGGTCCTAAGAAGGGGAGAGGAACCATTGACAAATATACAACAGCAATACAGAGAGACACTGAACCCGAGATGGAAGAAGAAATGCCCTCACAAGAAAACCAGGCTCCATCGGCGCCGATGATGGATCCACAGGCGGTCTTTCTAGCCATGCAACAAGGCTTCTCGGCCCTATACAATAAACTTGATGGGCTAACAGCCAATGTAGCCTCCATCAAAACACAACTAGACAAGACAACGTCGCGCATGACCGAGGCAGAGACGAGAATTTCAGGCACGGAGGACGCGTTCGAAACCTTGAAGAATACTGTCTCCACAATGGCAATAGAACTAGGGACCGTGAAGACCAAATGCGAAGATTTAGAGGCGAGGTCACGGCGGAACAACATTCGCATAGTTGGAGTTCCGGAGGAGGCTATAAAAGGATCAATGGAAAAAGCAGTTGACCTGTTGCGCACTCTCCTGGGAGATCCTGGTTGGTCGTCAATGTTCTTAGTCGAACAGGCACACAGATCACTCGCCCCAAAGCCAAAACCTGGGGCATATCCAAGACCCATCATAGCCCGCATGATAAATTACAGAGACAGAGATTTGATTCTGAAAACTGCCAGGGAAAACCAAGAGTTAAGATGGGAGGCCAACAGCATACGTATTTTTCCAGACTTCACCTTGGCGGTGCAACAAGAACGGAAACTCTTCATGGGAGTCAAGAAGCTATTACGAGAACGACAAGTTCAATACGCAATGCTCTATCCAGCCAGACTTAAAATCCACCATCAAAACAAAATATATTTCTTCACATTCCCAGAAGAGGCAGCTAACTTCGTTGAAACACACATCCCCGCCAAAGCTAGACAACCTGGAATAGAAGGGAGCTCATGAGCCCACGTGAACATATAACAGCAAGCACGTTATTGTGGAAAAAAAATGGAAAAAAAAATAAAATAAAATAAATAAAAATGGATCAATAATAGCAACGACCCCCCCTCTGGGAGGCTCACATGCTGTGGCCACATGTCTTACTCTATAAATTGCGCTGATGAACATCGCCCCACTGATGCACGGATGAGTGAGAGCAACAACGCAGAACTGGATACACAACACAGCCTATGTTGGCATGGGCTCTGGAAGCTGCCACAGCCCCCAGTTAGCAGGTGCTAGTAAAGTTGAAGGGTGGGGAGGGTTGGGACTCTAAAGGCACAGTTGAAGTTAGGGGACCTGTGAGGGAGGGGGGAGGGGATGAGTTGGGATTGTTGGGGTTCAGTTACGGTATGAACGGCATTAATAAAAAAAGCACAGGTAATGAGCGCAAAGGCTATTGGGGATGGAACGGAAACAGTCATGCATATGATTGTAATCACCTCATAGACAATGGCTAATGTAGGCCCGGACAATATTAAAATACTGAGCTGGAATGTATAAGGCTTGGGTTCCAGAATCAAGAAAAGGAAGGTTCTAGCATATATCAATAGACAGAACCCCAAGATAATTTTCCTTCAGGAAATCCACGTAGGACTTCAGCAGGGGGGGGGCAATTGGTACCCAACTGGGGAAACGCACCAATACTTCACTACATACTCCAAACGGGCGAGAGGGGCAGCGATTTTAGTGCACAAGACCCTGCCGTATAACTGTATGCATGCTGAATGTGATCCTGAGAGGAGGTATGTGCTACTTCATGGCACCCTTTGTGGTAAAGAGATAGTCCTCCTTAATATCTACGGACCAAATATTGATGCCCCAGAATTTTACTCCACAATATTCGAAAAACTGGCAAACTATCCCACGGCCTATGTGATAAGTGGCGGTGATTTTAATACCATCCTCGACGTATATTTAGATCGCACATCAACACAAACAAGATCGTTAACCAAGGCAGCACAGAAAATACTTGCCCATATGTCGGACTTGAACCTCAAAGATGCATGGAGAACATTAAACCCTTCCAAGAGGGTGAAAACGCATACTACTCCACCGTGCACGACATGCACTCTAGAATAGACCCCAGAACATTGCAAATCCCTGGTGGTACAGCTAACAGGCCACCATGGAGATTCAAACCCGCAGCCCTACAGGACCTGGTATACAAAAATACCATGGTGCAACAAATACACGAATTCTTTGACATTAATGAAAGCTCTGTGACCAGTCAAGCAATATTGTGGCAAGCGTTTAAGGTATGCATTAGAGGTAATTCCATATCCACTGAAAGCGGTATCCTCAAAGATATCAGGGGTAGACTGGCACGCTTGGAGACACAAATAACCTCTCTGCAATCCCAGTATGTTCGCGCCCCAACGCCTCACCTTAGCGCATGTATTAAGTCCAAATTAGAGAAGTTCACAGAAGCAGCGGATCAGGAGATCCGATACTTCGATAAAGCTATTGCGGCGCGCCGATATGGGGAAGGTGAACGCCCGGGGAGACTACTGGCCAGAACGGTAAGAGGGGAAAGAGGTCCAACAACCATACCATGCATACAAACTCCGGATGGTACGGTCCCCACAGACCATAGCAAGGTGAAAAACATTCTACGCATTCTATAAAAAACTGTATTCCCCCCAGTGCAACGTCACTGAGGAAGAGATAGACATTATCTCTCTCAGATACCAACGACACTCATAGCCGACTCCACCAGGGACTCACTAGAGAACCCAATCACGGAGGCAGAGATACTGGAAGCGATTAAGGCACTCCCAAACGGGAAAGCTCCCGGCACAGACGGCCTAGGAGCAGAATTCTATAAGGAATTCAGACAATTGTTAGCACCCAGACTTTATGCTGTGTGGATGGAATCCTTAAATAAAGGGGAACTCCCTAAAACAACTAGAGAGGCAGTAATCACGCTATTGCTAAAACCAGTGAAACCCCCAGAGGAGTGTGGTTCTTATAGACCTCTGTCATTAAGAAATACAGACGCAAAGATTTTAGCCAAGATACTAGCAACTAGACTAACACCACTTATGCCCTATATGATACATGAAGACTAAGCAGGGTTTATAGTGGGCAGATCAACAGCAACAAACATAAGATGATGCCACAAAGTCCTGGCCACAATACCCCCCGAAACCCAGGGGATAGCGGTATCCCTCGATATGCAAAAAGCTTTCGACGCCGTCTCCTGGCCCTTCCTGTTTGGGGTTCTGCGTAATTACGGTTTTGGCCCGAAATTCATTAAATGGATTCAAATACTATACACATGTCTCTATGCCAGGATTACAATTGGTAGCACCCTAACAGACATACTAGAGCTGCGTGGGGGCACCCCTATTGTTCACCCTAGTAATAGAACCCCTGGCGGATATTCTCAGAGCATGATACAGCCCATATGGACTATGGATCGAGAGCAAACTGCACATCATAACACTATATGCAGACGATATCCTAATATATTTGAGAAACCCGGATCCTTCACTGGGTAAGGTCCTGGCGGAAGTCAAAAGATTTGTTGAATACTCCGGCCTACGCCTCAACCCAAGCAAGTCAGAAATATTCCCACTCACAGACAACACAGCACAACCTCAGAATTTGCATGTGGAGCCCGACACATATTTTGTACCTGGGAGCAAACATTGACAGAACGGCCCAACTGTCCCGAACCCTAAATTACAATACACTAGCTGACACTTTATGCGCTAAAATGAAGCGATGGAGCGTCCTACCCATATCAATTATGGGGAGAATCGCTCTGATCAAAATGATAATATTGCCGAAGCTGTTCTATCTGTTCAGCACGGTACCGGTTTGGCCTGGACGTACCCAGTTTGCTAAAATGAACAGCGCCTGCATTGCTTTTGTCTGGGGAGGACACCTAGACTAAACTGGAAGATATTAACGGACACTTACGCGAGGGGCGGGCTGATGGCACCTGACCTGGAATTATACTACCTGGAAGCACAGGTACACTACGCGGCACAATGGGCCACACATTTTCTCAACCCAGTGACTACACCTCCTGCTCTGAAAGAACGTGAAGCAATTTCAGCACTACACAAGATGACTAGACCCAACCCCAAGCACTACAACACCACAGACCTCACGAGAGTAACGACCACGGCATGGGCTAAAATAGCTGACATATTTGGAGTTGACAGGCTATACCACCCAAGTATGCCACTATGGGGCGACCACCATACACCTTTCAAGATAGATAGTGAAGTGGCAATGCACTGGACCACCAGGGGTATCACACAATGGGGACAGTTATTTCCGGAAAAATACTTTGTGCAATGGGAAGACATCAAGGATATAGTGGGAAATACAAATAAACAAACAATATATTCGGGTAAAGACCGCCATACAAAACGCATCCCCTACCTTCCCGAAAGAACCCGAGATAAACATGGGGCTTGGATATATGTTTACGGGAGGGTCACAAAAATTACAGTCTCTACTCTCTACAAAGTTATAATACAGTCTCGCCCTGTAGAAAAACATACGGCCAGAAGCAAGTGGGAGCAGGATTTGGGGCAACAAATAGATGAGCAAGAATGGTCCCAGATCTGCGCCCTAACCAAACAGATATCATGCAATTCCAGATTCAAACTAATTCACTATAAAATAATACATAGGACGCACTATACTCCGTCAAAGCTCAAACGAATATAGCCTGCCACACTTGGAACCTGCCCGAGATGTAACATGGAAGACGCTAATATATTTCATATGCTCTGGGCATGTACAAAACTGAGGGGATACTGGACAGAGATCTGCAATGCTATGGATGGGATGGCAGATCAACCGGTGGATTGGTCACTGAGGTTATGTCTGTTGGGGGCAGTGGGGAAAATGAATCCGACATGGCGGAAATTGTTGAACCTGAGCTTATTAATAGCCAAAAGAGCAATACTAATGAAGTGGAAAGACTCATACCCGCCAACCAAGGCGGACTGGGACAGAGACATGGTATGGACTAATGACACTGAAGAATTATATATAGACTCGGTGCTACCCTCCTACAGGCCCAGAAACATATGGGCAAGATACTAACAATACTTGGCGGACATGGCAGAACTGGAAAACTCAGGCTCAGAAGGGAACTAATTGCTTACGTTGTGAGGTGGCTAAGAGGATTGTATAAATGTACGTGCATTACCTGTGTGTGATGATAAATAAAGATTTTTTTTAAAAAAATGGCATGTCCAACACTTTGGACTGAACATCCGGTGTGAAGTTGGTGGCTTTGAGCCATCCCTGCCAACAAAGAGACACTCTGTTGCCCATTTCACAGAACCTGTGTCCGCAATGTCCACCACCACTGTAATGGCGTGGTCCAATGCCACTTCCCCTTCCTGGAACAGCGCCAGAGCTTCCAACTTTTTGCACTCGGGTAAGAAATCCAAAATAGGGCCCAATTTATACCATAGTTCCTGATCATAGCGGACAAAATGGCCAAGGCGTTAGCAACGTTAATGGTTCTGGCAGCAGTATAGTTGATCCTTTTCCCCTTTGCGTCCATCTTCTTCCCTTCATGGTCCGGGGGGGGCACCATGGACGAGGAAGACTGGTTCGCTGAGCGTTTCCTGGCTGTGGCTGAGACCACAGAGTTGGGAGAAGGCTGGGAACTCAGGCACTTGGGAGTTGAATCTGGGACTATTTCTTCTCAAGCCTATCCCGCTTGAGTGGAGCGGTGCTCGGAGTCTTCATTAGGGCCAAGCCCTCTTCCCAGATATCATCTAGCAAGGAAACAGACATGATGGTCTTCCATCTGGACTCATAGCGTTGGTAAAGGAAACCTTCCCTTTTATTCAGCTTCAGTCACCAGTTGAAAATGTTCTGAGGCCCTGGACATCATAGCGTGAAAAGAGCCAACTTCATGCGGTGGGGAGGCCCGGTGTTCATCCGCGCCTACAGTTTCCCCGTCAGCTGGTACGAAGTAATCAGCTTCGTCGGTGGCCGTAGTCGCTGTATCCGTGCCAGTGTACGTGTGTGCTGCCGGATCCTCAGTCGTAGTCAAGTGCAAAGATGGGGGAGAAGGCGTCTGTGTCGGTTGACGCCTTGGACCAGCTGGGTCCTTTGACCTGCTCTTGCGCTGGGGAGGACTCCCGGGAGCTGGCCTTTGGTGACACCTAGACGGAGCAGCGCCCGGTGTGGGAGGCAGTATCTGTTGAATTTCTGAAACTAGCATGTGCAGCATAATCAGAATGTCCAAAAACATATCCCTCGGCTGAGGCGTGAAAGGAATGGGCAGTGGAGGATTCGGACTGATGCACATCCTCTGGCGTGGTGGGCTACCCGAGCTCAACTTGTGGGGATCCACCTACAGACACCAGTCCATGGCCCCCTTTTATGGTCCGAAAAATAGTGTTCGGGCAGATTATCATCGCTCTCCTCAGAGCTCATCTAAATCTGAACCGGTTTCCCTGGGGCAGCTTGTGGGTCCGAATCCTTCTTAGGGTCAGTAGGAGCTTTACCCTTTCCCCTCTCTGGAGACTTCTGGGGAGGAGCGGTGAGTGGAGCTGTCCCCATTCCAGTGGTCTTTGCTGGGGCCACAGCAACTGCTTCGCACCATGGCGTTAGGGCCACCCGCGGGGCTGCCACCGCTGTGACCGTGGACACCTCCTTCATGGTTAGCACCCCCCCTTGGACAAAGAAGTAGAGTTCGTTAACTGGGTGATAGCAGGAGCCTTCGTCAACGTGGTCGATGACGAAGATGTTTTGGCCAGTTCAGCTGTCGATGGTATCGCTGAGGGGGGAAGTGAAGGGCCACCTTTAGATCTCTCCTTCGTTGTCTTGTCTGCTGATGGTAAGCAGAGTTCTGAAGCTGTCAAGGACTTTTCCTTAGAGGGAGCAACCCTCACAGGTAGGCTCGCCATAGAGGTTGACTGAGACGGCAACCTCATCCTCCCCGAGCTGGGACCCACAGCCGCGGCGAACAAAGTCGGATCAACGTTGTGCAGTCTGGCCTTCTTTGGGACCACCGAGGGCGGGGCATACTCAAAGGATCTCAAACTTTTTTTTTTCCTTTTTTTTTTTAAACACTTTATTAAGTTTGCAATGAACAACAACAACCACCAATAAAGTAAACAATGTCTCACAGTAAAGCGTCACAACTTAATTTACAGAACAATATAAGCATCATACATCTTCAATCTGTCATAATAGCTTTATCCTGCGAAACATAACAGCAAACTGACAAATATACACAAAACAACACAAGAGACAACACAAGTGGGGCGAAGAGAAAAGGAGGGAGTTCGTTTGCAGGACCGGCCGGTCCTGGGGGAAGCATGATGTTAAGACGGATTTCTGAACTCTGTCCTGGTGGCGCAGAAGTTCAGAAGGCCAACCTAATTACTTGGAACAGGGTAACCTCTGGACGAGCCAGACCAATCAAGGTAGCGATCGCGGCGGTCAAGACTAGGTCTCAAGAGGGGTGAGGGTGACTGAAAGCCCGCAATGAGCACACAAAGCAAGATCACTTACAAACTACTCCAAACAGTTGTTATATTAAAAATATATACACATTTATTTCAAGGCCTTTAAATCAATGACCGTAGCGAGAAAATCACAATATAACGATAGTAAACCAACACATACCATATCAACACAATATATATACAAATACAACAAGTCTCAAGCGTTATATGCACGAAATGTGTAGTCCACCTAAAGGGGAGGGAAAACAGGCAGTGCGCAATAATGCTTAGACCCAGTTCGCCTTCAGAGGCACCTAACTAGATGGAAGTCCGAGCCCTGCGAAGAGTGGAGCCTTGTGCTCAAAAGTACCTGCACGCGCTGGTGCCAACGGGCAAAAGGAGAAGCTCTTCGAGGGAAATCAGGCAGTTCAGTTTAGTGCACAAAAGAAGAACAAGTTCCGCGACTCAAGCGCAGCCTCCACAGTGGGCAGACGCAGAGCGCGAGTACGGAAAAGGGTGCTGTTTGACACAGCGGGGAAAAGCAATGGGCTCCTGCAGGAGGGCGACCAGATCCTAGCTATGCTACTCACCGGTCCCCGATGCAAGCAGACCCAGGCTTCTCCGCGTCAGTTTCAGCAGCTGGCAGGTTCAGAAGAGCAGGGAACGCCTCGTCGTCGTGTTGAGTAAAAAGACGTCCCAATCGAAGAAACCCGCACAGTTTGTTACCACAGCAAGGCAACGGAGCGGCCGTGTTTATCTGAGCCAAATGTACACTACTCACTTCAGACCTGGGAACGCCAAGTGTACGAAGCGTGTGAGAGTGACAAGGACTCAAAATACTACACAACCTGGCGGCGGTTACAGAGCAAGGCTCCCGTGTAAGCTGGTCAGTCAGCTGGATGGCCCAGAGACGCTTCCTAAGGCTTACTGGCAGGAGATGGTGAAGATGCTGAGAATAGCTGTTCCCGCTATTCCAAGGGTCGAAGTACCAGTACAGGCCTTCTGGTTCGATCAAAGGTGAAAAGGGTTTCACAAGGCGACAGCAGTGCAGAGGAGAAGTCCTTCAGCGGGTCACCAGCGATTCCTCGGTCCAGCCTCGTGGTTGCAGGATACTTGGCTCCTGTATTCCTTCGTTCGTGAGAACTCAGGAGATCGACCTGGTAGTGGTGTTTCCAGCCCCCTCTTATCCACGGTTCCCTTCGCGCCAAAACGGAGGGGACCC
Organism: Ambystoma mexicanum; assembly: GCF_040938575.1. Lineage (NCBI taxonomy): Eukaryota > Metazoa > Chordata > Amphibia > Caudata > Ambystomatidae > Ambystoma > Ambystoma mexicanum. The sequence continues at coordinate 1,088,445,322 of NC_090927.1, read as the reverse complement.
AATGGGAGATCCGCTCATCAACACTCACACCATTCGTGGACCAATCACGGACCACGGTGGTCCCAGGCATTCACACCACCCTAGACTCTCTGGCACCCAGGATGTGTATTGGGACCAGACATCCCAGCCCACATCCTGGAGGCACACACAAGACATGTAGAAGCCCGCGAAAGCATCCGTGTTTAGCGGGAAAGTACATGCCCAAATAAGGAAGGCCCCGGGTCGGCTCAACCTGGGGAAGGTGAAGGGAGCAAGACGGTCAGCGGACAGGACAAAGGAGCCTCGTGGTCTGGCCATTTTGGGAGCCAGGCCACCATTTTGGGTTAAGCGCGAGAAACGCGCTTAGAACGCCAAAAGGAGCTCAAAACACAAGAAACGATCGCTGCCACCGTTCCTGTCCCTGAATCACTTGCACCGATCAGATACAATCCTAAACGAGTATCTAGGGCCTGTAGAAGGCTAGAGACCTAAGAGAGCTGTAATTTAGCTTACAGTGCCCTCTTGTGTCATGTTGCACGAAAGCCGCAACATGATAAAAGAAACTACGGGAAACAGCGTTCCCCGGTACTGACTGTCTTAAGGGCATGTCAGTTTCCCCGTAAGAAAGGAGCGAAAGCCCAGAGGAGTGCGGCAGAAGGCTGCACTTCTCTGGCAAAGTCGAGAACAAGGTGAAAAACAACAGCAAAATGTTTAGGGGTTGCCACATGGAAGGAAAATTACCTACAATTACGAAATCTTTCCTAAAACATGACCATGCTCGGAAGCAGAGTCAGAGGCCTTGCCCAATTTGAGCCACGCTGCTAGTCTGCTGTAGCGATCCTTCTGTATCTTCTTCAAAAATCCACAGCAGACTTTGCATGCCTCCTCATCATGGTGCGGATGCAAGCAATACAGACATTTATGGTGTCGATCTTTGATGTACACATTACTCAATCCACATTTTGCGCAGAGTTTGAAGAGGCATCTCTTCTCATCGGCCAGGGTGGAAAGGCGCAAAGTAGGCCCAAACCCAGGCCTTCTAGAAACTCGATGGAAGATCCATGATGTAGTATGATCCCAGCTGCCGGTAACCTACCTCTGGTCGAACAATGAGCCAAAACTCGGTCAAAAACATTATCCAAAATGTACCCAAAAAAACTCCAAATATGAAAAATAGCTGAGAGCAAGAAGAGCACTCCCAACACTGAAGTATGCAGGAAGAATCTGAAGATGGCCACTAGCGGTGGAGCTTAGGGAGAGGACTGTCATTTGATGGGGGCAGTATGACCCAGAGGACAGTGATTGGTTTAGAGGAGAAATTCTGTTTTAAAGCTAAACAGTTTTTTCTTTTTACTGAGGATTCCCAGCCTGACGACGGGGAATATTGACGAGCATGTGAATTCATGCCAGACCCCATGTTGGAGAACTTCGGTGTCTAGATTTGTCATTGAAAGCATTACTTTTGGGATCACACCGAAATCCGTCAGTCAGCCGGAAAGGTTATTTGGTTATATAACTATTGCAAATAAATACAAAGTCTATTTTCATTGTAAGGTACACTTAAAATACTTAAAAATAAATGTATTCATAGCCCTTTTGCATTTAGTATGCCAGGTTTCAGACAAAACATCTTTATATACAACGGTTCCATTAACAATCTCTAGATCGGCTTGTGTCATTCTTTGAACTATATTACTTTTGTTTAAAATATTCCTTTTGAAATCCCATTATAAAAGACAAAAAATAAAAACTCACCCAAACAGAACGGTGGCAACTCCAGAAGCAAGCATTCCACTCACAAACATAAACTTTGCTCCAATTTGCACAAGCTGAAAGAGTTGCACAGAACTGTTAAAATGAAATGATTGCAAGTTGAGCACCAGAAAAAGAACACGGCCTAGCAAGATGCACTAGCATGCATGTGTCCATTGACCTCCCCTTCATGTCTATACAAACTATTTTTCCTACATACCAGAATTTCATGCAATGCTGCCACTGGGAACATTTCGAATTGCGTTTGGACAGACAACAGAGGAGAACATTTATACGCAATGTACATTTCCTCTGCAAATGCACGAAGAACACAAGTAAGGAAAAGAAAGCCAATTAAATTGTTTTTCAATTATTTTTCCTCTCGATTGCTGAACCCAGTCGGTTCAAGACAGATGCAGTAATCATCCAAATACCCTACTGCGTGCTACCCATTTAACCTTGTTTAACTATCAGTTTGTTCTTCATGGTTTCATTTTCCTGGTTTTAAATTTAATGTACTCGAAGTTTGACCAGCAAATATTTATTTTTATTTACCCAATCCTATTATGCTTGATAGGTCTACTGTACTGGGATCAAAAGATCTGCTTAAATTCTGAACGCAGGTCTGGTAGCATTGGGCTTTATCAGAGGTGAAACACAGAATGTGGGGACACCCCTGCGAGCCATGCTGAGCCCCCCCCCCCAAACTCGCAACAAATCACAGGTCGCGCCACACTCAGGGCCGGCCTAGATTATCATACTGCAATACGCACAAACGTGCTGCCGATAGGGGTATGCCGTACACTGCACTAGGAGAAAGATAGAAGACATGCATTACTTACCGTAATAGCATTTCTGATGATTGTATCTGCTTAGATTCACATGCTGTGCATATAGTCCGACATCAGTGGTAATCACGGAGTATTGCATCTATCTTTCGAAGATCAAAAGGGGATGTAAACATGGGCGTGCCTGTAACACTATCCCTAATGTGACGTGTAGTGTACCCAAAATCCCTCACGCGACGAGGTCCCTCCGACTGTGTTTTTTCTGCCGTGAGGGAGCCTTATGACTACCGTGAGTGAGTACAGAGAGAGAAAGGTGTAAGATGTCTAATGTTCCTTCTACTCCAAGAGGGGAAGAAGCGTGGGCACATGTGAATCTAAGCAGATACAATCACCAGAAATGGTATTACGGTAAGTAATGCTGGTCTTTTGATGCTTGTTAATCCGCTTAGAATCACATGCTGTGCATAGACCATGGGTGCACAACATACGGCCCGCAGGGCCAGTTGCGGCCCGCCATGCTCTTTTGTCCGGCCCGCGAGGCACAAAGACTTTCCTAATGGAGGGCGGCCCGCGGCCGCCCTCCATTGGGAAAGTCTTTGTTGTCTTCCGGGCCGGACAAAACACTGGCCGTCATTGGCTCAGCACACATGCACCACGTTGCTCCTATGAGCCACGTAGTGTGTGTGTGCTGACCCAATGGAGGGCCAGCACTACGGCTGGCGTGGTCCATAAGGCTTGATGCCGGAAGGCATTTCAGCCTTGAACCACGCCAGCCGTAGTACGATTCCAGCGTTCCTGCTTACCTGCCGCTTACCTGCCTTCCAGCACGTCTCCGGTAAGTGGTCTGTTTGCGTTTGTGTGTCGGGTCTGTTTTACTTTATGTTTGTGTGTGTATGTTGCGATGGGGGGGATGGGGGGTGTCGGATGTGTATGAATGTTGGAATTTGAATGTATTTTGTGTGTGTGTTGAGATGCGGGGGTGGGTGTCGGATGTGTATGAATGTTGGAATTTGAATGCATTTTATGTGTATGTTGAGATGCGGGGGTGGGGGGGGTGTCGGATGTGTATGAATGTTGGAATTTGAATGTATTTTGTGTGTGTGTTGAGATGCGGGGGTGGGTGTCGGATGTGTAGGAATGTTGGAATTTGAATGCATTTTATGTGTATGTTGAGATGCGGGGGTGGGTGTCGGATGTGTATGAATGTTGGAATTTGAATGCATTTTATGTGTATGTTGAGATGCGGGGGTGGGGGGGTGTCGGATGTGTATGAATGTTGGAATTTGAATGTATTTTGTGTGTGTGTTGAGATGCGGGGGTGGGTGTCGGATGTGTATGAATGTTGGAATTTGAATGCATTTTATGTGTATGTTGAGATGCGGGGGTGGGGGGGTGTCGGATGTGTATGAATGTTGGAATTTGAATGTATTTTGTGTGTATGTTGAGATGCGGGGGTGGGGGGTGTGTCTGATGTGTGTGAATGTTTGTATTTGAATGTATTTTGTGTGTATGTTGAGATGCGGGGGTGGGGGTGGGTGTCGGATGTGTATGAATGTTTTGATTTGAATGTTTTTTGTGTGCTGAGTTGGGGGGGTGGGGGTTCGGGTCTGTATGGGTGCATGTTTGTGTGTGTGCTGAGTTGGGGTTGGGGGGGTTCGGGTCTGTGTGTGTGCTGATTTGGGGGGTGGGGGTTCAGGTCTGTATGGGTGCATGTGTGTGTGCTGAGTTGGGGGGTGGGGGTTCGGGTCTGTATGGGTGCATGTGTGTGTGCTGAGTTGGGGGGTGGGGGTTCGGGTCTGTAAGGGTACATGTGTGTGCGCTGTGTTGGGGGGTGGGGGGTTCGGGTCTGTAAGGGTGCATGTGTGTGTGCTGAGTTGGGGGGTGGGGGGGTTCAGGTCTGTATGGGTGCATGTGTGTGTGCCGAGTTGGGGGGTGGGGGGTTCGGGTCTGTATGGGTGCATGTGTGTGTGCCGAGTTGGGGGGTGGGGGGTTCGGGTCTGTAAGGGTGCATGTGTGTGTGCCGAGTTGGGGGGTGGGGGGTTCGGGTCTGTATGGGTGCATGTGTGTGTGCTGAGTTGGGGGGTGGGGGGTTCGGGTCTGTATGGGTGCATGTGTGTGTGCTGAGTTGGGGGGTGGGGGGTTCGGGTCTGTATGGGTGCATGTGTGTGTGCTGAGTTGGGGGGTGGGGGGTTCGGGTCTGTATGGGTGCATGTGTGTGTGCTGAGTTGGGGGGTGGGGGTTCGGGTCTGTATGGGTGCATGTGTGTGTGCTGAGTTGGGGGGTGGGGGGTTCGGGTCTGTAAGGGTGCATGTGTGTGTGCTGAGTTGGGGGGTGGGGGGTTCGGGTCTGTATGGGTGCATGCTTGAGAATGTGTGTGCTGCGTTGGGGGCGGGGGGTTCGGGTCTGTATGGGTTCATGCTTGAGAATGTGTGTGCTGCGTTGGGGGCGGGGGTTCGGGTCTGTATGGGTGCATGCTTGAGAGTGTGTTTGGGGTATAGTGTTTGGTTGGGGGTGAGGGGCCATGGGGCATAGTGTTTGGTTGGGGGTGGGAGCCATGGGGCATAGTGTTTGGTTGGGGGTGAGGGGGCCATGGGGCATAGTGTTTGGTTGGGGGTGAGGGACAGGGGGCATAGTGTTTGGTTGGGGGTGGGGGCCATGGGGCATAGTGTTTGGTTGGGGTGGGGGCCATGGGGCATAGTGTTTGGTTGGGGGTGAGGGGCCCATGGGGCATAGTGTTTTGTTGGGGGTGAGGGGCCCATGGGGCATAGTGTTTGGTTGGGGGTTAGGGGGGTGAGGGGGCCATGGGGCATAGTGTTTGGTTGGGGGTGAGGGACAGGGGGCATAGTGTTTGCTTGGGGGGTGAGGGGCAGTGGGCATAGTGTTTGGTTGGGGGTGGGGGCCATGGGGCATAGTGTTTGGTTGGGGGTGAGGGGGCCCATGGGGCATAGTGTTTGGTTGGGGGTGAGGGGGCCCATGGGGCATAGTGTTTGGTTGGGGGTGAGGGGGCCCATGGGGCATAGTGTTTGGTTGGGGGTGAGGGGGCCCATGGGGCATAGTGTTTGGTTGGGGATGGGAGCCATGGGGCATAGTGTTTGGTTGGGGGTGAGGGGACCATGGGGCATAGTGTTTGGTTGGGGATGGGAGCCATGGGGCATAGTGTTGCACTCCAAGAGTGAACTCAATAATAAAGCTAAAACAGGCACAGTTAGGAGATGTACATCAGATGTACATCCTTTGCTTTTTTGAGGAAACCTGACTCAACGAAGGCCATACTCCTCTTGGGTAACCCAAACAGCAAACTATAGCAGTCCAAAATAACGGAATGTCCAATCAAGGGTCAATAAAATATATATAATTTAATTAAACAGACGATATACAATAACTAAATCGAAATAAATGATAGCAATGGAAAATGTGTAGTACAAAATGTAAGTTTGAAATGCAATAAAAATCGTTGCCCCTCAAAAACATCTTTTTCCATGTGTTTAATACAAATTGGGGGTTGAAAAAGCCTCCTGACATGTCCCGCCTACCACCCCGCCCACTTTTACTTTTCGGCCCACTATAGCCCTCATGTAAGGTACTTTCGGCCCTCTGTCAAAATCAGTTGTGCACCCCTGGCATAGACTATCGAGCAGTACCCAGAGATGGTGGTGGAACATGTGAAGGAACAGTAGCAAAGAGATGTCTTCGCACCGCCTGTCCCACCTGAGAGTCAGACCTAGATTGTGCATCTAGGCAAAGGTGTGTGTAAAGGTGTGAACAGAACTCCAGGTTGCTGCTTTGCAAATGGACTCAAGAGGAATATTTGCAATGAATGCTATAGAAGCCCCAGTACCCCCAAGTAGTGTGTGCTCTAGGCTTGAAGGACAGATCTCTCTTGGCAGTGTAGCACAGTGTGATGCAGTTCATGATCACCTTTGAAATGGCTGATTTAGAGACAGGGTCCCCTTCTCTTCCAGCTGCCACTGAAACGAAAACCAGGTTTGTTTTTCTTCTTGGTTTTGTTTTTTCCAGATAATATATCACCGCTGTCCTCACATCAAGTGTGCGGAGGCTTCTTTCTGCCACGTTAGTGGGTTTCTGGAAAAAGGTGGGTAGTTCCATTGATTGGTTCACATGGAACTTCGAAATAAATTTAGGCGTGAACCGTGGGTGAGTGCGCAGGACCACCTTATTTCTGAATCGTGACCAATGGGTCTTGAAATGAAAGGGCCTTCAGTTACTGATATTGATATTTTATTTGAATCGTGCTCGTACACAAGTGTTTCAGAGCACAATGATGTAATCGAGGGGAACAAGGGAGAACAAAAACAACGATCTTACTAGGCCCAGTGACACTGAGAACGCGCAAGTGCGAGGGAGAGGGGTAAGTGCAAGGGGGGGGTGGGGGGGGGGGGAAGAGGTGGAAAGTGATGAGCAAAAGAATAAGTAAATAAAGCATGAATAAATAACAAAAGCAACAAACGGTGGTAGTGCAGCCAGCAAGTGGCAAGTGCTAGGAATAAGGCATCAGACAGGGTGTGTCTGAATAAATGCAGAAAAAGAAAAGAGAAGGGGGGGGGCTATAGGGTTACAGATACAGACCCCAGTGCAAGGGATTGCCTGGAGTCAGTGCGCAGGTGGCAAGGTGAGCAGGTACCTGGGCCCTTAAAGACAGAGGGAGACCAGGTGTACGATGCAGAGACAGAACAGATCAACAGGGGGGAGGAAGAGAAAAGGCAGAAGCAAAGAGGAGGCCTTGAGGAGCTTCCAGAACCAGAGATGGTTCTCCTCAAGTTTCAGAGTTGCAGGGCGGCTGATCCAGAGGGAGGCCCCAGCTCGTTTCTTAGAAAAACGACTGACCCTGAGGGAATAAGAGGTGGAGGAGCGAAGTTCTCGGGAAGGAAGGTATTTACGGAGGGACAGCTGAAGGTATTTTGGACCCAGGCCCCAGAACGGCTTGTGGACAATGCAAAGGGTCTTACATTTAATCCTTGCATCCACTGGGAGCCAGTAAAGAGATTTCAGGGCTGGGGAAATACGATCCCAGGGCTGGAGGCCAAGGACAAGTCTTGCAGTCCTGTTCTGGATAAGTTGCCAAGGGCGGAGAGTAGAACAGGTATATTTAGAAAGAGGCTGTTGCAATAGTCCAACCTTGAGAGAACCAGGGCTCGAATGACAGTGAGCTTCTGGGGGAAGGAAAGGCAGAGTACCGCTGAGGAGATGCAGTAGGAAGTTTGATTTTTTTGAGACATCAGAGATGTGGGCAGAGAAGGAAAGCGTGGATTGAAAGATTACCCCGAGGTTCTTAGCCTCGCAGGTGGGGGCAGGGGGAGGGCCAAGGGAGGCGGGCCAGAGAGTGACAGGAAAGAGTTAGCTAACTCTCCTTATTGATGTGACTGCCACCAGGAAGACTGTCTTGTCAGTGAGTGCTTTAAGGCTAGCCTTATGCATAGGTTCAAAGGGAGACCCCATTAGTCTAGTCAGTACAACATTCAGGTCCCATCGGGGAGCTGGGTTGGAGATAGGGGTTGAAGTCTTTTAACCCCTTCCATAAAAGCTTTGATCACTGGAATTTTCCACCACAAATCCTTTTTCTGGGACGTGGTGTAAGCTGAAAGTGCAGCTAAGTGGACCTTCAAGGAATTGAAAACCAGGCCTGAATTTAGTAGGTGAGTCAGGTACAGGACAATATGTGTTGGTGAGAAGTCAATAGGATTGATGCTCTTGGTACTGCACCAGATGACAAAGCATTTCCATTTGTTGGAGTAGCAATGTCTGGTGTTAGGTTTTCGTGCTTCTCCAAGTATGTCCATGCATCTTTGAGAAAGTTGGAGGTGTCCGAACTCTATGACCTCAGCTGCCAGGCTGCTAAGTTGAGAGTTTGCGGGCATGGATGAAGTGTCTCCCCCTGTATTGTGACAGCATGTTGTACAGGCATGGCAGCTTCCTCGCAGGTAGATGGACATGGCCATCAGATGAGAGAACCAGGGTTGGCGGGACCACCAGACTCATTGTGACTGGTTCCTTGTGCATCTTGTGCACTATCTGGTTGAGTAGGGGCGTTGGGGGGAAAGCATAGACACATTTCCCAGACCATGTTATCCAGAGACCGTTCCCCTTGGAGCAGTTCTGCAGGTACCTGGAGGCGTAATCTGGCATTGTGCGTTCTCCAGAGTTACAAACAAGTCGATCTCTGGAAAGCCCCAGTCTGCGAAGACGTTGAGAACAATGTCTTCGTGTAATCACCATCCGTACTCTACAGGTAGTGGGAAGTCTCTGCTGAGCACGTCTGCCAGAAGATGGAGTTCCCCTGGACGGTGATGTGACAGGAGGAACATCTTTTGTTTGAGAGCCCATGTCCATATGTTCTTTGACAGTTTGGATAGCCCTGGAAAGTGCATGCCCCCTTGCTTGTTCAGGTAATACATGGCCGTGGTACTGTCCGTGAGGACTAGGACTTTCTTTCCCTGGAGGTGTGTTTCAAAGGCCTTGAGGGCCATGAACACTGCTAGCAGTTCCAACAGGTTTACGTGGTTGGAAGCTACTGTTGGGGACCCAACGCCGTGGCCATCTGATGAAGGAGGTGAGTCCCCCACCCCATCAGAGATGCGTCCGTGGTGAGAGTGGCTTCTACTGCGGGGTTCATAAAGGTCTTCCCCTGCAAAGAGGTTTTCCCTTGACCACCAGTCCAGAGAGAATGAGGGCTGCTGAGACAACCACTAGATCGTCCCATTGTCCGCTGGCCTGACACCATTGGCTCAAGATCCACTCTTGCATGGGGCGCATGCGCAAACGTGCGTGTGGGACTAGATAAATGCAGGAGGCCATCAACCCTAAAAGTTGCATGGCTTTGCGTACAGTCACCTCGCGATTGGCTACATAGTGAGGGATCTGGAACAGCATGTTTTGAACCCTCTCGTTGGAGGGGTAGAGCAGGTCTTCGGTTCGAATTAGAGCCCCCAGAAATTGCTCGACTTGGCTGGGGTCTAGGCTGGACTTTTTCTCATTGATCGAGAATCCCAGGCTGAAGAGGAGATCTACTGTCTTCTGGGTATTTGATAGGCATGTTCCGTACGAATCCCCTGTTATTAACCAGTCGTCGAGGTAAGGATAGACTGGAATGGACTGCCTGCACAGGTGATCCGCTACTACCGCCGGTACCTTCGTAAGCACCCTTGGGGCTGAGGCAATGCCGAAGGGAAGAACCTTGAACTGATAGTGTTGGTTCTCGATCATTAACCATGGGTACTTTCTGTGCGCTGGCAACACTGAAATATGAAAGTATGCATCTTTCATATCCAGTGTTGCCATGTAATCCCCCTGCGTCAACAGAGGGTTTACTTCCTGCAATGTTGTCATTCTGAACTTTTGTGCTTGACAAAATTGTGTGCTGGGTGCAATTCTAACACAGTGCGCATGGTGAGATCCTTTTTGGGTACAAGGAAGTACACTGAATAAATACCCTCGATTACCTGATAAATGGGGACGACTTCTAGGGCGCCCTTTTCCTGAAGGATCTGCACCTCTTCCAGCAGAATCTGCAGGTGTGCTAGCGATAGGCGTCTGCTTCTTTGTAGATGGTATTGAGGTGGCCGCTGGAACTAGATACATTAACGTGGGCGACCGTCTTCTTGAGCACTCACTGGTCTGACGTGATCCCCTCCCATGCGTGAAGAAAAGATGTTAAACGTCCCCCAACTGGGGAGGCATGGGAGGGGACCCAGACTGGCGTGTCATTTCAGAACGGAGGCCTACCTTTGCCTCTTCATTGTCCCCTCTGCTGGTATTGGCTGTTGCCAGCTGCGCCTTGTCAGGAGGACCATTGGGTACCTCTTGTGCATTGCTGGTTGTGTGGAGACCGGGAAAACGACTGGCCCTGAAAGGAACGGCGAGAGTTTCCTCCCCCTTGTTAAGGTCTAGTAGTGATCGGATTAAAAGATTTAAGAGTCTCGTGCTCCTTTTTCGCTGTCTCCAAGGCATCATCCACAGCCTTGCCGAACAAATGTGTGTCTTCTACAGGTTTGTTTATTAAGGAGGCCTGTGTCTCCGGCTTAAACCCAGAGTTCTTAAGCCAGGCGTGCCTCTTAAGAGTACCCTGGGCCAGAGTTCGCCCCGCTGTCTCTGCTGCATCCAATGTATTTTTTAGGATGTTGTGGGGCACCTGTTTTCCTTCCGAGACAATCTCCAGTAGGCGTAATCGCACCGGTTCAGGAATTTCTTGGAGGCCTTCCTGAAGCAGGTTCCACTGCACATCACTATAACTTGCAAGAAGGGTTGTATTAGCAATTCTTGTCGAATATACCGCCAAAATAGTGATGCGTTTGCCAAGTGCATACAGTTTTTTGCATTCTTTGTCGGGGGAGCTTCTGCAGTAGATAGTGGCACCCCAGCCCTCTTCCTGGTGGTAGTGACAACCAAGGAGTCTGTAGTGCCATGCCCTCGGATGTACAACGGATCAGAAGGAGAGGGGGCGAAACAATTTTTTCACCCAAGGGTTGACAGCCCTTGCAAGGGAAGGGGACAGCAAAGAAGGTGCAAGGCGTTTTTTGATGTAATTTAGCAAGGGGATTGCCTTACTTGTGTTTTTTTTTCCTTCAGGTGGTCCTCAACAAAGCCATTGTCTTGAACAGCTTCCTGCGTGGCAATTTGGAAATGGTCTGCAGCCCTTTTCAGGATTGCATTAAAAGTCATCTTATCGTCAATAGGTGATGACTGCCTCTGTGGAGGCGAGGAGGGAGGATCCAGACAAATGGCGTCTGGGTCAGGAGTAGGCGTGGGGGGAAAGCCAAGGTGCTACCTGTACACGCAGATCTCGACACCAATCTGGGCACTGGTCAGGTGTGTCCTGCACAAAAGGATTGTCTTCCTGGTCGTAGGGATCCTCATAGACCTCTTCAGGTTCTGAGAACTCAAATACTTCTTCCTGTGGTGTTTGGCTTTTGGCAGACTAGGGCAGGAATCTTCCTCCCTAGGTCTTTTAGGGGCAATAAACCTTTCTGAAAAGTCTGCACACTGTGATAGTTTGTCCATATAGCTCTCAAACCTCACTCTGGTCCACAGAGATGAACCAGAGGGGGCAGCAGGGGGGAAAGGCTCTCCAGAAGGAGAAGGGTCCTTAGAAGGAAGGGACTTATCAGACAAAGCATTAGAGAGGGGCTTCAGAATACTCCTCTCGACGAGAGGGTGTGCTATCTGACCTATTCGCTGCTGAAACAATAGCTGCGAGACTCTCGCATAGCTCCAGTGGATGACGGAGAGATTTCGATGCACCTGTAGGTGTCGTCGTGGTTTTCGGCTATGCCGAAACCTTTGGGGCTGACGTGCTCTTAGACGGCAAGTCTGCGCTCAAGTGATTTTGAGAGGAGACGTCCTTATGGGTGGAATGCCCGGACGCATGCCGAGACGATGGATGCGGGGAGGGCGGCCAATCTTGAGGATCGGTAGGCACCACCAAAACCTTTGGTGGGCCTGTTGGCGTCTGATGCTTCCTCGACGTATCTGTCGAGGTAGCTCGTGGGTTTGTATGTTTAGCCTTTGATGGTGCGGGTGTGCCCCTGTCGCCGGGGTGTAATCTCCCCATAGCAGTGCCGGCAGCCTCCCTGTCGGGGCCGGGGATGGGCAATTGGTTAACGGACGGTTCAGCAGAAAGTTGTACAGCCTCCACATCAGAGCCATGGCTGCCGGTAGAATCCTCGCTGTTGGCGACGGTGCCTACGGGAGGACCACATTCAGCCTGCATCGCGTAGGCCGACCACCGTTTCGTCCGCCTATCCTTTAGCGTCTTTGGAGAGAAAAGTTTGCAAGACTTGCAGGGCTGCTCGTCGTGATCGCAAGGTAAGCGCCTATTGCACTTGCAATGGGTGTCCTTCCAAGGGTATTTTCCGTTACAAGACGGACAAAATTTAAAAGGAGTCCTCTCCATAGCAGAGGTAAGGGGTGGCAGCCAGACCAGAAAGGGAAAGAGAGGGGAAAAGAAAATGCATTCTCAGAGAATCAAGCCCCGGGGCCCCACTCTCCCTGCTGTATAGGCCTGGTCAGAGGGCCGAGGCCATGCGGTTGACAGCATCGACCGATGCACCAGTTGCCGAATGCCGTAGACTTCTTCGGCAAAGGGGTCCACGAAGCAGCCGTCGAAGATGAAAGTCAAAGACTAGACGACCATCGGTCGTGGGACAAAGAAATTATGAATTTGTAATATATCTCTTTCTAGCTCTGCATAAGGAGACCAAATAGTTGGGCGGAAAAAACAATCTGAAGGACCTCGACGCATGAGGGATTTTGGGTACACTACACGTCACGTTAGGGATAGTGTTACAGGCACGCCCAGGTCGACGTCCCCTTTCGATCCTCGAAAGAAAGATGCAATACTAGATGTCGGACTATTTGCAAAGCATGTGATTCTAAGCAGATTAACAAGCATCAGAAATGTGTTTTAATGCAATATACAGCGCACTTTCTGAGAAAGATTGGCTTTTAGGGTAACACCAATCCAAACATACAAGTCACCAACAGTGCACAGGAACATTAATGCTTTGCTATTAAATATGCCATGCCACGTTGAACACATGTCCAACTGGCTGCACAATGTAGACCAGTTTAGACACATAATACCATTACAGTAAAGCATTCCAGGCCACATTTAGACATACCTAGACTGGTTGCACCAAAATGCCAGTCAAAGCAATAACTCATGAAGAAGAGAGCCCACATTCAAGCCCACGTCTCTGCGGCCTCTAACAACAAGACCGAACTCTTTAAAATCTGCAAGGAACTGGTCAATCTTGTTGCAGTCTCTACCTCTCCTGGTCCCTCCCAGGCCCTCTGTACGGCTCTCGCCTCTCACTACTCTGCTAAAACTCAGGACATCCTGTCCACTATCTCCTCTTGCTCTCCCTCTTCCTCTTCCTCTCTCAGCCCCTCTTTCGTCATCTCTACCTATCCTCCTTTCCCCTCTTTCTCTCTGACAACACCTGACGAGGTTTCTAGACAAGTCCGATCTATGAAAGTGTCGTCCAAACAGGTGCTCCTCTAGAACCATCAAGGACCATATTGACACCCTGTCTCCAGCCTTGGACGATTTCTGTAATCACTCTTTCACCACTGGAACATTCCCCTCTCCCTTTAAGCCCTCCCTTGTGCACCCACTCCCCAAGAAGCTGTCTGCCGATCCTACCTGCCCAGCAAACTATTGCCCAATCTCCATCACCCCTTTCCTGGGTAAACTCTTGGAAAAGCTGGCCATCTCCCAGCTTACTCTCCACACAGATTCTGTTGGTTGTCTCGATGACCATCAGTCTGGCTTCAGAGCTGCCAGAGGCACGGAAACTGCTCTCCTGAACACCCATAAAGATCTGCTCATCTAACCTTTATTACAGCATTCCTTCTGTCCTCAACCTCCTTGATCTTTCCTCTGCTTTCGACACGGTCCACCACGCCATCCTGATCAATTGACTACGTGAAAACCTGGGAATCATTGATCAGCCCCTGGAGTGGCTGACCTTCTTCCTCTTTGACTGCCCCTCCCAGGTTCAACTTGGTCCCTTTCTCTCTGCCACCTCTCATTCTACCTGTGGCGTTCGCCAGTGCTCTATCCTCTCACCCTGGTTTTTCAACCCTTTGGGCCACTTGATCACTACCTTCTCTTCTAACTTTCAGTGTTATGCAGATGACACTCCGCTTTCCTTCAGGTTCCTCTCCTCTCTCGTTCAATCCGGACCGTCTATCCGCGATTCAGCATTGGTGCGCCTCCAATTAGCTCTGCCTTAATGCCAGTAAGAAGGAGATCGTTCTCATTGGGACCCCTGCACCTGCTTTCCCTGTCTCTCACGCTGGCTACCCGCCTTGGGCCCTCTTCCTTCGCCTTCCTGTGAGGCAAAAAACCTTGGTGTCATCTTCGACTCCACTCTCTCTCCTCACATCTCGGATGTCGCCAAGAAGTCCCACTACCAGCCGCTCCTCCTCAAAGGGACTCTTCCCTTTCTCCCTTTTACCCCAGAAGCTCACTGTCTCCAGAGTCCTGGTTCTCGCTAGGCTGGACTACTGCAACAGCCTCTTTCTCAAACTGCCTTCCTCTACTCTCCGCCCTCTGCGAAACTTATCCTTGGCTCGCAAGCCCTTCGCTCAGCTACCTCGAACTCTCTAAGGGTTAGACGCTTCTCCAGGCACAGAGTTGGGGGTAGATCTCTCTCCTCTGCAGGTGCCTCCCTCTGGAATGGCCTCCCTGCTCCTCTCAAACTTGAGCCAGACCACCTGAAGTTCCGGAAGCAGCTCAAAACTTTCCTCTTCTCCTCTGCTTTCTCTCTCTCCCTCCCCTGGTGACCTACCGCTCTGCTGTACCGACTGGTTGCTTGGCTACCCTCAGAGTCTCATTGAGTCCAGGCTCTTTCTTGATCAGTCACCCTTGCACTGCCTCCGGGCCTACGACGCACTTTAGGGGCTGTAACTGTAACCCTACAGTCCCTTGTTCTCCTTGCACTACCCAGAGCCACACTGCCCTGGCTGCACTTACTCAGAGCATTACTGCCCTGTTTTCCCCTCCCCTCTCTCTTGCACTCCCCCCCCTCTCCCCTACCCCTTGCACTTCTCGTTCTCGTACTTGCACGATCTGATTGACACAAGGCCTTGTAAGATCATTTGTCTTGTCCTCCCTCTTTCTTAACTCCCTTGTCGCGCCTAAAAACACTTGTTATAAATGACGTACATCATATCATTTTATCACAGATGCACAGAAAAATATACAATGCTGCAGTAAGAAACGGCTAGACTGGCAGCACCCACATGCCAGTCTAGCCAGGTAATTACACTTAGCAGGACTGATTTATCAGAAATGGGCAGTTAAAAAAAAAATAAGTCATACCAAACTGAGGAATGACTAGACTGGCTGCACCAAAATGCCCCTCTAGTCACTAATTCCACATCATGCCTGCTTAGCCTCTACATGGACAACTATTATGATTTATCGCACAATCCCGCCCCCCACGCTGTTGACAAGGGCCCAGCAATTACTAACAAAGCATTTCACTGTTAGTACCTACATTCAAATGCCAATTTTTTAGGCAAATGAAATTGTGATGTGGTTTTAGTACTTGCATGCCAGGGGAGTGATTGGAATGGTAGAGAAGGAACAGGATACCGCTCATTCTCACAGCAGTCCATATGTGGGTGCTTTCAGACTTAAAGGAGAGAGTTAACTGCTTGTAACATTGAAGCTGCACTAGAATAGTCTAATTAAAATGCGTAAAGAAGTTAGATGCCCCCACACAAATAAGTTTGCCCCTGCCCCACTGCCCGTGACGTTAGCGCCTCTCCCAAAATTTGAAGGGTTAGCCCCCCAAAAATGTAGGTTTTGTTGCACCCGTGAACACAAGCACACACACCATTCACCATATACACACCCAGCCATCCATACATACTTTCACCATACGCTTACACAGGCAGCCAACTATACATTTCAGTGTGCACCCTTTCACCGTACGTACACAAACACACGCACATCAAGCCACCCATACATTTGTGTGCAACCTTTCACCATACACTCACACACGCACATGTCATGGGGTTGAGGGGAGCCCTATTACTTTAAAAAGAAATTGTTTCCTTTTGAAGTCACTTGACTTCATAAAGAAATTATTTCCATTAAGGACCAAACCATAACGGAAATAATTTCTTTATGAAGGCAGAATGACTTCAAAAAAGAAATTATTTCTTTTTGAAGTCATAGGGCTCCCCTGACTCCATGACATGGAGGCCTCCAGCCTAGGGTCTTCCATGTCATGGGGTGGGGGGATCTCTCAACTTCA
This sequence comes from Ambystoma mexicanum, assembly GCF_040938575.1. NCBI lineage: Eukaryota > Metazoa > Chordata > Amphibia > Caudata > Ambystomatidae > Ambystoma > Ambystoma mexicanum. The sequence continues at coordinate 1,088,429,019 of NC_090927.1, read as the reverse complement.
AAAAGAAAGTTTATTTTTGTAGTCACTCTGCCTTCATAAAGAAATTATTTCTGTTACAGAAATTGTTTCTTTATGAATGCAGAGTGAATTCAAAAAGAAACATTTAAAAAAAAAGAATTTGGGACTTTTTTTTCTCCAAGTGAGTCCCTCTCGAATTTTGGGGACTGCGGGAGAGCCCCTGTTACACCAGTGGGCTTTACGTCAAGCGAATTAAGACCATTTAACAATGAACCTTTCCTCATGGCTCTGGGTTAAACATATTAGGTTTTATTAGGAAAAGAGTGGGGGCAATTCAGTTGGCAGTAATGGAATTACTACCACTTTTACGGCACTTCCAAATTTTATGGCCTTGAAGGGGAGGATTCGGCATCAGCCTGATGCTGGTGGCTATTCCTACAATTCAAAGACAAAAATTGGCAATTTTCCATGGGAGGAATTGCTGCCATCCGCAAATCCCTACGGATTCCAAAAATAGGTAATTACACACCAACGTTAGCCCACTTCTAATCCTGCAGCAAAATTGCAGGACTGAGCGGCAGTGACAGTAAAAGAGTTTAGATGCAATACCGTAGACAAATTGCAGAATTACTACCATAATCTTAATAAGGCTCATTGTCTGTTCAAAGAAGCAACAGCTCGGTCACTCAGCCACGTATCAGGTAAAGGTGCATTCCTTTGTTTCCAGAGTTTGGCTACTGACATTTTAGTCACAAGTGCTAGAAAAACAAGTGTTTTTTGATGACCTCTAGGGGTTCAATTTGGCAGAGGTAACAAAAAATTCATCAAGGATCTTGCACTGATTAAGCTTATGTGTAGCAGGCGTTAAATGTGTATGCATATTACATATAGAAGTTGTTATAGCCATAGCAGAAATATCTTCTGTCCATGGTCTCATGTGTGCATGTGCCATCAACTGATGTCCTGCATGTAAAATATAGGTCTGTTAATAATAACTGATCAAATTGACGGTTACCTTCATAAAATCAACAAAGCTGCTGTACTTACCTTACTGGCGATGTCATGTATAGACTTAGGTTGCCTTAACATTGAAGAAAGACCTTAGAATTTGATGTTGAAGTTTTCTTGTTTGTCATATAGATAACGATCGATATATGGTGTAATTCAGTGCATTTTAGTACAAATTTCCTTCTACATTGTACTAGCAGAAGTACCTGTTTTCTCCGAACGGGTTCTGTAGACAGACATGACAACATTGATCCTGTAGGCCACAGTTCTGATTCACTTATCGCTTGATGTGCATTGCACCCTGAAGTAAAATGAAGTAAACTGCACTGAGAATGGGCGCGTGTGGCTGGCTGACATAACCCGGAGCAGACGTTGAGGGGGAGGCGAGAGTTGGTGTCCTGCTGCATATTGGGACATTCTGTGCTCTCGCCCCACCGGTTGCATGGTGCAGTTCGTTGCGGTGCAATGCAGTGCAAATATCTTGGAAATCGTGCATCCTAGGGCCTGGATGTCGGGTTTTGTTCCTCGCATCAGGACCAGTCCTTCTATGACCACATTGATGTTTCGCCGATTTCAGAGAACCGTCTCATGTGTGAAGGTGCTGAAATCTGTGGAAAAGGGTGGGGTGCCCAAATGTCATGTAGCCAGTAATGTCCGGAGGGTCCCAACAGGTTACTATGCAACATTTGGTGCATAATGGTGAAAAGGTGTGGAATTGGATAAGGAACAACATTTCAGCAAGCCATAAACCCACAAACAAATTTTGACTTGAAATCCGGGGGACGGGGTGGGGTGATTTAAAATGTAGTGCAGATTGGTGAAACAGTGTGGAATTGTATAAGGAACAACGCTTCGCCACAAATCACGATACAAACACATTTTGACTTTAACAAATAAGGATTGCCACAGTTATTTTTAATGATTCTAAAATATTGGCGAAAGGCTTCCTGTAAACATTATAGGTCACTTTAGAATAATTTCCTCCCTTAATAATGCTCAAAGAGTTTTCTTCTACCAACATATAAAGTATTGTAATTACTGCATTTTAGCCTGAGTGAAGAGTGGAGTCAGACTGAATTCGAACCAGATATATTCAATAGGTGTTGCCATCGGTAGCCCCAATGCCCTTCTTCAGGTTTTACCCTCTGATCTCTTAAGCCAGCTAGTTTTTCCAAAGGTCCACATCTCTACTCCCAACAACGCTATTGGTTGTTGGAAGAAGAGATAGATTCACTTGGTAGGCTTCAATCAACAAGTCCAAAGTGCCCATCACATACCTTTGATCAAATCATAGGAGTAACACACATGGGGGGACGATAACCCAAGCTCTTTTTCTCCATCCAAACGCTCGACACAATGAAACCAAAAATATGGACGGATCGTCTTCTAATGTGTCTGAAGGGAACTTGGTGCTTTAACTAGCTAGTTTTCTTGTGAGTGATGTCTTAACCTTCGTGAAAATCTACATCAAGCCATTTGTTTTCTCTAGTGCGCAGTGGTGTGCCACCCATCTATGAAAAGGGACAGCATAAAACTGACACAAGGCTATCTCTGTACAGGTTGGTTAATGCCAAGCTAGAGAAAGACAGTGGGAGAGCGAGCGGCTAATTACAGGCTTAGAAAGAAGACAAATAGAAGAACAACAGTCAGACAGTGTTAGTAGGTTTCCTGTGGAGGCCAGTCCCTCCCAGTCACCTTCAACCCCTCTCCACAGAACACCTTGGGACCTGACCCAAGAGATTCTAGCACCGAGGACTGGTGGAGAGTGCAACACGCTGAGATTACTGGGTACTTTCTTGCTGCAAAATATCTAACTGTGACAAGCTTGACACCAGTTCAGGAGGCCCTTGTTTTCTGTTGTATAGTCTCTTCTGGTGCAGGTTCCTTGGAAGCCTGCACCTAGCTTAGTGGGACTGTTCCATGGGCAGAAGACTTGTGAAAAGGAGGAGCCATCCAAGCAAGGAAGTCTACTTTTTTTTTTAATGCCATTGGGTTGGAGAAACTTCCATTGGTTTATAATGATTCCCTTTTTTTTCAAACGATTAAAAACTTTAACTTAATTAATTTATTAATTAATGTGTTATAGCTTAACATAAGCTTTTCACATATCATAAATCAGTAAGACAATTACAAAGTAAAATATTATTATGACTTCATTAAACATCTTCATACTAAAAAAAGCAACATTAAATATAGTTAATTAATCAAGGAAAGATAAGATTAACTGTGTTAAATAAATAAGTATAGTAGGTGGTCTTATACCAATATAGTGTTAAGAATAGAAAGTGAATTTAAAATTTCCTCTCAATTACATTTCAACAGTCCCTTAACATTTGTACTTTGTACATCTATATACAATGCGTTTATGTAGGATTCACTTTGAAACTGTATAGTACTTGCATATCGACTACTAGTACAGACACTTGGTAGTCCCATCAATCGTTTAACTAGTTTTAGTCCCACCAATAATTAGAAGGAAGAGAATCTATATATAGATATATCCAAAAGTTTCTCAATTGTCAACCACACGTTGTATAATGCAATATAAAGCTTCATTCCTGTTGCATTAAGCGCCCTCAGCCAGAAGTCATCGCTGCTGATATTGGTGGACAAAGTCCCCATAACATGTAGCATAGGCTTTTAGCATGGCAGGACATCTAGTTAGTACGTTTTTACCAGATTCAGTGACAGTTCTATTTCATACAGAGCCGACAGGAACGTTCTGACTTGGTAAGATTGCTCATAATCCCGCTAATAGGCAGTACTGGTAATTGATCAATCCTCAGCAGTAGGATAAATCGTCTCAGCCGTGGTGAAGGACACAGAGACAAATAAGGAACTGGTTTCTTGAAGGTGTACCTCATATGATGGATACATTTATAGCGTTTCGGCTCTTCCAAATGTGCATAATTATCGATCCAGTCGTCTAATTCAGATTTTTTAGACAAAGCACGCATTGTAGTGGCTTGAATCCCATTAGGCCTATTTATCCAACCGATCTTTTCCAGATAATCCACCATCTGTTTTTTCATGAGAGGGAATGTGGAGGATTTATTAATTTTGTTGTACATAGCATTCAACAGGAGATTATCTGTTTGCTGAGACATCTTTAGGTAAAGTTCGGCCCTTTTTCTTAGTACTTGCGCTTTCAAGGAGATGAGACCCATTTCCAGTCTGAGGATAGACATTGGTATGCAATTCGGGAGTCTGAGTATTTTCTTCCAGAATTTCCCCTCTAGTATCTGGAGCCATCCCAAGTCCATCAACTGCAGGGCTCCAAATCCATATGTGGTCATGGGGGTTAAGACCTGTTGATATAATTGTCTTGCCGCCCAGACTGTATACCCGCAGTGGGAAGTGGAGAAACGATATATCAGGGCACTGATTTGAGCAGCTCGCGTAATTCGAGCTTGCTTACACATAGTGTATTGGCCCTTGGGCTCCATCTCAATTCCCAGATATCTATAGTAAGGTGTGTATTGTATTGTATTGTAGACCCTTGTATTTTAACACTCACTCGTGCTATCTTCTTGTTGCTGAGGACCATCATCTGGGTTTTGTCCAGATTGATTGTAAGGCCGTTTCTATGGGCATAGGTCCATAATGCCTCTGCAGAATTTCGAAGAACACTGATTGTATGGGCCATGATGACTAGATCGTCCGCATAAGCAAGAACTGGACAGTGAGCGGGGCCTATCTTTGGTGGACAGTTATGAGCTTCTAATAAGGCTTTCGGTATGTCGTGCACAAAGAGATTATATAGTATCGGTGCTGTCACGCAGCCTTGCTTTGCGCCACGTGTTTGATCGATCTTGTTGGTCATATTACCCTTGGTGTCCAATTTTAGGGAGACTGTGGTGTTCCAATGTAGCTGTGGCAAGTGAGTGGCTAACTAGCCTCCTTCACCCACTCTGCATCTGCCTTCTGAGCCCTGCTGCCCAACAGAGCTCCTCCTGTGCATTAGCACATCGCCGCTACGACGATCCTCCATTTTGTCCCAATTTGTAGCCTGACCCCAAAATGGCGGTCGCAACGCGGCCTGAAAACGAGGCTGCCTGAATTCCTAAGCAACCAGCTGATATTTTAGCCAATCCCCTACACCGGTAGGCGGAAGCCGGCTCCGGAAGAAGGCCAGAGGAAAAAGGCACTGTTCTTCCCCAGTGAGCCCCATTCAGCCACATCCACACACCTCGAAGGGTGAGAGGGCTGGAGCCCCTCCCTGCCCCTCTCAGGACCTGAAGCGCCCGCCGGAACAATATGCTGCCTGACCTTCATGATGCAGCAATCACGGAGACAGCAATACAGATAAGGCAAGTGAGAGGCTAACTAGCCTCCTTCACCCACTCTGCATCTGCCTTCTGAGCCCTGCTGCCCAACAGAGCCCCTCCTGTGCATTAGCACATCGCCGCTACGACGATCCTCCATTTTGTCCCAATTTGTAGCCTGACCCCAAAATGGCGGTCGCAACGCGGCCTGAAAACGAGGCTGCCTGAATTCCTAAGCAACCAGCTGATATTTTAGCCAATCCCCTACACCGATAGGCGGAAGCCGGCTCCGGAAGAAGGCCAGAGGAAAAAGGCCCTGTTCTTCCCCAGTGAGCCCCGGGACGCTGCGGCTAGGCGACGCCATGATGCCCGACACCTTCACCCTCATACACTAACGCAGATACAACTGGCACTGCCTGTACTTTGATCCAGACCTGCAAAGCCGTCCGCCTGGTCCCCTGCACGTCTCCTATGCAGTGCTAGCACCGCCTTGCAGCACACCACAGGTACTATTTCTCCTGACCTATTCGCCACACTGGTGACAGACACCCTGTAGATTACCGCATTGCGCAGCCTCACTGGCCCCGGTGCCCTGACATCTGCTTGATCACACCGCTTGAAACGCAATTACCTCACTTTTGTTACTAGCTTATGCAAACTGCTAGCACCATCTGTGTTTATATGCCCCGTTAACCAGTTCACTTTGTATTTCGTATAGAGCATGCTTTCGCTATGACGTTGCTGCCCATGCTAGTTAACCTGAACTGTCTACTGAATAGCATGGTCACTGCGCTACTTTGGCCGGCTGCCACGCTATGCATGCCACATTTGTGCCCTGCCAGCCATATTGAACTGTTTTGACTGTGCCACTATTGGTCGCTTGCCATCCCCTTGCCTGCTGCATATTGCCTATGCTAGTCAATTAGCATATCTGAATTGCCTCTTGTTTTGCCTGGTACCCAAGACTCCTGTTCGGTCTATATTCTAGGCCTGTTGCCCATGTGCCCACCCAACCAAACTGATCTGTATCTACTGTGACCCACGAATCATCTGATTCGGATACTGCATAGCCTACTAACTGCACATCTACTGGTCGCCTCTTTATGCTGGCACTTGTACCTACCTGCCAGCCTATCTTACCTCTTATTGCTCTCCTGCACAATTGGTACTGACCCACCGTCTAGGTAGATAACTTCGGTTGCTCCCCTACCTCACTTCACCTGATCTAGCCCTTAAAATGCATTGCACCTTTGACCCTCACCACTACCACTTACCCTCGCTTGCTAATGCACCTAAGCATGCACCCCAGTCCACTCGACATCTGTTCACGTACTTATTGTTCACCTTTCAGATCCTAATCTGGTCACCCCTTCTCACCTGCACCATACAGCTCTACGCCTCGCCCACTTCCACAATCAGTATAACATCATCTCCTGAACTACCTCTCACTCTCATCATGACATGTCCTAATCCCTATTTAAACGCGCCAGCCCTCTGGCTACTACATTTCGCCACCAAACCGACCCCTAATCAACCATGTCCCACTATCATTAGAAATTCCAGGCTCGGCTCGCGCCTGCGCCACCTACCTCACCGCCATCCCACAACCTTCAACAACCTGATTACATCCGCCAGACACCACTCTAGGCCTGACATAGGCACAGTCAATCTGGTGGCGAGTTCCTCTTTATCACAGGAACACACTGTTGCCAATTGTCCACCATTGCTTCATCATGCCATATCAACCTCTCCCAACCATTCCAGTCAACCATGTGCCTCATCAGTTAGAAACCAAAGATTAGCTTCCAGATGTCTCCACTGGTCCTACCACCTGAACTATCCCACGCTTGTCAATATATCAAACTCCAGCGATAACAAAACCTCGGCCCACTCGGCACCCAAAATTGACTCACCTCCTCCTGTTCACATTGCCATCACTGCCCCTAAACTCAAAGGCACGCTCATTAACGCACACTCCATCCCCGCACACGCCCTAGATATTGCAGATTTCATAGTCACAGAAAACCTTGACTTTCTCACAATCATGGAAACTTGGCTGCATGCAGCATCCGGTCCTTCTCCGACCCTGGCCATCCCAGACAACTATTCCATTATCAGGTGTGACAGGGACACCAATCAAACTAAGGGTGGTGGACTAGCCTTCATATTCAAGAGTTCACTTAACCTCAGAGCTGCCAACAGCCTGCAGCTACCATCAGCAGAACTACTGTCTATTAAACTGCCGATCTCTCCTAATCACACAGCCACTATACATCTCATTTACAGGCCCCCTGGCCCGACCTATTCATTCGCAGAGGACATTTCATCTATCCTAGCTACTAGTACTAAGCCCAACTCGCAAATCATTATATTGGGAGACTTCAATCTAGGCTACCAAGATACGAATGACACCAAAGCCTTTGACCTAGAAAGAGTCCTGACCGACTTCGGTCTCACCCAACATGTCAATGAGCCCACCCACATCAAGGGTCGCACTCTTGACTGGGTCTCTGACTTGAACTGTGCGCTTAACGTCACCGCTGTGTCGCCATGTGCATGGTCTGATCACCACAAAATATCATTCTCCATTAATTCCACTCCACCCACAGATAAACCCAACCTTGCCCCTCCCACACGCAACAAAAAGGATATTACGGTCGAGAAATTACTCCCACTTATACTTCCTCTTTTGAACTCGGCGTCCACCACGTGCTCGGACCCCACAGTGCTAGTAGACACCTACAACCGCGTCATGTTAAAAGCCCTTAACACCATTGCCCCCCTTAAATTGCGCAAACAAAAACCGCAGCTCCACCTTAATTCTTGGTTTACCCCGCACCTACGCGACCTGCGCATAGAAAAAAGAAAAGCTGAGGCCCTTTGGAAAAGCTCACCTTCCCTAGTCAACAAAAACAACCTCACCACAGCCTCCCTTACCTACAAAGAAGCCATCCTAGCTGCTAAAAAGGAAGTATATAACAAAAGGATCACTCAAGCCCAATCAATCAAATACCAAGGAACTCTTCAAGATCCTTAAGGAATTGGAGTCCCCTGTTGCCCCGCTTGATACATGCACCCCGGACACTGAATGGTGCTCCAATATTCAAAAGGCACTGCTTGATAAAATTGCCTTGCTCCAAGACAAGATTAACACTAAAAAAATGCAACCTCGCCGACTCAACGGGTTACCCCCATCATACAAAACCCTTTCTCCCAAACATTCCGTCCAACCTTTCAGCTTCTCACCCCTCACCATTAAGGAAGTCGAAAATATCATAACGAAGCTTAAGCCTTCCAATTGCCAAGGTGACGCCTGCCCTGCACCGGTCATAAAGGAAGCTGCTCATGATCTTGCCCCTTTCATTACCTCTTTCATTAATGCCTCTTTCAAATCGGGCATTGTACCTGACAACCTTAAGGATGCTTGGGTCATCCCATTAATCAAAAAACCTAATCTTGATCCTAGTAATCCTTCTAACTACAGGCCCATCACCACGGTGCCCTACCTTCTCAAAATTCTGGACCGCGCAGCCTATCTCCAAATCCAAGACTATCTTGAAACCAACAATCTTCTAGGGCTTAGACAATCTGGCTTCCGTCCTAGACACGGTACTGAGACAGCCTTAATCGACTTGAAAACCCAAATTGAGGAGCTGAAAAACAAGGGCAAACTGGCACTCCTGCTCCTCCTTGATCTTTCAGCTGCCTTTGATGTGGTCGATCACTAAATCCTCTGCCACCACCTCAAAATTGCGGCCCACTTCTCCGACGCAGCCACATCTTGGATTAGATCTTTTCTGGCAAACAGAACAATGAGGGTTTTCTCTCCCATAGCTGCAGCTGATCCAGCCCACGTCCCGTGCGGAGTTCCACAAGGATCTTGTGTATCTCCCACACTTTACAACGTGTTTACTAAACCGCTCTTTGATATACTTGAATATCTGGGTGTCTCCTACACCAATTATGCGGATGACACCCAGATACATAATCGCCAGTGATAGGGATGAGTAACAGATGCCAAAGCTCTCAATACAGTATACACTGTCATTCAAGCCTGGATGGCTCATCATGGGCTTTGCCTTAATGATGGAAAGACTGAATTAATCATTCTTGGATCTCAATACAAACTCTCTAAACTTGACCCCAAGTTCAATTCCTTCACTATTGATGGGAACGATATTAAAGTCTCCAACGTCACTAAAACACTTGGAATATATCTTGACTCGACTCTATCCCTCAATCGACAAACCAACGCAGTTGTCTCAGCATCATCCTACACTTGCAAATTGATTACAGCATGTCGCCCATTCTTGACTACGGAGAACTGTGATTCTCGCCAGAACCCTCATCATGTCCAAAAATCGATTATTGCAACGCCCTCTACCTAGGAACTAGTCAAAGAAACATTGATAAACTCCAGGTCATGCAGAACAACGCCATAAGGGCAGCTCTCAACGTTCCTAGGCGTTCCCACATATCTAACACGAGACGCAACTTGCACTGGCTACCCATTACTCACCGCATATCCCTCAAAGCACTTGTTCTAACACACAAGGCCCAGAACAGCGCAGCCCCGGCCTACCTTTCCTCGCGCTTCACACAACACACAGCAACTAGACCACTAAGATCATCTCAGGCTCATACGCCGACTATTCCCAGCTTCAAGCTACAGACAGCCGGAGGCTCTAGCTTCCCTGTCCTCGCGGCTAAGCTCTGGAACACTCTTCCCAATGCTCTCAGAAACGTTCCTCACATCTATGCCTTCAAAGCTAAAACTAAACTGTGGTTACATGAACGGGACGCCATAGCCTCCTCTCTATAAGCCTTACACCTGTCAATGCCATTACCGACTGCTCATTGTACATAGACTGTTTTTTACTGCATTCTTAGATTCGCTCCTCTCCTCTCTGTTGATGCTCTGAACTTTATGTAAATATGTGTAAAAATGATTAGTGTATCTATTTGCTGTAACTTGTAACCGCCTCCTTAAACATGCGCCCAGATGCCCCGGCGGCAAGGTGCGCACTATAAATAAACAAAATACAAATACAAATATAATATTCCCTTCGGGCATCCCATGATCTCCAATTTGGTCCACAGCAAATCTCTAGGCACTAGATCGAAGGCCGCCTTAAAGTCAATGAATAATATGTATAGTGGTGGACTACCAGGCGATCTGGCCTTATTACGAAGTACGTCCATTACGATCAAATTATGCACGGTAGAATATCCACTCCTGAAACCGCATTGAAATTGATCTAAGATCTTATCTCTGTCCATCCAGGCTTGAAGCTCGTGAAGTAAGTATGTCGCAAATAATTTGCCCGTAGAATCAAGCATGGACAATAGACGATAGTTCAAAGGATCTGTACGGTCTCCTCTCTTATAAATAGGCACCAGGGTTGCTGTTCGCCATGATTCCGGTATAAGCCCATCATTCAGAGTCTTATCAAATAGTATTTTCAGGACCTCTGCCCAATATTCTGGTTTGCTTTTTAGTATAACATTTGCATTGGGCCCGGGCGCTCTCGATGATTTGAGTTTTTTTATCATGGCAATCAGTGATTCCACAGTCACCTTGAAGGGGGGAGCGGGCCGATTCCAGGTTGTCGTCTCCGTGGTCATTCCTGTTGAGTAATTATTGCGACTTCTCAAAAATTCCTCCCAATGGCCCATATCGATTGGATTGTTGAGGGAACTATTCGTATCGCCCCTGGCCTGTCTCCAAGAGAACAGGTCCACGGTCAATACAAATACCATTAGTTGTTTGGTCTTGCCCTTACCGGCAAGTTGATGAACCTTTTCCCCAATAAACCGTTCCCTGTGTATCTGTCTCAGCAAGCTCCATATAGAGCGGGAGTTCCCTGTGCAAAGTATTTGAACCATCTTTTGCCATTTAGCTAATTTGAATGCATATCGTTTTTGTCCGAACCAAGATCTAAAGGCGTTTTTGCGCTTCTTACTTGAGATCAGGTAGCTATCCCATGTGATGGAATTTTTACGTAGCATCTTAAGTTCTGCTCTTAAGATTCTTTTAGCGTCTCTGATTTCAACGTCGAATGTATTGGTTGGTTTGGCATCAGGAGCTAGCATGTTAGTGTTAACGGTGGCGTAGCTGTGTGAAAAGGATGTTATCCACTCTTCAATCTCGTTGCAGGACATAGTGAGAAGGGCATCATGGCCCATGTTTATCAAGTCACTCGTAGCTTCTACTTCTTTTATGATGTTTTTATCGGAAAACAGATTTTTGAAGAAGTGTGGTTCGTTCTCAGTCCACCAATAGGTCTGGGCCGAGAATGTTGTAGCAATAATTTAAATGATAACGAGAGAGAGGCGTGATCACTCCAATCATTGTTGTTGACCTTCATATCTGTGGTCCGTTTAGCCATTGAGGGACTTACAAAGATATAATCTAGTGCACTTCTAGATCTGGCGTTTCTCCATGTAGGTTGTCCTGGATAGTCACTAATAGTTCTGCCATTAAGGATTTCAAAATCCCATAAATTAAAGAAGTTGAGCCATAGTAATCCCTCGGAATTCGCCTCTGCGTGCCACATCCTTCCTATATTTTTCAATAGGGGATTGTTGGTTCTGCCCGCTGGTCCCACAATATGGCAATTAAAGTCACCTGCAATTGTTACTAGATTATGTTCTGAATCAATCGTCCAATCAATCAGCAGAGCGTGACAAGCTTCCTGAATGAGATCTCTGTAAGAGGATTCAGGTGGATTGTAGAGATTGATCACTAGCATCTTCTCCACTTTGTCTTTGCCGGGGAGTTCTATCTCAACTGCTAGTACAAATTTGTCTAAGTTCGAGTGGATCCTAGTTGACTTTAATGAATGTAGGATTCCAATTAGGAGACCCCCATATGGTCTTCCCATGGGTCCCTCTTTGGCTAATTCCTGATGGATTGAATAGCCATTAACAAGGGCCCGGGATGTGAGCCACGTCTCCTGTAAACAAATACATGTGTTACCTACTAGCATGGAGGATGAGCCTTCTGCAGATAATAGGTGGTTAAATCCCCGACAATTCCATGTGACTAAGCTTTGATCTCATTGGGTTAAAGACAGTGCCGGAAGACTCAGCAAGCCATTTAAGAACATTCTGTACATCTGCTAGCTGTACTGAGTTGCCTTTGGGTAACTGCAGAGCCATAGTTTCTACAGCTTTAGTGCTCGGTGTTTGTATTGGCCACTGTGGATCAATTATGTTAGGGTCAGCATCTACTTCGATGTCCACTTCCCACAGACTGGCTTTAAAGTTGCGAATCAGATTGGCTGTTGCTAAAAATGTGCAATGTATTGCTGAGGTATTGGAGTTCTTTGCTTTCAATGGTTCAACGAATTCAAAGTCTTTCGATCTCAGCACTCTTAGCAGTGGGATGGAGTGTAATCTTATCAGCGCAGATCTGGAGATCCAATCGTGGTCGCTATTTTGGTAAAGGTTTTTGATTATGCAAGTCCTTCTGCCTTGGAGTGGTATATTGTTACCTTTGTCGTCATTTGGCAGTGTAATTAATGGTACAGGTACTATATCCATTTGAGGTGGATTAATTGGATCAGTGTTTGCGATGCTTAATGCTGGATTCTCCTCCAGCTCACTTGGACACAGTGAAGGCTCCAGGTCCGCCTCTTCCACAGGATGTAAGGTGATGCTATTATTCGGATCGGTCTCCTCAGCAGGATTATCGATGGTGCTCTTATCGAGAATGAGCCAACTAGTCAGTTTACCCTCTCTGCTGGCAGTGCCTTTGCTCACTCGGGCTGCCTGCCGTTTGACTTTTCTCTTGTCCTGTTTGGGGGTGCTGCCTTTAGTAGCTTTAGAGATTTCTTCTTCCGGCTCAGCTGTGTCGGGTGATATTGTGGTTGTCACTTGGCGCTTTTTTCTCGCAATCGCTCTTTTAGCCAGTCGTCGCTGTTTACGTGAAAAGAAAACATCCACATTGGTTGTAGTGTTTAACTCATTATCTTCTGTTTCTGGGCATTCTGGCAAGATGGTGTTCCCTTCCTTCTGCACAGGTTCCATATCACTGTTGTTTACTATGTTTCCTGCCGGTAAAGTAAGAGTGACTTCCAGTATCCTCCCACACATCTTCAGCAGGATATTTAACGCAAATTGCAGGGATGCAACAGAGGATTGCAAATGCCCCAGAGTCGTTTGACTTTCCCTTTGATCTCTGCTATAATCTGGTTCTGCTGATTTCAAGTGCACATCCAAATTTGGAGAAGCAGATAGTCTATTATATGTTTCTTGTTGTGAGTGGATAGGCAGATGTTGGTAGCTATCATTCTGGTTGCCCGGGTTACTTCCTAGATGAGGAGTCATAGATCTCTGCATAGATAGACACAGGTCTAGCAGTGAATTGTTGTCTGTTACACTTTCTCCTAGTGCACCCATGGTGTCATTCATGCTCTGGCCCCCCGTCGACTTTTCCGCAGGCAGCAATGGTATTGTTGTATTTGCGGTGTCGGGGAGCGAGAAAGTCAGTGATTGCTCCCTTCTCCACAGGTGCTACTTTGGATCCTTTGCATCCGTTCATTTTTGATGTCGAAGTTCCACTCCTCTGATTGCAGAGATTATATCTCGACGCTGAGCACTTCTTAACTGTAAGCATAGTGAGTCTAGTGGTACTGCTCAGATTGGTGGTCTCTCACAGTTCTATGCCACGTGGTTATGAGTTAGGGGGTTAAATTGCCTAGAGGAACTGGTAATCTATAGATTTAAATGCCCACTTCCCCTTAGTCCAGAAAAAGTCAGGCAGTGTAGATGGTAGGAGTCAATTGGGTTTAGTCGCCGTTTCTGTAGCTATGTGGCGACTAGACACTGAACCGAGGCACAGTCTATAATCTGCCTGGAAGGAAATCTAGTACTTATAAGTACAACTGTTAATGCCTAATGTATAGCACCAGGATCAAAGGTATTACCCGCAGTCTCCTGGAAAGGCCAGCGTATTACTAGTTCCCCTAGCACTGGTGCACAGTGATAAGTGGGTTCTTTTTCCTTCCAGTTTATAATGTCAGTGTGCCTTCTTCCTTCCTTACAGTACTGTTCCTAACAGGAGCCCAAGGGAAGTGAGTGGGGAATGGAAGTAAGTGTATGTGTGGGACGTTCTTCTAGCTCTTCGCCTGATGAAACAGTAGATTACAGGGACCCCTTAAAGATGTCCGTGCCAAGATGTTATTGATGCTATGGCCTCAGGCTGCCAGCTGTAATCTGCTTTGGTCTGCTGTCAAAATTGTCCAGACGGCAGTTTATTAGGGACTGTCAGGACGTGGCCAGAGTCAGTGCAGACGAGCCATATAGGTTCGAGGGCACACCTCCCTATCTCCCTTCCAACATCAAGGCAGCCCCAGGCACCAAGAATCAAGTGCCAGGTGCCCGTAATCTTATGCAGAGATAAGCCGACAGCAGACCTTACCAATACCTTTAATGGTCCCCTGTGAAGGTGCAGGTGCTGATGGGCTTGCCTCTCCGCCCTCACGACCTCAGCACGATACAACACCAGGCTCAGCCCTCACAGCCCAGCCCAGTCCGCGTGTGGCTTCAGGCGTTAATCCACGGTATCCACTCGGTACCCCCACGGTATCTCTACGGTCCTCTCAAGGTACGCGGCACCGGGGGCTGGCGCTGGTGCTCGTGGTTCGTGCAGCTCGTAGCTCTCGCGATTAGAGTAAGGGACCTTTGCGGGCTGCTCTCGTCGCTCGCCACTTGTCAGTACGCGTCAAGCCGCACCACGTTTGTACACTCACGTCCACAGAGCAGCGAACTGGCCGCTTCCGACGCTCCTCCAATAAAAAAAAAAAAACTTTTAACACATCGTCAGCCCTTTATTTGTGCTTTACACTCATGGCCAAGTCACAGGCCCTATAAAGGGGCATATTTGTAGTGTGAAGTACGTTTTGTGCCACATCAAACAGAGCCACAACATTACTGGTAGTCTAAAGTCATCTCCCAGAGCCAGTTTGATAGGGTAATAAGATCTCCTTTTCCTCAGCCCACTCTAATGTCCTTCAAAATGACTTCTGCAAACATTTTGACAAGCTTGTCCAAGATGGCAATGAACTGGTTATTTGTAGAACATTTCCCTTTCTAATAATGGGTATGATTGTGCTTTGTTTTCATGGTTTTGGATTTCTCCTGCTACACATTTTAGACACCAGATACGGTAGGCAAGACCAATTAGTTGAAGACAGCAAGGTATAGTTTATTAGGTCCTCGGTCCATGGAATTTCTGAATTCTATAACTGTAGATTTTAACAGCCATGTGGCATCTTGCAAATTATTTACTTGCTGTACCTCAACTAATTTGGTGTTAAACATCACAGTGATGAATTCACATCATGTTTGCTCATCAATTGTTTTATCTTGGGGAGAGCAGGTTTGGTTGCTTTTATCATTTATTAATTGCCAAACGTTTTAAGTCTCATTTTGACCGTTTGAAGCCAACACTTCTTGCCACTGTCCAGAATCCATTACCTTCTTAGGGAAGTTCTGCCAATTTCTGTATATTAGTTTACTTAGTCTAATTAATGCTCGCTGTTTTACCAAAGGCACATAGCCTCTAATTTGTCTTCGAATTTCCGCTCTGTTGTTGACAAAAGGATAATTTCTGCTTTTGTACACCTTGGTTCCCTAATGTTTATTAGGTTTCTTTGATCCTAGTAGCAAGTCGTCTTTTAGCAAGTTTTAATACTCTGCTATTGTAATGCTTTTGTTCTCTATACAGCATTAAATCCCATCTGACAGGTTTACAAAATGGTCATAATCACTAGTGATTTCAGATATCTTTCAGATTGGGTACCTCTCTTCCAGGCTGCCACCAGCAAATTCTAGTATTGTTGGGAATGGGAGAGCTATAGACAATTCCAATCTCTATTGGTAATGATCACTTTTAGCCTGATGAATTACTGTTAATGTGAAAAAAATCATACCCCAGTGTAAATCAATAATCAAATATGGAAGATGATTTTTGCAGTCTGCTGGTGAATTATGCTGGTGAATCACCCCTGCTAAACTTTCTTAAAGGTAGTGTTTCCAACATAGTTATCAAATTGTGCCTTTATCATTAGTTTCAACTACTGTAACACTGGTATTTCCAAACCATACATCTCCTTTAAGATGAGTGTATGCACAACTTGCCTGGGGAAACAGGGCATTTGGCATTAAAGTCGGGTCTTTGGAATTAATATCAATCAACTCCTCTATCAAATGCCCCATCTTCCAGATCTATGAAAAGTGTTCTCTGGCGGGGAGCGAGATGGTAATAGGTTGCCTCTTCCAGTAATTGTTCTTTCCAAAACAGGATTCTTAATTCACCACGCTTTACTTATCCACATCATGTTCTTCACCACTGTAATCAAACCTTTCTTCGCACAGCCTCTCTTGCTTTTAGTTACTGGTTCACCAATTATACACATGCCATCAACATTAATGTTTTAAGTGGACCATACCTCATGAAAGCCTAATTTTGTCATGACCCACAATAAAATCCCTGGAACCCTCATACATAAAATAATACCTGTGGTCCCTCGTATTCCATCATAAAATGGGCTATGCTAAATTCATTGCAGTCGTTTAGCCTGTAATAGTGCCCACAGCCAGCCACACTGCAGTAATTCCAATAGATGTTTTATGGATTGTTTATTCTTTCTCAGTCGGTACCCAAGTTTCCAGTTTCCCCCAGTCACTTCTTGATTACGAATCTTTGGTTGCATTAATGTATCCCCCATCCCCTTGTGAGTCTACAATCCTACGTTCCTGTCCTTCACCATATTTATATTACCACTCCACACTAAGGTTAGAGAACGGATTAATCCCTTGCTCCTTAGGCACCACAGCAAAGTGATACCGTAATTCACTATACAGGATAATGAAATTGAACACTAGTGGTGACTTGATGCCAACGTAGCATGGCAGTCAATTATAATGTATAAATACAACAAGGTCAATGGCTGCAAAACTTAACACATGTAGTTGGGACAGATGTAACATATGCAAAACAGTATTACGATTTTGGGAGTGAGGGGTGTACACGTCTGAGAAAATACTATTTATAATCATCTGCCATGATTGCGGTTACATATTGTCAGAACTCTCCTGCCAGCTGATTATCCCTGCCGACCACGCCATCCAGTTCACAGTTGGCGTCTCACTCAACAGGCTCCCTTCCTGGACTACAGTCCCCAGAAGCCCACATGGGCGCTGAGAGAAACCAGAAGGTGTCTCACTTACTAATCCCCGGGGATCTGTCATCCAGGTGGCCAGGACACGGCCATCGTTATTCGATTCAGTTCCTGGGGGTGGACCAGTGCAGGATGATCATCTGGATGCGGGTCCTCTGGGAGTGGAAGTGGGACGCTGATGGGTGAGACGCGGTATCCCCCTTCTTATAACAATTTTTCCCCATCCTACCCAACACTCTACCCCCCCCCCCCACCCTCTTTTCCGGGACAAACACTTTTGCACACCACAAAATACAAACATCAGAGCCGTTTACCTGACATGTCCCACCACAAGGGTCAGGCAAAGCCAGTCAATTGTCCAAAATCACACACACCTGACGGCCCTTTCCCTTCCCCACATGGATAAAAGGTGGAGCACCAGAGCACAATAGGAGCAAGGCAGACCGCACGACGAGAGAGCCAACACAGCACGGCAGTTCAAGAGGAGGAGATAGACGGCGCAAACCGAGAGTGTGCCAAGGAGAGAAGCCACCTTGCCCTTTCTGACCAAGGCCTGTGAAACCTCTGCAGAAGGAATCGTAAGACCGCAAACAATAGCCAGTGGGTGTAGCAGCAGAGGTCAGCGGTACACAGGGCCCTCCTCCGCTGATAATAAAGCAGGGGAGAGAAGCTTGTCAACATGGTTCCGACCTTGACTAAAGAGACAGAAATCCGATAAGAAACGGAACTGTGTTGAATGAAAGTAGCACGCGGCTAATTGAAGAAAGTACAAAGAACTGTTGATACGAAAGGGGAAAACCAGCTACAGACGAGTCAGGCAACACGTGGGTGCTCACTCGGAGACAATGGGCAACTACCCTGTTGTTGAAACTATCGTTACCAAAAGGCATCCTGGAACGGGCAGAGAAAGGAGTCAAAGTGGTTATACAGGAGTCTAGTAAAATCCTCTGTACAGTCAAAAGTCTTTGACCGACAAATGATTGTAAAGCTAAGGGGAGTGAATCCCGTATCATATGAACTGCTCAAGGAATTGTGTAAATTGGAAAAGTTGACAAGAGTGAACCCGACCGAGGGATGCTGATAAAAGGGGGCGAAGCCTGAAGTACCAATGAATAATGTGTTGACAAGAGTGAACCCGGCAGAGGGATGTCCACAGTGAACTGTTTAAAAAGACATTAAGATTTGTGATTGTCACAGATGAGATTGTGTTGAAAGCCACAGTGAACCTGGCAGAGGGAGGCTAACAGTCGAGAAGGGTCTGAGTCTGGAAGAGGGGGATCCAAGGGTGAAAAGCCATCACCCTCCAATCCGTGAATGAAAGAGAAGAGTGCAATAGAGAAAGTCTTTTCAATACATGCCAGAGTCAACCCGACGGAGTGAAGCTGATATTCGAGAGGGGTCTGAGCCCGGAAGAGGGGAACCCAGGGGTGAAGAGCTATCACCCAAATACAAGCAGAGACAATCAGAGAAGAACTTTGGAACCTTTTGTTTATTATTTTGAGCCCATCAGATCCTCGGAAGCGAAAAGCTTATATACCGAAGGGCCCGATATTGCTAAGGATTTCTTGTGGATTCAGATTAGCCCAGAAAAGGGGGATCCAGGGATGAAAAAGCATCACCCAACGCGCAAGCAGAAGGGAACTTTTGTTTATTATTTTTGAAGCACATCAGGTCCTCGGAGGCAAGAGACTTTTTTGTAGAAAAGAGGCTTAACCACTGAAGGCCCTGATAAGCTGTGAGCGTAACTGTTAGCCCGTGATGGGAAAGCTTGAGAGTGTGCTGTGCTCCGGAGTCCCACCTTGTCCCGTGCTTAAAACATGGGTAAGGGAGACCCAGACTACCGCACCCCGACTTCTTATTTGTGAACACCTCTTTCTTTCCTGTGTATCCTATCCCACACTCTGTTTGTATTTAGCGTAATGACTGTCAATAGGTGTTTCTTAGTATAGGCCAGTTTATTTGACAGGACACTTCCAGGACTGCCTTTTTATTATTTGATGGTTGTAGCTTGCTCCCACCTAAGGTTTAGCTTTAGTTAAGGCGTTTTTCTAACCAGCATTTACAGTTTAATAAACACCCTTGAACTGTGATCACTTGTGTCCGTCTTTACTGTTGCCACCATGACCTTCTTACAGCACACAATGAGCATGAAAACATCATTATGCAGACATTCACAGAGCATTATGATGTGATTGTGCTCCAACATTGCGTCCCAGGCACGTAGCGTGTACAGCGTTTTCCACGATGAGGAAAGACCAATAAAAGATGACCGAATTCCAGGAAACGTGACTTCTCAACAACAGCATTCCCTGTGAGTAGCTACTCTTGCATTTATGTTGTTCCTGCTGTTTTTTGTTCATCGAACCTGCATACTTTAACTTTGGATTGCTATTGGAAGTGTCCCCATCCGTTTAAGGTTACCTGGTAAGATTGGATCTATTGTTTTTTTTTTTACTTTGCTTCTTGTTTTGGATTGCCTTTTTAAATGAACCCCTTGAAACCTGGTCATCTACGGATTCTGGACTCTGCCTGTTCTCTGATTGTTTCTTGTATAATTCCTGCTGGATTTGCTCAATATTGGACTTGCAACTTTGGTATTGGACCCTGCCATGACTTTTTTGATTACTTTCCCTTGATTTTTGTCTTCGTTACGCCCGGGTACAGGTCCTTGTGTTTTGTTTTTCTTTTTACGCCAGCTTGGCAACTATTCGTCAGGCTTTTTTCCTGGTTTATGGACATTCCTTGATGGTGGTAAATTTCTCTATAGATTAATTGGCGGTTTTTTTCTCAGCATTCATGTAAGACAGTAGGAACTGGGGATCAGAGGGGAGGCCTCTGCTTGAAACAGATTTCAGTACTTACTGGTCTCATTTTGTTTTATTTCTTCCCTCGGCCTGGGAGTGGTTCAGATTATCTCCTTCCCGCCTTTTCAGCTGAGCCCACAGCCATCGTGTTTTGTTTATGCTTTGCAAAGGCTGCGCTCTCTGCAGGAAAGTCACCCTACCCTAGGAGGCCTTCCATTCCTGACCGGTCAGTGGTCTGCTACATTAGAGGTTCACAACACATATCAATAGGCGTCCATGGGAAAACTATCATCACAGTTTTATTCTAGACTGGGCCCTTTCTGTTCATGTGGCTCCTATTACACTATTGCATGAACTCTCTTCTAGGGAGAGTTCCCAAAGTTAAATTCATCATCAATATGTTCCCAGTTAACTGAAGTAATAGGAATCACATTTTCAAATTCATCTTCATGTATAATCAAGACCATCCCTAATGTTTATTGTACAACCAGGTTTCCTAACAGTGTTAGTGATTCAGACTTAGGTTGCACACATAACCCTATAGACTTCAGACATAGCCCCCCTATGTTCCATTAATTAGTACCTATACCTTGATGCATTGCCTTATTCCTAGGCAATGCTCGTCTGTTACTGGGCTTCTTCTAAACAATCAATCTGCAAAGGCTATCAAGTTAACTTGATCTGACGGAGTGACCCATACACGTTTATCTCCTTTTTTTATTTTATTCTAGTTGCATGTTAATTTCTTTCGTTGTAGCCTTCTTCATTTGTATGATAATTGCATCCCTTTATAATTATTGCCTCTTTTAGTCGTATAATGTACCAGATGTTGTTTGGTCATTTTTAACAAGGTGGAATCACGGTTTACTGCCTTTTCCTCTGATTCATTTCCAGCAACCCCCATGTTTTACCTGTTTGCCTAGTCTGCTCCTCAACCTTTGAAAGGAATGCTACCTCTGAACATTGATTTTCCAATCTATATTACTTTCCTACCATAATTTACCTTTCTGTTGAGCCCTTAAAAAGGCAATTATCAACTACTCCTGTTACTTGATAAGTGATCTAAGCTATGGAAGTTACCTATTTCAGATAACGCTTAAAATATAATCCAAAATCATTGTGCGTCATGCAGATTTTACCAATTTTTCACATAACTTTACCAAAAGGGGTCCAAATAAAGTTCAGAGCTTTAAGAGAAGAGGACTCCCCAATATGAACAATATGTTCTCCCTCTACCTGGCTTCATGATTGTTATAATTCCTAATACTTCTATAATTCATTACATCAGATATGAAAGTCAATTAAGTATGTTATGTTAAATACACTTCTAAAGCGCAGCGTACACTCAAAGGCATCTTGGCGGTACAGACCATCATGCCCAAACCAGAGCAGAAAGACAGAAAGGGACGATGCTAAAACAAATGGGTCTTTAGAAAACAGTGAAAGGATAGATGATTAGACACAGCCCACAGTGCAAAGGGGAGGGAGTTCCAGGCTTTCAAAGCAGCCACAGAAAAGGCTTGTTCCCCAACACGAGAGCGCTTTACAGAAGGGATCTGGATTGTCAGAGAAGATTGGGAGCGCAATACTCTAGTAGGAATATAAGGGCAAAATTTGGCCTGAATATATTCAGCTCCAACTTTTTGGAACACTCTGTGCACAATACATAGAGACTTGAATAGAACAGGTTTCTCTACCGGGAGCCAGTGTAATTAGTGTAAGAGTGGAGTCATGCGAGAGCCAAAAGGAGGATGTACAATCACCCTGGCTGCCATGTTTTAAACAACTGAAGGCGGCGAAGCAGATAAGATGGCAGTGCCAAGTAGAGGGAGTTGCAGGAGTCGATACTACTAAGAACCAAAGAAGAAACCACTGGGGCATGGAAGCAAGAGGGGACAAAAGGAAGAGCGTTGTGAAGAGTCTGCAGCTTTAAGTGACCAGATTGACAAACAGTGGTGACATGGTCCTTCATCGACAAATCCTTCACCACTACAACTGGAGAAGGGCAGGGCCCAAGAGTGGAAGGCCAAACATCAGGGGTCAGTAGAGGGAAGGATCAGAGCAACCTGCAACCAGCACCTCTGTTTTTTCAGCATTAAGCTTCAGCCAGTTTTCAGCCATCCAACCTCCCACGGCATCAAGGGAGTCCCTCAGCCACGTAGCAGTCTCGGAACAAGAGGGATCAAGTCGCAGAATGATTTGCGCATCATCGGCACAGAAATAGCACATGAAGCAGTGGGAGAGAATGATTCCAACAAGTGGCTGAATATAAATGTTAACAAAATAGGAGATAAAGCAGAGCTTTGGGGGACTCCGCAAATTAAAGACATACATTTAGAATAAAAAGGTGATGGATGAATAGATAGACTGAGACAGACCCTCGTGGAAGGAAGAAAACCATGCAAGTACCTGTTCAGAGAGGCCAGGACAGGACAGGTGGGTGATCATGGTGCGGTGGTCAACAGTATCAAAGGGGGTCAACAGGTCTAATAAAATCAGCACCCCCACTCCACTCTGATCAACAAGGTGTGCCAGATCATCCACTGCCGATACAAGCACGGATTCTGTACCCCTGCCAGGACGAAAGCCGGAATAAAATGGATTAAAGAAATTAGAAGGCTCTACAAAGGAACTAAGCAGGGTAGTGATCAAGGATCCCATCAATTTCATAAGAAATGGCAGAAGTGAAATTGGGTCAAAATTAGATAGTACAGAGGGATCCTGTTGTGGTTTCTTTAGGAGCAGGGTCACAAAAGCACACTTCAGCTCCTCAGGGATAATTCCTGTTGCAAACGATAAGTTGACTGCAGATGTAATCCAGGGGGCGATCTGGGGAAGAGATGTTTTTAAGCGTGGTCAAAGGGATAGGGTCCAGGGGTGAAGCAGATTTCTATTAATTCATAGCTTCAAAAACATCCTGGATAGTAAAAGAAAGGAAGTAGACCACCCTATATTCGGGTTACAATCAGGGACAGGCAACAGACGAGAACCTGACTGGGCGGTTGAATTAGCTATATCGCTGCAAATGGTGTCAATTTGACAAAGAAGTCAGCAAGGGAGTCACAGAAGGTTTGGGATGGGACAATAGAGGACCTGGGTTTGCTTAGCAGGGCGTATAGCTGTCTGAAAAGTGACAGTAGCTAGAAAAAGTAAAGCTTTGTCTGCTGGCCCATAGCCTTACTGCCATTTTCTGTCAGCTTGTCTTCGCTTAGTCTTGAGGGATTGCAATTGCCCAGTAAACCAAGGTTCTGATAGGTGATTTTTTTAATGTACAGTTTTTCTGAGGAGCAAGACAATCAACAGCCTTGCTGAATGATTGCATGAGAGTGGGCAGATTACAACCCACAGGGTCTCCACAGTTCTTAATAGGCGAGTGCTCAGCTCCCGCATAGAAACTTTGTGCCACTTACGTTTCAGAGTTGCCACTTTATTTTAAATAACAGGAAATACAGGAAAAATTACTAAAGAAGGATCAGAAGAAAATACAAGGTCAGGCTACTACAAGGCTACTGTGTAGATTCATTGACATGTTGGCAGAAGCCCAGATCCAGCCTGGCACTCAAGAGTTGAGAGGACAGAGGCTCATCAGTTTTGTTGGCAGCAAGATTAAAATCGCCAACAATAACCAGATTAGAATTATTTAATTGCAATTCAGCTACAAGGGTAGGGAACTCATCACAAAACCCTCGGTCATACCCCGGTGGACGGTATAGCAGTAAAACCGCTAGCATAACAGGCAGACATGGGGATATGAACCAAGAGCACTTCCATTTTAAGATTGTGTTCAAGAGGAATTGCACTAACCCTAATTACTATTGCTTTACCTACAACCCCATGTTGTATTGTTTTTCCAGTTTTCCCAATTTAAGCACTAGTTTAACTGTAGATACGTTTTGTATTCCCTTTTTTGTGCTTTCTGGTACCTATATCCTTCAATATTTTTTCTATGAGTATTTTTTCTGTTTATTCGTTTTCTCTAGTATCCTCTTTTTCGCATTCGTTATTCCTCTTTCACCCACTATAGTGCTGACAATTACTTTTCATGTCTCTACCTTGCCCGATGGCTCCACATGCAGCTGCTATTGGACACAAGCCGCATCACTCTTTCTCCCAAGTCGATGCGGTCACGTGTTTATTTCATGTTTATTCGTTTTTTATGTACATTTTTTCACGCATCCACATTTCCTCTTTCACCCTCTATAGGGCTGATAATTACTTTTTATGTCCCCTCTATGCCCGATGGCTCCGCATGCAGCCTGTTATATACGAGCCGCATCGCCCTTTGTCCCGAGGTGATGTGGTCACGTGTTTATTTATAGCAGCGTTTCCTTAGCAACACTTGATCTCAGCGATGCAACACGGCGTTCCGACGGCCGCCGCAGACCCCGTTTGTGTTTTACAGGTAGTTACAATGTAGGTCCTTTCATCACACTGCTGCGCTATCTTCACCCTCATCTAAATACATCTTATTCTCGACATATTGTTGAATTTGGTTGCACAGTATACTCCGCTGTTACTCTTAGCAGACCACGAAATGCATTGGTATATGAGGTCTATTCAAAAATGTGAGAAGTGGCAGCTGCATCCTCACTAAGGTATTATTAGTGATTTTCTTCTACTGATATTTTTCGAATTTCATTTTTGACAAATATATTTTTTTCCCACAAGAACTGTGAATCCAATTTTTTCTTGATTGAACTGCTATACCTGTAGAAGTGAATCCACATTGCTATCATATTACCTGTCTTTTAACTACACTACCCCGGCTGGGTTCTAACGGAGAGCGGCTGGTTGACTGGATTTTTCATCTGGTCTTTGTGTTTCACTTTAAAGAAAAGTGCGTCAAAGTTCATCAATTCCTGGAAATACAATCTTCAGCCTCTCTGCAGGTTCTGTATGCCACGGTTCTCAGTCTATATATATTTCATACAGTTTCTTTTCTCTCAGTAAAGACAAGGTTTTCTTTACACAACATTTCCGACTTGGTGTTTGAACGTGTCCTTGTCTTGTTTTCAAACAACTAAACCTTCCAGGGTCTCGCTCTTCCCAATTTGGATATTTATATTTCGGGTTTCTTGGACTTCTCAAAGTTCTCTGGCCCTCTCTGGCTTACTTTAGCAGGGCCCCGGTATGGAGTGTACCCGTTTAGTTTTTACGGCCTGCCGTGACCCTTGTGGCTTCTCCCTACAGAGTCCCATATCCCTTTGATTAGCTTGTTTTACTGTGGTTCAGGTTTTCCGGGCTCCCATTACCATTGTGGCTGTTCGCCTCTCTCAACGGCATTACTTCTTCTGTAGCGTTGCTTCACTTATGTTAAAGTCTCTCAGGGCTCTCTGAAGCCCTATGACCTTCTGATAGGACCGCTTTCTCTCTCCTCAGGTTTATCAGGTTCCCATAACCTAGTCAGCTTCCCCAGCCTTGATTATCAATGTTCGTACCTCTCAATGGTGTTCTCTATTCAGGAACGTTTGCTTCCCTGCTGTTGCTAGTCTGAGCTGCAAATTAGTTACGCATGCGGGTTTCGGGCTCCCTTCTCCAGTCTGGTGTTGGTTGTCGGGTCCGGTTGTCGGGCCCAGCACCCACCATTGCTTCCTCGTGGTCATGCCACCAGAAGAGACGATTGCTTCATAGTCTCAGTCTCCCTGCCAACTTTGGCTTCCCGGTCGGTTAGAACACCAGTCTTCCGGCATCCTACGAGCACTTTGCTCGCGCTCCATCCATGCTACCACTGGCTCTGCAGTCTAGCGTGGTACCACCCCTCCATGACGTATCTCCCGAACAGGATTGCCTCTGCATAGGATCCTCTATTCTCACTGTGTACGAGTTCCTCTCTGATACAAAGTTCCTTGTGGTTTTATGCACGTAAGCACAAACAAAAGGGGTGTGTCTTTCCTTTTACAACTCTGTCGTTCTAGCGGAAGCCAAAGAGTTGGGAAAAAATGCCACTATCCAAGACAGTATCACAAATAAAAAGGGTGTGTTGCCGTTCTTTGACTGTGGAGTTCAAGCGAGATGCAGTATCACGTGGAGGCAAAGTGATAGAAGAAACGTCACTGTTGGTGGTTTCAAAACAGAAGTAGTAGTTGTGAGAAACCTGAGTGTATTCTCACTCCTCAAACACCCGGATCCTCCACTCAGGTGATATGATATGATAGTCTATTTGTATAGCGCCTATACACAATGTGTTTCAAAGCGCTTCAAGGCAAGGGAGGGAACACAGGAAAAATACAAACAGAGAACATTCTTACAAGGCCTTGAACAATAAGAATGTGACATTTACTATCGTACTCGGCATGGCGACATTTCAGATAGTGCAAGAGCTAAGACACAGATAAGGGAGGGAGGAGGTGGGTGGGAAGGGAAAGGGAACAGACAGGCGTTGAACGTACTAGGCCTGATGACATTTCTGGTAGAGCCGGAGGATTACAAGAGGAGTGGGTGAGGGGGAGGAGAAGGAAGGAGAGGAACAAAACAAGCGACTATCATACTAGGCCTGACGACATTTCAGATAGTGCTGGAGGGGAAGGGGGCGGAAGAGAAACGAGAGGGGGTGGGAGACAAACAATGTAGCTATCATACTATGTCTGAGGACAATTCTGATAGAGTAAGTGCATGGAACAAAGAAGGGAAAGGGGGAAAGGGGGGAAAAGGAAGAAGGGGAGAAGAGGAGAGAACAGAATGAGCAGTGAGAAAGAGTGCAAAGGCAAGAGGTGGCCAGGGAAAGGCCATTGCTCTTGGATCCCGACCTTGGGGGTGAAGAAGCGAGGAAGGATCACCTGGGTGGAGGGTCCTGGGGTACCCACAGGCGAGACATAAAATCCCCCTTTCCTTATTGATGACCAACCTAACCCTGCCCTCATTTCCCAACATTTGACATGTTAAAGTACTGGGACGAGGAAGAGGAGACAGAAATACCCACTACACCTTTAATTAACCACTCTGGTACTGGGAGGAAGAAGATGCCTGCAGAGACTCAGGCATGTCCCTTTAATCATGGTCAGGCAAACCCAAGTAAGGATCCACACTTGCAACCTGTTAACTGGGTCTGGTGTATAACATGAGGGTCAGTAAACAGGACAGGAGAACTGGGGAGGCCTGCGTGGGAGAGACCAGCAGAGGACCCTTTGTAATGAGGCATCCATGGTGGGGACCAGAGCAGGAGCCAGGATGCCGCCAGATACCGCAGGGAACTTGTGGGGCCCAGGACAAGTAAGCCATGCAGTGGCCACAGGTGTGGGAGCCTCCAGCACAGAATGCGAGTCGCAGTAGCTGCAGGTTAAGCAAGCGAATCACAGAGAGAGAGAGGACGTCGTCTGCGTCAGGAGAGAAGCCTCTCCATTGCTGGCCTGCGGATAAGAAAGCCTGGCATGCGAGCTTCGTTTGCACCAGACGGCCAGCTGGCCTTGCAAGTTGAGAGGAAGCTGCGGGACATTCAGAAGGAGCTGTAAAGATCCAGTTCATGTCAGGGAGAGCACTTGGCCCCGGGGGTGCTCCAAACAGACTATAAATATGTAACAGTCTTTGAAAACAAGTTCAACAAATGCCTATTGAATACCGAACAAACAGAAACCTAAAAACTAAGCTTAACAAATATGAAATATGGAAAAACTTTTGAGACAGAGAGAAGCCTTCTGGATTTGTTCTTTAGACTGTTGCTACACAGGGCTCAACTCAGACTCGGAATTGGGACACTTCCTTTAACTATATTCTTTAACTGTAATCTCAATACCAAGGACCTACAATGTATATTTGACCACAATTTTGATCTAGAACCCAGTAATTGATTGTGTAGTTAATGTGTTTAATGATTTGAATGCTATTTGGAACTAACCAAGCGTTACTGATGTATATACTCAACATTCACCATCCTAACAAGAACACAACAGCTTCCATAATAAGAGACAATCACCATTAGAGATACCCAACTAATATGCAGTCCACAACCTATACTAACCATAGGGCGAAAATATGGTAAAATAGGATAATCCGTAAAGTCTTCTTAACAATTACCAATTTTGTGCAATACTAGAATGCTAAATCAGTCCAATCCAATAGTTTTTGTTAATTATGTTATCTGATCACGTAACATGTGAAAGTTTGATCACACTATCCTGATCAAATATGACATTCTGGAATGTCCGTAACGTCAGACGCACGTAACTAACGTCGTGACATAACGTATGTATTAAGCGGCCATTTTGGAAACAAGCAGTTCTCCACCTAAATTCGCAACGCCGAAAGGCAACCTCAACATCGGTCTCAATCGCAAGACCGAAAGGTGAGACTGCACTAGATCTTTACATGGGAACGTTTGATTACATTATCCTGATTCAATATGGCATTCTGGAACGTCCGCAACGTCAAACGCACGTAACGAACGTCGTGACGAACACATATATTAAGCGGCCATGTTTGGAAACAAGTATGACTCCACCCAACTTCGCAACGCCGAAAGGAAATTTCAACATCGGTCTCAATCTCAAGACCGAAAGGTGAGACTGCGTTAGATCTTTAGCATATTTTTGAATATTTTTTTAATGTAGTTTCATGCGGAGCTACAATTTGCTTAACACAAGACATTTGTGATGTACTTTCTACTTTTTCCAATTCAGACACAAATATATTGCTGAGAATCAACAATGCCTTTATATTCATAAAATAAAGTGGACAATCATTCTAAACTATCGCTGTACACAATCCATTTGGCAAATAGCGAACACAGCACATTTTCTAAAGACATTAAAACCTGTATGGATTAACAAATGAAGACTAAATCTGTCTCGCCTCACAAACAAGGTGAGATTATAACAACTATAAACATAGGAGTTTCATAATATATGATTAACTCAGCATTAACATATGATTCATGACCAATAGTGGCTATAACTATAAATTATGAATTCAGACAAAATTGTTTATTTGTACCTACAAAACGCATTTGAAACTTATGATTAACTGCCTCGTTCTCTCCTAATATGAATTTTCTTTTCATTTAACAAAAAAAAACTTTTTTTCTGAATGATGAACAGTATATCTGTTGATTTGTTTTATAGGAATGCAACACTATTACTTTGATGTGGAAAGAATTTCAATTGAATGAATTTGCCATTGTAATACCCTCCTGAGGAACCAACATTGGGGAAACACGTGTTATGGGAACCATCTAATAAATGAACATTTTCATTTTGAACCAAATTTTGTGGACAACTTCTTTCTGATTACTGATAAAGAAAAGGTTCGCTAGAACTTAGTGACTAGTAATTCTTTAGCATATTCACTTTTTGACACATTCAGCAGTCTGAATGTCACTAGTCATTTCTACTGCAGCACAAATAGAAATACATAACAATTGATAACGCCTCTTAATTCTAAGGCCAATTCGCCATCAGCTAGTATTTTAGACTGCAAATTAGAAATCTATTACCTTAACAAATGCATCATAAATACTGAATTACATGGAACGTTCAAATTAAGCCTAATAAATGTATTTGAAATACCAAACTGAATGAAAAGGTGAAATTTAACATAACAGAGGCATATTGATTACCGAAGTGAATGAAACCTTAAAGTAGAATATATTTCAATACTGAATGCAATAAAAACTTTATGGGCAAAGCAAATATCGAAAAGACAACCAAAGTGCCCATGTGAAAATAAACTACAGAAAAGGGTTTAAGTGTGAAAGAGTTTCACAGAAGGTGGCATATGAATAAAACCCCACAAAGGTTAACTTTTAGGAGTGAATGCAATACGAAAGGCCACAGACTTGCAAGAGTTGTGTGACAAGTGATGGCAGAACCAAGAGGTTGACAAGAAGAACCCAGAGAAGGGTAAAACGTGCAACCAAGAGGCCAACAAAGAGGAATTAAGTGAAAGTAACTCGGTACACGGGCAGGAGCTGAAGAATCTGTGTGTCCTCAGAACCTAGGGATCCTCGTTGCGTGACTTGTAATGGGTGGACCATGTGGTCTGACAACTGTGCCTAGACAAGTGAGCCCTGAATGAGGAGAAATCAAAGGCATTGTGAAAGAAACAAAGGAGAATTATTGCAAGTGAACTGTTGAGGCAAACCAGAAGCATGGTCAAGTTGACCATTGAGTTATGTTATACTTTTGAAAAGACTGAAAGAAACTTGGCGAAGTTAAAGTCTTGGGGAAGCGAACTCTGAGATTTTAGGAACCTCAAGTGTTGTCTTGAGGACAACACCTCAAGACCTCTTGCTTTTTTAAATCTGTTGCTTGGAACTTGCGGAAGGGAACCCCGAGAATTCTTTGGAACTGTTTTGCTATACAATGTTGAGAAAGGTAATCTTGTGACTCTTTGTGGAACTTTCTTGCACTTGGGGAAGGGGATATGAAAGAAAGCTGAAAGCTGGAAGAAGCTCAAACTTTGAGTAGAACACTGTTTATTTTGTTAGTAACATCTGAACGACCCGAAAGACAAAAAGAGTGATGTAAAGAAACGAAACAGCCAAGAGAGGGTACGAGAGACCCAAAAATACAAAAAGATGTGCAAGAGTGCACAGGCAAAGTGAAAAGAATGTGCCAAGGACACGAAAGAGCAAGAGGAGTGTGCAGGGAGCAAAGGAGAAACAGAAACACGTGCAGGGTTGCACAGTAAAGTGGAAAGAAAGAAGAAATGGAAAGGCACCGGAGGGAAAAGGTGCCAGAAGAAAAGGTTATCAAGCGTGAGCAGAGGGGTCAGAAGTCAGAGTGCTCGCACAGGGGTAGAGCAAAAGCCCAGCGTTTTCGAAGGTCTCTGCACATGAGGGTAAGACTACCTGAATGCAGTCCTAGTTTATTTTTTCTTTTGAGTCACCATTTTTCCTTTAAGAAGATCCCGGTCACATTTGTTTCTAAGAGTGAGGGCAAGCATAGGTTGTGACACAGGCATATTTTGGTTTTAGACATGCAGGCACAGACGGCCCTTAGACACATCAGTTGAGGGAACAATCCCCTTAGAGTTAGGGCCAGTTAGGCATTACACCAACCCAACAACCAGCCCTCCAGATAAGGAGGGTATTTGGGATTTTTACGCAGTAAAATAATGTAAAAACGCCACATTTTATTTTTAATTTTTGTACCATTTACGCAGGCTGGCCACAGTACTTTGAGAATTCCCCTATTCTTTCTTTCCAGTAGATGGCGCTGGAACACATTTTGCAAATGCTAGCTTTGTGTGAACGGTACACCCCTTTTTGGCATAATTCTTTTTAAATGCAGCACGTTGACAGGTTCTGTGCCCGTTAACGTGTTGCATTTGAATAGAATTGTGTGTGTGGATTTGGTTTAAACTTTGTTCTTCCTCTTTATCTGTTTCCCGTTGTCACCCTCTGCTTTTCCCTTCTATATTTCCCTCGCCCCATTTTCTTGCATTATTTGCAATATTTTCAATGGCAGTTCCAGCCCTGTTGGATTTGGCAGGGGTGGGACTGCACAGGTCCCAAGGTTTTAATAGGTAGGGCTGGATGTGTCATGGACGAGGGACATCAGTGGAGCCATGTGCGGGTCCCATTGTTGGAGTAGGCAGGACTGACTCCGATCATGGGTGAGGTGCGTCAGTAGAGCCATGTGCGGGTCCCACTGTTGGAATAGAGAAGGCTGGGGTATGTCATGGATGATGTAGACTGATGCAATCCCTGTGAGTCACAGGTTTTGAATGGACAGGGGTGGAGATAGTCCTGGGTAAGGAACATAGATAGAGCCCTGTGCGTAGGGGCGGCACCATGCCTCTGGCGCTTTGAGGAGGTTGCAGACAGAATGCAGCGCTCGCCGCAATGCTTCCGATTGGGAAGGGGTGTCGAGAGATACAGCTGGACCGGGGTGCATCAAGTGAGCTCTGTGCAGGTCCCAGTGTTGGAATAGCCAGGTGTGGAGCGTCTTAGGATCGAGGTGCCTTGAATAAATGTGGGTACCGCTAGTGGAATAGCCTAGGCAGCGTCAGCAGGTCAGGATTAAGGTGCATCCTTGGAGCCCAATGTTAGCCAATCGCAATAGGCGCCTCATCCACCACGGGACCCACAGGCAGATGCAGTTTACTGGGCCAGAGTAAACTGCAGACAGTGCACAGCACCCACTGCACTGTCTCTTGGCGCTTTAGATAATAGGCGTTATTACCCAACTCAATGTGCTTTGCAACTTTGTAAAATGACGTCAGCACTGCCAGGAATTAACTCTTTCCCTTGAGCTCTATACAGAACTCGGAGGCAGGCACATGTACCTGCTGAGCTATCTGGCTTCACAAGTTTCGTGAGACCTGCTGCAGGTTAGTCATAGCTATTGGCGGAGGACAAAGGACTCCCCTGAGATGTCTAACTGTTACTGCAGCCTAAACTCCACAAGCTGTCGACGGAGCTCTGGACTGGCACATTTCCTGATTGGACTACTTTAGTGCATTGGGAACAACATGTGACCTGCAGGTTACACAGGCATCTTTGCCGAAGGGCTACACCCACGCAGCTATCTTACTAGGATTGCAACTGGCAGCAGACACATTAACCCACTGTGCTATGTATTTGTTATTTGAAGATGGAGCGCTTTACAGCAAAGGCATGACCACGCCGATGGCTCTTTTGCAGCAAGCTGAACTTGTGACCTGAGTTTTCTGTAAAATGTGCCTTATCCGTCTGAGCTGTCTTGTTGGCACAGTATAGCTATTTGAATAAATGCTTAAAATGGGACCAAAGGTGGGGGCGGGAGGGACTGGGACACCTTCCAGGCACACGCTGGAACGTGTCTAAGAGGGGAAATTAACCCTGTTACGTATGTCAGTATGGGGAAATTAACCCTGTTAACCCCTGGTATTTCTGCTCGCTTGTCGGTGGCCGCACAGCCGGTTCTTCAGTGCGGGGGCTGGCGCCTCGCATTCCTGGGGGCGAGGCACATTGCAGAGTGGTGAGGACACCTGATGAGGCCATTTAATGATCTGTAATTACAGAGCAGGGCCCAGGGCCTGCCTCTGTGCCTCTCGTGCCCAGCCCTAGGCACCCTGCGCGCGGGGGTAAAGTGATCTATTTCCCTCTGTGTACTCGTGCTTTAAAAGATTTAAGAAACCTGCGTGATCCCCGAATGCGCAAAATCAACTGGATAATGACCCCTCTCTTACACCATAATTGCTCAAAGCTGAAATATCCAATTATTTTCGCCCCTGTCACGGTTCATGAAGCGACTTGCAGTGCGTTCGCCGGGTGGCCAATGCCGTTTCCTTTATCTCATCATAATGTGCATCGTGCAGGAAGGTTGCTGTACTTTTACAAATGGAAAAGCAATCGCAATGATCCAAGAATGAGTAATGCGACACGTGTCAGACATACATGGTACGAGTTTTGGGTCAGTCTAATTGTGGCGTAGGGGTGAAATGCAGGCATAGATCGAGTCAGCATTTCCGCAGAAAGCAGTGACTACGGGTGGCATATTTGCAGCAGCAAACGTGTTTATTGTACACAGAAACGGCACTTTATTTGTTTTCATTTTTATTGTTATTCTTGAAAAAAAGATCAACCTTTCAATTGTTTCCCTTGCGCCAAAAGATCCCTGCTGCGAAACGTCCCAGCGCCGAACTGGGCGCGCCAAAATGGACACTGTGGCGCTGCCCCTTTCCCGGTCGCGTTAGTGCGACCGGGAAGCCCGAGTACAGCAGACGTCTCCGTGTGAGTCTGTGGGTGCTTGGGGGCTTATGGGCATCGCGAGTGGGGGAATGGGACCCCAACAGTGGCGACGAGGTCGGTGGAATGCCTGGGCCCGGCGGAGAAAGTCACGTCAATTTTTCTTCCTGAAACAGAGATTGTTGAAGTTTTCGTTTCATGCCGTAGGCTGTGCATTTACCACGCGGCAGGCAGCCATCTTGGATTTTGGCCGTGGACACTCACTGAGCTCCGGTTTGCACGGTGAGAGGCATCAAGGCCACATTTTTGGAAAAACTGCTAGCAGGCAGTTATACCTGCACATCCATGCCCGAATTTCTGATTTTTGCTGGGTTTTGGGTCTCCTATGTCGAGTGAAAGCGAGGTGAAGGGCTGAAATGGCTGGGCCTGCTTAGCCCAAAATCTCCTTGGCTCAATTTCTGAAGTATCTGTGCCTGCACACATCACTGCTGCAGCTGAGGATTTATTTCTTCATCATCCTCTTCATCATCATGTCCAGCTGCTGTGTCTGTGCATGAGACATTCTGTGGGGTGCATTCTCTGCCATCATCTTCACTGCCAGGTTGGACTTTGTATTGCCTGGGTGTGTGTCAGAACTGTGCTGTGGTGTGGTGTGGTGGTGGGAGTGACTTGCGGCCCCCAAGATCCACGCTGGGGGTGCCTGTGCGACCAAGTCCATGAACGGGCCTGGTGATCAAGACGGTGGGCAGCCAGCAGTTCAACAGCAGCCCCCTCAGGACGGTGGTCAACCAGCAGTTCAACAGCAGCCTCCTCAGGACGGTGGGCAGCCAGCCGCTGAACAGCACCCTCCTCAGGCTCCACTACCTCAGGCGCTACCAGCGGCACAACCGGTTGGTCAGCTACCACCTCCTGTCATGGCCCAAGCACGGGCCCCGGCGGCTCTACAGCCCATTCCTGAGTTTGATGTCTCAGGCCCACCATCCAGCCTGGGGCCCAGATGGAAGAGGTGGGTGGTCCACCTTGACATGTATTTCAGGGCCACAATGGTGACGGACAACGACAGCATGCTGGCGACCATGCTATATGTGGCAGGTCCTGCGGTGCAGGAGATCTTCGAGTCACTACAGACAGCGGATGGCACCTATGCGGCGGGAAAGACAGCCCTCCAGGCTCATTTTCTGCCCCTCGCCAATGCGGGCTACGAAAGATTTGTGATGCTGTCTGCAAGGCAGAAGGAAGATGAGACTTTGGACACCTTTTATGGCCGCCTCAGGTGCCTGTCGCTGGCATGTGCATGGGGTGATGCGGATTACATGATACGAACAATGCTCATCCAGGCGTGCTCCTCTGGCAAACTGAGACGGCAAGTGTTAAGAGAACCAGGCACCATGTTGGCTCGCATCCTAGAGAATGGACGCTGCCATGAAGTGTCCGAAGCTCGAGCGACCAGGATGGAGGCTGGTTCACGTCCGGTCAAGACCGAGGAGGTGTGTGCCATGTGACGAGGTGGAAGAGGCACCAGAAGAGCTGGTTCTGGACTCCGTGATAGAGCGGGAAGAGCTGGTGAGTCGTGTCAGAAGTGCGGGTACGACCTACCCCACCCAGCTGAGTGTCCTGCGGCTGGAAGAGTGTGCGGAAGGTGTGGTCTGCCGAATCATTTTTTCCAGGTGTGCAAGGCAGCACTGCCTGTGATGGTGCCAAGAGGCCCGGTTCGGTCCGGATTCCTTCGCCAGAATCGCCCGCCGAACGTGGCTCAGGCGGACCAGCGCGAGGAGGGTGCCCCCGAGAAAGAAGTGGAGGAAAAAGAGGAAGAGAACATTTTCTTCGTTTCCAGTGTGGGGGCCCTCAAATCAAAGAACAGGCGACAACCGAGGTGTGTGGTGGAGGTCAACAAGTCACCTGTCCCAGTCCTCGTGGACACAGGTGTGTCGGTCAATGTGATAGCCCGCGGGCACTATGACGCCATGGACATGCCTCCCAAGCTGGTTACACCGAAAGCCCGCATCTTTGCCTTTGGAGGTTTGGAACCCATCCCGCTGGACGGGGCCTTTGTGGCAAAGGTGGAGCATGATGGCTCCCAGATCACTGCACGCTTCTATGTAACGCCGGTAAGCACAAACTCTCCTGAGCTGCGCTGCGGCCGAGGCCCTCGGCATCGTCAGTTTCACCTATTCAGTGTACCTTGAGGATATCAGTGACCTACTGGACAAGTACTCCGCTCTGTTCAACGGAATTGGACAGATGGCTGGGGAACCGGTGAGGTTGCACATAGACAAATCCGTGCAGCCCATTGCCCTGAAACATCGCAAGTGGACAAAGAGCTGGACAGTCTTGTTAATCTCGACATCATCGAGAAGGTGGAGGGTCCGACTCCCTGGGTGTCCCGATCGTCGTGGCAAGGAAACCTAAGCAACCTGACTCTGTCTTCATCTATGTCGATATGAGGCTGCCTAACAAAGCCATTAAGAGGGAGAGACATCTTACCCCAACAATCGATGACATCATTGCGGAAGTGCAGGGTGCTCGATTCTTCTCCAAGCTGGACCTTCGGGCGGGCTACCATCAGGTGGTCTTACATCCTGAATCACGTTACATCACAACGTTCACCACCAACCGTGGCCTCTACCGCTATAAAAGACTGAGTTTTGGCGTGTCCTCTGCAGCTGAGGTATTCCAGAATATCATCCAGGGCGCCCTCGCAGACCTAGAGGGCGTTTTGAACATCAGTGATATCCTGGTGTACGCCAGAACTGAGGTGGACCACCTGCGGAGACTGGCAAGAACATTTGAGAGACTGCAGTCGCTTGGCCTCACCCTTCACAGGGAGAAATGTGAATTCCTGCACCCGCCCATTGAGTTCTTTGGCTTCGTTTTCAAAGAGGGAGGTGTGTCGCCGGATCCTAGGAAGGTTCAGGACATCAAGAAGGCACAACCGCCCGAGTCAGTGTCCGATGTGAGGAGTTTCCTCGGCATGGTGACCTATTGCAGACGTTTTATCCAGAACCTCGCCTCACGATCTGAACCATTGAGGGCTTTGACTAAGAAGGAATCCACCTGGAACTGGGGCCCCCTCGAGCAGGCGGCGTTCGATGACATTAAGGGAGCACTTGCGGCTGAAGACACCATTGCGTTCTTCGATCCGGTCTTACCATCGGAAGTCATTGTGGACGCCAGCCCGTTCGGCCTGGGGGCCGTGCTGACACAAATAGATTGGGACGGGGGTGTCCGCCCGGTGGCCTGCGCCAGTAAGGTGCTATCCGAGACTGAGCAGCAGTACTCGCAAATCGAGCGTGAGGCCCTGGTGGTGCTTTGGGGCTGTAGACACTTCAGGCTCTATGTCCTGGGCCGCCCGTTGACGGTCGTGACAGACCACAAACCCTTGCTTCCCATCATGGCAGGGTCTTCATCCAAACCGCCGGCGAGGAAAGAGCGGTGGATGCTCGCCCTCTTGGAGTATGGGGTTACTCTGGTGTATCAGCCGGGGGGTGAATAATGCAGCGGACTACCTGTCCAGACATCCAGGGGCGCAGGGAGGTGAGGTGCAAGATACATGTGCCGAGGAAGCGGATGATCATGTCCGTTTGGTGGTGGAGGCGGCCACTCCCAACGCAATGCCCCTCGAAGAACTAGAGGCAGCCGCAGCAAGAGACGAGTGCTTCCAGGTCTTAAGACGCTCCATGCAGCAGGGCTCCTGGAAGTCAGTGCTGGAGTCCCTGGCCGGACGTACTCAAGAGGCCAAGACCGGGCTAGAGCAGCTGTGGAAGATCAGGGAAGAATTGTCCTTCTCGGCGTCAGGCCTGCTGCTCAGAGGGGACCGGATAGTCGTCCCCCAGTCAAAGGTGGAAGAAGTGATAACCCTTGTGCACCATGGACACCAGGGCGCTGCGAAGACCAAGGCCCGGCTAAGGCTGAAGGTATGGTTCCCTGAGTTAGAACGGAAAGTGGACGACTTTGTGGCGGCCCGTGTCTGGTGTCAGGCAGCGTCCCCTCTGCAAAGAGAACCGGCCATAGAGGCGATGCCTCTGGGGACGCGGCCCTGGGAGGTGGTACACGCGGACTTTGGATCTACGACGCTGGGTACACACTTCCTGGTGGTCGTGGATGAATACTCGAGGTATCCAGAAGTGGACTTTGTGGACTCGGTGGCCTTCGAGCATGTGATGGTGGCGGTTGAGAAGGTGTTTGCGGCCCATGGATTTCCCCATACGTTGTGCTCCGACAATGGGGCGCTGTTCCAGAGCGAGCGGTTCTCGGAACTGATGGAGGGGTACGGGGTACAGCACCGGAAGATTACCCCCCTATGGCCGAGGGCAAATGGTGAGGCAGAGAGACTGATGAGGACACTAAACAAGACCTTCAGGATTGCCCAGGGCCAGGGACAGTGTCTGCAGAGGGCCCTCTACCAGTTCCTGCGGGTGTACCGCACCACCCCACATGTATCCACGGGGGTGGCACCGGCTGAAGCGCGGTTTAATCGGTGCCCCTGAGGTTTGTTGCCAGAGGTGGGGGAGAAGGAGCCTGGGGTGATTGACGATCAACAGGTGGAGTTGGACCGGCGGCTGAGAATCGAGCAGGAGAACGTGAGGAGAGGGCTCCGCCCGCAGCGACTGGAGCCGGGAGACGAGGTCCTCATCAGGAACAGGCATCCCCATGGAAAGCTCTCACTCCCCTACGAACCGAAGCCACTGGACGTAGTGGCTGTCAAGGGGTCCATGGTAACAGCCTCGGACGGGAGGTCGGCTGTCACCCGCAATGTGAGCTTCTTTAAGAAGCTAGGAGATCCTAGAACTGAGCCGCCCCTGGAAGCGGACTTAATGGAGGTGCCCGACGATGGCGGAGGCCAAACCTCCCTACACGTGTCCCCCGCCCGGGAGTGCCGCTTACCTCAACGATTACGTTGTGGGACAAATGTCATGAGTGGCCCGTGGGCCTGGAAGGTTAAGTAAGGGGACCCGGGTTGATGTGAATAAAGGGGTGTGTGGGGATTGTGTTGAAGTATTGTGCTGATGTGTTATTTTGGTTTATGAGGTTTAGCATTAAACTATTTGTTTTTTGTCCTCCCGGAAAAGGAGGAGTGTGGCGCTGCCCCTTTAAGGGACGCACACGCGGCGGCGTGACGTTGCACGCCACCGTGTGCTGTATAAATAAAGGGGGCATGAGCAGACGTCTCTGTGCGAGTCTGTGGGTGCTTGGGGGCTTATTGGCATTGCGAGTTGGGGAATGGGACACCCCCAAATGTCTCCTGCGCCGAACTGGCCGCGCCGAATCGTCCTGCTTCGTTGTGTGAACTGCTGTGCCATATTACTCTAATAGGAGTAGGACACACACTTTTGAGCATGGTGAAAAGGGCATGTGCTTAGCACAGGAATCGCTGCAAGCGGTTGCTTTTTTAAATCAATTTTTCAAAACGCACAGGTTCTGTCTGGTGTGTTTGATTGGGGACGGGAACTGGCCTGAAACAGAAGTACCAACAATGTAATGCCTGGCCCTTGATTTATTTGGCTGAATCTGAACGGGGTTAATTGCTACCACTCATGTTCGATCCATGGAGAAGGGACATAACATGTTTTTATTTTGGATGTGGTATGTTAATTTTGCCTCGACAAAAGCCCAATCTTTCGGGTACTCTTTAATGGGATCATCCCCCAAGCAGACATAACTCTCTAAAAAGTGTTCTTCATGGACTATCTTCTGTTTAAGGAGAACACTAAGCATGTTTAGAGCTATGGAATAAATGACAGGGCTCTGCAGCGGCTAATGTAGCCTGCGCAATTGTCCATGTCCCTCCCATATTAGTGCTGTCTCTAGCAGACTGTGGAAATACAGCTTCTGGGTGGTGGGACCTGTGTGATGTCTACACAGCACAGCGAACGGTATTAACCAAACTGAAGCTCCTAACAGCACATCACAGCTCTCTTGCACTTTTCACACTCAAGCCTACTAACCCGTCCTACCCAGAGCGCCAGGGGAACACTCCAGTGGTGATAGTGCACAGCATAAATAGCCTTTAACATTGAGTTGAATATGATTTATCCATCTTCACTGATAGAAGCAGGGCCTTTAACCAGACAGCTAAGTGTGATCCTAGCAAACCCATTCATAGCTCTGCAACACCACGCAGCACAATTAGTCACACAATCCTGTGCATTTACAGCTGACTTTAACAGTGCAGTAAATCTCTTCAAAGGTCGGGCAATTACAAAGAGTCTGACCTAGCAGCCTCACAAGTGGAATATGCAAATCGTCCAGGTGATGCAGACGCTTGAACATCAATAACAGGTGGATTCAGCCACTGTGACAGTTTCTCCCTGAGCCCCTCCTTCCTATAGGAAGAGCCAATCTTCCAGTAAACGTGTGTGAGCAGTTAACTTAAACACAGGCACATCAGAGTGCAGCAATAATGAAATTCTATATGGGGCGTATAGAATTGCATTATTGCTGCACTGGCCCTCCCCCAGTCTCATAAAACTGGATTTGTCAGGCTGACAGTCTCACCAGCCAGTCAGTGTACCAGAGATTCTAGTATAGCGGACTGTGGTAGAACCAACATTACATTTTCTCCCCGGTTGCTCCCAGCCACTGAAGTTGCTTGGGCCGTCCAGAGAACTGCCCCACACTGTCCTGTTATGCTACGATATTGAATCTTTCATTGCACTCCATCTGCCATTTTCACACTTTCTAGGACCTTCAGGATCTGCAAGAAGTGGGTGTTTCAGACTTAAATTGAGAGAGTTAACTGATTGTAACATTGAAGCTGCACTGGAATAGTCTCATTACAATGAGTAATGTAGTTAGATGCCCCTACACAAGTATGTTTGCCACTCCTCCACCGTCTCTGAAGTTGGTGCCCCTCCCAACATTTGAAGGGTTAGCCCCCGCCTAAATTTTAGCCTAGGTGCACCCCTGGATGTGCGCACTTGCATTTTGTTAGGCAGAGAGGCGAGGGAAGCCTTTCCCCGAAACTGGCAGTGTTAAAGTTTTACTGTATTTGTTCAGAAAAATGTACTTGGAACAAACGCAGTAAAACTTTGAAGCTGTTACTTTCAAGAAAGACTTCCATCACCTCTCTGCATATTGCGCTTTAGAATATACTATTCAATAGTATGTGTTGGATACGTTTTACTCTCTTGCAGAGGAGAAAACTAATTTTTACTCTCTTGATATTGCATGTACTCTCTAATTTGAAAAAGCATGCGTAAAATACTCCCACCTCAAAATCTTATCTGGAGCACTGCCAACAACATTCTTAAATAAAGGTTTTCAAACTGTTACATTGAGTCTGTGCCTCTCTTGATACCATGCCTGTCTCACAATCCCTACACATTGGTTAGCTTTAGCTTTGAGGGCAAGAGTAGGTTTTCGACACAGCCTTAATTTTAAATTGAACTCTTTGACTCAGACTTTCCTTAGTTTTGTTCAGGTAGGGAAATTAGGACAAGTTAGGCCTTCTACCATCCGGACAATTAAGTTAATAAATATCTTCTGTTTGAACTTTAAAGTTTGTTGTCTGTGTATTACTTCATGATGCCTTCACACAGTCTTTCCAATTCTCATGTAGGCAGACAATGTATTCCAGACTGGCAGTTTCTTATCGGAATGCGAGTCTTTGTCCCAAAGACAGGAGTCCCTCCCAGTGAATCCCACTTGCCCAGACCCTTACAGAGGGTCTTGCTTAGTGGGCCCACCTCGCTAGCCTCGAAGGGTCGCAGGGACAAATACCCTGGATTCGTCACAGAACTTTTCTATGCCTTCAAGATGTTCCTAGGACAGGCTGGTTATAGTGAATGGTGTTCTACAACTTTTTCCAGTCTACTTCCATGCACCAACATTTTTCCCCATGGTTATGCTATTTTTAGTATAATATAAGTTGGGCTGGTACACACAATGGGAAATGAGATCAATTAAGTTGCCATTGTTGTGTTATGCTGATTTAATTGTCGGCATAAATGTTTCGATACTGTGAGGTGGAATGTTTTTAACATGTATATGACTATGTTATGTGTATATGTTTCTTAAACAATTTTTGTATTACTTGTGCTGAATTAGAGATTAATATATTAAAAATTATATTTTTTGACAATACTGTTTGATGTCCATTGAGAACACATAATGCAGCCTATATTGGTTTAGCGGCTGTGATTTAAAATTGCTTTCTGAGGGGATATGTTCATTGTTTGATATAGTTTGTTGTATATTCCTTCCTTTTGTTGAAATACATGTTATACATCCTCACTTAGTAGGAGGGATTATCACCAGAGCGTGGGGTTACCCCTGTAGAAGAGTATCTGTTTGTGAGGCAACGTTTGTCTCGTAGGGTCCCACTGCACCAGCAGGTGAGGGAGGTAACGTTTTTAAGTACTGTACGAAATATCTGAGGCCACAGCTAGCATCATGACGACAACTTCAAACAAAAGCCTTGCTTATACTGAAGATTACATTCTTCAACTCTTGAATTCCATACCAGAGTTGGGGCTAGACAATGAGTTGGGAGACATAGGAAAAGACGATAAATGGGATGAACTTACCCAAACTCGAAAAAGATTGGTTTGAATAACCATAATCATGCTGGAGTATTTGAAAAATCAGGCTTTACCTCAGGGTCTCATAGTACGCAATGAGCCTAGGCTCTTCCTAGATAACGCAGAATTCAAACTGAAATGGAGCTACATAGCTAATAAATGTGGGAGGGACTGGCTGGTTCTAATTATTGAGACAGCCCAGGAAACCACCAAGAAGATCTTGGTGGATCTAAAAACGTTAGAAGAAGAAATGAAAAAGAATTTTGACATTGAAGCATTCAAAACCAAGTTAGAAGCCCATATGAAAGAAATGCAAACATTCAAAGCGGATTCTAGCTCAGAAAGAGTAAAAAGATTGAAAAAAGATCTAACGAACTTCACGCATGAGAAGGCCTTCCAATATGTCATCAAAGACTATAACTTCGGAGCACCTACAGGAGGTCAGAGACCAAACCGTCGGGTGAGGTTTAGAAACACGTCGTATAGCTCGAGTGAAGAAGGAGGTACACCAGGTGAAGATGAAGAAACCAACGACGCAGGACAAAGAGGAAGAAAGAAGAATACCTCTATGCAAAGAGGTCGGAATACAGGAGCAAGGAATGGGTCGAGACGCCCACCTTTTTTAGGCAGAGGGAACAGTCGGCAGGAATGGCAAACAGACCGCATGCAGACACGCAGCCACCGGGGTTGGTAGTGAATCTGTCCAGCGTAAGCTTAACCAAGGATGAAGAACGATGTCTTAACAAGGGCCTGAATTTTGTGATATCTAAATATCACAACCCTTTTGAATTTAGGTTGGAGTTTAGTGCATTTATGCGCAAGGTACATCTAAGAGAATTTTTTGAAAATCAACCAGCGAGCCTGCAGATTAATTACAGCGGGTTAAGAAATCCCTCGACTTGGTGTCCACCACATCACACACATTCCCCGGAATCGGTGGTTTTTGAAAAGAAGGTCTTACATGAACTAAAAAAACTTGAAACCAAAGGCATTCCCAAGAACTCCAATTTAAGTCAACAAGAAATCGCCATATTACAAGGTCTGGGCAAAAATGAGAAAATCGTTATTCGACAGGCCGACAAAGGAGGGGCGACAGTCCTTTTGAATAAGAAGGACTATATTGAAGAATGTCACAGACTATTGTCAGATAACATCAGTTACTGCAAAATTGACCAAGATCCTAGTCCTACTATTATCAAAATGATAAAGGAGAAAGTGGACAAAGCAGTCGATTTGAAACAGATTAGCAAACAGGAAGGAAAATACTTAACAAGAGAGACAGCGAGAACTCCTGTTTTTTACATCTTTCCCAAAATCCATAAAGATCTGGTGAGACCCCCTGGTAGACCTATCGTGTCTGGGGTCAATTCAATTTTGGAACCCTTATCGAAATTTGTAGATTTTTATTTACGCCCCTTCATAATGAAAATGAAAAGTTATGTTCAAGATACCATAGATGCCATTGGGAAAATTGAAGGACTGCCGTTTGACCAGACCAAAGACATACTTATCTGCCTGGATATTCAATCTCTCTATATGAACATCCCACAACGAGCCACTCTTGAAGTGGTAGAAGAGACTTTGCTTCAACGTGAGGACAATCATCCTGTGAGTAATGCCTTCATTTTATGGTGTGCGGAAACAGCTCTGACAAATAACTTTTTCCAATTCATGGGTCAATTCTATCTACAAGTAGAGGGCACAGCCATGGGTGCTGCTATGGCTCCTAATTTGGCCAATTTGTACGTAGACATGGTAGAACAAACAGTGATTTTTTTCGGAAATTAATCCTTTCAAGCAACAAATAACTCAATGGTTAAGATACATCGATGATGTGTTCATGTTATGGCATGGCTCGATAGATGAAGCTAATAATTTCCTTGTTTGGTTGAATAACCAGAATAGATACCTGAAATTTACAGCTACCATGAACTCCACAGAGGTAAATTATCTAGATTTAACAGTTTACCAACAGAATACCCGACTATGGGTGAAACCTTTTGTCAAGAGCACCGACAAAAATGGGTTACTGCATT
This sequence comes from Ambystoma mexicanum, assembly GCF_040938575.1. Lineage (NCBI taxonomy): Eukaryota > Metazoa > Chordata > Amphibia > Caudata > Ambystomatidae > Ambystoma > Ambystoma mexicanum. The sequence continues at coordinate 1,088,384,638 of NC_090927.1, read as the reverse complement.
ACAGGAGTCATCACGCGAAACATGTCCGGGACAATCTGCCCTTTGGGCAATTTCTACGGCTGAAGCGTAACAGTAGTACCAAACATGATTATGAAACAGGCGCTAACATACTAATGGACAAACTGATTGATAGGGGTTACCCTACTAAGGTCGTGAGGCAATCTGCCATACGAGCTTTTAACAACAACCGGGAAGCTCTTCTTGAAAGGAAAAAGAAAAACACTGCCAATCATGACACCCCATTGGTGTTTGTCAATACCTTTAGCAACATGTCCTACAAAGTTAAGAACATTATATGCAAAAATTGGAAAAAGACTATGAATAGCCCATTTCCTTTGATAGCCTTTAAAAAGAGCACTAACATTCGTAATCTTGTCATGAAAAACGACATACACAAGGTGGTCAATCATGAGGGCGCCCAAAGTACATTGTGGGGTCTGCCCCGAGTGATGGGACATCATCCGTGTGGAGAATGTGTTATGTGCCCTTTTACTAAGAGAATGACTTCTGCTGATTTGGGTTTAACTACAGAATGGTCTTTGAAAGAACATACTAATTGCAAAACGGAGAATGCAATTTATTTGATTAAATGCCCATGTGACCTAATTTATATAGGCAAAACCAACAGAAAGTGCAAGACTCGTATGATCGAACACAGGAGCTGTTTGAAAAATCATATTGACAAAGCTCCTCTAGTAAAACATTTCGATGAGAAAGGACACACATTCTCGGACTTTGAATGGTGTATCCTCAAAAAGATTAAAGGTAGAACCCAAGACTAAATCAATAGAAAATTAATTAATCTGGAACAGAAGCTGATTTTTCTTACCAATAGTCACATTACAGGATTAAATGAAAATATAGAGTGGCATATTATTAGATAAGAGAGCTTGGTGTCACAGGGATAGGGCTCGCGAAATCATTGGAGTGTTGCACTTACTGGGGGTACCCACTGTGGGAGAATATAAATCTCTATATGTAAGAACTATATATCTGGTGGTGAATTAATGAGTGCACAAACCTCTTGATGGGGTATTTCATCGGTGATTGCTTCTATCTTGGTAATATCCTTATTGAGAGAGGTGACTTTGTGTTCTCTTTGGCCGTTGGACATGATCGGGGTCAGGGGTTTTCCCGCTGTAAGTCTGACTAGAGTCACCCAGATGGTTGGCCTATAGTCTTTTTGACTTTAGTTTTTCTGTGGTGGTCATTGGGTGAGAGAGCTTCGGTAAGTTACCCCGTTTTCTTTCATTTTAGTGTTGCTACTTTTGAGCCCCAGATGTACCGTTGAGGTTGGTGTGGTAGGCACTCTGTTGGCCCTTGTACACGTGGGGTTATTGTGCGATCCCCATTTGTTTTCCCCGTAGCAATGGTTGCTTGGCAACCTCGCTATCATTAAGGATTTTCGAGCCCGGCCCTATTTTGCATGAAGGGGCGTGATGACGTATTACGTCACCGCGCGACGATTAGCGTGATGATGTCATCACGGTACGCCACTTACGCGTAAGGAGGATTTGTGTACGGTTGTTTGCAGAATTGGCGGTGGACGTGTCCGCCGGCCCCTGATCTTGAATTTCCATACATGGCTGTCTGCTTGGAGTGTATCCATTACATTGTAGGTAAGAGCCAGGGGTGTTGTCTAATTACTCGAGTCCTATATGGGGATACTCCTTTACATTTTGCTGATCTAGCATTGTACTATTACAGAGCGAGAGGCTTACATCCGTGAAGAGGAAGAGGCCTGATTCAGATGGACTCTGATTAGAGCATATATTTGTTGGCTTACAAGAGCCGGAGATAGGTAAGAACACTCCTTTGAGTTGGATGAGAGGAATAATGGATATTTGGTGGGATAATGAAATCTATCTTCCACTCCCTGTATTTTAGGCACCTGTAGGTCTAGAGGAATTGGAAAGGGGTACACTGGTGGCTACCACGACTGAGACTTGGTAGGATCTAGGAAAAGAACAGCTTCCACATCCCATGGTGAGCAATCTATATAATAGAACATCTATTTTTGGTTGTATTAGTATCCAACTGGTGATTGAGATGCTAAGATACCTTTTACTCAGGGAAAAGAAGGGCTATTATGAGTCAGAGAGATCTCCATTTTATCTTTTTGGTAGGTAATTTGTGGTACTTAATGTTGAATCCCTTTTGCTTTTACAGTCAAGAGCCATAAATGGGTTGGCTTTTGAGGTCCAAGTTATATATTTCTTGAGACCCTTGATCAGGTATATGATTTACTGTATACTTGGTACCCTATTGGTGATTAGGGTGTGACTATGGTGATTAACTAAACCGATTATGCCTGTGTTAGTGATACATGTTTGTCTTTTTTACCCTTAGAAATAGCAAGTTGTTGGTTGAATAGGAAGAATCTACCTGAAGCACAGGACTACTTCTGCCCCTGATGAATGTCCGTTTACTGGGAACACAGAGGACAGAAACTTATATAAGTTGGGCTGGTACACACAATGGGAAATGAGATCAATTAAGTTGCCATTGTTGTGTTATGCTGATCTAATTGTCGGCATAAATGTTTCGATACTGTGAAGTGGAATGTTTTTAACATGTATATGACTATGTTATGTGTATATGTTTTTTAAACAATTTTTGTATTACTTGTGCTGAATTAGAGATTAATATATTAAAAATGATATTTTTTGACAATACTGTTTGATGTCCATTGAGAACACATAATGCAGCCTATATTGGTTTAGCGGCTGTGATTTAAAATTGCTTTCTGAGGGGATATGTTCATTGTTTGATATAGTTTGTTGTATATTCCTTCCTTTTGTTGAAATATATGCTATTTTTAGTGCAATATATTTTAAATGTCTGCTTGTCGTGTTTGAAGACCTGGCCTTATGACCGAATACTTTTTGGGCATGCACGTTCACAGGCTCCAACCACGGATTCTTGGACAATGCTTTTTGTGACTGGAACTAGTTAAAATTGTGATTTGGACTATCTGGTCCCAATCCACATTTTTCCTAGTGGAGGTCTGTTGCTGGGCAGATGTGGGGTAGCCACTACCTGCTCGAATGTTGCAGATCCTTCCCATTGTGGGGCTATCGCAGCCCCCACCCGATTTTGAATAAGAGGAGAGGGTATGGAGAGGCAGCCTCCAAGAGCCAAGACTCTGTAGACTGAAGACAGGGCTTAGAATAGCCGTGGGCCTACAGGAGAACCAACTGCCATTGCCCAAGCCAATCACCAGGGGGATCCTCTGCTTCATCTCTAGCGACGAAGCAAGACCATTGTCAGGGTCTTCCTCCCTTAGACTGGTGGGCATAACAGATCTTGTGTCTTGCAATGTCAGCCTGCCTTTGGTGGAATTCAGAAGTGTCCCTGGATCGTCATGGTCGAGGGGAAGCCACTGAAGAGGTACTGCTGCAGGCACGGACCATAGCTTGGCAAATCTTCAGGTGTAAACCAGGAACCTCATTGCCCGAAGTACCTGCACCAAGCCTGGAGGAGGGCCCTGTCCAGTCTGGAGCATGCATTCCACCACTACCAAGATGTGAACCTGCCAACCCTTGAGCCCCTGACCAGGGTTTCCTCACCACCGCTCCTCACCTGTAGTGACCTTGGTGTAGTCCATCATCAGGGGAAAAACAGTGATCATTTTCCAAGGGTGGCTCTCCTGTCCAGCTCTGGGGTCTTATGGAACCACATGGGTTTCAGAGTTCAGAGCCGCCGCTTAGCCTGACCCAATCCCTAATTCAACTACTGTACCCAAGAACCCTGTACCTCCTATAGCAGGCTAAATAGCGTGGGTGAATGGCTGCAATGATGGTTATTTCCAGAATCGAAGTTCAGAGCCTGAGTGTATACTACTCTTTGTTACCTCCTTGTCCAATAGGATTTGCATGTGAATAAATTCCACTCCCTAAACTACGCTAACCTGGCAGTTGGTGGTGGAGTGTTGGCCTAGGATTCCTACCTGGCGACTCACTGGTGTGTACCCACTTTCATTTTCCAAACCCTTTTTACCAAAAGTTTGCTTTTATGTTCAAAATTACTCAACGGTTGGCTTTGGGAAAGTCTTGTGCAAGGGGACTTTTGTGACTCCATTCCATGTACTTGCCTGTGGCCTGAACTCTTCAACAACACTGGACCTTCCTTACCTGGTTAGAGAAGGCCTGCTTAACTTAAAGGCAACAAATTATATTTATAAGGCATTTTTTTATATTGCTTAACCACTTTTTCTCTGAACACTTTACCTGGTACAATTTTACTACTGCTTTGCTATATTGTTTTTGACTGTGTTGTAGTGTAAAGTCTAGCGCAGTGCATCTTTAGAGCTACCCACTGTGCATATGTATGTGTATGATTAGTGTGACAGGGTCATGGGCTCGACTCAGACAGGGTAGGGAACTGAGGCCACTGCCAACCTGGGGTTGGAGGCCTATGATGGGGTATGCCATGGCCATTCCTACATTAGTGGCAGGGAGAGGGAGTTGGAAGGGCCCCAGTCCTTGAAATCACCCCTGTGCTCTGGATGATTACCTTGGTACCACTATCAATCACCCAATTCCATACACCCTAGATTCTGGCCAGAGTCTCTTGAAACACTTGTGTATAGGCGCGTTATAAATGCCATGTCATATCATAGTGGGACCTTCAGGACCACAATGCGTTGCTGCTAGTAGGGCAACGCAGTCTGCAGAATAACTTCCACTGATACAGATACCAACTTTGAATCTCCAGGACCTATTGAAATGAGGCCAAAGCAGAGGAAACTGAATTTACCACAGCGCCAAGGCAGCGAAACACCAAACAATCCACACACCAACAAATCGAGCCTGAGAAGAATGCTACACAAAAGGGAGTGGGGCAACCTGGTTTTTCTTAAGCGTTAACATGTAAAGACCCAACCCCGGAGGACAGAGCAGCCATAGAGTGACCAAAAGAGTCAGGTGAGACACAAAGCCAATGAAGGTGGGAGGGAAGGGCAGGAACTGGAAACCATGGGTATAAACACCCTTAGACATGAGACAGGGCAAAAGGTGTTTGTGTGAGGTCGGGAGGTGTCGAAGTGGATCAAGAGAACAGGCGGAATACAGAATGTAGTGCCGAGGAGATTGTGGAGGAGTTTGACAGGTGAGGCATTGTGTGAGAGAGTGGTAGCAAGTGGAAGGACTGAAGCTGAGTGAATGGTAGTGGGAGTGTAGAGAGAGGGAGTGAGAGGCAGTGGAAGGGGTGGGAATGAAGGGGTGAGAGTCAGTAGAGGAAGTGGCAGTGTTAGGAGAGATGAGAAGTGACCATGGAGAGGGATACTGGTACAGAGAGAAACGTGTTGTAGTGGAGGGGGTGGACAGTGTAGGCAGTAGAGGATGGGAGCAATATATAGGAGAGGAGTGGAGTAAATAACATAGGGACAGAAGGAGACAGGTTGCAGGAGAAGGAGAGAAGGAGGAGACAGGAGGGAGAGGGTGACAGGAGGAGAGAAGAGTGAGTGAGGAGCCTCAAGAAAGTAGAAGGTGAGGAGACGAGAGTGTGAGAGAAGGCCCTAGGAGAATATTAGTAGACAAGAAGATGAGGAGTCTCAGAGAGCGAGAGGCAGCGAGAGTGAGAGTAGCTGAGAGAAATATGGGAATTATCTTAAAACCATTGACATCATCAATGTGGTAAAGGATCGTAGGCGGCCCAAAGGAAGCCCCGGAGGGATTTAGTTAGATAAGGCTTTTGCCTTTAGGTCCTCTCACCTAGGGAGGTATATTTAATATACATGTAAGTTATAATGATATTAGTACCCCAGTATGTTGTACTGGGGTGCTAATATAACTGTTTTCTTGAGTTGAGTTCAGTGGCAGGGATTCCTGGGCTACCTTTCAGGGAACCCACGGGAGGTTAAAGTCAGGTTAAGGGTCTAGCAAGACATATCCCATAGTGTGTATTTAACCGTTAATAAAAGACCCCTGAACCATCTGTAGATCTTGGAGAGCTTTCTTGAGGCCACTTGTGACAGTAGTATATAGTATTCTTAAGTTTTACCTGCATGTGTTCAGGGTCCTAATAAATAGAGTATTTTTACATACCTCTGTGTGGACCTCTATTACTTGGCTATATCAAAGTATTTTTAATTGTACCTACCAAGAGACAGTTTGGTAAAACGAAGTCTAAAAAGCCCTGGCTCATCCTCTAGTGTGGCCTTTCAGTATACCCACAGTGTTAATTCTGTAAACCCCTCCTAACAAAATGCCCAACAAAAGTATTAAAATCAATAACATTCTCTTCCGGTCACTAGATATCATACATAAAAAGAAATACCATACTAATTCAGGGTTGTAGCCTTTAGATTTGAGGAAGTACTCACATATTTTCCCAGGACTAAAGAAGATACGAAATTGAATATAGCGAAACATCCGAAAATGAATCCAACTGTAGTAACATTCACTTCTTTCTTCACAGCCTACAGAGGGGCACAAGAAAACAGCCAAACAAGCGGCATGAGCATTCAAGTGCTGCATGTCTAAGAAAGACAAACCTGCTATCACCAGCAACTTCATGTGTCAAAATATAACCTTCGTACCTCTTGAGGAAAAAATGGGCCCAAAATGGAGTAGCAAATCATACAGCCAAAGTTCATTGAAGCAGATGAGATCATGGTAAAAATCTGTGTCCTTGTAAGCTTCCTAGATTCTTCTTGGGGAGCTTCTGTTCCTTCATGGTCTGAAAGACAAATATTTACAAGACATTTAATTTTAAATACGGAACAACTTTGGGGTGAAAATACCAAGAAAATATTGCAAATTCATGTTGGCGGTTCGTCAACACCATGCATCCGAGATAGCAAGCACATACGCAACATGCAAACCAAAGAGATCTTGGGGCACACTTTGTAAGGGGGGTGGATGGGAGAGGAAACTGTCCTTAGTCGGGTGCTTAAAGAAGATTAATAAAAACAATAAAAAATGTAAAACACACATGATGACTTAAACATGAATAAACAATCCAGCAATCACTTGAACCTTATCAGCAAATGTCCCAAGCTCAGACAAGCATCACTACTGGCATCTATCATGACAGAGAATGTATCCTGCTGAAAAATCCTATTGCTCTTCCATCACAAACAAAAACCTTCCCTCTCCAGGACAGTTTCTGAACCTGTACATTGCTAATCTGGAGTGGGATCTGATGAGCCTTTAACTTAAATAGGTCATGCATTGAAGAACAATATTAACATATTTTGTCAGCATCTCAGACAGAAATGCTGCAACAGGTTACATACGTAAGAGTTGTACAATGAATGGCAACAAAGAGTAGGATAATGTGGGGTAACAGTGTAAAATATTAGAAATACCTCAATCTTCTATAGCATGACAACCATGTTAGAATTTCTTTTCCCCCCCATTTCTTAGCAGTGGCAAGAATCATGGAAGCAACAGAAAACGTGTTTTGCTAGGGTAAAAGTTGCAAAACTAAGACACTTATTTTTCATGCATAGGGTGGAAAACTACTTTTTCTATATCAACCATGAGGTCAGTGCTATAAATATGAAAACATCCTTTTAGTGGATCGAAATGGAAACATGCAGTAAAGATTAAGTGGCATGGGGCAAACAAATTCATGGAAGCTCTGGGGTTACCGATCACGCTGCATACCCCCCCCCCAAATAACCGAAGGCACTTTGAGGTCTCTTGTCTAACGTTTCGAGCAGGCATACACTGTTAGGTATGCACTTGGGAAAGACAAGCCTAACCATGCTGCAGGAAGGAAGACCACTTAAATAGGTATCCCGAATCACTATGCTTTTTTTCTGTCACCAGCCATGGCGTGGAGGAGGGATAACAAGTCAAACCCCTAATGTGAAGTGACAGTGAATGACAGTAAAGATGTTGGCAGACTCTGGAACAGACCTCATAATCTTACCTAGAGAAACCCTGAACGCTTGTTGGGGATCCAATGCTCCACAACTCCAACCCCCAGATATCAAACCAGGAGCAACTTGTGGGAGCAAAATCACGCTCACGGCTACACTAAATGCTCATTCTAGTTTAAAGGGATAAGAACAGGAGTGAGGGAAGAGCGCATGCCACAGCTGTAGGTGACCCAATACTAGATTGGAATGAACAGAGGAAACCCAAGTTAAGCTAAATGCATGCAGAGAAGAACAAGTGTATGTTCTGCATAAAGAATGAATTTACAGGATTACTGACACCCATTCTGAAATTCAACCACAAAACGGGCTACGTAATACATAATAGACATTGCATAATTCTCCAAGAAGGAGCCAATCAAACACAAAGAACGTCCTGTTGCAATCACAGCCAGGGAAAAACTCAAACCTACTGGAAGCCACAGAGAAAGACAGAACGATTGAACAGTAACACACTGGCTCAGCCCGGTGGTTCTAGCAATAAAAAAGGGACAGGCAAGCTGTGCATGTGTGTTGATTTAATGAGTCGCAACAAGCACATCATAACCGACACCTAGCCATTGCCCGACGTAACGGAGCTGATGTAACTTTTAGGCAAGTCGTCTGCACATTGCATAGCTTTAGCATGTACTGCATAAAGCTTCCAGAGACCTCACAACGTGCATAGCACCGCTAGGAGTCTATACATTTAACAGAATGCCTTATGGTCTCTATTCAATATCCTCAGTCTTCCAACGAATGATGGATACATTTTTCAAAAACAAGCAGTGTCATATTTACAAGGCTATGTATTATTATTCATCAAGGATCATACAGAACTCGACACAGCGTTGAACATAATGTTGCGAACGTGAGAGAGGGCTTGAAATTATGCTGCGAGAAGCGTTGTTTCAGTTTAAGGGTAAGGTTACATGAGAAGGCATTAAATCAAAAGAGCCTTGTTCTGGCGATAACACTTGTGCCAGCCCCTGAAGTTAAATAACAACTCAAACATTTTACAGGGTTAACGGAGTTCAACTCAAGATTAGTAGAACACTTCATGCAAAAAAACAAACCATTGAGGCAGCTGCTTAAGAAATGATTAATTTTCAAGTGGTCTGAAGCAGGTCAGATGTCATTTCAGCAAATCAAACACGAAATAATAATCACGCCATGCATCAAAGGTTTTTACAATTCCATGGACACATGCCTCACAGTAGATGGCAACCATTTGGGCTTTGGAGCCACAACGACGCAGAAGGAGCAATAAGAGCAGGTTGTAGTTAATGGCTCAAACTCTCTTATTAAATCAGAATGCAACTATTCTAGTCCATAATGGAGAAAAAAATGTTACCTTGTGCATGGGCCATACAACACTTCAGAGGTACTTGTAGGGGATACCGTTTACTCTCCTTCATGGCTGTACTTTGCAAAGCAGAAGACCAAGTGGGCTATACTGAGCAAACCTGGGTCAAGAGCCATACTTGTACATTAACTCATGAGAAAGGAGTAAAACAGTGAAACAAGGATTATCAGGGGAAGGGAGTCAACCACCCCCCCCCCCCCCCCCCCCGAGTATCGTTGAGGTTAGAGTTATTGTGAAATCAAGATACCAGGTTAATGGAGTCATTCTCCTAATAGTGCTACATCGACAGGAATAAGGACAATGTAACCAAGAGGCCAGGGAAAGGGAGTCATTCCCCCTAGTTTTGTGTGAGAAAATGTTATGCCATGAAGCCAGAGACCAGGAAAAGGGAGTAATTCCCCTGGTAGTTGAATCTGCAAAAAGGATCAAACTACCTAATAGTGTGATCCATGGGAAGGGAGCCATTCCCCCTGTGGTGAAGAAACAGAGATCTTTTCCGATACAGATTGTTACAAGATTTATCATCCTTTGTCTGGGAAGTATTGGGAACAGGGGATTGAAGTAATTCCCCCTGGTTAAGAATTTGCAGCCAGAACTTTGCTACTTAGTCCAGAAGAAGGTAGTCATTCTCCTGGAACAAAACCATTGACGCAACATTCTAGTTTAGTTATAAGTGCAAGGGACAGATTCAGAGTTTTGAAACAGGACGGTGGACTTTAAAGGACATTCTGACAGACCCATTAGCATTTTAGTTGAGGCAGGGAACCCCCCCCCCCCGCCCATGGTATTAGGGAAAGTTAGGATTTCTATTAATTTTCTTGGTGAATAAACGTCTATAGCAGCCACTATGCCACATGGGTGTCGGTCTCCTCCTTCCGCACAGTTACACCAGTTATGACGTTTTAAGGTCACACCAGCTTGCATTCTGGTATTCATAGTCCTGCCCTCCATTTGATGTTAACACAAAGTACCAAAATGCACAGCAACTAGCGATCTGCATCTCAGATTGTGTTTCAGATGCAAGGATGATGACGTTCAGATAAAGACATGACATGCTTTTGCAAAATGCATCATCATTCCAAATCCAGGTTGGTAAAGGACAACTTCATATCGCTGACCTTGATGATTATTCGAATAAAAGTCCTTTGAAGTAAGAGGATAGATTGGAGTGCTTAGCAAAGACGATGAAGTTGGACACATTCATGAGAGCAGTTTCCGTGGAGTGACAGGCCCGTGGAGTGACAGGAGCGGAAACCTGCTTGTATAGGGTCTTGAAGGTTGTGGATGTCTAAGACATTAGTAAGACAGTTGAACACAAGGGAGAGGGATGACTGTTTTGAAAACAGAGGGAAAGAAAGCAGAGTAGAAGCAACAGGCTGAAGAGTTCAGCAATGTGAGAGGCCACTAAAAGGGGCAATAAGCTAGCTAGGCAATGACTAGCTGAGGAGCAAGAGGGTCTGATGGGACACGAGCGGTTAGCCTTCATTAATAGAGATAGCACTTTGTCAGTATTAGTGGGATAAAGAGGCAGGGGATAATCGTAGAGTAGGCGGAGTGTAAAATGTAGGAGGAGGGAGAGTGAGGAAGGTCCGGAGAGAGTCTCATTTTGGAAATGTTTGCAGTGAAGTATTCATTACCTGTGAGAGTGGAGTGGATAGCCAGACTTGGGGGGGTGGAGTGAGTTTAGGGGGCCCTGTATTCGGCGAGGATGGTAGGAGCGAGACTAGAGGGTTAGGTAGAATTCCTTTTTCGCTCTATCAAGAGTGAACATGACAGAGTTCAGGGCAGAGATGTGGAGTTGCAGGTACTCATGCAAGTGGGCGTGAAGGGTTCATGAAGCAAGACACAGACAACACATTCAAAGTTCAAAGAAAAATAGCTTTATTAAGTTAAATGTCAGAACGGTTGAAGGCCCATCTTGCCCTATGCTAAAATGGGATTTTCCTACTGTGAGAAACCAAAGGGTGTATCACTTCCTAGTCCCCGGGTCTCTCTCCCTCTCGGGTAGCCAGGGCACGGCCACCGCCTTTGGATCCAGACCCTGGGGGTGGACCAGAGCAGGAGGATCACCAGGGTGGGGAGGAATCTTCAGGGAGGGGGAGGCAACCGACAGTGAGACACAGTATCCCCCCCTTTCCCGTGCCCATACCCATCCTATTTTATAGGATTCTCCAATGTCCCAACCCCCTCGCCCCCTGTCTACATAAACACTGGGCCAAGGAAGAGGGCAACAGAGTAAAGAGGTTAACCCTTACATATCTCATTGGACATCGCCCGTTAATCAGGTCAGGCAAAGTCAGGCATTTGACCTTACTCACATGCATCCGATACCCATTAGCTCCCCCGACAAGGATAAAAGGTTAAAAGGTGTAACATAAAGACACTGTGAGGTGGGCGTGGCTAGCGATCCATGGAGTGAACCGCACGGCTCTGCAGCTCTCACCGGATCAGACATTGATAAGCCTTGGAAAAGAGGAATAAACGTATGCCCCAGCTCAGAAACACCACGCATTCATATCAGAAGGTGCCTGGGACTGATTGAGAAGATTGAAGCCCAGTAGCGCGAGCGAGTGCGCAGGAACAGCCACCTTGACCTCCCCAGCGGCGGACTGCCTGAACCCCGAGTGCGGCATAAGCAGAGAGGCACATGTTAGGGCGGGCCACTGCCTACGGGCTGCCGGAGTGTCACAGCGAGCGGGGACGAGAAGCAAAGCCCCCCCCACCCGCGAGGCACAGAAAACAGGGGACGGCAGCACTAGGAGGGAGCGGAGATCCGGAGCGCCGTGTGAAGCAGCAACAGGGCACAGAACCCCTGGCCCCATAACAAATAGCCCTTGCTCCCCTCCACCCACCCCCCAGAGCCAGACCCCAGGTAACACACAAAGCCGCATAGCAGCACGGAGGGTGTCCAGTTTGCAGCGGTGAAGGGCCTCTGACTGCCTGCACACAGCGTGGGCCCTGCCAGGACGGCGCACTCCTTGGAACTGGCCCCAGAGGCAAGCGGATGTTATCCTTGGCCACCATGCTTGGAGAACATTGCAGCACCTAGCAAGAAGAACAAAGCATAGGCGCGCAGCCCGCCAATCCGGATCAGTAGAGGAGAGTGAACCACGTGGGAACGCATTGAGGCACGGGAGAAACCCCCGACTGCATATATACTGCGCGCGCTCCGCAGGAGCCAGAGCAGCACATTGTGCCGGCGCAGGGGACACAGCAGCTGTGCCCAGTGAGACCAGGAGAATGAAGAACAGAGGGCCCAGGGCGGCCCCAGAGGGGAGCAGACATCACTCTGCCTGCGAAGCTAAATCCTGAGGGGCGCATAAGATGATAACACAGCGGCACCCTGTAGGAGAGGCGCTGCTCAGGAGGAGGCAAACCCCGACCACGTTGGAGGGCATGGTGCAAGGCAGGCACACTTCTGATATATCACAAAGCGGCTGTGCAGGGACGAGTCCGAAGACCTAGCCGGTACAAGACCCCTAAGGGGCAACCTGGGAGACAGAGACCACCTGAGGGGCAAGGCAGCAGGAGACCGACAGGGAGAAGAGAGAGAACTGCATACCGCTGAGGGGAGGGTCGGAGTGGGAAACAACATGAGACGTCAGCCAGACACTTCGGCCCGGAGAGTGCGGACACCCACAGCCCCGCCACTGCACTGGGGACAGCTGGAATGTAGGGGAAGAGATTACTAGATAGCATAGCACGAGCAGCGGACCCCCGCTCGACACCTTCACGTGCAGGCAGATAGTGAACGCGGTACATCACTCCACACAAATAGCTTGCATCCGCTGCAGAAGTGGTGGGAGACACCCCGGTGGCCACACCGAGGAAAAGATGCGCTCATGCCGGACAAGCAGTGCAAGGGCAAGTCCAAGCAGACCAAGATGGAGGCATTTGCTCGCAAAGGGGAAGGGAGCGGCGAGCCTCTACATAACTGCGCGCCAGCGCAGTCAGAAGGAAAAACAGATGCAAAACAGATCCTGAAGGCCATAGCCACACTACACACAACGCTAGAGAGGGGGATCGATGAAGTCAGGATTGAAGTTGGCCTTCTGAGACAGGACGTAAGAGGATTGACTGAGAGAGTGCAATCGGTGGAAGCACAAATCGAGGAAAACCAGCAGAGCCTGGAAGTAACAGTCGGCGGTCCGAGAATTGAAGAGTAAAGTAGCAGTACTGGAAAGCAAGGCCGAGGACGCAGAAGGGAGAGCCCGAGGCAATAACATTTGTATGCTGGGCCTGCCTGAGGGGATGCAGGGGAGAGACCCCACGACATATGTGGAGAACATGCGGCTACAGGAAGTCAGGGCAGGAAATTTGTCGCAGGGCTTCACAGTTGAACACTCCCACCACTCCCTGACAAGAAGACCCCAACCGGGTGCGATACCAAAACCTCGGATCACAAAGGTTTTAAACTACAGAGACAGAGGCGATCTTGGCGTTCGCAAGACAAGGGGGGCTAGGGGCTCAGCCAAGATTGCAGTGTATCCCGACTACACCATAACGGTACAGAAGCAAAGGGCAGCATTTGGCCCCACTAAAGAACAGATGTGACAGGCAGACATGAAATATATGCTGATATTCCCAGCCAAGCTCAAAATGCTCCACAGTGGCACCTCACACATTTTGATAATACTGGTAATACTGGTGAAGCACATGTGTGGATGGACTTGACAGGAGTGCCACCATTACAGGGAAGACCAAAAGCAGATCCTTGAAACCAGCTCGAGAGGAGGATGGACCCAGCTCAATGGACACAGACAAATGGCTACTAGAAACTGCTGTGAACTGTTGGAAACTAAGGAACAACACCTGGTGGACGGTAGGGTAGCGAAGCACGCAGGAGGCATTGGGGGCTTCGCAAATCGTGCCGACGCTAGGAGGTCCCCGCTAGAGTAAGACCAAGAAGCACTCTGCCGCTGTGCGCTGAACTGGTGAGAATGGAGTGGGACACTGGTTAGCGCTAGAAGCGACTGAGCCTGAACGATCAAGGAAGCGTTGGGCACTAGTTTTACATGTTGGTAAATTGGGGGGAGTTTTATGTTATGGGGATCCGCTCGCTAGGCTGCCCCACGATGGAGAAGATAAGGGAGGGGATGGAGGGAGGTAAAAGCCCGACTAGCTGGGCGAAAGAAGGGAGATCGAAGATGGACCCTGCTGGGAAGCTGGCAAACAGCAGAGAGAAAGACAGGGTGGGCTGCTGGGCAGGAGTCTGGATTGTTGGGAACTCGGGGAGAGTTCCATGTTGAATTGGAGAGAAGGGGGCAGACGGGCAAGTGGGACGCCCCAGGGTTGAGAAACCAGGATGGGAAAAATGAGTAGCATAAAGATTATGACCTGGAACGTGAGAGGGCTTAACAGCTACATCAAAAGAAACAGGATACGCTCATATCTAGTAAACAAAGGGGTGCAGATTGCACTCCTACAAGAGACGCATTTAACAGCGAACAGGCTGTCCACGATTGGGAAGAAATGGGGAGGGATAGTGCAGGTCTCGACATTCTCAGCATACACCACAGGCACCCTCGTTTGGTTAGCCCCTACGGTGCCATTCAAGTTATTAGAATGCAAATGCGACACAGAGGGCCGGCTGGCGGTAGAGTACGGGCTACTGGAACAAAGCGAAGTTTGCATAATTAACACGTATGCGCCCAATCATGACACCACCACCTTCTTCAGGTGACTGAGCCCCCTGCTGGCAACTGTCATGAATCAGCCCCGTTCCGTTCCTGCACGAAATAGGGAAGGTACGAGGCATTTAATCCAATCTCACACTCGCTGTGTTTTCACGCCGTTCCCGTTTAGTTACAGGTTGCCATGGTGACGTTTTGTGCCTCTACGCAGACTGCGATCACCTGGAAGCAGTTTCGCAGCTGACCACCGTTCTGTGCGGAGACGTACACATAGATGGTTTAAAAAAACGCCTGTCTTCCATAGTCTGCGCTTCTGATTGAAGTTTTGGCCCGCTTTGTCTTTCTAGCGTCTATGTTTCCTGACCTAGTTCCCTGTTCCTTGCCTTAGTCACGCTTGTTTGTGTAATCCTTCTATTCCTTGTTTAGCCCCTCCTGCTCCTCGTATCCTGTCCCGTTATCCCTATTCCCTCTCTTGCTGCTGGAACTCCCGCAGACAGGACTCGGAACACTACTGGATATTCTTCGCTTCCCCCTCTACTGATTCCAAGTGTTACCTGCACGTTATTGAACCTCGGACAACAAAACGGACTTCTTTTTTTTCTTACGTTGCATCCTGAAATGCCCGTACGTTACTGAACCTCGGACAGCACAACGGATTTCCTTTTCCTTACGTTGCATTCTATATTGCCCGCACGTTACCAGGACCCGAATTGCTTGAAGGACTTCCTTGTTAACTCGCTCATTCTGCTTTTGGCTTCGACGCAGTTTTTTCCCATACTAACTCTTGTGGATACGCTCTACTGGCACCAGGACTAGAGACGCTGTGCTGCTGGGTGCTTCCCTTAGGCGTCCTCGTGCCAGTGGGGTGGGTCTATTGGGATCATCTGACATTAGGCGTACTCGTGCTGTCAGGAATAGGTTGTTGGGAAGACTGCCAAACATTACTTACTGTCTGCCTACAGCTACTCACATCTACTACGGACAAGAGCATTCTTCATTCAGGTATTGTGAAAACTGTTTTGCCATATTTCCTTGCCCCCCATAGTCCTTTGTTCTTGTTGGCAACGTTTATATCTTGGGTTGCTTTTTCTAGATTCTGATACGGAGACTAGGGATTGCTGGGAACCAATAACACCTTCCAGATTGTACCATTCTTAAGAAATTCTCCAGGGGGGTTCCATTACAAGAAGAGGGGAGGAGGTTTCAGCCTAAGCATTAAAGGTTTTGACCTTGTGTTTTTTCCTGTCTCTACAGCCGCAGAATCCTGGGTGTGTCTCCTCTTCCGACGGCTGGATCTTTCTGTCTGTCTTGTTGAACAGCAGAGAGGTGCAACGGTAGGAAGAATTCCTCGGCTACTGCTACGGCTTCATAGATCTCATCCCTCACTGCGGGTGCGCTACTTAGAGAGTGGGTTGTGACAGCAACGTACAGGGGAGCTCTGTGGCTGTGAGGAGGGTACTTCAACTGTACCCTCGACCCTGCACTGGACATGTCGGATGGGAGGAGCGGGAGAACGGCACCGTCTGCCAGAGCATAAGGGAGCTTGATGCGGGATGTTGAAACTACAGGATGTGTGGAGACAGCTGCATGGGGTCAGGAGAGGGTACTCTTATTACTCAAGTCCACACAGAGTGCACACACGCATTGACTACAAGCTTACTGCCACCCGAGACGCTAGGCGAATTTGTGATGGAGTACAAGGCCAGGGTCCTCTCGGACCATGGTCCGCTACTAGTGACGTAGCAAAGAACAGCGAATAGAGCTCCCCATTCCGACATGGCGACTAAGAGCAGGCATTGCTGGATGAGCGGTTTAGGAAACACCTGGGGGGAAGACAGAGGAATTAATTCGATACCAATGTGGGGAGTGAAGGGAGCGCGCGCACCTTGTGGGAATCCTTCAAAATGGTGATCAGGGGGAGGCAATTGGGAAAGCGGCAGGGATACGGAAAGCCCTACTGGGTACCATAAGCAGAGCGGAAGAGCAGATTGAAGCATGGGCAGAACGGTATGGGCAACAGGGGGGACAGGAAAGAGTGTATAGCTGCCTGGGACAAGCTGGGCAAACATGACTACGGCAAGTATGTAGAGTCTCTCCATGAGGGTTGGGACAAGCCTGGGAAGCTGCTAGCCTGGTTGTGCAGAGCGGAGGAAAGCAGGTTCATGATCAGTGCCATAAGGGATGACTTTGGCAAGGAATGGCGGGCCCAAGGGGAGATAATTCAGTCTTCAGGAGGTTCTATCAGACCCTATACGATGTCGATGGAGAGAACACAGCAGAGGAAATCGAAGCAGTGTGGGAGGAGATAGAGCTACCCCGTCTGGGACTAGAGCAGGTGGAAATGTTAGATGCACCGCTTACGGTAGAGGAGCTACACAAGCCCATAAATACGCTACCCATGGGTAAAACACTGGGGGCAGACGGGTTTGCGGATGAGTTCTACAGGGAATATGCTGTAGTACTTGCGCTGCACCTCCTGCACAAGATGGAGGAAGCTTTGTGGGGGGACTACTAACAACCAGCCTACGGGAATCAGTAATAGAGCCTGTGGTGAAGTCTGGGAAGCCCCTGTTGGAATGTGGGTCGTACAGACCACTCTCAATGATCAACCAGGACTGTAAGATACTGGCTGCCAGGCTGAGGAGGGTGATCGGCACATTGGTCCACCCGGAACAGGCGGGTTACGTACCCGGCAGGAGCACGTCTTGGAATTTGCGCAGGCTGCATCACGTTATAGAACAGACAGCGAGGGAGGACACCGAATAGGTGGTTGCCTCTCTGGACCCATTAAAAGCCTTCGATTCTGTAAGATGGGACTGGCTGCACACGACGCTGCAACATTTTGGAGTGGGCCCACGTTCCGCGCAGTGGGTGTGGCTGCTGTACACCCAGCCCTTAACCAGAGTTAAGACAGGGAGGCATATCTTGGAAGGGTGGGAGTTGGGTAAGGGCAGCAGACAAGTGTGCCTGCTAACTCCCATGCTGTTCATACTGGTACTCGAGCCGCCTGCGGCCTTCCTCAGGAAGGATTTTAGTGCAGCTGGCATACCGGTAGGAGGCAACCTGCTGCATATTCTGGCAGTGCTGGACAACTTTGCCAAGCTGTTGGGCATCACCATCAGCAGGGAGAAAAATTGAGCCTGTTCCGGCTGGCTGGCCTAGTCGGGCTAGAACCAGAGCACCTCCCGCACTTGGGGCTAAAGTGGGAGGTTGCCACTTTCTGATACCTGGGGGATACCACACATGAAGCAAACACGTTGAAAGCATTACATGGAGTCGAGAGATCAATCGCATTCTGGCAGAAACTACCACTGTATGCGATGGGCTGGGTGGTGCTACCACGCCTATTGTATCATTTTGTAAATGTACCCTACGAGATCCCTAGAGGGTTCTTTTGCAAACTAGACTCAACAGTACAGAGGTTTATCTGGTGAGGGAAAAGGTGCTGAATCTCAGTGTTGCACAGGGACTATAAGGATGGGGGGAAATCAGGGCACCACACTTCGAGGTGTATTACCTAGCTGGACAGCTGCAGTTTGTCCTGGACTGGCTTGCAGATGAGGGGTCGCTAGACACAAGGCTACTCAGGGAGGGGGTCCAGCCGTACTATTTAAAGGAGGTACTATAGGACGAGGCAGGTGGCCCCAGAAAAGGGTCAGGGCTGGTCGCACTGGGACATATACTGTGGCACAGCATGTGGAAATTAGTGGGGCGTACTCCGAGAATATATCCCTAGTTGCGGTCTGTTGTTGGAGAGGAGGCCCAAGTCATTAGGCAACACTGGGAGCCATGCAGGATAATCACACTGGGGCACCTGATCAAGGACGGGGTATTGCGGAGCCTGCCTGATTTGACACAACAGTACTGTATCTCAGGAGGGCAGTTCCTGACATACCACAGGATGACAAGGCTGGTAGCAAGCAGGTGGCCAACAGTGAAGATGGGAAAAGTGGGAGATGCTATGTTGGATACAATATATGACTTGGAGGAGGGCAACCACGCCATCTCCAGGCTCTATGAATTACTGCCGGACGCACTGAGCAGACCAGAGCTCCGGGCAAGGGCCAAGTAGGAAAGGGATGTTGGGCGCAACTTTACAGATGGTGAATGGGCTAGAGTAAAGCTATACACGAGGAAAGTGTCAAGAAGTGCCAGATTTAAGCTAACGCAATTACAGGTTACCCACAGAGCTTATAGGACACTGCACGCCATCTCCCAATTCCCAGGAGCAGAGCGACAGACATGGTGCAGGTGCAAATCCGATAAAGCAGACATATTGCATATGTTCTGGCAGTGCCCAGTGGTTGATACATTTTGGCACGACAGAGGCCAGCGGGAATAGGCTTGCATAAATGGCCCCCAGAGGCAGGCATGCTAGGACTGTTCAAGCGCAGGCGCACAGACACCCACATAGATAAGATGAGACCTCATTTGCGTCCTGGCCAAGTGTCGGATCACCATTGCATGAAAAACAGCAGAAGGATGCCGGGTGGAGGCATGGTGGGAGGAGCTGAAAAAGTGGGCGGAGCCAGAGACAGTGGTATGGTACAGAGCAGCACGTAGGGGCAGCAGGAGGTCAGTGACAACATAACGGCGTGGAACACAGTAGTACGAAAGATGTTTGTGCACTCAGACGACCTGCCCCCGTGAGGCATAAGCAGCAGTAGGCTGAACAAATACAAAGAGGGTGAAGGCCGAAGCAGAGTCGACCAGCAGGAAGGTGTAGAGGGGCAATGAGTGAGCGGGCGGGGGCAAGGCAAAGCATGCACAGTTAGCAGTTTGTTTCTTGTTGGCGTTGGACAGGAGGGGACACGGTACTGCAGAGAGCATGGTGGCCCAGAGAAGGAGGATTGACCCAGAAAGGCACTGAGACAGACAATGAGCACTTGAAACGAACCGATATATGGGACTGAACAGCAATGTGTATGTATGACAGCCGGTGAGCAGACTGTTTGATTGTATTGTTAAAATGCCAATAAAAAGAATAAAATAAATAAAATTTTAAAAAAAAAAAGACACTGAGCAAGGTGGGACACAAGCAGGAGCAGATCTTCCGGGCTGAAGTTGAACCCCCTGGAGCAGGACGACCAATCGAGGTACCAGAGCAAGGGGTAGTATAACCCTGAAGTTCCCTGCAGGAGATTGTTGCCTATGGGAAACTGAAGGAGATGCAGAGAAAGCCTAATCCCAGACAAGAAGAAGTCTGGATTGTGTTTCAAGGAAGCCAGCGATCCTCCCGGGTGAACAACAGAGTTGGGGAGGTGAGGCCAAGCCGGTGGTATTAACGTGGACTCGTGAATCAAAGCTGCAAAGACAAGGAATGCACACAACCGGTGAGTTCGAAAAATAAATGAAAGACAGGTTTTTAGCCGCAACAGTGTATCGCATGGTTGAAGGTTGCGCATGTGCTGATGAGACGCGAAAGAAAGCAAACCAGTAATGAACTTTTAAGTTACAGATAACTGTGAAGCCAGCAATACAGAGTAGCAGAGTGGTCCGGCCGAAAGGAAATGGCCCACTCGAAAGTCTAAGCAAAACGTTTGATGTCTTGTTATAAAGTGGCAAAGTGAACGAACTCTGAAATGCGCAATGGTCAAGATTAACCCAGATGAAAGGGGAAGTTAAAAGGGGATTGCTTGAAGAGGAAGATTTCTTTGAACGTTTCTGATTGAGGTATAGAACTACCAATGCCAAGAGATTGCAGCAAATAACATTAAGGGAAAGCTGCAGTGAAAGTTGGAGTTGTCCTGCGGAGGTCTATAGGAAAAGCCTTACACATTCGAAAGTCTTCGACATCCGTGAAAGGTCCGAGCCCGGCTGAGGGAGACCAGAAACATGAAATAAGTTAGGGGAAGCGAAACCCCAAAGAACGTTAATGAAGCGTGGGGAAGGGAACCCCTGCAAGTGCTGTGATTGTGAGGTCTGAGGCCGGCTGAGGGAGATCTACATTGAATCAGGCAATGTTGATGGAACTGTTCGAGCCCAACAGAGGGAGACCTACGTGAACTTTTGTTTTACTGTGAAAGCTGGAATAAGTGACTTTAACTTGGAAGGCTAAACGGTCCTCGACCCACGTTTTGAACTGCCTTTTTTTGATAACCTGAGCCAGAGTGTCATCCTGTTTAGAGGAACCGCCTTGCTCTGTGTTCTGGAGAGCTGACTCAGCCACATTGATCCTTTATTTTATAACATTGACTTTTCTTTGCATACACATTCCCCTTTGAACACTTTTTGTATATGAGATAGGGCAGTATTGTTAGTATAGGCCATTTTCTGACAGACTGACTAGGACTGTGTTTGCTTTATTAATTGTTGGTAGAGACTACTCCCATCATAGCTATATGGCAACGTAGCAGTTTGTCCAACGCCAAGAATCGAATAAAGGTTTTGAAACTTGTGTCAGTGTCATACTTGTGTTATTACCATGCCTCCCTTACACTACATAAAGAAACTAAGGATAGCCTGAGTCATAAGTTCAACTTAAAAGTATGTCTGTGTCCAAAACCTATACTTGCCCTCACAACTAAAGCTAGACAATGTGTAGGGATGTCAGCAACAAGAGAAATAGTGTTCTAAATTAAAGTTCTGAGCTTCTTCCAGCTCTGTTATTGCTTTCCAGCTCCCCTTCCCAAAGTTCAAGATAGTTCCACAAAGTCTCGGGGTTCCCTTCCCCAAGATTAACAGAGTTCCACCAGGGTCTTTGGGTTTCTTTCCCCAAGACGTCAGCTTGTACAACTTGGGTTCCTCGGGTCTAGGCGCAGTTGTCTAACCACACGGTCAACACCAAACAGGTTGCACAACCGGTAACCCTAAGCTTTCTTGCCCACAGAGGTTCTTTTGCCACTGTGCCTGTGTGCTGATTAACATCCACTTGGCTTTCTCCTCGCCAGCCATTTGACTTAGCCACAATGTGTTATTTCATACAGTTCATTATGTGGTGCTCTCTTTCCTTCACCACATTACTTTCACACTCTTCAGTGATATTCATTACTTGCTTTTCATCGTATTTCACAAGATTCATTCTTTGCTTACCAATATATATTCTGTGTACTTCACACAAGCTTTCCTTCCATTCATAGGCTTTTTCAAAAGCTTTCCTTTTGTTCGGTAGTCAATATTTCTTAGTTCATATTCTTTTCATTCACAGTTCATCTTTTTCGTATTGTTCACTACAACCCTTCACATTGGGTTCACTATATCTTACACATCACATCTTGTTTGTTCAGCAAATACTTCTGCCCTGTAACAGCGCCCAGGAGCGCACCGGTACGAGTGTTCCCTTTTGTGCACTCACTGGTCCCTGGTGGCTCCTCCAGCAGCTGTTTCCACTTCTGCTCTGCATACACGTCTTTGTAGTATTGCGAGCCCTGCTCGCACTCTGGCCTTCTTGCTGTGGGTTGCTGGCAGCTCCACTCGCCTCTAGCGAACGCTGCCAGTAACTTCTAGAAATTGGATTCCTTCCGTGCCCAGCAGCTCCTGCTGTCAGCACCCGACCAGGGAGCCTCCCAGCACTGTGACCCTCTCGCAGCCCACCCCAGCCTCGGCGCCACAGTCTCTCCTAGGTACTTGCCAGCATCCTGACATCCAGGCAGGATCCTTCTCGGCACCCTCCTTCTCCACAGGACTGCTCTCACCTCAGGCCCGGTTTCTCTCCTGCTGGTCTCTACTCATTGACTGTCGCCCCACCTTTTATACACCTGCAACCATTTAACAGGTTGCAGGTGTGTGTCCTCAAGCCCAATTTCCTGACCATAATTAGTGGAGTTTTCTGGACATGCCTGATCCTTACAACAGTCTGCAGGCCTCTTCCTTGTCTCGGTACCAGAGTGGTGGAATTACATGTTAGCGTGCACTACTCTTAGTCGCCTCTTCCTTGTCCCAGTACTATAATGGTATGAATGAGGGAAGTGAAGGGAAGTGATTGGCAACAGCCTATAAAAGGCAGGAGGAGGGGAAGGAAAAGGGGGATACCACTCCGTTACTCAGTATCACTTTCTTTACAGCTATCGTTACTTCAAGGTACATTCGCAGGTCTGCCTTTCTTTGCGTCTCATCCACATGCGTGCAGCCTTCAACAGTGCGATAATGTTGCTACTTCAATCTTTCTTCATCACACAGCGGTCTCTCACGTCGCTTGCCAACACACTGGCTCTATGCGTTTTTCTGTTCTTTGATTCTCGCATCAAGGTTAGTACCACAGGTTTGACCACGCCTCCCCAACTCTGCCGTTCACCCGGGAGGGTCGCTGATGTCCTTGAACCACAATGCAGCTTTCTTATTTGGGACTCGGCCTTCTCCACATGCCTTTCGCAGCCTTTTGGAGGCAATGACCTCCTGCAGGGAACTCCTGGGATTCGCCACCCGTGGCTCTCGTCCCTCGGTCCGTTGCTCTGTTCCAGTAGGTTTGCCTTTGCCCCGGAAGTTCTGCTCTTACTCGTATTCCACCTTTCTCAGAGTGGGTTTCTACGTCCACCTTTTACCTGTGTGAGGAGAGCTAATTGGTATCAGATTGTCTGCACTTAGGGTTAAGTGCTCGACTTTGCCTGACCCAATTAACGGGACATGTCCAATGCGATGTATACGAGTCAGCATTGTTACTCTCAGTCACCCTCGTCCTCGGCCCAGTGTTTGTGTGGAAAGGAGGTGGGTGGGGGTGGGAGTTGGGACATCGGGGAATCCTTTGAAATAGGATGGGTTTGGTGTCCGAGAAAGGGGGATGGGGGGAGGGGGGGAATACCACATCCCACCATAGGCTGTCACACACCCCACTCCCAGAAGACCCCCTCTCCCAGGTGATCCTCCTGCACTGGTCCACCCCCAGGGTCTGGATCCAAAGGCGATGGCCGTGCCCTGACCACCTGAGAGAGACATCACCGGGGACTAGCAGATGAGACACCCTCTGGTTTCTCACACCACCTAGAAAACTGTTGACTTATCACAAAGACATCTGTATTGAGTGGGCATCACCTACGTTCTAGTTGTAGAAAAAGGTGTAAAATAATTGCTTCATAATTATTTGGTCCACACCAGAAATCCCCTTACACAAGGAATCCTATAAAAAGGAATAAGAGAGTTGATAATAAAATTGGCAACAACTGAGTGAACCCACGATGACCTATGCCATCACCCTTATTCTTATAAAATGAAATCCCCCATTACAAATATGCATCTCGTATAAATCATAGGACTCAATACAACTTGAAAATTCCTTCATGCAAGTACACAGGCTTTTATATTCTACTTTAAACCGATGCATTTCAGACATGGCTTCCTTCTTCAGGGCTCTAAAATAGTCACAAAACAATGTGTGAATTACAACATGTTTTTACTATACATCAAAATAACAGTTGAACAACACCTTCAGTGTCCCTACATGCCTGCCTATATTACACTTTCAAGTTTCTTTTGATTATGGAACTAAATGCACAATAACAAAATAAATTACACTCTCTGATCAATCTAAAAAAGGAAAAAAGAATAAGAAAACAATAGTACCAACTTGACTATTAATACTTCTAAAACATAATTTCATACAGAAGTTTACTCTGAAAATCTTTTCAATAAGCGCGTTTTTGGTCCAAAATGCAAAGACCAATAGTACAACACATACTTCATTTTATTACAGCCACTTATATATTGGTTGCATCTCTGGGTTATGCCTGGTGTATCCTTATCCCAGGCCTTGGTCAGAGATGTAATGTGCTCAAATGATAAGATCTTCTCGCTGTGGCTGAATTACATTAAGCTCTCCCTTCGCAGACTTTGCTATCAAAATTATTTAAATGAGGTGGTAATGTTGGACAAGTCTGCGGAAAGGGAATTTGTTTGATGTTTTATTTCTGATTGTGTAAAAGACTAGTGTACAATTCTAGCACAAAAATATAATTCTGATCATTCCAAAATCGGATTATGCTCGCTGGCTTAGCAGCCCAAGAAAAAGGGCAATTATCCTCTGCCTTAGGACTAATCTACTCTTTGTGCATACACCTGTACGGTCACTGCAGAATAAGAACATGCAGGGCGAAAATTAGCATGTTCCGAGTACAACATACACGATCTCCAGCATGTTTAATTTTTTTGCCTTGGCTTTCGTGTATCTCCTTTCTGTTTCGAATTTACATGTGGCACAGTGTCTCTCCCTTTATGTTGAAAATGCCTTTTATTATGCTACGATATGTCAGATGTAAATAACCCCATAAATTACTCTAATGTATTTTAAATGTGGACTGAACTGTCCCCTGCGCATGATTTGTAATTTTATTCCTTTTGTCTCTTTTTGAAATTATTCATTTCATTGATTGTTATACATATGCAAAAAATAAATATGCAGTTTGATGGGACCTTATGATCCAAATGAACTTAAATAAAAACAAAAATGACACATACCTCCGTCATGTGCAAGTTGCCACAAATTTCCACCAATCTCATAATTCTACAGCTCCTTAAAAGGGTTTACTGTGCAATCTAAGCCCTTTTCCGCACTGCCAGGTCCGGACCAGCCCCTTCTCCGCAAAGGGCCCCCCACCCCCTTATCCACCTGCTCATGCACCACACTCCCATTTATGACAGGTGTTTCACCTCCCCCCTCCCCTCCATCGCTTGCCTGATGCTCTTGACACAGCTCTGGTTCCTCCGCTTCACGCCCTCAATGTTGCATTGGTTCCCTGCCCCCAAAATGCCCCATACACGCCCACTGTCCAACCTCCTCCTCCACCCACACACACACACACCCTCTCCTGCACCTCACTTCACTCCGTGGTCTTTTACGGTGTTGCAGGTATTGTGCAGTAATGACCCACATTTCACTTGCAGGATGGCATTGGCATGCCAGTTGGCTTACTTTTTGTAAGGCCTGGTGCATAACATGTTTAACATAGGATGACTGCTGTGAATACAAAAACAACTTATTTGGTTGTATTCAGTGGGAAACAGAGGCTCTTCGACAAGTGCATTTGGATATACATTGCCACTTCCCTGAAATAAATTTCTATACCATTTCTTACTTCACATGTTAAGGACCTTCAGACAAGGAAGAAGAATCCTTCAAAAGTGAACCGGCAGAGGATGCCAACAACGACCTGTGCTCTTTCCTTGTGGTCTGATATTTCCACCTTCCGCTATTGTGCGTCACTAAGCAGAGTAGGATCTACGCAAGGTCGACACAGAAGTTAAGGCTTTAAGCAAACAAAATGTATTCGGGATCCTAGGCATGTGGGACAACTAAGGAAACCAAATCATTAACTAACTGCCTTCCCTTGGAAGTTCAAACAACTACTTTCCTGGTGTAAAAAGTCTATATTTCATAATCCTTAACTCAGTGGGTCTCCTCATTGCTGGATACTCTCACTTTTCAATTACTCACAGTATTAGGGGTCTGAGTATTCCCACATGTCTTTCTTGGCTCGTCTTTCTGCACTTTCAGGTCCTCTATTTATCGTCCTTGAATGTTGGAATTGTGAGAAACCTGAAGGTGTCTCCCTAGCTAGTCCCCGGGGATCTGTCATCCAGGTGGCCAGGACACGGCCATTGCTATTGGATCCAGTTCCTGGGGGGCGGGAGGGAGTAGGGCACAGTGAGGGAAGATCACCTGGATGGGGGGTCCTCGGGGAGTGGGACACCGCCAAGTGAGACGCAGTATTCCCCTTCCGTATGTAGGATATTCCAAGCCACTGCCCTTTCCACCCCAAACACTTTCGCACAACACCATGGACAAAAGACTAACACTAGAGCTGTTTACCTGACATGTCCGATACAAGAGTCAGGCAGATGATCAGCATCACCCAACACCCCCCCCCCTTCACTCCCCCCCCCCCCCGACAACCCTTTCCCTTCCCCACAGGGATAAAAGGTGGAGCGAGAGGGCACAGTACGAGAAAGGCGACCACGGCAGACAGCAGGTTGGGACGGCTACCACACAGAGAGGGTGGCGAGGAGAGCAGTGACCTTGCCCTTTTCGTCCCAGGCCCGCAGATCCTTCATGGAGGAGAATCTAAGACCGCAAACAATAGCACAAGTGGCTGCAAAAGATGTCAACGGTACACAGGGCAAGCCTATGCTGGATAGGCCGGAGCAAGGGAAACTTCCATGCCCATGGTACCGGCCTTGACCCCAAAGAAGCCAACAGCGAAGCGATTCATCACAACCGGTGAGTCGAGAGAAGAACAGATAAGAATCGGGCTGTGATGAGTGAGTGTCATGACCCTTGCCCCTGGCCCTCACTGGCAAGTCAGCCTTCCAGTTAGGGCTAGGTCAAAGGCCTTAAAACCTCATCCAAGACTCTCTTGGAGTCATTCCTGGCGCCTTTGGCGCCAGGCTCATAACCATCATGAAGACCAACATTAGAATGGGACTATTTACTTGGGACTATTTAACTTGGGGGGGGGGGGGTTCAGCCAACATGGAGGCACACACATAGCTCAGTTACAAGGAACTGAGCTATGCGTTCTAGTCTTTTGGGTGTGGCAGGCCTGGGACTACTTTACCTGGACTACTTTAGGTGTAGCAGGCCTGGGACTATTTGACCTGGACTACTTTACCTGAGACTATTTTTAGCCACACCCAAACAGCAGAACATGCTTTGCGTTATTCTGCTGTGGGCAGCGTAACGCTCACCGTGTCCAGTTCTTTGATGCCAGCTTACCTGAAACCAAGGACCTGCGGAGAGAGAAACACTACGAAACTTACCTGGAACAGTATCCTGTCTTCAATCCATCGCCGACTTCAGTTCCACTCACCTGAAGGTACAAACTCCATCATCCGGCACCGCATGCATCCTGGAATACCATAACCTGGAAAGAGGAGAAAGACACAGCATTAGTAAGCGTTTACTCACGTTTCCTTCCGAATGAAGAAAGCCACACAATTCTTACCTGGGTAGTCATATCCTGGTCAGTATCATTGCTGGAACATTACGGCACTGCGAACATTGCAACCTGCAAGGAGAGAAAAGACACAGGTTAGCAATATAAAAGGCGAAACAGCGCTGTGCATCGCGCATTACTCACCGGACAGCATCGCGCACACCGCGCTTTCGCCTACCGGCCGATGCTCATCTTCAAACTGCATGACCACTCCAAAATACCTTTCCATACCTAAAAGGAAAGAAGCAAGACATTATTATTCGAACTAAGAGGAACATAAGAACCTCATATAAAGACTGTAAAGCAGCAAACCTAAGGAGTCGCAGCAGGCCTGGATTCCCACAGGGGGGGCTGGCACCAGTGAATTAACTTGGTCGCTGCTCGCCCCCCACATCTACGTGCCCCTGCCACGAGGAGCAGGACGGACAATCCACCTTCTACAATATTAAGGCGAGGAGAGGGCCCAAGGAGGAGGAAGGAGTTGAGGCCAAGGGAGGTGGGAAAACAAAGACAATCTGGTATTGAATCCAGCTCTCCTATATTGGAGACCCATCTTAACCAGAGGCCTTACCAAGGGACCGGGAGAGGGTTTGAGAGTGCAAATCATCCAACCAGGGCTGGGTGGCGTCCCCGTGGATACCAGGTGAGCGTAACAGTGAGATTCATAAAGTGGCAAAGTTTAGATGTAAAACTATTGAACTTTGAATTAACTGTTAAAAGTGTGAAGGGGAGACCAGCTGCAGAGGGAAAGCGACACCACGTGGGTGCTAATTCGAGAGTCTCTGGTTGAGCCCCATAGGAGAGAAACTACTAGTACCAGAAGGCCGTAGGATGTGAAAGTGGTCATACAGGTCATACCTTGCACTGCTTTCCCACCGCATTGCCGCTCTCTGCTCTAACTTTCACTGCTATGCGGATGACACTCGTTTTCAGGCCTCACTCTGCCACCTCTTCTTCTTCTTCTCTCATCTCGGACGTCTGTCTGCTAACCAGGAGTAGTGTGCCACCAAGGATCTCTGCCTTAATGCCAGTAAGACAGATTCTCCTCATCAGCACACCTGCAGTCTCCTTTTCCATCACTTTCTGGCGAGCCTCCCTTGGCCCTCTTCATGCTCCCACCAGTGAGGCTAAGAACCTCTGGGTCATCTTCGACTCCACGTTTTCCTTTTCCCCACACATCTCTGACGTCTCTAAGAAGTCAAACTACCAACTGCACCTCCTCAGAGGTATTCTTCCTTTCCTCTTCTTCCCCAAGAAGCTTACTGTCTCTAGAGCTCTGGTTCTCTCTAGGCTGGACTACTGCAACAGCCTCTTTCTAAATCTGCCCGCTTCTACTCTCTGCAACTCATCCAGAACAGGACTGCGAGACTGGTCCTTGGCCTCAAGCCCTAGGATCGTATCTCTCCAGCCCCGAAATCTCTCCATTGGCTCTCAGTGGCCGCAAGGATTCAATTCAAGACCCTTTGCATTGTCTACAAGGCTTTCTGGAGCCTGGGTCCAAAATACCTTCAACTTTCCCTCCGTAAATACCTTTGCACTCTTGCTCTTCGCTCCTCCACCTCCAACTCCCTCAGGGTCAGTCGCCTCTCCAAGCAACGAGTTGGGGGTAGATATCTTTCCTCGGCTGGGGCCTCACTCTGGAACAGCCTCCTTGCCACTCTGACACTTGAGGAGAACCATCTCCGGTTCCGGAAACATCTCAAGACTGTCCTCTCTTCCTGCCTTTGCTCTTCCTCTCCCCTGCTGATCTGTCTGCTTCGGCACCGTGCACCTGGTTACCCTCGGATTTCTGGCCCAGGTCCCTGCCCACCCAGCCACACATCTGCACTGCCTCCTGGCAACCCTTGCACTTGGGTCTGTATCTGTAACCCTACAGTCCCCTTACCTGCACTTATCAGACACCCCCTGTCTGTGCCTTAAACCTTGCACTTGCCACCTTGCTGGCTGCACAACCACTTGTTGTTTTTATCCCTTGCTCAGCACTTTCTTCTTCTCCCCTCTCCCTTGCACTGTCGCCCTTCCCTCTCCCTTGCACTTGCGCGTTCTCAATGTCACTGGGCCTAGTAAGATCATTGTTTTGTGCTCCCTTGTTCCCCTCCCTTTCCTTGTCGCGCTCTGAAACACTTGTGTATGAGCGCGATACAAATAAAATGTCAGATCATACAGAAAGTCAAGCAAAATCCTGTACAATCGAAAAACTTGGATCTACAAGCAGTGTGAGGTAAGTGAACCCCACAGGGAACGTGAACATTGAGAAACCAATGGAAAATAAATGCTATAAAAAGCAAGAGAAGTCGAACCCAAACAAGGGAGATCCAGGAGTGAAAACTGCACCCTATCTGAATTGTGGATTGCATACCGAAAGGGTCATCCCAGAAGAGGGGGACCCAGGGGTGAAACCAGCACCCTATCTGAATTGTGGATTACATTTTAAAAGGGTCAGCCCGGAAGATGCGACCCAGGGTTGAATAGTCACCCAGTGAACATTGGAAAATAACTTGTTAAAGGAACGTTTGCTTTGTTGTTTGAACACGTCAGATCCTCTAAGGTAAGAGACATTCAAAGGAAATGAGACTTGGCCCTCGATGGTCTTGAGAACTGCCATTGGAACTGTCGTCTCATGCTAAGGAAGCCTGACACTGTAGTGTGCTCCACCCACTCCACCTTACCCCGTTCTTAAAACGTGGGGAAGGGAGACCGAGGCTACCGCCGCCTGACTTTAGAGAACACTCCTTTCTTTTTCTTGAAACCTAACCCCCACACCATTTTGTATTTAGCGTAAGGAATTGGCAATAGGTTTTCTTAGTATAGGCCCTTTTATTTGACACAACACAACTAGGACTGCCTCATTTGTCATTTGATGGTCAACACCCATCCACATCTTAGATTTAGTTTTAAATTAGGCGTTTTTCCAACCTGCATACCACTTTCAATGTTCAATATACACCCTTGAACTGTGATCACTTGTGTCTGTGTTACTTGTCACCATGGGTTCCTCACAGAATACACTGCGCCTGGTTCTCAGGGCTGCATGTGCTCTTGCAGGTTAGGCCCAAGTAGCAGTGTAAGGTGGGGCTGGTTGATACTTCCTTTTGAACCATGTCCTCTCCTTCCCCCTGACTGGGACTTTAAGTGAGGGTTTTCACCTGTGACTTGTTATTGGATGAGGGCTGGTTAGGCTGTTCCTCAGTGCACCCACGTTTTTTTGGGCTAAAGGGGCTGGACCAAGCCTATAAGTGGACTGTGTATCGCCTTGGATATGGTTGAACATTTTGGGGTTTATTCCAAGGTTAAGTTTATTTCATTTTTAATTGGTTCAAATGAATTCATACAATGGAAATATAAAAATATAAAATTAACCTGTATAAAAAGGAAACCAGTACAGTACTAAAATGAAGCTTTATAGAGCTTGCCCGATGGCCATACTGAGAGTTTTGGGCCCTGAAGACCGAGTTAAAGGCCTGAGTGTACCGAGGTACAGGCCCTCGGGCTAGGTCTATAAAGCTATTATAACGCCTTAAAGGGATGAAGGGTGGGGCCAGGGGGTACAATAAAGAAATCTGCTTGGGAGTGATTGCGGACAATTGGCTAGTTCCCAGCGCTCATGTCCTGTGTTAAGGAGGGAGGGGCTGGGCCGTGTGTGCTAGGTGTGGCCCAGCAAGGAGACTAGTGGTGGTGGGGCAGTTCAAGAAACCGGGCCGCATCTGCCAGGTGTAGCCCGGCTAACATTTGGTAAGGGGCAGAGGGGATTTACCGTGCCTTTGTCGGCTGAGGCCCTGGCAGATGTAATGGTACAGGTGGGAGGCCGGGCTCTCAGCCCTGCGCTCCTATGATGAGAGAGAGTGCCTTGCTGAAAGCCCTGCAGGAGGCATGGCTTTCAGGGCGGCGTGCCGCCTGACAGGGCGGTGGCTGGGGAGTCACACAACAACCCCCCCGCTCACTAGCCAATTTCTGTGCCTTTAATGTTTTTGCGAACCATACTAGATCGTATGGCCCCAGATTATATTGATCCTTAAATACTAAAACACACATCCATCATAATGAAATCAAAACAATTCTGTACATTATATTTACATTATTTTCTAGAGTCAAGTACAGTAGATTAAGATTAAAAAGTGTGTGGGAGCCCCTCTACTGAGAACAAATATGGGTCAAATACCCTATTCTATGGAATTTCTCCCCCTCAGGAGGGTCCACAATTACCCTTTAGCTCACTACACCCTTCACAGAGGATCCATTTGCATATCAGTCTGGTGCCACTGTGAGAAACCAGAATGTGTCTCACCCGCTAGTCCCCGGGGGGGTGGTCTCTCTCCCTCCCTCTTTTCCTCCCTCTCTTCCTCCCTCTCTTCCTCCTTCTCTTCCTCCTTCTCTTCCTCCTTCTCTTCCTCCTTCTCTTCCTCCTTCTCTTCCTCCTTCTCTTCCTCCTTCTCTCTCTCCAGCCATCACCTTTGGATCCAGACCCTGAGGGTGGACCAGTGCGGATCACCTGGGTGAGGGGCCTTCAGGGAGAGGGACACCTGATGGCGAGATGCAGTATCCCTCTCTTCCCTGCAATATCTTTACCCCATTCTACCCAGTAGGATATATGGAAACTCAACCCCCTGGCCTGTTTTTCCTGCAAGGACACTTTCACACAGACAGCCCGCTCTGAGAGAAAACAGACTCACACTCGAGCCGTGTACCTGACATATGCCGCTACTATGGTCAGGCAATTAGTGGTAACCATTCACACCCGGCTTCCATTAAACATCCCCACACAGATAAAAGGCGGAGCACGAGCGCACACTCTGAGCGAGGCAAAGCACACAAAGGAACAGCAGTTTCGAGACGGCAGCTGAATGAGGGAAGAAAGACGGCAACCCACGATGGGAGCACAAGGAGGGAGATACTCTTGACCTTTCCGGCGGAAAGCCGTTACTTTCTACACACCTTTGGATTTCCGAGCATTAGGCCAAGAAACCCGACGGAAGAATCCTGTATTGTGTGTTGGAGACACGCGGGGGCCCTCCTGTTCAGATGATCGAGTCGGAGAGAACCACCAGCCGCTGTGGTAACGTCCTTGGCTCCAAGATCAAAAAAGATCAACACAGCCGGTGAGTTGGGGAAATGGATGCAAGACCGGCTGTGTTGAAGTCAAGGTTGCAAGCAGCAACACTGTATACAAAGAGCAAGGATAAAAATTGCTGAATGCGTGTGATGAAAGACGCAAGGACAGCCTAACAGCTGATGGATGTTTGAACTGTAGCAAAGAAGATACAATAATCGTGACGCAGTGGTCCAGCACCGCGACTGTGCTCAGTTGAAGGTCTCTGTAAGCTATTCAGCTGAGAAGTAGCAGAAACTGAAGCAAAAGATAAAGAATAACGAAATGGTGTGAATCAAAGTGGTCCTGCGATGGTTTAAACAAAACCCATCGCACAATCGAAAGTCTTCTTTTTTTTATACAAAGGGATCTGAGCCTGAACGAGGGGGATCCGTGGTCCGAGCCCAAACGAAGGAGATCAATTGCAAACCTGTGAATGTGAAAATCCTGATAACAAAGGAACTTTTGCATTTGTTACGTCAGCCCCTCTACAATACGAGACGGTCACTGGGAGAGAGACTTTGGCAGAAGGCACTGATCGCTATACTTTGAACAGTTCCCTCGTGGCCAAGAAGCCAGAGTGTTTGTGACGCTCAAAACGTGTCGGCTTGTCCCATGCTGAAAATGTGGGGAAAGGAAGCCTGCTCAACTATTTTGTTTTGCCTACATTATTGTCCCACACATTATGATGTATTAAGAAGTAAGGATTGGCAACAGGTTTTATTAGTATAGGCCATTTTATTTTGACAGAGACTTCACTAGGACTGCGTTATTATTTGATGGTCGTAGCATGCTCCCAGGCTTGGATTTAGGATTGGATAGACATTCAACCAACCCATTGAAGTTCAAAACACCCTTGAACTGTGATCACTTGCGTCTGTTTTACCGTTTGATAACATGCCTTCCTTACACCACCCACAAGGGCAATCCATCACCGAAATGCTAGGCAATTCTCCCCTTAACAAGAGTACCATCAGCAACCCCAGACACATGTTTCGGCCTTGTTGGGCCTCCTCAGTGAGGTGAAACTGAGCCTGCAAGGAACAGTGAGCAAGGGGTCCACGTCTGGATTACTTTGGGTGAAACCCCAAGTATTACAAACTTAAGAAGCTAAAACATGGTTGTAGACCTCCAGAGTGGAAGAAATTCCATAGAAGAACAAGTTACTTTCTTACCTGGTAACGTTCTTTAGATGGGATGGTCCGACGACATATTC
Source organism: Ambystoma mexicanum (assembly GCF_040938575.1). Taxonomy (NCBI): domain Eukaryota; kingdom Metazoa; phylum Chordata; class Amphibia; order Caudata; family Ambystomatidae; genus Ambystoma; species Ambystoma mexicanum. The sequence continues at coordinate 1,088,350,610 of NC_090927.1, read as the reverse complement.
CATATCTATGACAGGTAATCACCACAGCTGTGCTGCTTCGGAAACTTTTTTCGGCGTCTGCGTCGATGACGTTGATGCGCCGTCATCGAGGACCTCCTCCGACGTCCGAAGTCATCCGATGTGATAAGTAGGACGCACGACGCCCGTAGCCTCAGTTGTAGTTTTTTCCCCAGAACGTGTGACATTAGTCAACTGCCAGTCAGACACAAAGCCTTGCGGAACGTAAGCTGCAATCGCAAAAGAAATTCTGCAGCGGGGAAGGTAGGGAGGGAGCGATATGGAATAAGTCGTCGGACCATCCCATCGAAAGAACGTTACCAGGTAAGAAAGTAACTTGTTCTTCGAGGGGATTGGGTCCCCGACGTATTCCATATCTATGACAGACTCCCAAAGCAGTACCAGAGCAAGGAGGAGGGAAAGAATTTAGAATCAAAATTTAGAATTGCCAATCAAATAGCAGAACAAAGGACCGCCTTGCCAAAGGCCAGATCCTGTCCTAGGATGGAATCGAGGGAACAGTGACGTACCTGTGATGCAGGTGGCTGCATCACAGATGTTGCGAATAGGAACACCCCTCTGCAGGGCAGTAGATGCAGCCATATCCCTGGTAGAATGGGCCCGCAAGCCAGCCAGTGGGTCCTTACCCGCCAAGCGGTAACACTCCGAGATGGCCAAAATAATCCAGCGAGACAAAGTCTGTTTCGTCACAGCTTGTCCCAAATGCTTTCCAGCATAACAAATAAAGAGTTGATCGTCCACTCTGACCCGGGACATGCGCGAAACATAAAAACTTAAAGCTCTCCTAGGATCAAGCCTATGGAGCCTCTCCTCTTCCTTACCAGGATGTGGAGGAGGATAGAACGCCGGAAGAACAACCTTCTGGCTCAAATGAAATTCCAAAACCACCTTCGGAAGAAAAGAAGGACGAACTCTAAGGACAACCCTGTCCTTGTGAAATACAGTGAAGGGTGGCTTAACTGAAAGTGCCTGTAACTCACTCACTCTGCGAGCGAAAGTAACCGCAACTAAAAACACAGTCTTCAGAGTTAACAGCCTCAAAGGGCAAGAATGTAAAGGCTCAAACGGAGCACCCATAAGAAACTTAAGAACAAGGTTCAAATCCCAACCGGGCACCAGGAAAGGTGACGGAGGGAACACATTAGTGAGCCCTTTCAGAAACTGTGAAATTAAAGGGATTTTAAAGTAGGAACATTCTTCAGACGAGCGCTTAAAGATGGACAGCACCGCCAGGTAGCCTTTAATGGTACCCACTTGCAAGCCCCTGTGGGCCAAAGAAAGTAAAAAGGACAGAACCATGGGGAGGTCACATGCAAAAGGATCCACATTCTGAACTCTGCACCAGTCGCAGAACTTACGCCAACGGCAACGGTACAGAGACTTTGTTGCTGGCCTTCGGGCCGAGAGCAACACCTCATCACGTCTTCAGGGAGGTCCCAATCCTTATACCTCAATCTTTCAGAAGCCAAGCATGAAGGTTGAGGGATCTGACCTCTGGATGGAGAACCTGACCCCCCTCCCGTGAGAGCAGATCGTCTCGGTAGGGAAGACGACGTGGAGGACAGATGGACAAGTCGAGAAGGTCCGGGTACCACGTCCTCCGAGCCCACGCCGGAGCAATGAGGATCATCCGGGAACCGAACTTCTGTAACCTCCGCAGCACTTGCGGGATGACGGGGACTGGAGGAAACGCGCACAGCAGTGGGAATGACCACTCCACCACAAACGCGTCTCCTAAGGCTCCTTTTGGAGGAAATTCCCAGCGAGCAGCACCTCTCGCGCTTCCAGTTGACACTGGAGGCGAAGAGATCCACTTGAGGGGTCCCCCGAAGGGCGAAGATCTCCAGGAGAATCTCCTGAGCCAACTCCCACTTGTGAGAGATCGTGCTCCGCCTGCTCAGAGCGTCCGCTGTCACGTTTTCGTCTCCGGCCAAATGAACTGCCGAGATCGAAACTTCCTGCTGGATGGCCCAGAACTCGAGCTGCATCGCCTCCCTGCACAGAGGAAGTGACCCTGCCCCCCCCTTTTTGTTGAGGTAGTACATGGCCACTGTGTTGTCCGTCAGGATCAGGACATTCTTTCCTCGCACAGTCGGCAGAAAAGCCTTCAGGGCTAGCCTGACGGCCCTCAGCTCCAACAGATTGATATGGAGTCTAGACTCCGGCGGAGACCAACGACCGCTGACTGTCAGCTCGTTGGCATGAGCTCCCCATCCCGTGAGGGATGCATCCGTCACGATTGTCACCTCCGGCCAGGGAAGCCAAAACGGAGCACCCTTCATCAAGTCGCCTTCGACGGCCCACCACAGAAGGTCCTGGGCGACAGAGGGCGGCACCTGAACCGGGTCCGACATCCTGCCGGAGGACTGCGACCATTGCATCTTGAGTGCCCACTGCAAAGATCTCACCGCAGGCGAACCTCTGGCACCAGAAGAATGCAGGATGCCATGAGGCCGAGCAACCTCAAGAACTCGAACGCTGGGAGCGTCTGGGCATGCTGAAACTTGTGCACCATCTGCTGAATGTGAAGAGCCCTCACCTGGGGAGGAAAACACTGCCCCAGGGACGTGTCGAGCACTGCTCCGATGTACTGGAGCCGCTGTGTTGGCGTCAAATGGGACTTCTTTAAATTGAGGGAGAAGACCAGCCTGTGAAGGGAGTGGCAGGTGACGGACAGATAATCCAGGACTTGCTCGGGAGAGCTCCCCCTGATCAACCAATCGTCCATGTAGGGGTAGACGTGAATCCCCCCTTGCCCGAGATGCGCTGCCACCACCACCATGAGCTTGGTGAAAACCCTCAGGGCGGAGGTCAATCCGAACGGCAGGACCCGAAACTGAAAGTGCGAGTCGCCAACCGCGAACCTCAGGTACTTCTTGTGCTTGGGATGGATCGGCACATGGAAGTAAGCATCCTTGAGGTCGAGAGACACCAACCAGTCCTGAAGCTGAAGGGCCTGGAGGACTTGAGAGAGAGTAGCCATCTTGAACTTGTCCTTCCTGAGGAGTTTATTCAAACCGCGCAAGTCCATGATGGGTCTCAATCCCCCGTCTTTCTTCGAAATCAAAAAATAAGGGGAATACCATCCCTTGTTCCTGTCTGCTACAGGCACCAGTTCTATGGCGCCTTTCTCCAGCAGGGCTTGAATTTCCTGCGCAAGGAGCGGATCCGGACTCTTCAAAGAGAGGTTCCCTGGTGGATTGTCGTGAGGCCTCTGCCGAAAGGGAAGACAGTAGCCATGGGTTATGATCTCCAGAACCCACACATCTGAAGTAATGGCACGCCACTCTACAAGATGCTGCGCCAGCCTTCCCCCAACCGGCGAACCATGGGACATGGCCTCATGATTGAGTGGTAGCGGCTGCGGCGTTACCTGAGGGCAAAGAGGCAACTGCCCGAGCGGCCTTGGCACCACGGGTACCCTGTCGTCCACCTCTGGTACCCCTGCGTTGGCCTCTTTGACTGCCAGCTCCTCTCGCTTTACTGAAGGACGAGTAATAGCGAAAGGAACCACCCCTCCATTGCTGTCCCCTAGGACGAAAAGGCGGAGGTTGGCGAACTGCAGCGCCCAACGACTTTGCTGCAGCTTTGGAGGTCTGCAACCTCTCAAGGCTCTCGTCAGCCTTGCTGCCAAAAAGGTGTTCACCGTCAAAGGGCATGTTGAGGAGCCGGGACTGCACATCAGGAGCAAACCCCGACTTCCGCAACCACGCAAACCTGCGTATCACAGTGCTCGCCGCCATGGACCTGCTGACGCATTCAGCCATGTCCAAACCCGACTGAACGGACTCACACATGGCATCCTTACCATCCTGGACCATAGCAAGGATCCCATCCCGTTCGTCCCCTTCGGGAATATGTTCAGCCGCTAACGCAACACAGTTCCACAGTGTGTGTGTGAAACGAGACAAGGCACAAATGGAGTTGGCCGCCTGAAGCGCCATACCACCTGAAGAAAACACTTTCTTCGCCCAGCCATCAAAACCTTTGTCGTCCCTATCAGGAGGGATGGTAGGGTACGATGCCTGCTTTGCCGGGGCCGTGGCCGCCTGCACCAGCAAACTCTCCGGAGTGGGGTGCCTGGTCAAGTAGCAGGGGTCGCTACTGGCTGGACGGTATTTTCGCGACAAGGACCTGCCCACCGCCGGGAGACTCTCCGGAGCAGTCCAAGCCGCCGCCACCCTTCTCTGTAGAGCCATATGAAACGGCAGTACCGGGTCAGTTGGGGGACCAACATCAAGGATGTCCGTGAGATCATCCTGCACAAACTCCCCTGGGGGAGCAGACCATCCCAAGTACTCGGAGACCCTAGCCATAAGGCACCGGTACGAGGAATCGGCATGAGAGCCAGGCTGAGGTACAAAACTCCACCTCCGGAGAGGTGTCCAGTCCACTGGCATCATGCAGTGACTGCCTCAAATCGTCAAATTGACTATGGCCCAAGACCATCTCATCTGGAACCTGACTAGGAACCAGGCCATCAGAATCCTCATCCACCTCCGAAATATGTTCCAGGTGGTGAAAAGAAGGCACCCGAGAGTGCTTGCTCTTAACCAGGGCCTTCCTAGGGGGTTCCCCCATGCCACAGGGTACCTCCGACACCCCGGCCTCGAAAGGTGTCGAGGGCGTCGAGTGCATCGGCGCCGGCGTCGAGAGGATCGGCGTCGAGTAAATTGGCGTCGACGTCAGATGCAGCGCCGCCGGCGTCGACACAGTCCTCGAAGCCGGAGCTCCGAGCGTGTCCTTCGACGACCTGAGCGTCGACGGCTTCGACGACCTCCTCGGAGCCGGAGCCTCGAGAAAGCCTGTCGACGCCACAGGCGTCGATGTCTTCCTCGAAGACATCACAGGTGCACACGGTCTCGAACACGTCGAGGACCGGGACCTGGAACGGGTACGTCGAGAACAAGTCCCCTTGTCCGAACGGGACCTCTCCCGTGACTCGTGCCGACCACTCTTGCGAGCGGTGTCTCTCGACCTCTCACGGCCGACCCCACTCGGGGGCCCGGACGGCTTAGTACCCTGCGACTCGAGAATCACCAGCATTTTCTTCCCGAAGGAAGCCCATTCCTCCGGCGTCGCACGGCTGGTGGGGTAAGCGATGTGCCGGGCAGAGTCCTCAGAAGAGGACCTGGAAGACGACCGGTGTCAGCGCTTCCGAGAATGTCTCGAAGAGGCCGAGGAGTGGCGAGACCGACTCCTAGAAGGAGACCCACGAGACTTCCGACGACGACGCAGAGAGTCACCTCTCGAATCATCCGTCGAAAGCCCCGCAGACTTCGACTTCCGGGGCTTGGACACCCGACCTACCGACAACTTCTTCTTACGTTCCCGTAAGGCTTTGGACGTGAGCGACTGGCAGTCGATACAGTCATCCGTGTAGTCAATTTCATGTATTTTTTTCAATCTTCATTTGTACATTACTTTTTCAAATATATTTTTACCAATTGATTCAACTTTTTTACATAATTTGCTTCAAAACAATATAAAAAATGTACATTTAAAAAAATATCAAAAATAGCACAACCTGGTGGAATCAATTCCCTCAGAAATTGCTGAGGGGGAACCAAGGACTGAGGAATACATTTCCACCTAAATATTTTTAAGAAACTGATTGCAACATAAGTCATTTAAGTTTACTGAGAGTAGTCCTAAGTCCCAAGTGCTTGAATAACATTTACTACCCACAAGCCACCCCCTTGCATACATCATATTCAAACACCTGGCCAAACAGACTTTCCAACCATGATTCATGGATCATGACTCAACAATAGTCCGGATACTAGAGTTCACATAAAGTCGTCTTTTTCAATACCCTACACAAATCATCATTGTCAACATTTCTGTGTTTAGCGATATCACATTCCATGTTTAGTGGCAAAGCGCATACTAAGAATAAGAGATAGACCCTGAAACAGCATTGCATACTAATTAGATGTTCTTTTCCCAACGGATCTCTCCCTCTCATTTCACGATTGCGTTATTTCCATTTTATTTCAATTTTAGCTCTGATCTTCTACAATTGTCCATATGTCACTACACATCATGCAGATTCACTGCAAGAATCAAGTTCACAGTATCGATATTTAATGACATTGAAGTAGCATTGCACATTTTCAACCACTTAGTATCATGCGTTCGGGTAAAATATATTACCACTCCGGTGGTGATAGTGCGCGGTACAAATGACCTTTAACATTAACATAACAAATAGACCTAAATGTTTGTGAAATAACTTTCTTCTGATCTGAGGTAAGCCTGGGCATTCAACTATTAAATGTTTGAGTGATTCATCATGTTTAGGATCTTTACAGAACCTGCAGATTGTGTCCAGAATTTAGGGTCTGGCCCATCTCGCATTTTGCAACTTGGTTGGCAATAAATGTAGTCGAATTCTCATGAGTGTTGTAGCATATTTTGGATCCGGGAATTTTACCAGATAATGTGCAATTTAGTGTAACAATTTCAGCTGAAAATTCCCTTCCTGAAAAATAATGTAGGAGTTACACTATTCCCACAGTGTCCGCCAATCCAAGGCCCATAGTTTAGCATTGGCCTCATCTGGATCGTCGAGTAACAGGGTCATCGTAAAATCTGCTTTCTTCACAACACCTGTATAATAAATTTCCCATGCGTCTGTTTTTCTCTTATTCAAAACAGCCGTTAATACAGGTATTAGCGTTGTTAGGTTATGTTCAGGCATTAGACATTTCCTCATAAGAGTTAAAGCTTGCCATATAATTGCTGCTCCAAGTGATACCAAACCCAATTCATAGCGAATAATCGAAATCGGTATAACCTGAGGGAGACAAAATCTTTCTCCAATAAATACCCTCCAGTACTACCCAGTCGGGCTGGTCCTCTGGAAATTTTGCCCGAGCTCCATAAGCTAAAACCGGCACAACTTTTTGCTTATAATAGTAAATTGCTGGCATACAAGAAACTGTGCCTAATCTTTTCTGAATAAGCTGTCCTGGAAAGCCAAGGTCTGCCCTTTGGTTTTCAGGTCATTTTTATACGGTCGGTCAGACATGTGATTATTAAACATCTGACCTAGGTATTTGTATTCACTCAATGTTTCCAAAGGGGCTTTAGGTAGGGACCAAGATGGTTTCAATTTTTGGGTTCTCAGTAACAATATCATTGTATTAGACTGACACATTAATAGACAGACCATTAATTTAAGCATATTGTTCCAATGTATTTAACTTTCTTTGTAGGCTACTGGTGTCTGGTCGATTAAAACAAGGTCATCAGCATAAAAGAGCCACTATATGGGTGTTTGTCCAATTTTCGGTGGAAAAGTTTGAATTGTCTCGAAAAACACATCAATATCTTTAATATGAAAATTAAAAAGGGTCAAAGCTAAAATACATCCTTGTTTTAATCCAGCAGAAGTTTGTATAGGTCTGGTTATAAATCCATACTTAGTTTCATATACCAACTAACAAAAATTATAGATGGATTAAAAATTAAAAAAAAATCATGATTTTTGTTTTGCCCAGATTAATTTTTTTAAATGTGTCAGTAGTCCTCAAATACCTTCTTCGATCTTTGGAACCAGATGGGGTGCGATCCAGGATGATTGTTATCACAACAAAATAATCTGCAGGCGCTTATTAGGTAGTTTGAGTGGTGCGGAGGGGGCGGGCACACAATGTCTTAAGTATCAGTGGTAAATCAGACAATTACAGGAAAAATAAATATGTTGCACCCCCATCTCAAGACATTATTCGTACAGATTCTGCTTGATAAATGACCTGATTAATCCAGCTTGGATGCAAGTTTTCTTCCCCTTTCCCTCCATTGTGCTGCTTGTGTTGTGCCGAGGTCTTCAGTGTTTTCAGCATGTAACTTAGAGGCTGGGTTCGCTTTCAGAACATTGTTTCGATATTTACTTTGAGTGTGCAGTGAACTATTCACATTGTATGACTACTGTGAGGATCTCTTGACAGTGAACAATGCTTCTGAACCTTTTCTACCCACACTGAACTCTCACATTAAGGAAGCCGTAGACCAAACATATTGCATCTGCAGAACTATTGAGTTCACTTTGGGGCCCACAAATGCTGTGAAATGGCCCCTTTGGTATGTAGGGTGAGGTGGCAACTCTATCAAAGCACTTGCCACAAGCGCCAAGTCGAAAGAAATCATTTTCTTTAGAGGGCATACGTCTCAAGTTTCTAGAATGAAATTTTGTGTCTGCTCAACGGGAGCTTAACATTCGCTCAATTTGGGAGGGGTTGTACCAGAATTGCAGTGCAAGGTCTTCCAATCGTTGTGATAATTTATTTATATCGCTCATACACAAGTGTTTCAGAGCGCGACAAGGTAGGGGAGGGGAACAGGGGAGACATAACAATGATCGTACTTAGTTGGGGTTAAAGCTTTTAGTGCTGGTCTAGTGGAGTGAGTCAAGTGCAGGCCCGTACGCCTACATCTGCTGTACCACTGATTGTCCCCAGCCATGTGACAGAGACCAAAGCAGGGTGATCAAGGGATTCTTCCCATACCACCCTTACTCATGCTTTTAACAATGTGATATTTTTTGTATACGGTGAACATAACGGAAGCAAAATGAATAATTACAATTTTAATTAAACAAAATAAATTGTGTTTTTGCAGGGAGGGGCTTGGTTTTAAGCAAGGGAAAATGTGGGTCCACCCTACCCCAGCCCCTCAAAAAGAAAAGATTTTTTTTGTTATTTTTCTTTGTTAAAATTTGATTCGTTATTTTTTTTTTCATTTGCTTATATAACATCTGGGTGTAGTGGACATTTTCCTCATGCCCCAGTGAAGGCTTCATTTTAATGTGAGCTCTGAATACTGTCTGCATTCTTTGAATCACGAGAAAAAACATCTGGTTTTTCCCTATGCTACTTTGCAGTATTCAAGGACCGTTTTGAATTGCTGCCCGATAATGTTGCTAGAGCCAAAAAGCAAGATCTTTCGTGCTCCCAAGAGAAAAAGAATGCGCTTACCCCGTTTACCCCTTGCAGTGTTCCATCAGACATTTCGGCCGAATGCTCATGAATACCAGCAGAAGGTGAAAGTTCTGGAAAATGCCATTACGCATTTGTGTAATGTTTAAATAGGAGAGCACCAGATTAGGCTGTCAGAGCAGGCTTCTTTGATGGGAGAAAGTTGGCCGCATCTTTCCAGTGAAGTACTTTGGTGCGATGAAGTGACTTGCAACTATGCCAACAGTGAAGTATACCATCTAATTTGCTTTTATTTTGTGTTGTATTATTCATTAATAAACTGCCATAAAGAAACAGTTTTACAACTGAGCTGAGAGTGTGTGCAAATTCTTCGTTTCAAGTGTACAATGCTTTCCTATTTAGAGTATTGGGGAGAAAACCAAGTAATATATCTGTGCCCTTATTTTGGAAAAGCAAAACACGCCTCTGGGCCCAACATTCACTGGAGCAGGGTGGCACATGGCTCCCTGAGTCATCACCTTGGGAGACCCCAGAAAGAGGTAAAGGACTTCATCAAAGAAGACCAAGATCAGTTAATTTCCATCTTTCATCCATGTCACATTAAGGATATTTATCATTAAGGAATAATCCATAATCCACAAGGCTTTCTAGGGCCGGGGCCCGCACCATCTACAACGCTCTCTTCCTAAATACTCTCCCTCTAGAGTCCTCTGCTCGTCCTCCAATTCTCTGCGGGGGAGCCGCTTTCACAAACAGAGATTGGGGGTAGATCCTTATCCTCTGCAGGTGCTTCCCTCTGGAACAGCCTCCCTGCCGCTCTCTGTCTTGAGCCGGATCACCTTAAGTTTCCGGAAAACTCCTCAAGACCTTCCTTTGCTCCTCCTCCTCTCTCCCTCTCCCCTGCTAATTTCTTTTTTTTCTCCCCACCCTCCTTCTCCTCCCCAACTCTGTTCAGTTTTTACTGACTGGTTTCCTGGTTCACCTTCAGAGTCCACAGGTCCCAGGCTCCCCTGCACTTGCATCCGGGCCGCTGCACTTTGTTCAACATTACTGCACTTTTCCGCTTACACTCCTTGAGCTGGGCAACCTCTCTGCACTTAACCCAGGGCCCATCTGGACCTGTCTCTTTGTTCCCACTGCCTCCCCCCATCATCTCTGCACCTCAGTCAGTACGTATGCATGACCTAAATGTACTAGGACCAGTTAATTTGTCTGTCCTGTTCCCACCCCACCTCCGCCCCACCGTTCCCCCCCACCCCATCCCGAGCTTGGTCTCAACTGTACCACTCATGCACTTAAAGAATATGCCGTCAGGCCTAGTATTCTAGTTTTTCTGTTTAGATCATTCGGAATGTTCAAGGCCTAAGACTGATCACTATTATATTATACACACCTATAATGCGCCAGAGCCTGCATAAAAGTGAAAAAAGGGGAGAAGGGAAACAGAAGGAAACACTGAATCCCATGGATTATTACTCAAAAATGATGGCCGTTCTTTTCCAAACTAAAGCGGTAAGGACAGTTCTTGCCAACAGAAAAGTTCCCAATGTCTCAGTTGGGCAAAACGACCAAGGAAATGTTCCAAAAGGTATTACTAAAGGATTAGGGGTTAGCTCCTTTCCCCTGGATTCCTTCTGGATCTACTTTAGTAGCTGGTCTCCTACTTATGTGGTTTCTTTTCCTTTTCTTATCTCCTTGGTTCTTGGACGCTGTATCCTTTTGAAAGAACTACACTGTATCCTTAGATTTTCATAAGGGGGCAAGTCCCAGACTCGCAAGGCTGTATTATACCTGCTTGGCATACTCGCTTGTCAAATGTATGCTTCCTTTCGATTGGTCTCTTCGGCTTTTAAAGGGTCCCAGACCCACTTACTCTCTGGCTTTCATATGAGTACAGGTCCCATACCCTCTTATTCTCGGTTCTGCAGTTGGACCCAGATTCCTCCCGTACCTCTAGCACCTCTCGGTCTGCCCGTATACCTGCGTCTGTGGTTCGTGTCTTCCGAGCACTGGTGATTCGCTCTGAGGCTCTGGCAGCGCCGAGGTGTTCTCTCCTGTCAGCGCCGTCCACGCCAGTCAATTCTTCTTCCTTGGGCTGAACCTTCAGCAGCATTTGGATTATTTTTGTTCTCAGTGGTTGCTCTGCCAATCTCGGCAATCTTCTTGGGCTAAGCTTCCAAAGTCTCCAGTGACTTGCCAGACTTTGGGACGCCCAGTGATTTGTGTGGGCAGCCTGCAAAGTAGCTCCTTCTCCCTGGACTAGGTGTGCGCTCCCGTTGGCCTCCGTGCATGGCGTCAGCTGCTGCAGTCCCAATCTATCGGGTTTCCTCGTCGGAGGATGGCTCTCTCCATGTTGGTTTCCCTCTGTGATTTGTTATTTCCTTTGATCAATCAAATGCTGTGAGAGACTAGCCCATTCACTCCGGTTCTCTGGAGGGATCTTCATACTCCTGGTAATCTTCACAGTACTTGTATTGGAGCAATATGGAAAGCTATTTGTATTTTCGTAGCTGCTAGTTAGGTCTAGCATACTAGGTTGGTTAACCTTACAATAGCATATTGGTACTGGTTAGAAAGAGGGACAGAGAGTTTGGTAAGTGGAAAGAGGGAGGGTCTAACATAGCAGAAATATTCTGCATTAGCCTGGAATGGTCATCCCTAACCCTTTAAGGGGCTTCCTCTCCCATGTGATTCTCCCCCAGGGCACCAACCCCGGGGGGACATATTGTACTGTTGACGCATCAACCTAGCCCCATGGGAAAAGTCTCCCCCTAGAGGAGAAGGGACAACATTCACAGATTCATCACACAGCTTGCAGTCTTCAATACTCTTACGCACCAGTGCCATGAAGACTGATTCCAGAGCATAATCTCTGTTGATGCTCTATTTAGAGCTCTTTGATGCAGCACTAACTCCCTAAATCAACCAAAAAATGTGGGACATCTAGTGCACCTGCTTACCTCCTATCACTGGTGCAGCACTCCATCACCAATAGAGAACAAAGGCATCAGACATGCCTCTAGATTAGAAAATAACTCATTGAAGGACCACCCTCATCCACAGGCACAGAAAGGAACTAAGCGGCTGAAAAGAATGTGAGAGCTTAACGGACATTGTTAGAATCTTAATAATATTGTTCCACCCTAATTAAGGAGCAAAGGGAGAAAAGAGGTGTGGTTTAAACAATACCACACCCTCCTCTTTTAACCCTTGTCCAGCATGGATCTCAAGAAGGAAGAAGTTCTCTTTAGCAAAGAAAGTGTCTGTATCCTGAACCAGACTACCACGGATAGCTGTCTTATAGCAAGACAGTTTAAACAGGTGTTACGTGGGAGGTGGTGAAATGTATGGACTTTTACAAAAGGAAGACAGAAATCCCTGACAATTTTAATCCCAAACACAAGCCTGGACTATCAAACCAGTACAAAGGAAGTTCCCAAGTGGAAACGGTACAAAAGAGTGTCTAGTAACACACTGGTGATTAAAATCAAAAACACAGAATGCATATAGTACAACAGCAACAAGTGACGATTTAAAAGACAACATATTTTAAACCATCACCTTGCTATTTAAACCAATTCAGGACGTGGTGCATGACATACATTAATACATAAATATTTTTTTAAAAATTAAATAAAAAATATGCATTAAAACAGTAAACAGAATTCAAAGAAGCCAATGATGTGAGGCTTGAAGGAATACTGTACAACAAAACAGAGGAAGGGTTACAACACCCAATTTAAATCATTCACTTTTCAATTAGTGGTTTACTTGTAAGATAGATTGAAGTTTCATCTGTGGAAGAGGAATGCTAGGGTCCAGCGTTCTTCAGAACAAGATCTTTGGAAGACCACATCAAAGAGTAGATCTCATTTATTATATGGTGATAGGGAAACAATGGGGATAGGGAAACAATGATTTGGACTACACCTTTGCGTAATAAGGCAGTTTATGTTGGTAATCGCCAACCCTGACCATGTGATTTGGGAGGATGCAAGATTGACGCTTTCAGTATTTGAAAGCACAGGTGTCACCTAGGACAGTGACGCAAGCTGAAAAACATAAGTATTGTACTTAAAATGTAGGACAATGATCCTGTTTATGTGTGGGGCTTTTGACTGAATTCCATGGCATAAGTTATGGGGAATGTTAGCCATGTTAAATAAACCGGATGGACGCTTAAACTTATTTACAACTCTGCTATAGGAATATGCATGCTTCACTGTGGGCATAGTCCTCTGAAGGGCTGACGGACAAATAATGGGGTGCAGAAGGGTTGTGCCTTAGCCCCACTGCTATTTATCCTATATCTTTCCGATTGCAACAGTGAGGCACTGGGATCGAAGGTTAATTATTCCGCCCTGCATGGCACGACCATTGGATGGCACTGCCAGCAGGGGGCCTTGCTCGTGAGGAGGCAGCCGTGGTGGGATACAAGAGGAAGCCAGGGCGCCGGCAGGTGTGGGAGTCTCCGTCCGCGGAAGTGAAGCGGTGCTGCCGTAGAGTCTAGAGAAGCACCTGAAGTGTGAGCGGGGCTTGTAGTGACTGGCAAGCCAGCTGGCGAAGCAGAAGCAACATAGCAACCGGACAGAACAATGAGGACGGGTGAGTGCAGGGAATGTCACTTGCAACCGGAGTGCTCCTAGGGGCTATGCATAAGTAAAAGTGCCATGTGAAGCAAAACAGAATGCTGAATGAAATGATACGTACAGATCGAAATAAACTCAAAGCCACAGGCAGAATAAGAATTAAGCAACAAAGTTAAATCACGTATATTGAATACCAAACTGAATGAGAACTCTGGGGCAAAGCTACAAGCTGATGAAAATTAAAGGTGAAAATACTCATTTGAAAGCAACAGATGAAATAAGAGTACAGGTGTGAAAGAGCAGGACAGAAAGGTGGGGAATCAATAAGACCACCACAAAGTGAACTTTATGAATGAATGCAGTGCGGCAAGGCCACAGACTGGCATAGGGGGTGTGAGACATGGTTGTAAAGCCCAGAGGCTAACCAGGAGAAGCCAGGAAGGTGTGACCCTAGCCACAGAGCCAAGAGGCCGACAAGGAGAAACCAAGTGAATGTGAATCTGTACACAGGGGCAAATACAGAAGAACCTGTGTGGGCTGAAGAGCCTAGGGCTCCTGGTTGTGCAACCTGGGACGGGTGGACCATGTGGTCTGACAACTGCACCTAGAACATGGAGCCCTCAATTGTGAAAGTCAAATACATTGTGAAACAAGCCAAGAAGGAGCACTTTAAGTGAACGGCTAATGCAATCCAGAAGGGGGTTCAAGTGGACCTATAGTTGTGTTGAACATTGAAAGACTGAAGCCAAGTATAAAAGTGGATACATTGGAGTCTTGGGGAAGGGAACCCTGAGGCATGATGTATTGCAATACTGTCTTGAGGATGTAGACCTCAAGACCCTTTTGTGTGGATCATTTTATTTTATGTTTACTTGGGGAAGGGAACCCCGAAGATTGTGTGCAACTGTGTTGCCTTGAACTTGGAGAAGGGAACCCCAAGGACTTGTAGATCTTTCTTTAACTTAGAGAAGGGGAGTTGAAAAGGAAGCTCAGAGCTGGAAGAAGCTCTGAACTTTTGTTTGATCGCCATTTCTTTGATTGTTGACATCCCTACACATTGTTTAGCTTTAGTTGTGAGGGCAAGGATATGTTTTGGACACAAATAGAGTCAAGTTTAACTTTCTGACTCAGACTTTCCATAGTTTTGTTCAGGTAGGGAAAACCCACCTTAGCATAGGGCAAGTTAGTTCTGACATTTGAGTTGATAAATCATTTTATTTTAAACTTTGAATCTGTTGTCTGTGTCTTGCTTCATGATGCCTCCACACCATGCTGAAACAGAAAGCAAGAAGGATGGACTGAGAGTGGAATTTGAGGATAGCAAGTACTCTCCCCTTGCTCGCAATCTATGCTGGTTCACGTGACGCCACGTTTGGTGGAGGTGAAATATGTCTATCGGATCTGGTGTATGCAAGAGGTTAGTTCTGATGACTAGGCTGAATTTGTTGCTGTTGAATGACAGGAAGAAACGGGACACAAATGTGACGAATAGGAACCGTCATTGCAACACAGGTATGGTGGAGAAGGTGGGTCATTTAGTTTATGGTTTTGTACTTGTTATTTAGATATGCGCAAGGAATTTTTAAACTATTATTTTATAGCCAACAATATTCGGTTTTATCGAGATACACAGCGCCTTGTAATTATACTTTTTTGTATAAGTTATATAACTATGTTTCGGGAGCTCTTTTGAGGCGGGCTATTGCCTTGCACAGTGTGGAATTTTTGCTATTTTTAAATTCTGTGGTATTTCTGTGTGAATTATTGCATTTATTGTCATTTATCCGTTAGTGGAGAAATCCGAATCTAATGAAGAACCTACTATAGGTCAACATGTAGCTGTAGTACACTGGCCAGAGTACCCATGTAAAGGTGGGGGCAATCACCCACAACAGTAGGGGCACCCAATTGAAAAACAGGAACTCCGTACGCCAAAGCTCTGGAACATAGGTTATGAGCTCTTCTGTCAATGGAAGTGCTGGAGAGATCTGCAAGTAAATTGCACAGTGATGTTGCGGGGTGAAGACAAAAGAACTACCTGACTTAAGCTTGAGAGGGAGCAGGGGGTAGGGCTGAGGGGGGGGGGGGATCTCTTCTGCGGATACTGAGAATCAACTGCACCAAGACACATATGCCCATTTCTTTGAGAGATGGGGGGGGGCATTAGGTATGCACTTGCAGGTCAATAGGAGCCAAGGGACCTCAAACTGATTAAAATAGTTAGGCGCAGTAAAGCGGGAGGGAAGGCAGTTGCACACGGTGTTAGTAAGAGGGGCGAGTCTCTATTCTCAGTTGCAGGAGCAGTGAATGGATCATAGGAGGGGGGGCGAATCAGGGCATCTATGCGGCAGGCACCATTCACACTGCCTTTAAAAGCCTCATTGAATGGGTGCCTAAAAGACTGAAAGAATCAACACGGATCCCATGTTGGGGGAGGGGAGAACATATTTATAAGACCTGCAGGAAATTGTAACTGGGGTGTATCCTTAGGTGGGTTGCCTTACATCATTAAGCATATCATACATATCATCTGGGAAAAGACACCAGGAACACCATTGAATGGACTTGTTTAGACCATCTTAATAGCTAATTGGCTAGAGGATCAAAGTATGTTCAACTTTAGGCAATCAAGCTGTGGTGGGATAATCATTGTTACATCAAGGGCTATCCAAGTGAGGCCACTGTCTGCGAGTTGACTCAGAGTACTGGACTAGTAGAGCCTGTAGAGTATGACCGCCCATTGTTGAATAGCTTTCCCAATCCATATATTTATTTATTGTACACTTGTTAGGAACTTATATAGGAAGCAAGTACTGTTTCAAAGCGCCCACAGGGCAACAGGGAGGGGACAGGGGATGATAGAAAATGTAACTACAACAATGATAAATAATTCAGTTTATTAAATAAACTGAAAACAAGATAAGTGGGGCGGGGAAGACAAACCTACTATGCATTGTGAGTGTTCAGAAAGTGCAAGTTCAGAGGGGGGAGGGGTATGGGATAGGTGCTGTGGTGCTTATGGGGAGCAGCAGGTGAAGTGCTCTGAAGAAAAGGTAAGTGCAACCTCCAATGGGGAGGGTGAGCTGAAGTAAGTGCAGTGGATGGACAGCAGCTGAGATAAGAAGTGGGAGGTCAGGGCCCTGAGGATACATAAGGGGCCGGCACTTCAGTCAAGCTCCTGTGCGATTAGCAGGGGAGAGAAGGAGTGAAGGAAGAGGTGAAGAGGAAGGTCTTGAGGCTTTTTTGAAACTTAAGGAGGTCCTGCTCAAGACGAAGGGGGAGGCTATTCCAAAGAAGGGAGCCCGCTGAGGAAAGGCGATCGACCACTTGCTCTCTGTTTAGCAAACCGCTTCACACGCAAGGAGTTGGTGCCAGAAGAATGCAGGAGTATTTGCTCAGAAAGAGTTGCAGATAGAGTGGTCCCTCGGCCCCAGACAGCCTTGTGGATGATGCAGAGGGATTTGAATTTAAACCGCAATGCGACCGGGAGCCAGTGGAGACTTTGTAGGGCAGGGGAAATGTAGTCCCTGGGCTTGAGGGCAAGGATAAATCTATTCTGGATTAGCTGGAGGGGTCACAGAGTGGACAAAGGTAGATTAAGGAGGAGGAGGATATTGCAATAGTCAAGCCTAGAGAGAACCACAGCCCGGGAAACATCGAGTCTCTGGGGGAAGGTGAGGAAAGGTAGAATTAAGAGGTTGGGTTATCATGACTGTAGATTTTGTCACAGGGACATCTCATGAAATAAACCACATTCTTCCTCTGGCAACTGGCATGTTTGTGTGGTTTCCAATTAAAAGGAAAATGGGTAAAGATAAGGATGTTCTTTGTAGGAGGGTGGAATTACATCTGCCACATGCCTTATGTTGAAGCTAGTATTTTAGGTGAATACCTTGTCTGAGGGCAAAAATGGGTTTGAAATCTTGATTTTCATACAGTACAATGACGGCCAATTTTTCTGGCTGGGTCTTTGGATTTTAGGGATGTACCTTGAAAAAGTGGCGACACATGCCATTGTATCTTTGGGATCTTTAGATGGTTAGGAGACAGTATACTACTACTAACTGTGTACCATGCTAATTTATTATTAGCTTCTTTAACCAGGTTTTAAGGGTATCCTCTAGTGAAGAGTCTCTTTGCGAGTTGTTTGGCATTAGAAGTGCAGTCCCCGCAGAGTGTACAGTTACTTTTTAAGCTCAGGAAAAAGGGCAGATTGTCCCATATTTTACAGTGGGACTTTAGCAGTATAGCACAGCAGTGCCGTGATCAGTGGTTTTTCAGAACAAAGTAACTAAAGTAAACCATATTTATGCTTAATGAGGACATCAAGAAAAGCAGTTCTTGTTTACAGTGGTGCCTGGTCAATCCAAGGTTTTTGTTTACAGAGTTCAACCACTTGTTAAATAGTAACAGAGCTTCTTCGACCCCTTATCAGAGAAAACAAATATCGTCAATATACCCTTTCCAGCATACAAGGTTGCTGAAAAGGTACGGTAGCTCTAGTTGTAACTCTACTCAAAAGGGGCCCATTAAAACATACAGCGAACTTAGTATAAAAGCTGCACCGCTTTCAGTACCATTTTATTTTCAGGTACATTCTTTGTATAAAAATACATTTTTGCATAGAGCAATATAGTGGGCACTTGGCAGGGTGTGGTCTCTTGACATTTGTGTGGGCTCTCTAGACTAAAGGACACAAACAAATAAATGGTTTCCATTTTGTGAAAATAGTTGATATTTAGTAACTGGATGCCACTCTACAGATCTCAGAGAAGCCCCACTAAACATTAAGCACTTTGACAGTAAGAGAGATGAAACGGAAAAGCTGTAATGCCAAAATCAAGCTTGAGACTCTTCCCACTGCTCCACAATAAACACACTCCCTCCATGAATATGAGACATGCAGAAAGAATAGTGTGACAATTCTAAAATGTGGGCATACTCTGCTCGACACAGACCAACAAACAGAGTCACGTTCAGAGCAGTCAATGAATGGACTGAGGAACTCAGGGGGCCAGAGGAATCAACCAGCTCTGGGATGCAACAACTGCTGCAGGATGTCCCAGAGCTCACCCATCTCATAGTTGCCAGCTAGTCACCACAGTTCTTTAGTATAATCCCCCCAAGACATATCTCCTGAGGAGTGCAGAACAGCCTAATTCTGGTGCACTCTTTGGGAAACTTTGCAGAGGGGAGAAAACATTGAGAAAAATCAGCCTTGGGACGACGTTTACTATAATGCAGCGAAAGGGGGAACCTTTCTCCGCAAATCGACATGCGTAGCCGGTCTCCCTGAGGAGTGCAGGTTGGGTGAGCAAGTCCTGAAGTGGATCATGGACTCTGATAACTTATGGCAATGCGCTGTGGAAGTCTCGGTAGCCAAAATGGAGGACGACCAACTGGCATAATTCATATTCCTGACCCCAAGATGGGATAGAGGTCATTTAAGCCATCAGGCGCTGGGGTTGAGCTGTGCCGAAGCAAAGTAGTGAATAATGCAGAACAACTAAACCACAAAGAAACACACAGGGAAACACACAGATGGGGAGGAGGTGCAATCAAAAGGCATGCACCGATTAGATAAGCCAAAGTTATTAGTACTGTGGTGAACCAGAAGAAGTTGTACTACGGTCAACATTTTCAATGGTATTTCTTTAACTAAAGGAAATAAAATGCCCATATATCCCCATTTCTATCAGGGGTTTCCCCTACCTAGGAAACAAAACTACGGGTGATCATTAGTCATCTATAAAATTAAAATAGTCCTTGGTCTGAAATCTAACCACTAACTGGCCCTACCACTTTTAGAAAATGCAACAAAGGTTGGCCAGGATCGTAGCCTTTCTACTCCGGCTTCTGCCAGCCAAATCAGACTTCGGTGGTTTCCCAATTAGTGTTAATCAGTCTAACTGGGCTTCAATATGTGATCACCATAAAGTTGTCAGTCATCTCTTCATATTCCTTCATAACCATCTATAAGTCCTTGTACAATCCAAAGTTTCCAGTTTCTTAAAGGGAGAAATTATTTTCTGGGAACGAATCGACCAACTTAGTTTCTGTCCTTCAATTTGCTCTTGACTTCGAATTAAATAGCTGAACCCCCCCAGGTATGCAGTCTTCCCAGCGTGACAAAGTGCTACTTCATTTTTTCTGGCTCTCTAAAGCCTTTGGACCCTCCGATTCATTGAACTCAGCAGGTTCTCTCATGGGGGTCTGCCTGTGTCCATCGAATGGGTTTCTCAGGCTACCGTAACCCTTTTCCCGTCTCTAGCCTCTCTGCTCATTTGCGTTCGTGGAGCTCTTTTTGCTTTCGGGCCTGTGCAATACCGGGACATATGCGTCCTTTGCGCTCCCTGGCGTCAACTTCTGGGCAGCGCTCGGTTCCCAGTTTCCGACCCGGCTCGGCAGTTGCTATCCAGAGATTGGACTTCCCATTGCGGTCTGGTCTCGTTGTCAGCTACCGGGCCCAGGCCCAGTACGGTAGCTGGGTGGTTGCACCACCAGCAGAGACGGTCTCACTACCATCCCTGCTTTTCTCTCCTTGGTAGTGTTCTCGCCCTTTGGAATGCCGGTCCTCCGGCGCCTCTCTCTCCTTTGCTTCTCGCTCCACACTAACGCTTGGTCCGTGGTCTAGCGCGGCTTTCCTCCTGCAGATTGTTCAAACATCAGAGGCTCACCTCTGCGTACGATTCCTCCTCCTCTATTCCAGCCTCCTCGTCTCTTCATTCTCGCAGTCATATTTCCACAGGGCATATTGATTTCCATCAGCTGCTGGCTTCACAGGGATCATCACCTTGCCTGCAGCCGAAGATATGCTTGTACGGTTAGTGTGCTGGGTAGGCCCATCCACAGCAAGAATATGAGTCTTTTTCTAATCCTGTGTAGGCAGATACAGGGTTCTGTATAGGGAATTCATTGTAGGAATAGAAGTCCTTATCCCCTAGAGGGGGTGAGGGGTGGGGGGAGTCACTCCCAGTAAGATCTGGCTTTCCCAGAGCTCTAGGGAGGGTCTTGCTTAGCGGGCTCACCTTCCTAGCCTCAAAGGGGGTGGCTCCTCCCTGGGACGAAGGGACAAATTGCCCAGATTCATCACAGTACATAGGCCAACATATCAAAGGAAGCAGAAACAAGCCGCTGCATTGGTGTCAAGATGACATTCCTTATGGTCCTTGTGTAGTGGAGGAGAAAGAATAGGAGAGTCACAGAAGAGGAAGGAGGGGTGGTCACCCTAGTTAGGTCACATTGTAGGAGAAGTAAAAATGAGGATGGCAGAGCCAAGTGAGCCACACTGTAGAAAAGTGAAGGCTTATTTTGAAAAGCTAGCCGGATGAGCAGTCTGGGAACAATGACAAAGCCCCCTGCCGTGCTCTGGGGACATCAAGTGGGGTGACCAAGGCGGCTGAGAGGTATGGGTCAGGTACCCACCCTAGTCAACCTCACTTAGTCGTCGCTGTGTGGCATGGGTCAACCACAGGGATCAAACCTTAAACATAGACCTTTTAAATGAGGATACTTGGGAAGAAAGACTGCATATTGTGGACACAGCGCATAAAGCAATAGTGAGACTGCGAGTGTTGAAATACTTGCTACCTGATTTGATGCTCACCAAAGGGATATACTGCTACCACAGAGAACACTGCATACAAATACATGATCTCCAGAATGCACAGAGACAGACGGAGGTCTGCCGTTGTTGCTGCAAGACCAGGGAGAGCTGCGGCTCTGCTCCTAGAGCTTGTGCACAGTCACATCAGGAGGCAAATTGGAATTCCAAGATGGTGGACTCGGCATTTAGAGCCTCCGTCAGCATAAAAACAATAAATCATGCCCAAAGCACCCGGTTAACTGCAACACTGACACCAATATGAATAGCCAAATCACAGAAGGACACATTTTTCACCACATACATGTAGGCTCGAACCCAAAGCATGGCCCAAGGGAAAAGGACAGGAGCATATAAGACCCACACAAAGGTTATAGTCTGGGTGTTTGGAGGTGGAGACGGCGAACGAATGGAGAAAGAGGCGGAGAAAGGAGCTTGGAGGCAGGAGGAAGGATTCAAAAGGCAAGGAGGAGGGTTCAATTTACTTGAGGGGGTTGGGGAAGTTCAGAAGGAGGATGGATCAGTAAAAGGAGGAGGTATGAGCAGTTGGAAATGAGGAAGACGATCACCAGGAGATGGTTGGAGAAATTAAGGAAGAGTTTGGAACAGCTGGAAAGAGGCAGAGTTCTGTCATCAGGAGGAAGTTGGTGCGGTTCCAAAGGAGGTTAGAATACCAAAGGAGGAGGTGATTTTTTGAGCTCTAGAACCAGCTAATAAGCATAGACAGGAATGAGGAGGCATGCGTGGCTCAAGTCAAGGGGGGAAACCCCATGGTGAAAGAAGGAATGTGGTATGGCATGGTGGAGCAGGACAAGAGGGAGCAGAGGAGATATGCAGATGGGAGAAATCAGGACCCTAACAATGGGGGGGTAATAGGGCCCTGTTAAGATCACCTCTCTAAACTGAGGAAGGCAACCCCAGTTGGTTCAGTCTTAAAAGTCGAGGATTAATCTCCAATTGCATCTACATCGTGTGCCAGAGACACAGCGGCATCTACAGGACCTGTGACAGGGACAAGAGATAATTGTATCCCACCATCAACAAGACACAAGCTGGACAAAAAACCCACAGAGAATACTTCAGAGACTGTAAGTGACTGGGCAGTCCCCCGGACACTTGTGAACTTTATAAGTAGATTCTCTAAAGTTTAAACCTTTGTGAACCAAACCATTGTGACTGCGGTGTCCCATTGTTGGTATATAACCTTTTTACCAAGCCTCTCTTTGATAAACTAGACGCACTTGGGATCACTTACACAAATTACGCCGACGACACACAGGTTCTCCTTCCGCTGACGGGGCATTATCATCAAGACGCCACTACCCTATAGCAAATCTACTCCACCATACAAGCCTGGATGGCTACCAACGGCCTCTGCCTGAACAGGGACAAGACCGAAATCCTCATTCTAGGCCAGAAATCCACACTCTCCAACCTCAACCCACTGTACCTCAACTTCAACATAGATAACTGTGTCATCCCAGTATTATCTTCAGTCAAAACACTGGGGGTTCACATAGACGCTACCCTATCTATGGACAAACAAGTCAGCGCCATAATCTCGGCCTCCGCATTGAGTACTAAACTTATCAACGCAACAAAACCATTCCCAACTAAGGATTACTGCCTCTCCATCGCTAGAGCAACCATAGGAGCCAAACTAGATTACTGTAATGTGCTCCTAGCCGGCACCGCCAAAAAAAACCTATCTAGGCTCCAAACAACTCAAAACAACGCTCTTAGAGCAGCCCTCCGCATACCAAAAAGAGACCACATCACTCAAGCTAGGAAGACAGCTCACTGGCTCCCAGTCAAGGACTGTATCTCCTTCAGAATTCTCACAACCACTCATAAATGCATCAACCTCTCAGCACCCTCATTCCTATCTGACACATTATTTAGATCTCATTCCACCAGACCGACCAGATTACAATACAACAATCAACTAACGATACCTCGCGTCAACAGGACAAAAGCAGGAGGTATAGGCTTCCCCTTCCTCGCACCTAAGCTTTGGAACTCCCTCCCCACTTACCTCAGAGCTGAAACATCTCTCTTCTCCTTCCGCAAAAACTCAAAACTGCCTTATTCAATTAACCCTGTTCTCCCAGTTACCTGCTCCTCAATGTATGTATGTAACAAAAAGAATAATTTCGTCCAATGTAACACCTACGGACTGAACTGTATGTAACTAAGAATAAGCAACACTGTAACAAGCGCCACGATGCCTTTGGTCTGCTGTGCGCTCAACAAATGCGAATAAATAAATAAATAAATTGCAGAGACAAACTCCTTCCAATTCATTTTGATAGATTAAATCGGAGTAGGGAAAGGGGAAGCTATCCTGGCCATTTCAGGGAGGATATTCTTGTATTGAGACAGTTCATTTTAAAAAGACAGTTTGAAAAACCCCACCATAACCCATTCATCCTGGGAGAGGGCAGAAGGCAGGCTATGGGAAAGCTGGCAGGAGAGACTAGACGTGACAATATTTTGGGAGGTAGTTGGTGCTGTGCCTAAAACATTGCTTTATTTGCACTGTCTGCAGAACATCACTAACGCTTAGTCCAATCAATGCAGACTGGCAAGGTCTCATATAAAGGGGAGAACATCCTACCCAAAAGAACCCTCGGGCAATAGGGAGAGCTTGAAAAGGTATTTGTATTTATTTGAGGAACAGGGATGACAACTTTGATCAGAAATGACTTGGAACACATTTACAGATGGCAGAGACATTCCTATGAAGGTGTCTGTACAACAGAACAAAGATGATAACAGTGGTGAGAGGATGTAAACAAAGTAGGACTTGTACCAGAGACAAAACAACAAATAGGGCAAAATGTGTATAAGAAAACAGCGGACTTATAATGGTAAAATGAACAAAAATGGGACAAGAGTAACACTATATAAATATATCCAAAAGGGTACCTGGAGAGAGTGGTGGGGTAAGGTAGGGAGGATAGGGGAGAGGGCAGGGGCAGCTCCCTCTTTAGCAAGAAAGTGTTCTTTAAACTAAACATTGAAGAGTTCCAGAGTTGGGCTGGCTTTGATTATCATGGGCAGCGGGTTCCAGTAGAGCGGACTAAGTAGGAAGAAAGAGCAGAAAGAAGAGGAGGGACAAGATGGTGAGTAACCAGAGATACAATCAGACAGGTACTGAGGAGTTATTCCATCAATAGGGGTTGTGCATGAAGCGCCAACCTGGGTGGGCTGTAGAGAGAGTGGGCAGAACAGTGGAGGGCTTTGTCTAGAGGGAGGAAGGAGTAGAGAGGAAGGCCAAACAGTATTTAACACTAGTCAGGTTTCCTGAGCACAGGGCAGAATTCGAGTTTTCATAGAGGGGTTAGTAAGAAAATGACACATTTTCTGAATATGGAGGAGATTAATACTAGCAGCAGAGGCAGTGGTATTGTTGAATTATTGCAGTTGGAGGTTGATATCAAAAAGACCCCCAAGATTGTGAGAATTAGGCGAGGGATCCAGGAGGTCAGGCGGGAAGCAGAGGGCAGGGTGAGAATGGCATAAGAAGCCAGTAGAAATACTACTTCAATTGTTTATGAGTTCAGCATGAGGCAGCGAAGAGCCATCCAGTGATGAATTGAAGTGAGACGGTTCATAATCCGTTCCGAGGTGGCTGAGGTGAAGGAGGGAAAGAAAACAAAATATCAGTGTCATCTGCAAAAAGGTGATAGTGAAAGCTAAAGGACAAGATACATTTTCCTAGGGCAGAGGTATAATGGGTGCAGAGCAGAGGTCCACGAGAATTTCGACATTCTATGTTGGAAGCAATCCAATTGAGAGCAGATTCAAAAAATTCCAAGGTCCTGGAAAGTAAGGAGGAGAGAGTAGTGGTTGACGGTGTTGAAAGTGGCAACGAGGTTCAAAAAGAAGAGTGCTTGGAGTGGTGAGTATCAGGGAGAACGGTTACGGCATGCATGAGTGCAGGGCAGTATCGGTGGAATGCTTACTATGGAAGCCAGATTGGATTAGATCTATAAGACCATTATCTTCAAGGTACATAATGATCCTGTTGAAAACCACCCGCTCACAGACCTTTGAATAATGGGGCAGGTATTGCCACAGTAACAACACTGAGATTGGAGTATGCATTGGCTGAGGGTGTTCCAATTAATGCAGCCTGAAAGAAAGAAAAAAGAAGAGCATGGTGCGGGAAATCCTATGCCTTGGTTATGAACCTCAGGAGACCTCTAGGGTAAGAGGTGGATAGACACACATCTTGCCCCAGGAGAAGTGTATCAAGGCACCAGCAACCCGAAGAAGGATCATCACAGCGATCATCTTCTGAAGCCAAGTAAATAATGTGCGTAGACTGTGTGAAGTTTGAAGGACACTTCTCTGGTTGTGGACACCTGGAGCGTAGATTAGTATAGTGATTGAGCATTAGACTGTGGACACTAGGTCCTAGTAGAAAGGACCCAGCACTCTATTTACGCTATCCCTCCATGCTGACATTTCTTGAGAATTGTTTTCACTTGTTTCCCCACTGCTGCAGACGTTTTCCAACCCGACCCAAGACCTTATAACCATAGCTGAAGGAAGCTGCTGGCCAACAGTAAAGAATAATTTCCAGATGGGCATTGTTGATGAGGGGAAGCCCTAAGAAAGGGAACTTGTTGGAGACCCGAAGGTATTCTTCCATTCATCATTGACCCATCAAATGCATAGGCGGTCTTCCAGAACATCTAGGTTGTAGTGACTCTTGCACAAAGATTTGTGGTTTATGTGAAAATAAAAACAAACCGGTGTATTATTTTACCACTTCTGCGGCTCATCCTTTGTTCCTGAACCATCTTGCCTCAACCCCTCAGAACTTTGCCCATTGGGAGAATAGCTTTAAATCTTGCCAGTAAGACAGAGATCCTACTCATGGGGATGCCTGCTCCCAGTTTCCTCCCCACTCTCTGGCCTGCCTCCTTGGGTCCCCTCCCTTCACCCACCTGTGAGTCAATAATCCTTGGGATCATCTTGGACTCCTCTCTCTTTCTCTCCACACATCACAGACCTTGACAGGAAGTCCTTGCATCTACACCTCCTTTCCTCACATTGTACCTTTCCTCACCTTCCCCCAGAAGCTCAACATCTCCAGAGCCCTGGTTCTCTCTAGGCTGGACCACGCCAACAGCCTCTTCCTCAATCTGACAGTTTCCTTTGTTCGCCACCTACAACTAATCCAGAATAGGACTGCAAGACTTGTCCTTTGCCTCAAGCCCAGTGACCGCATCTCCCCAACCCCAACATCTCCCCTCTAGCTCCTGGTAACCGCAAGGATCAAATTCAAGACCCTTTGCATCCACAAGGCTGTGTGGGACCAGAGACCTCTACATCCAGCTCTCCCTCCCGAAATACTTTCCGTCCAGTGTCCTTCAGTCCTCTGGCTCCAACACTCTGCAGGTAAAACGCATCTCTAAGTAGAGAGTGGGTGGTAGGATCCCTTTCCTCAGCTGGTTCTTCCCTCTGGAATGGCCTCCCTGACACCCCTCAGGCTTGAGCCAGATCTTCTTAAGGTTTGGAAAGTTAAGAGGACTTTCCTCTTCCTTCCATCTCCCCCTCCCATGCTAACTCTCCCTCTGTCGCTGCAACTGGGGCCTGGTTCCATCAGAGTCATACAGGGACCAAACCACCCCCTACCAGTCCCCTCAGGATCCCTTGCCAGCACTTGCCTTCTGGCGCCCTTATCCATCCAGACTAGCCCAACCTGGTCCTCCCCGTCCACCGCTCTCATCCTCCATTCCCCCCTCTTCTGCCTTGGTCCACCTAGCGCTTTCCCGTCCCCACCCTTGGGACACCCCACACATGCACTTCTCCTACCTCCTCCCCACTGCACTTACCACCTTGTCATGCACTTGCACGGTAGGATTGTCACAAGGCCAATATAACAGTTTTGTTGTTCTACTTCTGTGGTTCCCATGTTCTCTACCCCTCAACCCCCCCCTTTCTTGTCTTGTGGCACCTGGAAACACTTGTGTATAGGCGCCATACAAATGTCCAATAAATAAATTGAGGAATGCCTGGGAATTTCAATCCTTTGGATAATTTGGTATACTTTAGCTTAAACTATATATATTATTTCCCTTTCTGGAAAATAGCACCCAAGGAAGCATTTAGAATAGATTTCAACTCCACATACAGGTGTTAAAAATCACAGGGTGTTTCACAACCTAGTCCCCGGGGAACCCCTACTCAGGTGGCCAGGGAAAGGCCATCGCTTTTGGATCCCGACCCTGGGGTTGGACAAGCGAGGGAGGATCACTTGTGTCCTTGGG
Source organism: Ambystoma mexicanum (assembly GCF_040938575.1). Lineage (NCBI taxonomy): Eukaryota > Metazoa > Chordata > Amphibia > Caudata > Ambystomatidae > Ambystoma > Ambystoma mexicanum. The sequence goes on along the minus strand of NC_090927.1, from coordinate 1,088,323,174 downwards.
GATAAGCACTTGATGGAGACCCCCCGTATCCTCATGTAAAATCCATGCAGTTTCGAAAGTCTTCAACAGTAAAAAGTTGGATAAAGCCTGTGCTGAACTGTGGTAAAGTGAAAGTTAAATGTGAAAAGGCGGCTCGAGCCCGGCGGAGGGAAGCCCCATGAATGTCATTTAGGGGTCACCAGGAGTCGCAACTGCGACCCCCAAGGTCTCCCTTGCTACTCCTGTGGTCTCCCTTGCTGCCCATTTCTTTTTTTTTTAAATGGAGGCTCATGGGCTGTGGCCAGCAGCATGTGGCTCTTTGTTTCTGGAGCGGATGGTTTTCTGATAGCTATAGCTGATAAGATAGCTCAGTGGGTTGAGCGCTGGCTGCTGCAATTTGTGCGTTATCTGCAGGTTACAGGTTCGACTCCCAGCAAGGTCCACTCAGCCTTTCATCCTGCGGAGGTTGATAAATGAGTACCAACACAGGTTGGGTGATATTGTATGTATATTTGTTCTATATGAAGCGCTTAAACCGAAGTGGTATATAATACATCATTATCATTTGGCCTTGGAGGTCTGCTTGCATTCACAGTGATTTGGTAATATGGGATTATACGTACTGATATTAACGATACATATGGTGATCCATTCTTGTATGAAATGTATATCACTTTACAGTGATATCGTAACCATATCTTTCGTAGAAAACTTAGAAACAATGCCGTGTGATGCCACTTCCTGTTTTGTGGAGGGGTTTAAGGTTGTGTTCCATTGTTTCCCGTGATGTTACTTCGGGGTACGGTCAAATGACATCACTTCCTGTGATGTTATCCGAGGATAAGGGTCGTGTGATGTCACTTCCGCTACCCCTGGCATTTTGGTGAAATGACGTCCCTGGGAAGCCAGTGTTGAATTGTGGCAAGGTAAAAGTCAAGAGTAGAACTGTGTATTTGTGACAAGGCAGACAAAGCCTAAATAACTAATTGAACTGTCAAAAGCTTGAAGCACAAGACTGGACTGTTGAATTGTACCAGTAAACCAAAGAGTGCAAGACTGATAGAACTGTGCCATCCACCTATCCTTTATTTAGAAATTCTTGAGACCCTATGCTTCTGACCCTGGTCAAAGGAGTCGTTACCCAAGCCATTCTGCCATTTATTTTTATTTTTCCTTTTTATATCCCCTTTGCAAATTTTTCATTTGAGAAGGAGGGCAGAGTCCATTTAAAAAAAAAAAAAAACATTTAAGTATAGACATTTTTATTTTGACTAGAGTGACTTGGACTTGTTTGTTAAATATACCATACCTTCCTTACACAGGCCAAATCTAGCTCATTTCAAGTCAATCTGATTCTATACTAAGATGGTCCTACATCACCAAAATGTGGTACAAGAAGAATGTTTGTGCTACAAGAAGAATGTGTGTGCAAATGGTTTAATGGATGACCGATGTGGTGGGACCTCAAATTATGATAAACAACCATATTTAAAACTATGAAAAGCATGGCACTTTCCAGAATTCGGTTTGCCTCTTAAACACCCTTATAAATGCCTGATCTTCAAGTGGTTTGCTAGCTTATCGTCTTGGGTTAAAGGTCCCACGCAGGACATGGTTGCCAAGAAGCGGAGGAGCGATAGGCTATTACAGAGTCAAAGTCTAACAGAAAGGTTCTGCACCACCATATCATGCACCATTTTGACAGAACATCACGCCAAAAAAGGCTCCTATCGTTCTGTAAAGTATCAGCAAAGATTAGAACGCAACTTTCCTTCGAGAAATCATTCAGTCGGGCTGTATCTCAGAACAAAGGTTCATGTGCACTTCATTCTTATCTGAGCGAGCCCATGCAGAACAAACACAAATGTATGACAAATACAGTCATTAAAAACTGAGGGGGCAGAGGTAAGAAATGGATTCATTGTTGCCAAATAACCACTGCTTGGATACCAATGAGTATCAAAGGTTTTTTCAAAGAAGTTCGTCATCCACTGTTTGAAGACACGCATCTGTGCTGGCAAGAAAGGGACTAGAACCCACAGACATTGTGAGATCTGAAATTAACTAATAATGTATTTAATTACATTTGAAGCTCTGGCCTACACACACACTAAGGAGGGGGTCTACTCCTGTTCAGGGGACAAGATATGTTATATAACCTTTGTCAGTTACACTGCACAGGGAAGCAGCTGCAGTATAGCACAATATATTTATTATTTCAATTAACTTAACTACACGGCTACCTCATTTCTGTGCACAGATGGAGGAAAGATAATGGAAACGCTTCAGAGAGCACTAAACTTCTGCCCTCCACTTAAGCAAGCAGAGCCATTATAATCAGACCTCATTTAAGCTATAATGCCGATTTGCCCTTCCCCCTATGACTTGCAAAGTGATGCTTCCTGAAGCTGGGTACATACTAAATTATTATTTTAGAACATGACAACGGCCCTGGGCCCAGGTTAATGGGCCCAAGCAAAGTACTTCAACGGGGACCATCGGACTTTACTGACTGGTAGAGGGAATTATTTCTATTAGAGCATTCGACCCAATGAGGACAGAATATTCTGTTTAAAAGAAGGAAATGAAAAAAGGACAAACACTGCAATTTTGAGACAGAAGACTTACACCAGCCACTAGAACACTGGGAAGAGAAGCCGACCAATCCGATTACCTGGAACGCAGGCATGAGTCCACGGTAATAGTTAGCAGTCTGCTGGTGCCTTCTCTCTAGTCCACCATCTTTACTTTGCAATAAGGCCTGGGCTCTGCGGCATAACTTATCATAGCTTTCATGCTCCGGCTAGGGGGCGGACATGCGCTTTAACGGCCCACCAGCCTGAGCTTTGGTAGGCCGAGCGAAGCTCAGTGTGCGGGCCATTAAAGCCCATGTGCGCCCCCTAGCTTGGGCGTAATAGCTATTCACACCCTGGGATTTCCCGCAGTGTGGATAGTTTCCTTTTTTTTCCCGTCTAATGAGAGATGAGCTCAGCGCGGGCCCATCTCCTATGGGAGGAAAAAAAAAAAAAAAAAAGTGTCAAAAAAGTGCCCACCACCATTAAAATAGAAACAGGACTAGGTCCCTTTTCAGATGACGTCAGCCATGGAAAAAACATGTTTACGAAATGTCTGCCGCCTATAAAATAGGAAAGGGACTATGTCCCTTTTCGGATGACAGCGGCCATGAATGTTCCAAAATGTCCGCCGTCATCCACAAAGGGACCTAGTCCCTTTTCTATTTTAATGGTGGCCAGGCGGGAGAGGGAGGGGAGTGGAATTGGGTTTTTCTAACGTGGGGAGGCAACAGGGAGAAAATCCCTGTTGCCTCCCTACGTTAGAAAAAAAAAGCGCCACCAGGGGTTGGGCCTGCGGTTCCAGCTACCTGATTGGCTGAGCGCCAGCTCCGGGTGCGAATGTTATATCCCATACTGCACACAGCACACATACCTTTGTATCACCATCCTTTAAAAAGCCCAAACTTACCAGAGATCCCACTGCAGCAGCTGGACACAGAACACTAAGACACTTTTAGAAGTGCAGACTGGAACAAAACGATCCTAGGAGAATCAGTTGCTGGAAGCTAGCAAATTATTAGGTCTGCTGTATCGCTAGCAATGTGATGCTTCTTGTTATTGAATAGAACAATTTGGTGACGAGGGCTAGTCTTTAGTGGATCCAGCAACAGAGAACAACGATCAGCCACGTTTTCGGTATGCAGTAATAAAATTGTGGCAAAAATGTCGCCTTTACAAAAAAAAAAAAAAGATTGCGGCAAAAATGCTGTGGTTTGACCCGGTAAAGGTGTACCCCATTATACCATTTAAGGGGCGCGGGGGTGCCCTCTGGCGGCCATATTGTTTTGCTTATTTCTGACATTGGAGAGTCTCTCGGAGCGACCAACTGCTATCCACCGAAAATCATGGTAAGACAACCCTGCTTTACTCCATGGTTAGTAGGTATAGCTTTGCTTAAGGTCCCGACATTTTCCAGTCTGAATCTTAATTTCCGTTCCTGTGTGAAGTTCTTTAATGGGTTGTAGTCATTTTTCTGGACATTTCCATTTTCTCATCTTTTCCCAAAGCAATTCCAGGTCAATAGTCTCAAATGCGTTGGATAAATCAACAAAGGCTATGTAGATCTTCTTATTTTGGCCAATCGCTTCCATTTTTAGGAAGTTTAAGTATCGCTATACCTGCATTTCAACTTCAATACATGCACTCAAAACACATCCACATGTGCATTTACAGAATAAATATTATAAAATAGGGATGTACAACACTAGCAGAACTGGAGGTGATCAAGCGCCATTCTGAAAGCGTGTAACAATTTCAGTTAAAATTTCATTTGTAAGCATCCCACGAACTCAATAATATAATTTAAGAAAATCATTTAAGAAATTTACATATTTTGTGGACGTTTCTAACTAATTTCATCATTTAAGAAAACATAATTTAAGAAAATATACTGTGCAAGCCATTTCAAAATCATATCAAAATACTGTGCATGTTCTGCTTCCCCAAACATCACACACAAAATTTTCATTTCTATTACTAATAAATATCACTTTTGAGATCATTTCATCAAGAAAACATTACGTGTCCCATGACATTTCCCATAAAATACTGTGCAAGACCTTTAACATTTCAATTATAGTGCACGTACATTTTTTATCTGCAACCAATCTTGCACCCTTAGCACTACTGCATACCTGTATATCACGGTCTCAATATGCACACTAACTCTCATCCACTGGACTGCAGCACACTGTGTAAAGTTAACTCTTGAGTGATAAAACATGCCAGTAAAGCACCGCGACTATGTTCCAGGATTCCTAGGAAACCACTACGACTAATTAAACTTAATATCACTCCTCTGGCACCATAGACTCACAGCGCTGCCCATGAATTTCAATCCAGTATAAAATTAGTATTATGAAAACGTCAACAATTCCTAAGAGTCTTGCATACGTCAGCGCCGTATTTGAAAATGACTCGATACCTCTCCATAGCGCCGCGTACACTCCAACATCAGTACCTGGCGATTACATAAAAATCTGCTGACTTGTTGACCTGGACAAACACTCATTGTGCAACCGGCATTGTTTCTGAAGAACGGAAGACATGAAAAAGTTCAGTCATCACGCAGAATGCCCGACTAGGGCCTTTCCTCTAATAATTCTTCTTCCATGGAATACCAAAACTCTGACATGGGATCAATGGCGCAGGTCTAATAGTATGTGTTCCAGCCCAACGGCAAGGCTGTAACGGAGGGGCTCGACTGGGCGCGCACCGCCCACAGCCCACAGAGACCCTCAGAAAACCTAAAAATTTAACATCCTGTGTCCGCCACAAATCTACCACCATGTAGCGCTATCGGCACGAGTCCAGACACCAAATCCCACAATACCTTTTGCTGTCGCAGCAGGATTAGTTTACCGGCATGGCCTCAATCAGCCTGCACTTCTGATGAGTCTTCCTTCAGGCAAGTACGACTCCCCGGCCCTCTCCATACACCAGGACCCTTCAGGCCCATGGAAGGACTTTGACTTCTAAAATAGCGCTGATGCCACTGCCATCATTCTTTTTTATTTCCTTCTATTAGGTTTTATCGAACAAGAAAACAACATGAGTACACATTAACATTAGGTGTCCCATCAGGGGGGTCGCAGCCCATAGAATAACATTTTACAATGAGTGTCCCAATAGGAGCACAAGAGTTGTTCGACCCACAGGGTGGCCGCTCAGTATGTCCGGGCTCTCCCAGTTTCCTGGTTTCAATGCCTATTCTTCCCACTTCCCCCATATTTTCTGAAACTTCCAGGGGCACCCCTTGCGGTGTAAATTCATCTTTCCAGGGAGGCGCACCTTTTCATTTCATTGGACCACCGGTCTATGTTTATCTTATCTGCAGAACCCCAGGTGGCGGCCGTTAGTCTCTTTCCCTTCCCTAGTGCCACTACCAGAAATGTCCTTTCGTATTTAGTGAAGTCAGTTTCACCCCTTATTCCCAATAGAATGAGTTTGTGGTCCCTTGGAATTGGGGCACCCATTATCCTTGAGAGGCGCTCTAAACATGTTGCCCAAAATTCCTGCAGCACCCCACACTCCCAGATCATGTGGTAGAAGGTGCCTTCCGCCCTTTTGCATCAGAGACACTCTGTGCCATCATCCTGCCATCCCGCCACCCTCCCCCCTCTCCCCCATCTGGCCATGTGTGTTTTGGAGTAATAAGACCTGTGTAGGATTCAAAGCTGTATCAGTCGGAGTTTAGCATCAATGCCAATTTCCCGTGGCGACATCAGTGCCTCCACCCATTCTTCATCCTCCAGTGCACCCAGGTCCTGTTCCCATTTTTCTCTGAGGTGAGTGAGTTCCACAGAACCGAAGGAGTCGATTGCCAGGTAGAGGGTGGAGGTTACCTTGGAAGGGATACGGAGTGGGAGGACATTTGTCTCCAGGGGGAGCAGGCGGGTATGTCGGTGAGGCTCGGGAATTGGGTGTTGATAGCATGTGTAAGTTGGATCTATCTAAAACGGTCCATAGGTAGTAATCCAGGTTTTGTTTTTAGGCTTTCAAAATCTATCAATCCTCCCTCGTGAAGGAGATCTGCCAGTGTGGATATTCCTTTTCTCTTCCAGGTTTGAAAGTGACCCATCCTCTGGATTTCAGGGAGGTGTGTATTGTGCCATAGTGGTTGGATCAGGATTGGTCTGCCGCCCCAACCTGTGTCTATGTATTTCCTTCCAGATGCGGCGGATATGAAGGGATCAACTCGGAACCCCTCTTAAGCTCTTGTTGTCATCATATAGTATATGTAGGGGAGAAGGGAGGTCAGTGTCTCTTGTTTCGACCCGGGCATGTGGAAGCCTTGGGTCCCCATGTAGCCACTTGTTTGCCACCCCTGCCTGTGCAGCCCAGTAATATATACAGATATTGGGCAGTCCCCTCCCACACGAGCGGTGGAGCATTTTTAGTGCAATGCGAGGTTGTTTCCCTCCCCAGAGTAATGTGCGTAGGGTCCTGTCAATGACTGTGAATGTTGCGGTGGGGATAGGGAATGGGGCATTTTGGAGGACATACAGGAATCTTGGAAGCGTCAACATCTTAAACAGTGCTGCCCTCCCGAGTAGTGAAAGTGGGAGAGAGTGCCAGTGTGAGACGTCATTCTCGAACTTTTGCATTATCGGTTGCAGGTTTAGTTTGAGGAAGTCATCCAGTGTTACACTAACCCGTATACCCAGGTAGGTGAAGCCCAGTATCGAGACAGAGTATGGGCAGGGTTCTGGAATCGCTTCGTCCCCCCCCCTGGAACAGGGAAGTATATTGTTTTCTGTGTGTTTACGTGGAGTTCCCCAAAGTGTTGGTATTCCGCCAGGGTTCTGGCCACTATCGGACAGGAGATTATTGGTTTGCTAAAGTATATAAGGAGATCATCCGCGTAAAACGAGACGCGTTCCTCACCTCCCTTTGGCCAGACAAACCCTGTCCATTGTGTATCTGTTCGTAGCCTAATCGCAAGAGGTTCGATGGCGAGAAGGAATAGCAGAGGCGAGAAGGGGCAGTCTGTCTAGTCCCCCAGCTTAGCGGGAACACCCGGGATGATTTCCCGTTGACACGTACAGATGCTTCGGGGAGGGTATAGAGGAGCTTGACCCATGACATGAAGTGCTGCCCAAATCTCATACGTTCCATGATTTCCCATAAGGCGTCCCACCCCACCAAATCAAAGGCCTTTCAAAAGTCGACCGCAAGGAGGGCCAACTGGTCTGGGATCTCAGCTGCCCGGTCATGGGCAACTTGGACCCTGCAGAGGTTAATTTGTGTAGATTTACCTGGCATAAATCTGCACTGATCTGGGTGGATTACAGACCAGATTACCCCGAGCAGTCTGTTTACCAGGACTCCAGCTAATATTTTTGCCTCCCCATTTATTAATGATATGGGCCTATACGAGACACAGCATTCTGGACGGTTTCCCTGCTTTGGGGATCACCACAATACCTGTTTTACGGAGGTCCGGGGGGAGGCTGCCCAATTCCCTGCTGCGGAGGAACATGCGGTGCATGTGTCTCGTTGTTGTTTCGCCCAGTCTTTTCCACATCTCCACCGGAAAACCTTTGGGGCCAGGAGTTTTCCTCGTCTGTAGTTGTGACACGGCTTCCCCTACCTCTTCTTCACTAGTGCCGGTATCCAACTGTTCCGTCTGTAGCCTTGAGAGTTGGGGGATTGTGATCGAGTCTAAAAAGTATGGGGTGCTTGGTATGGGTTCCTTTGCTGGAGGGGAGTATAGTTGCTCGTAGTACTTAGCAAAGGCCTCTGCATTGTCAAGAGTCACCCTTTAGCATTTCCCCATCCTGAGTTTGAATGGCCCGTATGTTAGGCAGAAACCTGTGCAGTTCCCTCTGGGACACTGCAAAAGGCTTAGGACTACAGGTGTTGGCAGTTAAACCAATTGGTAGCAGTCTGTACCACCCAGATTTACCTGGTAGCTGTGGCTGAGCAGTCAGACTTCTCTCAAGAAGAGTTAGGCAGTATACAGAGTATTCATAATAGGTCAAAAGAACACTGTAGAACAAGCAAACACTGACCAGAGCTTGGTGTAAAAGAGGTATAATTATTTATTTAAAAACACATCTAATAAAACGCACTGGCACCAAGATCAAGCAGTTCAAAAACACGGTCACTAAAAGGTATACACTCCCTTCAACGATTAGTTAGACAAGTCTTAAGTAAAGCAACACTTATTTTCAGACAGCGAAGAGAGCTTAACGAAGAGGGCACTCTAATCAATCAGTTTACAAGGGAGAGAAAGGCAGAGCCAAGATAGAAACAGATCCCAACACTTTCGGAAGAACACAGTAGGAGAAGAAGGCAGGTTAAAACCGTAAAGTCAAAGTTCAAGAAGCCGGACCCACTTTAAGAGGCTCCGGGCGAAATGTGTCCAAGGTCGCACGGTTAAAAAGTGCACAAAAGTCTTGCAAAAGGTTCAGAAAGAGTTGGACCAAAAGAAAGGGACCAGTTAGATGGTCAAGGCGGCCAGCCCAGTCCAGAAGGTTTAGGGGTTATTGTTACCTTGTAGCAATCTTTAGAAAAGGAGGCCTGGCGGACACGGTACCTTAAAATGGTGAGAACGCTCCAGCGGGGGCAGTTGTTCCTGGCAGTGATTGCAAGTCGGTGCTTCGTCCAGAGGAAGAGAGGATCTCGTCGAGGAGGAGAGCAGCCACAGAGTTCTCAATTAAAAGGAGCGGCCCTTTTATTCGCGGTGCAAGGGTAAGTGGCTATCCGGTTGCCGGGGTGCTTGGCACGGGCAATTCGACCACTTGGACGTCTTGGAAGCGAACAGAAAAGAAGGTAAACTGGTTGTGCCCACCAGTCAGGGGAAGAAGACTCTCCAGCAGGGAGATCTCCTCTGTCGTTGGGAAGTGGAGAGTCGGTTCAGCAGGGCTCCACCGGTGGTGTCGTCGTAGCAGGTCGGCTCAGCTTCTCCCTCTTTGGATTTTCAGGTCCTGTGGCGACTTCTGAAGTACCAGTCCCAAAAGCCCTGCTTTTATGCAGCACACCCCCATTCACTCAGCCTAGCTGTCAATCAAACATGCTAAGTGGTGAGCCGGCCGGCTCACCACTTGGGCCAATCACACAAGAGTGCGACTTGAGTTACCAAGGTAACTCAGTCCAGGGTGCCTAAACCCCCTCCCACACTCCCTGTGGTACCCAGACAGAGTGGCACCACTTTGGAGGGCTTCTGTGTAGAAGCCCACCAAAAGTGGAACAAAGGGCTAGACCTTTGGTTTGGAGTTACAGAGGCGAACACAAACGCCATTTTAAAACCAAGTTCTGGCAGAAAATACCAACCGGTGAATTAATATTAAATAAATAAACAGGCGGTATGTTAGAGGCTATGTAAAAAAAGTATTAGCCTCGAACAATGGGAAAATCCCATAGAGATATATTTGCGGTTTAATATAAATAGTAGTATCCACTGCCACCAACCAAAACTCGACGAGGGGGGACGGCACAGTGCCCCCTCGAATAACAGACCCAGGGGCAATCGAATTGCCCCTACCAGTACGTCCACAATATGATGGTTTGTACTGGTTCTGTTAGTAACTTGGGACTAGTAAAGCCAATGGTGACTTTACATCCCTGGGAGACAGTAGTCAGTCCCAGGGTATGGAGTCTATGGAGTCTATGGTGGGGTGTCACTATGACACCCCTGTGTCACTGCACTGAGGGTGCTGTGTAACACACATAGTAAAAACACATGAGACCCTATGGAGTAAAAGACCCCATAGCCCATAAAACACATTGACATTCAAAGGAACACAACAAATCATGTCCAAGAGTGTGAGGAAAAGAGTCTCACTCTTGGCAGGAGAAAAAAACAAGCTCCAAAAATCCAGCAAAGCTGCTGGGGGACTCACTAGGTTAGGAAATTCAGCCTAAACAGAGAATTATCCCTAATACCGTACTTGCCCTTTACTCTGTTCCCGTCGTTCCAACCAGGATAGGGTCTTGCTCGCTTTGTCCCCCCACTCGTATATCTGGCTCCGCACCAGCCAGTGGGCGGTTCGAGCATTGTCTAGGGCCCTGTCTTTCAAAATTACTTGGGCTGTTATTAGGGCGTCATGCGCCTCATGAGTCCCTTCTTCTAGCAGTTCTTCCCGCCTGGTAACCTGGGTCTCTGCTTCAGTGATTGCCTTGTTGTGCCGCTTACGGTGAGCAGCCACTAAGGATATTGCTACCCCGCGTAGGACTGTTTTATATGCTTCCCATCTTACTGTGGGGCAGTCAACTGCTTCTTCATTTAGGTCGAAGTATTCTGACGTTTTGCTAGAGAGACCTTCCGTTATTTCCAGTATCCCCAAATAATAGGTATTCAAACGCCAGGTGGGTTCCTGTTCATGTTGTATACCCTTGAGTTTAATCAGTAGGGGGGAGTGGTCCGATATCCCCCTTGCCAGGAATTCTGCTTATAATAGTCGGTGGGCCATGTTTTCCGTGGTGAAGATATAGTCGAGTCTGGAGAGGGGCCTATGTGCGTTGGAGTAGAACAAATAGCCCAGGTATGATGTGTGGATTACCCTCCACGTGTCAGATGGCCCCATCGCTTCAGCAAAGGTGCGCAGCTTGGTCGGGGTATCCCCGGCCCTGTTGCCTCGGTGTGTTCTATCATGAGCTATCTCCATGACCTCATTAAAGTCCCCACCTATTGCCCACGAGTCTGCCCGTTCTTCTAACATTATGACTTGGAGCTCTTTAAGGAGTGCTGCCATCAGCGTGGGGGGCGCGTACACTCCTATGAGGCCCCAGGTCTCTCCCCACATCTCCCCAAGTACCATCACAAACCTGCCCCAAGGATCCGTTCTCACTTTTTTGGTCTTGAATGGAACTCGTTTGTGCAAGAGGATCATGACTCCCTTGGAACCTCTAGAGAACCCTGCAAGGTATGTGTGTGGGTAGTTACATTTTCTGAAGATTCCGCAGTTGGTGCCTATCAGGTGAGATTCTGTGATGAATGCAACATCTGGGGAGTATTGGTTGAGATATTGGAGCACCAGTTTTAGTTTTATACCCGACCCCAAGTCATTCACATTCCAGGTCAGCAGGGAGATCTGTCTCATCTGTGTTACGTCTGTGTGTCTCCTGCCATGGGGTTATTTAGAAGGATGTGGTGTATCTCTGGTGTCTTGTTAGGGAGAATTCTCTGTTCAGGCTAATTTCCCAAACCTAGTGAGTCCCCCAGCAGCTTTGCTGGATTTTTGGGGTTTATTTTTTTCTCCTGCTAAAAGTGAGACTCTTTTTCTCCCACTCTTAGACATGATTTGAGATATCCTTTGACTTTGTAATGTGTTTTATGGGCTATGGGGTCTTTTACTCCATACGGTTTCATGTGTTTTTGGGATGTGTTTTGCACAGCACCCTCAGTGCAGTAACACAGGGGTGTCATAGTGACCCCCAAACATAGATTCCATAACCTGGGACTGACTACTGTCTCCCAGGGCATGTAAAGTCACCATTGGCTTTATTAGTCCAAATTTGTGAACAGAACCAGTACAAACCATCAAATTGTGGAAGTACTGGAAGGGGTTAATTAGATTACCCCTGGGTCTGTTTTCAAGGGGGCACTGTGCAGTCCCCCCTTGTCGAGTTTCTGGCTGGTGGCAGTGGTTACCACGCAAAATATTCCTTAAGAATATTTCCTATGGGATTTTCCCATTCATTTTAAACGCACCACTTTTTGGTGCAATGTTAAATATACTGCCAGGTTATTTATTTAATATTTATTCCCCGGTTGGGTCTTTTTGCCAGGACTAAAATGGCGTTCGTGTTCGCCTCTGTAACTCCAAACCCAAGTCGAGCCCTTTGTTCCACTTTTGGCGGCTTTCTGCACAGAAGCCTCCAAAAGTGGTGCCACTCTGTCTGGGTATACAGGATGTGTGGGGGGGGGGGGGTTTAGGCACCCTGGACCGAGTTGCCCTGGCAACTCAAGTCGCACTCTTGTATGATTGGCCCAGTGGTGAGCCGCCCGGCTCACCACTTAGCATGTTTGATTGACAGCTAGGACTGGTGAATGGGGGTTTTCTGCATAAAAGCAGGGCTTTGGGGACTGGGACTTCACACGTCGCCACAGGACCAAAGAATCCAAAGAGGGAGAAGCTGAGCCGACCTGCAACGACGACACCACCGGTGGAGCCCTGCTGAACCGACTCACAACTTCTTCCAACGACAGAGGAGATCTTCAATCCGAAGAGTCTTCTTCCATTGACTGGTGGGGATAACCAGTTTGCCCGCCTTTTCGCCTTCAAGGACCATCTCGTGGCCGCCTTGCCTGTGCCAAGCACCCCGGCAGCCGGGATACCACGTTTTACCACGACCGCGAATAAAAGGGTAGTACCTTTTAACCGGAGAACTCCGCGGCTGGTTTCTTCCCTGGCAGTGCAACGACATTCAGCTTTCCTCCACGTCGAGATCTTCTCTTGATCTGGACGACGCCGTGACTTGCACCCGCTGCCAGGAACAACTGCCCCCGCTGGAGGATCCACTCCACTTTAAAAAAGGTACTGTGTCCGCCTGGCCTCCCTCGCTACGGTCTGTGTGGGGTGTCTCTTAAACCCTCAATTTACCACTTGGGTTGGCCCTAGGCTGGCTAACTGAACGTTTCTGAGCTGAACCCCTGCCTTTTTAAACTCTCTGCAAGGCTTTTCAAGACTTTTAAACTGTGTGATCCTGGGCACATTTGTGTCCCACTCTCTCTACGAGGGAGCCGGGCCTCTGAACTTTTGGCTCACCAGTAGACTGACTTTCCTGCCTTGCTGAGTATTTCTAAAGTGTTGTGTGCTTTTCTAATTTCTGCCTTTTCCCTCCCTTTTTTTGATAACTTATTGGAGTGGTAAATCAAGCGTCGAGCTAGAAAAGTCCTCTTTTTAGGGGGTTGTGTGGCTGAGGACCAAATGCAAACATGCATAAACAGAAATGCCACTAAATACAGCTACCCGCCTACACACATGCTAGGTGTGACTCGTTGCACCAAGTGTTAACAAATCATGTTGGTCTATAGATCCAAACAGGAAAATAGAGCTAAACATATTTTAATTAGTACATAGGAAAACTCGACACGTTAAAAAACAACAATGCATTTCGTTTATACAAAACATAAAAACATAGTGAAAATCAGCATTTTTCCTAACCAGGAAGACAACAACTGTAATCGTCATTTTTAAACAGTGTTGTGGGGTTAGTACAAGTGTGATATTAACATTTCATATATCCTCAATTGTTATTATTTGTCCTTGACTCTGTCGACACAGAGAAATGTGTTTCTGGGTCCCGGCAGATGTTATTGGAAAGAAACACTCTCTAGCTGACGTTAGACTGCTATGAGACGTGTGCTGAACCCGTCTTCAGGACAATAAATTGTGAGGCCACAGGATGAATGTCAAGGGCACAGTGATTAAACTAAAAACCAAAACACAAAAACAACATGTTAGTGGCACCTTAAAATCTGGGTAGAAATCTCTATGGGTGTACACGGGCAACTATTAGCACTAACCTTGCAATTACTTTGTAGCTGTGTGTGGCATCGGGTTTGGTGACCATGTAGACCGAATTCAATAGTCACTGTGAAAACTCACAGTTAAGATAACTAAAATGAAGAAATAGATTTTAGCTGTTAGTTTTTTAAAAAACATTTTTTTGTTTTTTAATGAATTTTATTTTCATTAGTGTGCGAAAAGATGCAAATTCGCTAAATGAGCAGCTTGGGGCATTGAATTTTAATTCTTGAAAAACTGTCCGCTTATTTTGGTGATAGTCCTACGGTTAGAAGATTAAAAAAGGCCTGTACATTAGTGTGCAGAGTTTGACAAGCGTGCGGGTAACGATTATTACCTTCATGCACAGGCGGGAGTGTGCCTGTTCGTTGAGGTCAATCGACACGATGTTGACCAGAATAGTGCAGCTAGTGCGGGGTACGCCGTGTGGCTTCTTTGAAGAGAAGTGGAAAAAAAAGCCGGTGAGTGACTAGAAGCGCTATTTAAAGCCTAGTGAAAGCGCGAGTATTCCGTCCGCTTACCTATTAGGAAACCGGAGTTCACTGTCGAAGAATTGCAGACTGTCGCGGTGCCGAACGCGGAATGAAACACTGAGAGATGCAGGTCGGGTGAAGCCATGTTTGGGTGCCCGAAACTAGACCGTAAGCGTGCAATCGGGATGGATTGCATTTGACGCCATCTTAGATGGAAAAATGGCGGATAACAGTACTGCGAAATGTAGTAGATTTCAGTGAAAGAAGTGTATAATGTTACATGCATTATGTTGTTTGTCACAGTGTTGCTGGCACCCACAAATGGATTATTGTGAGTGAAAAGAAACTATTGTGATTCTTAATAGTCATCGCGGCGAGAGGAACTGAAATGGTTCCAATACAAGTGAAAATAAATGAGAATGATTATTATGCACGCGGAAGTCTCTGCAGTAATGGACTGCATGATTTATTTTAGTGGACTAGACAGTATAGTGGGTGTTAAAATTGTCGCACTGCCACAAAAACTGATCAAATGTGTGGTTAAGGGCAACTAATATAGGCGACACCCATAACCAGAAAAAGAGATTAATCATTTGTGAAGAAACAAACTCCATTCTATCCCGATGTTTAGGCCAGCTTGGACTGTGTTCAAGTTATAAATCCATTTTTGCTCAAGCTGTCTCAATTTTCGGTCTCTGTCTCCCCCACGGGGGTGTGGTGGTACTGTTTGAAGAACAACCCACTGGATGTCTTTGACAGTATGTTTGGCTTTGACAAAGTGAGCTACTAATGGTTTTTCAGGCACTGCGTTTTTGATGCATGAACGATGTTCGCAGATCATTTGTTTTATAAGTCTCTTTGTTTTGCCAATGTATACAATCCCACAGGGGCACGTGATGGCATAAATAGCCCACGGTGTATTACAATTCGTGAACCTCTTGAGATACCAAGTAAAACCGTTTAAATTGACAGATTTTAGATTGTCTGTTAGTTCACATACCGAGCAATTGCCACATTTAAAGTGCCCAGTTGCTGGCGGTAGATGCCATAATGTTGTTTGTGATGGAGTCGGAGATGTCTTTGGAACCTTATATGTGTGTACTAGTGTGTCACGTAAATTGGGCATACGTTTGTACAGAAACCACGTTTTGCCTTCAAAGAAATCCTCAGTTTGTATTAGAGACCAATTTTTTAAAATGCAACGGCGCAAGTCGTTGCTGATTGGCGAGAAAGTGGACACGCAAGTGATCTTGTCCTCTTGTGCCCTATCTTGTTTTTGTAAACAGCGAGATCTATTGGTGTTCCGTGCCCTTTTCATAGATCGTCTAATGATGTGTGGAGGGTATCCCCGTTCTTTTAATCTAAGGGACAGATTTTGACTGTGGCTGTCGAAGTCTTCTTTTGTCGAGTAGTTGCGCCTTATTCGTAAGAATTGGCCAAAAGGGAGATTTTCCCGCAATGATCGCGGGTGAAAGCTTTTGAAAGACAGCAAAGTGTTTTTGTCTGTAGGCTTCTTATATAAAGTGGTGTTCAAGGTGCCCAAGGCTGTTTTGTACATTTCTAGAACTAAGAACGCTATTTTCTGATGATTGTAAATCATGGTGAAGTTTATACATGGATCTTGTAGGTTTAACCATTCTAGAAAATTTGTCAGAGAGGTTACATCCCCGTGCCAAAGTAGAAACACCATCTATATAGTGATGCCATGCGGTGATTTCTGTTTTAAAGGGGTTGTTGGCATGATAAACTGATTTTTGTTCTAAGTCATCCATGAATAGGTTGGCCAGATCAGATGCGAACGTGGCCCCCATACTTGTTCCATGCAGCTGTTGGAAAAATGTATTGTCTACAATGAAGAAGTTGTTAACCAAAGCTATCTTTATGCATTCACATATAAAGTCAGATGGAACTGACAAATCCGCTCTCTTTTCAAGATATGTGTGTATGATCTTAATGCATTCTAACTGAGGGATGCTGGTGGTCTACATCCAGGGTGACCAAAATGTCGATGGGGGAGGTCACAAGGTTGTTGACAAATAAGGTGCTCCGAGAAATGAAAACCCTTATAAAAACGAAAAATAGATGCACTAGCAATCTCTCAAAAGAAGAACAACTAGCCCTTACCAATTTGGAAAACAACAATTTGTTTGTGATCAACCAGCGGATAAGGGCGGAGGCGTGGTTTTATGGGACACTCAAAAGTACGACAATGAAGTTAAGAGACAACTGGAGAACAAAAAGTTCTATAAACAACTTAAAGGCAATCCAACCGACACCATACAAGATGAAATCAGCAGTCTTTTGTCACACGCATTCAACGAAGGGTGGATTGACGACGAGGAAAAGTCATTCCTTACTACTAGTCACCCTATTATTCCAGCCCTATTCTGCCTCCCAAAGATCCACAAAAATGCCCTTGATCCACCAGGTTGCCCCATTGTGGCTGCCATTGGTTCCCTGTTAGAACCACTGTCTATTTACACAGATTCTTTCCTTAGACCCTTCGTGCTCAAAATGAAGTCATATGTTCAAGACACTACTCATATGATAAAAATTGTCAACAACCTTGTGACCTCCCCCATCGACATTTTGGTCACCCTGGATGTAGAATTGCTATACACCAGCATCCCTCAGTTAGAATGCATTAAGATCATACACACATACTTGAAAAGAGAGCGGATTTGTCAGTTCCATCTGACTTTATATGTGAATGCATAAAGATAGCTTTGGTTAACAACTTCTTCATTGTAGACAATACATTTTTCCAACAGCTGCATGGAACAAGTATGGGGGCCACGTTCGCATCTGATCTGGCCAACCTATTCATGGATGACTTAGAACAAAAATCAGTTTATCATGCCAACAACCCCTTTAAAACAGAAATCACTGCGTGGCATCGCTATATAGATGATGTGTTTCTACTTTGGCACGGGGATGTAACATCTCTGACAAATTTTCTAGAATGGTTAAACCTACAAGATCCATGTATAAACTTCACCATGATTTACAATCATCAGAAAATAGCGTTCTTAGATCTAGAAATTTACAAAACAGCCTTGGGCACCTTGAACACCACTTTATGTAAGAAGCCTACAGACAAAAACACTTTGCTGTCTTTCAAAAGCTTTCACCCGCGATCATTGCGGGAAAATCTCCCTTTTGGCCAATTCTTACGAATAAGGCGCAACTGCTCGACAAAAGAAGACTTCGACAGCCACAGTCAAAATCTGTCCCTTAGATTAAAAGAACGGGGATACCCTCCACACATCATTAGACGATCTATGAAAAGGGCACGGAACACCGATAGATCTCGCTGTTTAGAAAAACAAGATGGGGCACAAGAGGACAAGATCACTTGCGTGTCCACTTTCTCGCCAATAAGCAACGACTTGCGCCGTTGCATTTTGAAAAATTGATCCCTAATACAAACTGGAGGATTTCTTTGTACAGAAACCATGTTTTGCCTT
Organism: Ambystoma mexicanum; assembly: GCF_040938575.1. Lineage (NCBI taxonomy): Eukaryota > Metazoa > Chordata > Amphibia > Caudata > Ambystomatidae > Ambystoma > Ambystoma mexicanum. The sequence goes on along the minus strand of NC_090927.1, from coordinate 1,088,305,205 downwards.
CAAACGTATGCCCAATTTACGTGACAAACTAATACACACATATAAGGTTCCAAAGACATCTCCGACTCCATCACAAACAACATTATGGCATCTACCGCCAGCAACTGGGCACTTTAAATGTGGCAATTGCTCGGTATGTGAACTGACAATCTAAAATCTGTCAATTTAAACGGTTTTACTTGGTATCTCAAGAAGTTCACGAATTGTAATACACCGTGGGCTATTTATGCCATCACGTGCCCCTGTGGGCTTATATACATTGGCAAAACAAAGAGACCTATAAAACAAAGGATCTGCGAACATCGTTCATGCGTAAACCATTAGTGGCTCACTTTGTCAAAGCCAAACATACAGTCAAAGACATCCAGTGGGTTGTACTTCAAACAGTACCACCACACCCCCGTGGGGGAGACAGAGACCGAAAATTGAGACAGTTTGAGTAAAAAATGGATTTATAACTTGAACACAGTCCAAGCTGGCCTAAACATCGGGATAGAATGGAGTTTGTTGCTTCACAAATGATTCATCTCTTTTTCTGGTTATGGGTGTCGCCTATATTAGTTGCCCTTAACCACACATTTGATCAGATTTTGTGGCAGTGCGATAATTTTAACACCCACTATACTGTCTAGCCCCCTAAAATAAATCATGCAGTCCATTCCTGCAGAGACTTCCGCGTGCATAATAATCATTCTCATTTATATTCACTTGTATTGGAACCATTTCAGTTCCTCTCGCCGCGATGACTATTAAGAATCACAATAGTTTCTTTTCACTCACAATAATCCATTTGTGGGTGCCAGCAACACTGTGACAAACATAATGCATGTAACATTATACACTTCTTTCACTGAAATCTACTAGGTTTCGCAGTACTGTTATCCGCCATTTTTCCATCTAAGATGGTGTCAAATGCGATCCATCCCGATTGCACACTTACGGTCTAGTTTCGGGCACCCAAACATGGCTTCACCCGACCTACATCTCTCAGCATTTCATTCAGTTTTCGGCACCGCGACAGTCTGCAATTCTTCGGCAGTGAACTCCGGTTTCCTAATAGGTAAGCGGACGGAATACTCGCGCTTTCACTAGGCTTTAAATAGCGCTTGTAGTCACTCACCGGCTTTTTTTTCCCACTTCTCTTCAAAGAAGCCACACGGCGTACTCCGCACTAGCTGCACTATTCTGGTCAACATCGTGTCGATTGACATCAACGAACAGGCACACTCCCGCCTGTGCATGAAGGTAATAATCGTTACCCGCATGCTTGTCAAACTCTGCACGCTAATGTACAGGCCTTTTTTAAATCTTCTAACCGTAGGACTATCACCAAAATAAGCGGACAGTTTTTCAAGAATTAAAATTCAATGCCCCAAGCTGCTCATTTAGCAAATTTGCATCTTTTCACATACTAATGAAAATACAATTCATTAAAAAACAAAAAAATGTTTTTTAAAAAACAGCTAAAATCTATTTCTTCATTTTAGTTATCTTAACTGTGAGTTTTCACAGTTACAACTATCGAATTCGGTCTACATGGTCACCAAATCCGATGCCACACCCAGCTACAAAGTAATTGCAAGGTTAGTGCAAAAGTTGCACGTGTACACCCATAGAGATTTCTACCCAGCTTTTAAGGTGCCACTAACACGTCGTTTGGTTTTTAGTTTAATAACTGTGCCCTTAACATTCATCCTGTGGCCTCACAATTTATTGTCCTGAAGACGGGTTCAGCACACGTCTCATAGCAGTCTAACGTCAGCTAGAGAGTGTTTCTTTCCAATAACATCTGCTGGGACCCAGAAACACATTTCTCTGTGTCGACAGAGTCAAGGACAAATAATAATAACAATTGAGGATATATGAAATGTTAATATCACACTTGTACTAACCCCACAACACTGTTTAAAAATGACGATTACAGTTGTTGTCTTCCTGGTTAGGAAAAATGCTGATTTTCACAATATGTTTTTATGTTTTGTATAAACGAAATGCATTGTTGTTTTTTAACGTGTCGAGTTTTCCTATGTACTAATTAAAAGATGTTTATCTCTATTCTTTTTTTCCTGTTTGGATCTATAGACCAACATGATTTGTTAACACTTGGTGCAACTAGTCACACCTAGCATGTGTGTAGGCGGGTAACTTATTGGAGTGCCATCTTTAGTTAAGCGCTCACCTCTTTCTGGAAATAAGTGGCGTTAACTAAGACTTGTCTAATAAGGAATAAGGGAGGTGTATATATTTCTAAGTGACTGTGTTTGGAACTTGCTTGCCATGTTAGTGTTAGTGTATTTTACAAGTGTGTTTTTAAATAAATAATAATATACTTTTATACTAAAGCTCTGGTCAGTGTTTGCTTGTGCTACTGTATTTCTGTACCTAATGTGTATACTCTGTATACTGTCTAACTCTTCTTGAGAGAAGTCTGGCTGCTCAGCCACAGCTACCAGGTAAATCTGGGTGGTACAGACTGCTACCAATTGGGTTTACTGCCTACACCTGTAGTCCTAAGCCTTTTGCAGTGGTCCCTAAGGGAACTGCACAGGTTTCTGCCTAACACTGGTGGCAGCGGTGGGATTTGTATTGAGTATACATTTTAGTGTGCTTATAGATACCCTAGTGCAACTAACCACAAAGCTCAACGCTAAAAAGTTTATTTTCTAAACCTGTCTACTATGGAAACTTATAGTCAAGAGTCCCTTGCTACAAAAACTGCCGATTGTTTAAGAGTTCTCTGTAAGCATAAAAATCTCCTGACTAAAGGCAAGAAAATGGAGCTAATAGAAAGGTTGTTAGCAAACCAAAGTCTGGATGGTGGTTCAGAGGAACCTACCACTCCAGCAAATGTAGATAACAGTGATGATGTTGATATGGATCAAAGTATTAATAATCTGGAGGAAGAGTCAGAAGAGGAGGGTGAGGCTGTTGTAACTGCCCCCCCTGGGCCTCTGTCTGCTCTACCAGCTGTACCTACTGGACCTTTACCAGGTCCCACGTTTAGTCCTCAGTATATAGAACTAGAAAAAATGAAGCTTGAATTAGAATTAAAAAAACTAACTGCCCAATCTGAACTAAGACACAGAGAACTGCAACTCAAACATGAGCAATCTGAACTAAGACGCAGAGAGATAGAGCTCAACCATGAACTTGAAATGAAAAAATTGTTTGTGGAAAATGCTTCTCTCTCTGGATCCTCTAGGAGTTCCAGTCCCAAAAGACCATGGATGCCTAAGGAATTGATTGGTATGTATGAGCCTAAGTTGGATGTGTTGGACTGGTTGAGTTTGTTTGAATATAATCATGGGCTCCAGGACATCACAGGTAATGCTTTAGTTACCTGGTTGTTCTCTAGGCTCCCCCCTGTTGCAACTGATGGGGTAATGGAGTTGGGGGAGGAGGATAGGAAAGATTATGAATATGTGAAGCTAGGTTTGAAAGCTAGATGTGGGAACACCCCTTCCCAGTACCTTAAGAGGTTTAGGACCCTCAAAAAGCATGATGGTACCCCTTGGGCTACCTGGGTGAGTGAAAGTTTGAAGAACTTAGAGGGATGGATTAAGGGTTACAAGGTGAACACTTATGAGGGAATGAAGAATCTTGTGATGTTGGAGTCAATTTATGATGCCTGCTCTCCTGAGCTCAGACAGCACTTGGCTGATTCAAAGGAATTAGAGTCCAGAAAACTAGCTAAGGCTGCCGACTTGTGGGTCACAAGGACTCTGGGGTAACTCCGAAAAAGGATGAGGGGAAACAGCCAAAAAAGGACTCCAAAGAGAATTCTAATAATTCCAATCCCAAAGAGGGCCCCAAACCAAACAATAAGGGTGAGCCACAAGGGAAACCAAATAAGAGTAGTGTACCTTCTGGTGCCAAACCAGAAGGAGGTCAGAGCAAGCCACCATTCCATGTTTGTAGCTCGCCTGAACATATGAAAGGAGATCCCAGATGTAAGGGTAAACCTTCAGGGGTCCAGCTTGTCTCCTTAGCCTTCGCTCCAGAGGAGGAAGTACAAAAGGCAAGTGGAAACTTTCTACTGCTGGCTGATGAACCCATTGGAGTCTCAGCCAGTGTTTCTTTAGTGTCTCTGGGTTTGTGGGAACAACAGAATTTAGAGGTCTATAATTCTATCCCAGATAATACTAAAGAGTAGGTGCCCAGGTGAATGGTCAGGAGACTCCTGCCATTAGGGACACTGAGGCCAGCATAACTGTGGTGGATAAATCGTTTTTTCAGGCAGAGGATGTTGCTAAGGCACCCAAACGCCTCACCAAGTTAGCTGGAGGGCCTGTGCAGATGCTTCCCCAATTACCAGTTCTCATCCAGTGTAATGACATGACTGTGAAGATACCTGTCAGCATACAAAGTGAGGTACTAGGAAGAGTTCTGCTGGGTAATGACCTGAAGACTCTTGGAGTAGTGTCACATACCCCCAGACCTCCTAGTAAAAGGTTACAGGAGCTCACCAGACCTGCAAGGGAGAGAACCCTGAGAGGTACTCCCAAGGAGATGATGAAGAAAGATATCACTCCTGCTCCACTGGAATTACAACTTGCTATATCTGAACAACCTGAAGCAAAGGGGAAACCTAAAGCTTCAAGAAAAGAACCAGCAACAAGCACTCCAGTGCTTCCAACAAGGACTTCCCCTAGGTTGTCCACAGTTACACCTGTAACTCCACCTCCAGCTGAGGCTGAGAGGGAGGTACATCCTGTGTGGTTGAACTAGACTCTGAAGAGCTAGTGGAAGGCCAGGAACTCATTGGAGATCTGGATCCTGTTGACCATCCTGAGCTGCAGTCTTTACTGGCAGAAGGTGGACCCAACAGGGCAGACTTCAGTAAGGGGCAAAGAGAATGTCCAACTCTGGAAGGCCTTCGCCACCAGGCAGCTTCTCAGGCTGATGGGCAAGAGCCTGGGAAGTATAGGTTACACTGGGAAGATGGCCTCTTCTACAGTGAACCGACTGAGTCTGCACCTGGAGACTACAAACGACTTGTAGTCCCCCAAGAGAACAGACAACAGTTCTTGCAACTAGCCCATGAGATTCCTTTGGCTGGTCACTTGAATTTCAAGAAGACCAAGGAAAGGCTCTCACTCTACTTTTATTGGCCAAAAATGAGGGCTGAGGTAGATCAGTTCTGCAAGAGCTGCCTCACCTGCCAGACTTCTGGTAAGGTTGGCTCCAAGAATGTGGCACCTTTAGTGCCTCTCCCAGTTGTGGGAGTCCCATTTGAGAGAGTAGGGATTGACATTGTTGGTCCCCTTGATCCTCCAACCTCCTCAGGCAACAGGTTTATCCTTGTTGTAGTAGACCATGCTACTAGGTACCCTGAGGCAATTCCTATGAGGACTGTAACAGCTCAGGCTGTGGCTAAGGCCCTCCTTGGTATTTTTACCACAGTTGGGTTTCCTAAGAAGTAATCTCTGACAGGGGGTCAAACTTTATGTCCCACTACATGAAAGCCATGTGGAAAACCTGCAGAGTTACTTACAAGTTCTCAACCGCATACTACCCTCAGACAAACGGGTTGGTCGAAAGGTTCAACAGAACCATGAAGAGCATGATCGGTGCTTTGGAAGATCCCCTTAAAAGAAAGTGGGACCTTCTACTGCCATGCCTTCTCTTTGCTTATAGAGAAGTCCCTCAGGAGGGAGTAGGTTATTCCCCCTTTGAACTTCTTTATGGCCATCCAGTCAGAGGTCCATTGGCCCTGATTAAGGAGGGGTTGGAGAGTGCTCCTTCCCCCAAGCCAGTCAGAGCGACTGACTACGCGATAGGTCTCCGGAGGAGAATGTCACATATGATGGCAGAAGCTAGTGATAACCTGAAGGCTGGTCAAGCTTTGGTCAAGCACTGGCATGATCAAAAGGCTAACATGGTCGAGTTCACTCAAGACCAGCTAGTTCTAGTTATGATCCCAGCAAGGCAGAGGGCCTTGCAAGATAAATGGATGGGACCCTTCAAGGTTGTGGGTAAACTTGGAGAGGTGAACTATCTGGTGGACTTGGGCAATCCCAAGGAGGCTCCCAGAGTCTTCCACACTAACAGACTAAAGGCGTATGTCTCCAGGCCTGAAGTAGGAGCCTTGCTTCTAGCTTCAACAGAAGAGGAAGAAGAGAGTGAAGCTCTCCCTGATCTCCTCAGAGGCTTACCCTTAGATGAAAAGATTGAAGGAGTAAATCTCTCTTCAAATGTGACACCTGAGCAACAAGAAGAGTGCACATCTATGTTAAATCAGTTTGCCTCTCTGTTCTCACTTTCACCAGGCTTGACCCCTTGGGGACAGCATGATATACTCACTGGTGACTGTCTGCCAGTCAAAAGCAGAGGATACCGAATGTAAGAGACTGTAAGGACCCACATCAAAGGTGAGGTCAGCAAGATGAGTGACCTTGGGGTAATAGAGCCCTCTACTAGTCCATGGTCTAGCCCAGTGGTGTTCGTACCAAAGGCAGAATCCAAAGAATTGAGATTCTGTGTGGATTATAGAGCTCTTAATGCAGTCACTAAGACTGATGCCCACCCTTTACCAAGGACAGATGAGTTGGTGGATAGACTTGGTTCAGCCAAGTTCCTCAGCACATTTGACTTGACGTCAGGCTATTGGCAAATAGCCCTGACAGACCATGCCAAGGAAAAGACAGCATTTTCTACCCCAGTTGGCCTCTACCAATTCAAGGTTATGCCTTTTGGACTGAGGAATGCACCTGCTACATTACAGGATGGTAAATCAGGTTCTGACAGGGAAGAAGGACCTCTGCATGGCATACTTGGATGACATTGCAGTATTCAGCCAAACCTGGGAAGAGCATGTGAACCACCTAAGCTATGTTTTGCAGGCTCTTGAGAAGGCCAATCCGACCATAAAGGCAAGTAAATGCCAGATTGGACAGAGTAAAGTGGTCTACCTTGGGCATGAGGTAGGGGGTGGAGAAATAAGGCCTTTGCTCAGTAAGATTGAAGCTGTGCAAAATTGGACAACACCTACTACTCAAACCCAGGTGAGAGCCTTCCTAGGCCTCACTGGGCATTACAGGAATTTCATTGAGAACTATGGGACCATAGCTTCTCCACTGAATGTAATCTCGTCTCCAAAATTCCCTAAGAAGGTCAGATGGAATGAGGAATGCAATCAGGCCTTTGAAAACCTGAAAAAGGCTCTTTGCCAAGCTCCTGTACTCAGAGCTCCTGACTACCACCAAACTTTCATTGTGCAGACAGATGCTTCAAATGTAGGTATAGGTGCAGTCCTTAGCCAACTGGATGGGAAAGGTAGGGAGCACCCCATTTGCTTCATCAGCAGAAAGCTGAAGGATCCTGAGACAAGGTGGGCAACAATGGAAAGAGAATGTTTTGCTATTGTGTGGGCACTGAAGAAGTTTAGGCCATACTTGTATGGTTCTACTTTTGTCATTCAGACTGACCACCAACCCTTGAGATGGTTAATGCAAATGAAGGGGGAAAACCCAAAACTATTGAGATGGTCAATCTGCCTGCAAGGTTTTGATTTCACCATTGAGCACAGGTCAGGGTGTCACCACCAAAATGCTGATGGTCTCTCTAGGATGTATGTCATCGACTAGAGGTATGAGATTCATCCAGGAGTGGATTAAATCCTCCTGTCCCTTAGTCTGGGGGGTGGGGGAGGGGGGGGGGAGTGTTAGGGAGAATTCTCTGTTAAGGCTAATTTCCCAAACCTAGTGAGTCTCCCAGCAGCTTTGCTGGATTTTTGGGGTTTATTTTTTTCTCCTGCTAAGAGTGAGACTCTTTTTCTCCCACTCTTAGACATGATTTGAGATATCCTTTGACTTTGTGATGTGTTTTATGGGCTATGGGGTCTTTTACTCCATAGGGTTTCATGTGTTTTTGGGATGTGTGTTACACAGCACCCTCAGTGCAGTAACACAGGGGTGTCATAGTGACCCCCAAACATAGACTCCATACCCTGGGACTGACTACTGTCTCCCAGGGCATGTAAAGTCACTATTGGCTTTATTAGTCCAAATTTGTGAACAGAACCAGTACAAACCATCATATTGTGGAAGTACTGGAAGGGGTTAATTAGATTACCCCTGGGTCTGTTTTCAAGGGGGCACTGCGCAGTCCCCCCCTTGTCGAGTTTCTGGCTGGTGGCAGTGGTTACCACGCGAAATATTCCTTAAGAATATTTCCTATGGGATTTTCCCATTCATTTTAAACGCACCACTTTTTGGTGCAATGTTAAAGATACTGCCGGGTTATTTATTTAATATTTATTCCCCGGTTGGGTCTTTTTGCTAGGACTCTGTTTTAAAATGGCGTTTGTGTTCGCCTCTGTAACTCCAAACCCAAGTTGAGCCCTTTGTTCCACTTTTGGCGGGCTTCTGCACAGAAGCCTCCAAAAGTGGCGCCACTCTGTCTGGGTATACAGGATGTGTGGGAGGGAGGTTTAGGCACCCTGGACTGAGTTGCCTTGGCAACTCAAGTCGCACTCTTGTATGATTGGCCCAGTGGTGAGCCGCCCGGCTCACCACTTAGCATGTTTGATTGACAGCTAGGACTGGTGAATGGGGGGTTTTCTGCATAAAAGCAGGGCTTTGGGGACTGGGACTTCACACGTTGCTACAGGACCAAAGAGGGAGAAGCTGAGCCGACCTGCAACAATGACACCACCGGTGGAGCCCTGCTGAACCGACTCACCACTTCTTCCAACGACAGAGGAGATCTTCAATCCGAAGAGTCTTCTTCCTTTGACTGGTGGGGATAACCAGTTTGCCCGCCTTTTCGCCTTCAAGGACCATCTCGTGGCCACCTTGCCTGTGCCAAGCACCCCGGCAGCCGGGATACCAGGTTTTACCACGACCGCGAATAAAATGGTAGTACCTTTTAACCGGAGAACTCCGCGGCTGGTTTCTTCCCTGGCAGTGCAACGACCTTCAGCTTTCCTCCACGTCGAGATCTTCTCTTCCTCTGGACGACGCTGTGACTTGCACCCGCTGCCAGGAACAACTGCCCCCGCTGGAGGATCCTCGCCACTTTCAAGGTACTGTGTCCGCCTGGCCTCCCTCGCTACGGTCTGTGTGGGGTGTCTCTTAAACCCTCAACTTACCACTTGGGTTGTCCCTAGGCTGGCTAACTGAACTTTTCTGAGCTGAACCCCTGCCTTTTTAAACTCTCTGCAAGACTTTTCAAGACTGTGTGATCCTGGGTACATTTGTGTCCCACTCTCTCTACGAGGGAGCCAGGCCTCTGAACTTTTGGCTCACCAGTAGACTGACTTTCCTGCCTTGCTGAGTATTTCTAAAGTGTTGTGTGCTTTTCTAATTTCTGCCTTTTCCCTCCCTTTTTTTGATAACTTATTGGAGTGCCATCTTTAGTTAAGCGCTCACCTCTGTCTGGAAATAAGTGGTGTTAACTAAGACTTGTCTAATAAGGAATAAGGGAGGTGTATATATTTCTAAGTGACTGTGTTTGGAACTTGCTTGCCATATTAGCGTTAGTGTATTTTACAAGTGTGTTTTTAAATAAATAAAAATATACTTTTATACCAAAGCTCTGGTCAGTGTTTGCTTGTGCTACTGTATTTCTGTACCTAATGTGTATACTCTATATACTGTCTAACTCTTGAGAGAAGTCTGGCTGCTCAGCCACAGCTACCAGGTAAATCTGGGTGGTACAGACTGCTACCAATTGGGTTTACTGCCAACACCTGTAGTCCTATGCCTTTTGCAAAGGTCCCTAAGGGAACTGCACAGGTTTCTGCCTAACATGTCTTTATCATGTCTAGTGCCTTGAGGTGCTCCTGGCCCTGGTGTCCATTTGTTGTCCCTCCCGCTGAAGCTTTGCCTTTGTGTACTGCATGTGCGAACCCATGAACTTTTAACTGTAAAACATATGCCAAGTCAGTTTGAATGTGAATATGTGGCCCGCTAGGGGCGGTATTACAGCCCCATTTGTGTCTGATGTAAGGATTGCTCCGACCTATTGTTTCACTGATCCTGGGTGCTGTTGCTTGTGTCATTAGGCCTTTTTCCTTAATAACTAAATCCCCTGAACTCCCCCCACCCTGCACTCCCCCCCCCCCCCACAACCAGAAGCACCTGCAACTAAACCAATCGAACCGTGAAAACCAAATTGGGGGCGGTCAGGGGGACCTGCTGCCCAGACTCGTGTGACTTATAACACATCAGAACTTGAACTTGTGGAAAAACCCACGGGGAGGGTAAGGGGGAGGAGGCTGTTCCTTTCACATCATCCCCGCCGGGGGCTGCCAGGTTCAGAGGTCCATTCCTGTTTTTTTACGGGTCTCGCTGTGCGAAGTCAGATTTCAAGTGGGCCCCATTTCGGCCTGTGATCTGGCCTTCGCAACTTCACCGCATAGCAGTGTGGTTTGCTCAGTGGGTTGGAGGTCACCGTCATTGTTCTTGCAGGCTCTGCTTCCTCACGAATTGTCGGGGCGTGGGGCCGAGAGTACCTGTGTTTCTAACCACTCCCAGCTCTCACAGGGGTTGTGAAACACATGGACTGTGTTGTGGTACAGTTTGAAGGTTGCCGGGAAGAAAGGTCCGTATTTGATGCCCAGGTACATCAGTTTCTTTTTAATAGAGTCATAAGATTGCCGCGACTTCTGGACCTCCCTCCTATAGGTGGGAAGAATCCAATCCGGTTGCCATTATAGGTGATTGGGCTGGTTGCTCTCGCCATATGAAGGAGTGTATCACGATCCCTATAATTCATGAGTCTAGCCATCACCGTGTGCGGCGGAGCCCCGGGGACCGGTCTGCCCGCCGGGACCCTGTGCGCTCTTTCAATTAGAGACATTTTTTTTTTTAGGAGTCATTAGATCTGATAGCCATTCTTCCAGGAAGAGTTCCATGGAGGGTCCCTCTTCTTTTTCGGGGAGGCCAAGTATGCAAAAGGTTGTTGCAGCAGGACCTTGCCTCGCTGTCCTCGCTCTATTCTCCAGAATGGTGATTTTCCACTCCATTTGTTCCAGTCGGTCCCCCAGATATTTGACGGTGTCCTCGGTGTCAGATATTCGTTGTTCTGTTTCCCCTACCCTGGATGTTAGGTTCCTTAGCTCTTGTCTCAGAAAGGACACTTCAGAGGCTAGGCCGTCAATTTTAGTCTCCACTGAAGTCCTGGAGTCGCCAATAGCCGCCATGATGTCTGTGAGCAACAGCGTTTGGCCCGTTGCCCCGATCGTGGTATCTTCCTCCGCCTCGTTTGTCGGGCCAGGGAGCTTTGCTGGGGTACTCATTGTGTATCTGTCAATTTTATTCTGTGTTGCTCTACGGGGCAGGTCCTTCCCCATCTTTAACCCCGTGGGGCGGCCCAAGGTGCAGGTGGGTCTAGTTGGACCGGCGTGTATCGCAGCCAGCAAGCCCACGATCGCCCTCCGGTATGCCTGCTGTGTGGGCTGCGTGGGAGGAGGGGTGTCCCTCAGAGGGTGGCCACCAGCTCTCTGTCCTGTGGTGATCCTTGTATCCTCCCGTGCTCTCTCGATGGGTTGGCTGCCTTGTGTGGGCCTCTCACACCATCGCCGTCCGTATGGCAACCTGGTTACGCTCATGCTGTGTCTTGCCTTGTCCTGTGCTGGGGGTGTGGGGGAGGCACCACCAATGTCCTGCTTTGAGTTATTCCCAGGGCTGTGGCTTTGTGACCAGAATCCAGTCCACTGTCTGTGGCAGGTCTCATATGGGGTATGGCCACTTCCTGGTCTCAGTGACTAGAGGATTCCTTGCACGGGGTGTGCACCCTATTTTATTAGTGTCCTTTGGGGTTCCTCTCCTCTTTCTATGTTCTCCTTTGTCCCACATTGTCCAGTTAGTCTTGTGAGCTCAGGAGTTCTCCCCCGGTTCCCTCACTTTGATGCCCCGCTCTGTGGGACCAGCTTCTAGTCGACCCCAAGCAGGTTAGTATATAGGGTTGCCGTTTGGGGGTATGACTCATTTCCTTAGGGATGTGATCACAGCTCTCCAATCCCTGAGTCGTGCCTGCGCCGCTACCAGCCGCCCCAGTCCTACCAAATGGTGTCAGCTCCGTACTGATGGGTCGCCACAAGATCGTAGTATCTGCAGATGCCACAGAGCCAATTGTAGCGTCTCTTATCTGGTCCTCCACCGTGGCTCTGCCCCTGCGGGTCTGTTTGGCTGGTGTCAGTGCCCGTGTGTTCTGATGGCGTTAGGTTGCCTCCTATTATTGCTGGGGGCTGGGGCAGTGCATCAATTAGCGGACTGTGCTCTTGGGTTAGTTGACCATATGATGTACCAGTCCTCAGTCCAGCGTGACTAACGCCCCTGGCTCGGTATATGTGCAATGTCTGGAGTGCAGTCCACTGTGGCCAGTATGTTCCAACAAGTCTGCTGCAGATCGTGTATTTCCCGGATACAAATAAACCTCTGCCTTCTCCCCCCTCAGCTCTGGCTTCAGCCGGTGTTGGTGACTGGCAGCCGCCCAACAGGCGTGACCACCGCGGTCCTAAAACCGGGGTCCAGCCCGGTCCGCTCCTCCCCTGGCAAACCACGGGTATTGCCCCACGGACGTACCTGTCTAGAAGATTGTTGCTCCGGCGGGGCACCCCTCGACCCAGGTCGCCCAACCGCTCGCACACAGTGCACACGGTGGGCGCTGGGGCGGGGGGCCCCGTGTAGGGGCGATGAGTAGAGAGGCACGTCTGGTCACAGTGTTGCTGCCGCAGGTTTTCGTTGGCGCAGATGGGCTTCCCACAGGACTCCCCCCGCTGTTGGTCTACGGACAGGGCCACGGTGAGTCGAGTGGATGCAGCAGAGCCGCAGGTGGGGGATGGGCAGCGCGGCCCACATTCGCGCCCTCAGATTCGATGCTCCGTTCAGGAGTTGATGGATTTCTCCGGAACCGCCGCCCGGTCGGGGACTCAAATATAGCCCCAGGCGCCACAGGGCTTCAACCTTCAGACTCGCTCAGCTGGTCTCGTTCTGCAGGATGCAATGGGAAGGACCTGAATTCACGGCGGCCATACTTGTCGACGTCAGACAGCGCCTCCCTCGCGGGTCTTATCTCAATTGTCTCTGCCTCCAGAACTGCAGCAAAACTGAGTGCGGCGCAGGAGACCCGAAGCAGCTCCGAGTTTTGCCAGGATTTTAGGGGGACAATGTGGATGTAGTCCCCCTTCGGTGAATATCGTCTTATGGCGACCTGAGTTCCAAAAAAACGCAGAATGATGAAGGATACGGGCAGCCCCGGCGGAGCGATGGGGAGTTAGGTCTGCATTTGACGCGCCCTAGTGGCGAGCCCCCCCCCCCCCTTATGGCCACTGCCATCATTCTTGATGGCAACACGACACTGCTGCAATTTCATCAGCTGCTCCTGTTAGCGCTTTTCAATCGCTGACGAACGGCCTGAGACTCATTTCTCTTCACTCAGAACCTCACACATCTCACTCTCCTTCACTCTTTTGCTCTCCCCCTCCATTGTGTTCTTCAAGGATACCTCGTCGTCAAAATGTAGTATCTTTGAGTGCCATTAATTTCAGGCAGGACACAGGAACCACTCCCGAGCCACGTATGTAGAAAAGGTAAGCTTGCTTTATTGTTGTTAGGCAGAAACCTGTGCAGTTCCCTTAAGGACCACTGCAAAAGGCTTAGGACTACAGGTGTTGGCAGTAAACCCAATTGGTAGCAGTCTGTACCACCCAGATTTACCTGGTAGCTGTGGCTGAGCAGCCAGACTTCTCTCAAGAAGAGTTAGACAGTATATAGAGTATACACATTAGGTACAGAAATACAGTAGCACAAGCAAACACTGACCAGAGCTTTGGTATAAAAGTATATTATTATTTATTTTAAAACACACTTGTAAAATACAGTGACACTAATATGGCAAGCAAGTTCCAAACACAGTCACTTAGAAGTATATACACCTCCCTTAATCCTTATTAGACAAGTCTTAGTTAACACCACTTATTTCCAGACAGAGGTGAGCGCTTAACTAAAGATGGCACTCCAATAAGTTATCAAAAAAGGGAGGGAAAAGGCAGAAAGTGAGAAAGCACACAACACAATACTCAGCAAGGCAGGAAAGTCAAAGTCTACTGGTGAGCCAAAAGTTCAGAGGCCCGGCTCCCTCTTAGAGAGAGTGGGACACCAATGTGCCCAAGTTCACACAGTTTAAAAGGAATTGGTTCAGTTCAGAAAAGTTCAGTTAGCCAGCATAGGGCCAACCCAAGTGGTAAGTGGAGGATTTAAGAGACACCCCACACAGACCGTTGCGAGGGAGGCCAGGCGGACACAGTACCTTTAAAGTGGAGAGGATCCTCCAGCAGGGGGCAGTTGTTCCTGGCAGCGGGTGCAAGTCACAGCGTCGTCCAGAGGAAGAGAAGATCTCAACGTGGAGGAAAGCTGGAGGTCGTTGCACTGCCAGGGAAGAAACCAGCCGCGGAGTTCTCCGGTTAAAAGGTACTACCCTTTTATTTGCGGTAAAACGTGGTATCCCGGCTGCCGGGGTGCTTGGCACGGGCAAGGTGGCCACGAGATGGTCCTCGAAGGCGAAAAGGCGGGCAAACTGGTTATCCCCACCAGTCAAAGGAAGAAGACTCTTCGGGATGAAGATCTCCTCTGTCGTTGGAAGAAGTGGTGAGTCGGTTCAGCAGGGCTCCACCGGTGGTGTCGTCGTGGCAGGTCGGTTCAGCTTCTCCCTCTTCGGATTCTTTGGTCCTGTGGCGACGTCTCAAGTCCCAGTCCCCAAAGCCATGCTTTTATGCAGAAAACCCCCATTCACCAGTCCTAGCTGTCAATCAAACATGCTAAGTGGTGAGCCGGGCGGCTCACCACTGGGCCAATCATACAAGAGTGCGACTTGAGTTACCAAGGCAACTCAGTCCAGGGTGCCTAAACCCCCCTCCCACACATCCTGTGTACCCAGACAGAGTGGCACCACTTTTGGAGGCTTCTGTGCAGAAGCCTGCCAAAAGTGGAACAAAGGGCTCGACTTGGGTTTGGAGTTACAGAGGTGAACACAAACGCCATTTTAAAACCGAGTCCTGGCAAAAAGACCCAACCGGGGAATAAATATTAAATAAATAACCCGGCGGTATCTTTAACATTGCACCAAAAAGTGGTGCGTTTAAAATGAATGGGAAAATCCAATAGGAAATATTCTTAAGGAATATTTTGCATGGTAACCACTGCCACCAGCCAGAAACTCAACAAGGGGGGACTGCACAGTGCCCCCTTGAAAACAGACCCAGGGGTAATCTAATTAACCCCTTCCAGTACTTCCACAATATGATGGTTTGTACTGGTTCTGATCACAAATTTGGACTTATAAAGCCAATGGTGACTTTACATGCCCGGGGAGACAGTAATCAGTCCCAGGGTATGGAGTCTATGTTTGGGGGTCACTATGACATCCCTGTGTTACTGCACTGAGGGTGCTGTTACGCATCCCAAAAACACATGAAGCCCTATGGAGTAAAAGATCCCATAGCCCATAAAACACATTACAAAGTCAAAGGATATCTCAAATCATGTCTAAGAGTGGTAGAAAAAGAGTCTCACTCTTAGCTGGAGAAAAACAATAAACCCCAAAAATCCAGCAAAGCTGCTGGGGGACTCACTAGGTTTGGGAAATTAGCCTTAACAGAGAATTCTCCCTAACACTTGTTACAGTTGCAGGTAGGAAGCTAAGTAAGGAGAGCAGGTAACTTCTACTCCCTCTGGCTCTCTCCCTGCCTCTCTCAACCGTCATCCAATGGAACTTCAATGAACCCTAGGTTTCAGGCCTCACACCACATTCCAAGCTCCACTTCACTCATCCAGCTCATCCTGCCAGGTGCTAGGTCAGACACTTGGCAAAAGCGATTGAAAGATCAAAAACCTATTGCCGAGCCATCTGAATGAGTCTAATCATAGACAGAATTCATCAAGATTTGCATATACAGAAGTGACAATACAAATTATTTTGAAACAAACACATTATTAAAGTACATGTAGGTACATAAACGCTGATAACAATTACAAAATTGACAACTCAAAAAACACTTTTTGAACAGCGAGATAAATTGACATTCATTCCAGAGTTTAATCAAACTTAAATCGACTAAAATAAAAATAGTAAACTAATAATATGAAGTCCTAAATAAGGGGAACAAATCTCAATACAAAAACAAAAATACACAAAATGTAAAATGTAGATCAAACGGATTCTGCTCAAAAGAAACATTTTTAGACCAATTGGCATAAATTAATCTAATGAAAACAGTCAAATTTACTGAACATCACTGAGTGGTTGAAGCCAAATTGAATTGATGCATATTGATTCCCATTTAGGAACACTTTTTTGAGGTGTACAATAGATATAATGGCATGAATGTGCCTTGTTCGAGAGTGCGGGCATACTAGAATAATCCTCAGAAATAACAGGCTGCCATTGATATTAGGAATCTCGGCAGCTAATCAAGGACCAGTTTTGTCCAATATTGGCCCCCAACCTTGCCTGCTTCTGCCTGAATAAAGCCAGTCTGTTGCACCCTTTAACAAACTAATGTATCCCTGTATTTATGAACAACACTGCATTACATCCTGAAATGAAGGTTCTGCATAATATATACTACAATAATAATAAACCCTATCATGGTCTCCTATGTGGATCAGACAGGATTCTGTTGCCTCTATGGTTTCTCATATAGCACAATTATATTTCGCTTTTGAGTGGGTCCATTTTTATCATTACTAAGGTAAATTATTTTGCTAAAACCCTAGCACATAATTTATCAAAAGACAGACTGCATAATAGGTCAGATCCATTTATGTATTCATGTTTTGTGGTATTACCTTTTATCTGGAAGTACAATTCATAAATCGTTGCAGTGTTTCAGAATAATTTCAAACTATGTCTGCGAGATCAGTGTAGGGTACATGGCAGTGGAAGTTTCGCTGCTCCAAGATATCTCATAAAATATTAATAACATTACGTGATTTGATCAATTAACAATAACTTTCCACTTTTCGTGACGGAGGGTGCATCTAAATTGTTGCTCAACTTGGTCCTTGGAATGCAGCAGGGTCCGTGTCAAGAGTGTGCCTGCTAGTCTATGCTTGATCCAGGAAGGTAAACTTGGGTTTTGCAGCCCAGCATTTATTGGCACAGGTGCTTGGTGGATGGCAAATATTCCTGCAAGGCTTGGCAGGAGAGAGTTTACAAAAATATACATGGTGTTCCATACGTCTATTATGGTACCTCTAAAGACCCTTCTCCAAGCGTTGGAAGGAATTCTTTGAGATCACTTCACACACACCACAGTTCTCAGGGCATTCCCAAGGACTCCTCGAAAAATACACCACATGTTGATCTAAAGCTGGGAATATTTAGGCTGGCTGCACTTGATCTGTAATGAAGAATTGGCTGCAATTTCATGGGGCATGCCCCATACTAATGTGGTCACCTGCCAGATCAGGCAGTGAAGACTGGCCCGGTTGGCAGCCTCTTCATGACTCCATTTGGTTTTCTGGCTGGTCGGTAACACCGACATCACATAACATGACCTTAATTATCTGTAGGCTTTAGGGTCTGGAGAACCTGATTTACTAAGAAAAACTGTGCTGGTGTGATTAAGAGGTCTTGATTTTTTCCATCAATTTCAACACTGTATAAGACTTCCATCTACACGTTGTATGTGCCTTCTGGATGCATTAACACCTATGCAGAGTATACGGTTGTTGTTTTACTCACTTGCTCCCCTATATTTGCTTTCCAAGAGATGCATAGGATTTATAAACAAGTACATTACTGAAGCAGAGGAGGTTATGCCCGAGTTTGTTAAACTGGCATTTTATTGGTCTTTACGTTTAATCCAAGCCAGAAAATAATGGACGGTATTACCCAAATTAACCTTTTCAAAATGACCTTTTGTCCTAATTGACCTAATATTAGTGGTCCTAATTGACCTTCTGCACAGCTGACCTTTACCTGTATCTTAGTTCTTTTATATATGTGTGAGGTGGGTTTGGGATGACAAATAATATAAGGGGATTGGGTGGGTGGGGTTGCAGGGTTTTTTGGATTGGGTGGGGGGGGTTCCCCCCGCATACATGTCCTAATTGACCCAATTGACCTGATAAACTCGATCAGTTTTCCCGCAAGCAGTTCACCCGCGATCAATTGTTATTAGAGCAATTCGTATACATCCTAATGGACCACTAATCCTTCTTTAATCCTGACGTGCACTGATATTGACAGATACATGTTTTGGGGTTGTATTTGGCTCATCGTTATCTTTGCAACTCCAAATTCAACATGTAATAGGAGGTCATCTCATTACTATTTGAATTTTCAAAGATTAATTCCTTGAATCTCTTAACAAGATCAAGCAACAGGGAACAGGGCAATCATATGGTGTGGGCTACATTGACCCAATGAACAGAATGTCGCCAAAACCAAGCTGCATTTGCGCAGAAACAGCAAAATGGTTGCGCTGGCTCCTGTGAGCACCATGGCCACAAGACTGCGTTTCGCAGCAACAAAATAAATTGATGCACCATCTTGCCAAGCATTCATTGGGCAGTATGGAACAAGGGGACACACTGCGGGAGCTTGCCAGTGTTGACACATACAAATGGAATAAAGTGAAAAAGCAGCGTTGCCTGTTGCAAGCCCAAAATCCCCATTAAAAAGGAAACGTTTTCACCTTTAAAAATGCTGCTCTGACGCTATTCCCATCTGTCCTTTCTTAAACCACTGTGACTAATAAGGCCCTGCCATGCCCAGTATATCTCATTGTGCTTCAGCAGAACCAAACATGATTCCTGAATGACAAACGCGCTCATTTTCTTTACAAAGTATCAAAGCTCAGTAGTTCAAAGAAACTTCAGCTATCTGAGCCATGTCGATTTCAAGGCATCTGTGCTTCAAAACAAAACTCTTGCATTCAAGAAAATAACTATGGCTGCAAGACAGTGTGGGAATCTGATGGAGATGCAAAACCGAATTTAAAATGAAATGCCTGCTTTTCACCACAATTGTATAAAAATTTGCTTTGCAAACTAAAAAGGCGAAAAATGCTGGTTTAAAAGTAAAACTGTTGAATGAAAGCATGCCTTATCTAGCAATGTGAAGGGGTTTTGTTGATGGTGAGAATAAACACATGGGCTATTTTATTCCACAGGTTTGTTTTAATTCAGGACCCAAAATAAGAAAATAAGGGTTTTAAATCACCTGGGCTGGAGTTGTAAGCTCTAAAAAAACCCTGGTTATTCCAGTTGGCAGAGCCAAGGCTTCCCCAGAGGAAGGGAACCACCATAAAGACTCTCAGCAGAGACTAACATCCCAATAATAATTACTACGTTAGAAAGAATCTAGTTTGGTCTGAAACTCCTGATAATGGAACTCCCAGTACAAGAAAGTGTGAAGTGGCAAAGGGGCAATAAACATTCAATCAAGCTGGAAAACCCCCACCTTGCTCTGAAGAAAATGACAGTTTGTGGCAGCTGAAGAGGAAAAAAAATGGTCTAGTGACAGACAAAGGATTGCCATTTGCTTCCAGAGACCATTTCATAAATAAACTTTAAAGACTTTTATCTCTGCAGCAAGACTTTGTAGAAATGTGAAAATGTTACAGTTTAAATTTGATTTTAAGGGCTTTCATTGAAGACATGGTAAAATTCACTGACACCTTGGATTAGAAATGGCAAAGTATTGCGGATTACAAGAAAAGCATTCATGTTGCCAATGCAAATTTTTATACTTGCATCCCTTATGATCATCCACACATGCATATAAAGTTATGGAATTTTAGGCCAAATCTTTCATACTCAAAATTACTAAAAAAAGTATTAAACTGACCAAACAATGTCTCACAGATTACAGGGTTGGACTGCTATGCTCTACATAAAATATGTAACCTGATTATGTCATTTATTAGGGTGCTGTAAATGTACAAATGTGTAAATTCTCTTAGGACTGATTTTTGGCAAAAAGGTCTGTGGGAAGTCTTTTTACACCAAAACATGCAACCTCCTAAACTGAGTCACATCTTGGGGGAGGCAGCCAACATTGATTGCCCAATCCAGTTGCTTAGAGGTGTGCTTAGCTAAGCCGGCCCAGCAATATAGTCTATGATGTCACCATGCTCTATATAAAGAGTCCCTGACAAGACCCTAGACAGACACTCTTCCTGATTTTCCTGCGCCGGCGTTCCGTTCCCGTTTCATTCATCCTGCGGAGTCCAGATCCCAACTACAAGGCCAAAGCATTGCTGCCCCTACTCCAGGGCCAGCTGCAAAACCCAAGCAGTGCTGATCCTATTCCCAGCAAGGCCCTTGATCCAGAGTCAACCCACTAATCTCCCATTAAAAAGGTGAAAGCTGTGCTATTCTTTGGGAAGCATCCTGAACCAGCCTGGCTTGCTGCCCACTAACTGCATCCAGAGGTACCTGTGCCATCCAGTGACCAGAATAACCAGCAGGTGACCCGACCTGCCCAACTGTCTTTTGCCCAGCAGTCCTTTGCCAGGCGCCGCTGTGTCGTGACCAGAACCATTGACGGTCCAAAATCCCAAACTAAAAGTGGAGTGTAAGTATAATCCCTACCCCATGGAAATCCATAGTCTACTTGTCGTGCATTTGTCCTTTTCCCACTCTCTAAGCCATCCTATCATTATCCTGACAACTTGTTAAAACTGTTAAAATTATCTGTGCACCCTGCCCGTGACTTTCAGCGCCATCTCTTTTCAATTTTGTCTTGTGTAAGCCTAAACCATTAGTCCTATTTCGAGTGATCGGACTAGTTTCCGAAAGGGTTGGGCGCTAGGGTGACAGGCTTGAAGTCACAAATCAACCTTGGATCTTATTGTGTCAATCTTTGGTGGTCTAGTCTGAATACTCTAGTTTAGAGTAAAACGGTTCTTGTCACAACTGATTTCCTTTCCTATTTCACAGCTTCCTTTTACTCAAAGCGCACCTTTTTATATCTTGCATAACTTATCCAGTTTCAAAGCTAGAGACCTATTTTCAACTCTAGAGTATCCCTGTGATATATATCTATCCCCCAACCCAAAAACCGCACTCCAAATCAGTATGGTGTTGTGTTCTACATTGACTAGAGTATTTCACCCGTTTTTATTAAAACGGTAATTTAAAACGGGAATTAAGAAAATGCAACTTTTACACGTGTCATTTTGCTGCAACAAGTTTTAAACTTTCCATTCATTTTCGAATTATATGCTCTTGGTAAGCCATAGCTTGTGATTGTTAGTGTCTATGCATTGTTGCTTTAGTGAGAAATTGCATTTACCTTAAAGTTTTAACCGCACATTAATTATTTGCCCATTTCCGAGTGTCATTTCATAACATTGCAAGGGGTTTAAAATCCGTTTCCCACTCTTATTTGGTAAGAGAAGGTCGCATTTGGATTCCGTTTTCTGCATCTTATTCCCGATTACCTGCTGTGTCTTTCCATCCTTTCAGAATTGATTATTGGTGGGTTGAGGGAACATTGCAAGGGGAAATCCGAACTTGGGTGCTATCTTTCCTACATCAAAAAGTGCTCCTATTTCCTGGTGTTTTGAATATGTTCCACTAGAAGGTTAAACCAAGTGTATTGCTTACATACTCATTGTAATTATCACCCCTTGGTGATTGCTGCACCATATTAAAAATTGTATGATTTCTTTTGAATTTTAAAATAAATAAATAAATAAATATTGCATTTTACCAACAAGACTGGTTCATTGTCCATTGTGACCCGGGGTATTTGAAAAGGGGGTGTGATACAAGTTGTGTACCATCTCAAATTGAGTCTGCATAAAATAAGGAGAAAAGCATCTCAGTTGTGCGCTACGTACTAGGCCGAGACCAAAGTGTTTGTTGCCTGATTGAAATCCTTAACACATTTGGGGGCTCGTGCCGGGGATCAAGTTTGGTTGCCACCCGTGACAGTCTCAGACTAACCTGAAAAGTAGTGATACTTTATGGTTGGAATACTGGGTTATACTGTACAAGCGACTCCCAAAAACAAATACTCTAAGTACCAGGCCTGTTTCTTAAAGTAAAACTAAAATCAACCCAAAATAGATAGAAAAGCGATAGAATACAGGTTACCCTTACATAAATAAATAAAGAACATGTCCAAAATGACTGTAGTAGAAATCAATATGGCTAGGGAGCACCTTCTGCACAAGCTATTTGTCAGAGGTGAGTGGCCAGAACAGGATGAAAAAGTCTGGCGACAAGAAATAACACAACAGGTCATCGCCATGAACCTGGACACGTGGCAGGAGAGTGGCCTATTACACCAAGCTTTGAGTGAATTGTGTATGACCCCAAAAATTTAAGTGGAGCAAATCAAAATTGCCAGAATCACAGCCTACATGTATCTCCACATGAAAGTGATGCGGGAAAGGCATGAGGAAAACACAACTATTGCGCAGAATCAAGTTGAACTATTAAATAAAATCCAGACTGATCTGAATTTAGCAGAACAAAAATTACAGAAGAACCAAAAGTTGGAGGTAGAATCTGGAAATTATGTCATATAATTAAAAGAAGATTTGGCTGTCCAACAGCAAAATAATGCAGATCAAGAGACCCAATTAGAGGCATTGAAAGAGGAGTGTAAGGAAAAGGTTGACTCTATGCAAGAGAGTCAATAGAAGTTAAATCAGAGACCGCGCAGAGCAGATAGTTACATTACAAGATCAGATAGAGAAATTGAAAGAGGAAAATAATAAATTATTTATGAGAGACCTCCACTCTCAAGCAGAATTTGATCAAGAGCGCCAGAAAGCCAATACCATCAATAAACAAAGGGATGACCTGGCGGAACAGAGGGGCACCCTAAGTCAGAAGAAAGACGCCCTAGGCCAGGAAATAAGCAAGTTAAAAACAGAGTTACAGGGAAGTGAGTTAGCCCTCCAGAAACTAAATGAACTCAAAACAGAGTATGGGAATCTACTGGAGCACGCCAGATGGGTAGAAGGTGCTCTGGAAGAGAACACCCAAACCAAAGATGCACAAACTCAGGAGGTGAGTCTCCTGCAACAGAAATTGTCTCATTATTCTCAAACCATACAGGATGCGCAGAGAGACAATGAGGCCCTCTGTGAAAAGGATGAGCTCCACAAACAAAATGGCAGCGCAAGAGCGGGTCATAGAGGCCAGCGAAGCCTTGATAGCTGAGTAAAAGGCTAAGATATTTGCTTATTATCAAGAAGTAGGGGCTGAGAAGGAGAAACTAGCAAGGTTGGAGAAAGAGGGTGCTAGATTTAATCCTAACTGGAGGGACCCTGAACAGGTAGAGAGGGACAGGGCAACCCTGATCATAGTATAAGGACCTCTGTACTAAGGGACTCAAATCCATTTAACACTTTGTGCACTGCTGACTTCATGGCTGCCGGTTCACATGAGCCAGAAGCCATGAGGCCATCAGAATTTAATAGGCCAAGCATGATGGAACCGACAGGTCAGCGCCCCACAGAAAGTGATGGACGGGCGTCCCTGTATAGATACCCAAACATTAAGGCTGATGTCTCTGACAAGGAAGTCTCCTATGAGGGGAGGGTCAGGGAATTAGATCCACAGAAATATTACTTTCCAAGGGACCAGTTGGTTCAATTTGATGAAAAACCAAATGAAATGGGGCCCAAAAAGAGCATCCTGAAGACCTCTACCCAATTAGGGCAGTGGGGGGGGGGGAGAATACTCTGCCAACCCTGGGAGCAGGGAAGAGTCAGAAGACTACTCTCCTGAGTACCACAGGAATGGAGAAACTAGGCCCCTCCATTCTGCGAGCCCCTCTCAAGCTCACAGAAGCAGTGAGTGCCTAGATGATCATGAGGGGACCTCAAGTAGTAGTGCCTCTGAGTCGGAGGGCAAGTGGACTCAGGTGACTAAGCCAAAAGAAGGCAAACAAACTCGAGGATGACAAAATACCCCATTAGGCAGATTAAGGCCATTAGGAGTTTAATCACCCCATACCATAAAAAAGCAAAATATTCTGTTTGGGAACACTAGGAGCTCTATGAGCAGATGATGGACACTTTTCATCTGAAAGACAACGCGAACTGCATAGAGTATGCAAAATGGACATTCTTCCCAGAGTACTCGAGCTTCTTTGCTGGACTGGAGGACCAGAACCATTCAAGATGGTCCACCTACAGGGCGGCCATCTTGAAACACTTTTCCACCCACAGAAACCCCCAAGAGGCTCGCAAAGCGGCCTACAATCTGCAGTGCGGGGAAGATCAGGCCCCACGAGAATTTGTGCAGGAGCTCAAACGCGCCTTTGCACAAACCACTAGGAGGGTGCGCACGGATAGCAGGGAGTTTGTAATCACCTTCTTTCATGTATATCATGACCCAGCTGCGACCCGCATTTATGAAGTCCAAAAACCTGCAGAAAATAAAAAATGTGGCCAAGAACCCCAAACCAGCCAACACCCCTGCTGCTGCTAAGGTAGCGGAGGTGAAAGTTGCCCCCATTTTATACCTAGAGATGGGGGAGCCTAAAAATGTACCTACACAAAATCAGAGACCCAGAAGGCCTTCAGGCCAGTCTCAAACAGGTGGCAGTCGGGGAGGTAATCCCACCAATGGGACCCCTAACTCCCCTGATTATATCAGTCGCTGATACAAGGGCACCCAACCAATCTTGGGGTATGTATGGACTCCCCCAGCTCCAGGGGGGATCCAATCAGATAAGTACCGCCCCGGGAAACTTCCCTCAGGAGGGCAGTAATCCCCCAAATGCTGGGTTAAGTTTCTTTCCCTGATACTCACAAAACCCCAACCTGCAGGACAACCCTCCTTTCATTCCCCGATTTCAGGAACCCAGACAACCCAATCCGGGAGAGAGGAGGCCAAGGGTGGAGGGGAACCAAAACTCACAATATCCAGGGTACTACGGGAGAAGGGATAGTTACCCTTCCTGTGATCCACCTAGATTTGAACAAAGACCCCCATAGCAGCCGGAACGGGTGTCCCAACTGGAGCACCAGGTCCAGAACCTAACCTAGGATCTGGGTTGCATGTTGAGGGCTCAACAGAACCCTCAGATGAACATGGTGGCTCAGAACCCCACAAACCAAGGGTCTGGTACCCCAGAACAATGACAGGACGAGAACCCTGACAACTCACTGGTTCCAGAGGAGGAGGCACGGGGGGGGAAGGGAGGTGTAAAGCCCTAGAGGAAGCTTCCTTCCTCACTCGTGAAAATCCCCTGGACACCCAGGAACCAGAACCAAAATCTCCTGCCCCCGAAAATCTGCAACCCAAAGAACAGAGGGCGGGTAGGAGAAATAAAGAACTCAAAAAGGCCCATTTGTGGAGGATGTTAGTGTCCTCCAATTTGAAGGGAAAAAACCTTGGAGGATTCTGGGAAAAAGACCTTCTCCTTCAGGGACGGGGGAACTCCTCCCAAAGAAAAATGGGTCCCAAGAGATCTAAATGAAGACTGGGTGGGTGTGGGGACTGAGTCAGAATCGCCCATTCTTGAACCCCAGAATGAGCATCCAGGAAACCCAATAGTAACCTCACCAACCAATGATGGCTGCCTCCAAAAAGGGGTTGGGGGGGCAGCCCAGAATCAGAAAAAGGGGAGCCCGAAACTCCCCAAATATCCGAATGTAAACATTTTCTTTCAGATCCCAATCTCCAACACAGAATTATGCCCAAACTACCCCTGTGTCGGAGTCAAAAATAAGGAAATTGACCATGGCCCAAAATGCACATTACCTTTGCCCTTTGGCGGAGAAAGAGGGTAGATTTCATGCCCCGGTCCAAGTGCAAGGGCAATGTACACTGGATCCCAAGTCACTCTTCTGTAAAAAAGGGCCTTTGAGCAGCTAAATTCAGGAAGATGGGGGGGGGGGGTGGAGATACCAGATCCCTCTCATCCTTCTTCCTGGACAACTCCAAAACATCGATGGGAATGAAATTCCTGTCGAGGGGACTGCGGATTTGGAAATAAAAACTCGGCGGCACAAGATGAAGCACCCGGTCATAGTCGTGACTCCAGAGGGCACACCCTGTCTACTAGGGAATGACATACTGTGTAGGTTGTCCCCCCTAATAGACTGTGTGAACAAGGTCCTCGTAGAACACACCACCATTCCAATATTGATGGATAACAGTGACCTTAGGAGTATCACTCTGGGCGCAGGCACCATTATTGGAATGGCGGTTGATGACCGACATTTTTCCATTAATCTAGGTAATGAACTGATAGGACCAATCCACAATGACTGTTTTGACAGTGATGGTGACATTGACTTAACACCAGACAGGATCTTCACCTGGCAAGGGGGGAATTTCCTGGTGTACTCTTCCTGCCCTTACGGTGAGGAAGAGGTGACCGGTGACATCAGGCAGGATGAGGTGATCTTCCAGGTCCACAATGACTGCCTCTCCTACTTGAAACCCTCTGTCCAAGTCAATACTCTAACCAGAGACCTCTCCACCCAGCTCGAGGAGGCCGCTGAGATAGCAAAACCAGAAGTCTTTCCAGGCTTCAGGCAAATGGTTGAAGAGCGAATCAACCTAGCTGATGCCTGTGAGACTCGGGAGCAAAAGCAAAAGTTGAAACAGGTTTTCTTCTTTGCGGTGGACTCGTATGACTGTGGTCGCATCGAAATCCACACAACAATTCCCACAGACCCTGGAATTACTCCAGTGTTTGTGAAGCAATACCGCTTGCCTCTCGCATCCATGGAGTCCTTGACGGAAATAATCAAAAACCTTGAGTCCCGTGGGATAATTCGTCCAGTCCACAGCACCTTTAATAATCCGGTGCTGGGGATTTTAAAGCTAACGGCCAGTGGAGACTCTGTGCTGACCTTAGGGAGCTGAATAAATGGGTCCATATGTCCCGATGGCCTCTCCCCTACATTGACCAGGGGCTGGTTCAGATCCAGGGGTCAAAGTTATAAACTGCCATTGACATGACCAATGGGTACTGGACCGTGCCTATCAGTAAGGAGGACCAATACAAGCTGGCCTTTACCTTTGGGGGGCAGCAGGACACCTGGACCCAGACTCCCTTCGGATACATCAACTCCGGCAACAAATTCAACATCTTCTTACATAAGGCCATGCCCGACTTGGGTGAAAGGGGTAACCTGGCCTATGTAGATGATGTCCTGATAAAAACCTCAACTGTGGAGGAACATATTGCAGAAATCCGTTATGTTCTGACACAGTTGAGGGTTGCCGGAGCAGAACTATCCTTTCAAAAGGTGCAGTGGTGCAGAACCCGTGTCAACATCTTGGGACATGAAATTACTCCTGAGGGTCTCTGTCCCCAGGAGAAGAAAGTGGAAGCACTCATAAAACTTAAAGACCCCACAACTCTGTGGGAGCTAAGAAGCCTCCTTGGACTAACTAATTACAGTCTGAAGTTCATTGAGGATTACGCAGAGGTCACAAGACCCCTGATCCATCTGTTGAAGGGGTGGGGTCAAGTGGGAGTGGGGTCCAGAACAAGCCGAGGCAGTAAAGCAAATCAAAACAAGCCTCTCACCAGCGCCTTGTCTAGCTTACCCTGTCAAAAATAAGGTGTTCTTCTTGGAGACACGGTTCTCGAATACATGCTTGACAGCAGTATTATATCAAAAGCATGACAAGGTCAATAAAGTCATCTCCTATGCAAGCACGACTTTATCCTCTGTGGAGGAAAAATTCAACGACTGTGAGAAGGCAATCCTGGCAATGGTGTGGGCATTAAAAAATGACCGCCCGTTAATCCAGGGGGAACACATAGTGGAGACTCCACACCAGCCTTTGCAATACCTCCAAAGTGACAGAATCCGCGCCGGAAATGTGAGTAATTCCAGAATTACTTCCTGGATTCTGTCAATGCAAGGCTTTCCTGTGGAGGTCAGATATGGCCAAAACAAGAAGAGTCCCCTCGCGCAAGGTCTGGCTGACTTGCATGATTGTGCCAGAGAAAACTGTCTCAAGGACGAAAGTCCTAAAACCAAGGACAACTTGGAAGCGTACCTGAATTCCCAGCACAAAGTCTATGAAGAGCACAAGTGCGATGGAATGCCCACAATTTATGTGGACGGGTGCTACTACCATGTTGACAACAACGGGGAAAAGGAACTGGTGGCCGGCATTGGGAATGCCTGAGTGAATGATGCCCCGGAACCCTCTGCTGGGTACAAAAGTCGGTCCCCGTAGTAGTCAGGTGGCAGAATTGATGGCAGTTCATCAGGCCATCCTCACTGCCGTCCAACACCAACTCCACGAACTGGTCATAATCACCGACTCAGATTATGTCCGGAAAGGGTTCGTGGAGAACCTGGTTAATTGGAAAACCAGAGGCATGCTATGTGCTAACAACAAACCGCTTAAACATGGCAAGCTAATACAAAATAATGATGATCTGGTCAGCTCTAGTGGGATGACCATCTATTGAAAGAAGATCAGGGGTCATTCCAGAATAGAGGGACCAGACAAAACTGGAAATGACCTAGCTGATCAGCTGGCCAAAACCAGAGCCATCTAGGGGGATCTCCTTGAGATAGAGTCCCTGTTGGGGGAAATCCAGGTCACTGCGATCACTAGGTCCCAAACAAATGCTCACAATGAACTCTCAACTGCCCAGTGGAGTAAGGAGACCCCAGATGCCGATTTAATCACGGCACAAAAAGGGGATCCGATTATTGGTAAATGTTGTCAACACATTGAGGACCCTGAGAACTTTCCTCTGACGGATAATGATTACATTGGGAAAGAGGACCTCAGAGTGTTGATGTAATGTCCAAAAATGTTCCGAATCCAAAACGGTTTGTTGGTAAGGAGATCCATATCTGGCTGTGACCAGTGGGTGGTCCCTACCTCATTCCGAAGCCTGATGCTAAGTCACGCCCATGACGCGGCCACAGCCGGTCATCAGGGGTTTCACACTAGTTTAGAAATCTTGCGAGAGGGTGCATACTGGCCACACATGGGGCAGGACCTCGACCAATACTTGAAGGGGTGTCTTGTGTGTGCACAATTTCAGCCAACATCACCGAGCTCCCCTCCAGAAGCGTGGGATATCACTGCCTTGGTCAGATTTACAAGCAGATTTCATCGGGCCCGTGATTCGCTCCTCTGGGGGGGGGGAACAAGTACATGTTAACCGTAGCATGCTTGTTTACCAAATGGGTGGAATGTCTCCCGGCCCGAAATTGCAAGGCAGAAATAGCAGCTGCCCTGATGATCAATCACATCTTCTCGTATTTTGGCCTACCCCAAAGGATTGAGTCAGACCGAGGAAGTCACTTCACTAGCGAAGTGATGACAAAGATGTGGGAGATACTTGGGGTAAAAAGGAAACTTCACATTGCATTACCGCCAGTCCTCTAGTGGTGGAGTTGAGATGTACAATAAAACCATTGGGAGCATCCAAAAAAGTTTGTGGCAGACTCTGGGCCAAGTTGGGACATCCGATTACCGCTTGTCCTGATGGCCATCAGATCTACACCTTCTTCTGCAACCAAGAGGTCTCCATTTGAGCTGATGACTGGACAAAGGATGGTGTTACCTCAGCATTTGCTCTATAGAACAAAGGAGCAGACACTGGTAAACGCCTCCACAACTCATGAGTATGTTGAGAATCTAAGAAAACCCCTTCAACATGCTTTTGCGTACGCTCAGCGGAATCTAGAAAGATCTGCAGAGGGTATGAAGACTCAATATGATCTAAAAACAACCAAAAAGGAATACCAAGTAGGAGACAGTACAATTTCCAAAGGAACCAGACCAAAGAGCGCACATTTTTGCTCAGTTGGCGCGGTCCTTTTGAAATTACAGAATCTGCATCCCCAAAGGAAAAATGACAGAAGAAAAATGGGTCCATGTTAATCAGTTAAAGAGTGGTCACCCTAAGCATACTTTGCAACACATTGAGGAGCCCAGAGAGAATCAAATAGAGGAGACATCTGAAACGTGAGAATAAGAAAAAGAAGACCTAGAAGGGAATCAATAGGATTTATAGATATAATTATGTAACAGAGTATTTTTCTTCATTGTAAACTGTCAGTATTGAACGTATGCGTATCCCACTGCTGTCAACCCTATTGGGAGGGCAGTTAGTGGGAAACTGTAGTAACCAGTTTGTGTTTCTTTCATAGATTTGTACTGGTTGCGTTTTCACTACCAAGGAGGACCTCCCTGGGGACCGGGAAAGGAGAAACAAAAGGAAATCCGGGGTGTCGCTCAACACCATAAAAGAAGACCTCACAGAAAGCTGTGGGTGTCGGTCCACGTTCCAACCAGAGACAGCTAGAGGAGCGTGACGCACTGCTATCTAATGGCAGAAGGACTCATAACCGACTGATCCTGCTTTGCCCCATTGAGGAATCCCACTTGCCCGATTCTCCCGCGACTTGGAATCTCAGAAGAAGTCAGGGGTGGGGATATGTGGGATATATTGACCCACTCAACAGTATTTCTCCACATCACCAAGCTGCATTTGTGCAGATACACCAAAATGGCTGTGCTGGCTCTTGTGAGCGCTATGGCCTCAAAACTGCATTTTGCAGCAACAAAAAGATGGCTGCACACATCAGGCATGATGGAACCAGGGGACACACTGAAGGAGCGTGGCAGTGTGTTCTGACACATACAAATGGAATAAAGTGAAAAGGCAGCACTGCTTTGCTGAAACCCCAAAATCCCCATTGAAAACGAAATGTTTTCACCTTTAAAAAATGCTGCTTTGATGCTAATTCCATCTGTTCTTTCTTACACCAATGGGATCAATAAGGCCCTACCATGCCCAGTATAGCTCATTGTGCCTCAGCAAAACCAGGCAGGATTTCTGAATGACGGGCCCTGTTAAGCCAAATCTGGAACAAAATGCTCAAGAAACTTCACTTTCTGCTGTGCATGGGAAACGCTTTATTTCGTGCTACAAAGTGTCAAAGGAATGAACCCTGCAAAAGAAATCATAGCTCTGTGCACGTGTCAATTCCAGGAGACCTTTGCCTTGTACAGACTGTTGGGTACAAGAAACTAACTATGGCTGCAAGACAATATTGGGAAGTCTGATGGCAAAATCGAATTTGAAAGGAAATGCTAGCAGTTTTCACCACATGTGTAAAATGGGCTTTGCAAACCAAAGAAAAATAAATCCCTGTTTTAAAGGAAAAGTAATATGTTGAATGAAAGCTTGTCTGTGCCTAGCAATGAGATGGGGTTGGCTGCTGGGAAACACATATGGGCTGTTTTTATTCCACAGGCTTTTTTTTTTTTATTCAGGACCAAAGAAAATAAAAAGGTTTTAAACTGACTTGGCTAGATTTTGAAAGCTTCCAAAAACAAGTTATTCTAGTTGGCAGAGCTAAGGCCTCCCCCAAGGAAGGGAGCCACCATAAACTTCCAGGACACAAAAGTGATAATTGCTAGGTTGGAAAACTGACTGACCAGGACAAAGAAACTTTACATACTAATCAGACTTCAGATTGGGCAGGGGCCTCTTTCAATAGAAATTCTGGGACATCAAAGTGTGAAGTGGATAAGCGGCAATAAACCTTCAATCAAGCTGGAAAAACCCATCCTCCCTCTGGGGGGAAGTGACAGTTGGTGGTAGCTGAAAAAGAAAATAAAGTCCAGGGCAGGACAAAGGACTGCCATTTGCTTCCAAAGACTATTTTATAAATAAACTTTAAAGACTTTTATCCTGCAGCAAGACTTTGTAAAAATGTAAAAATCTCGCAGTTTAAAAGTGATTTTGTGTTTTATAATTAGAGACATTGTAGAAGTCAAAGACACCTTGGGAATAGAAATGGCAAAGTATTGGGGATTATAGGAAAAGTATCAATGATGCCAATGCAAATGTTTATACTTACATCCCTTATGATAAACTACACATGTGTATAAAGTTATGGAATTTTAGGCCGAATCTTACTCAAAATTACCAAAATGTATCAGAGGGGCGAAACAATGTCTCACAGAGTTCAGAGTTGGAGTGGAATGGTCTGCATAAAATATGTAACCTGCTCATGTCATTGGGTAATATGCCACAACTGTACAAATATGTACATTCTGTTATGACGAAATTTTGGCAAAAAGGTCTGTGGGAAGTCTTTTCACCTCATAAAAGTACAACCCCTAAACTGAGTCACATCCTAGGGGAGGCAGTCAACATTGATTGCCAAATCCAGTTGATAGAGGCGTGTTTAGCAGTCCCTACCCAGCCATATACTTCGATGATGTCACTATGTATTATAAATAAGGGTCCCTGACAAGACTCAACACACACTCTTCCTGAAGTTCCTGCGCTGCGTTCCTGTTCCATTCATCATCCAGATTCCAGACCCCAACTACAAGGCCAAAGCATTGCTGACCCTACTCCAGGGCCCACTGAAAAACCCAAGCAGTGCTGATCTTATTCCCAGCAAGGCCTCAAATCTGAAAACCCACTAATCTCCCATTAAAAAGGGGAAAGCTGTGGTACCTTTTGCATCCTGAACCAGCCTGGCTTGCTGCCCACTAACTGCATGCCCGCTGCCATCCTGCTATCCTGCAATACTGCCATCCAGATGACCTTTAGTATCCAGTGACCAGAATTGCCAGTCCAGAAGTGCCATCCGGTGACCAGAACGGCCCAGCTCTTTGCCAGCCGCGCCACCGTGTAGTGACCAGACCCTGTTGACGGTCCAAAAATCCCAAAACTAAAAGTGGGCTGTGAGTATGGTCCATTTCCAGGTATCATTTCATAACATTGCAAGGGGGAAATCAGAACTGATTATTTGTGGGTTGAGGGAACATTGCAGGGGGAAATCCTAACTTGGGTGCTATCTTTCCTAAACCATAAAGTGCTCCTATTCCGCTGTGCTGTGCATCTGTTCCACTAGAAGGTTAAACCCAGTGCATCACTCACATTCGCATTGTAATTATCACCCCACTGGTGATTGCTGCCCCATATTAAAAATTGTATGATTCCTTTTGAATTTTAAAATAAATAAATATTGCATTTTACCAACCAGCCTGGTTCATGGTCCATTTTAACCCGGAGTATTTGAAAAGGGGTTGTGATACGAGTTGTGTACCATCTCAAAATGAATCAGCATAAAATGAGGAGAAAAGCATCTCAGTTGCGCGCTACATACTAGGCCGAGACGAAGGTGTGTGTCGCCTGATTAAAATCCTTAACAGCTTCCGAGAGTCTGCGAATACCTAGTGGCCCTCTGGCATACCTGGGAGTTTATCCGAACAATGGGTTATGGTGTGATGAAGCCTCCTGGATGCGTTCCCTGCCTCATTTCATTAATAACTAGAGCTGCCTCAAGATGCGGTCTCAGTTCTGCTCTCTGAGCAAGTAATATAATGCAGTGTGATAGTTGACTTATACGTACACTCTAGTTAGGCTGAGGCAGCAACAATTCTCATCAATGTGCTTTTGGTTGTTGCCAACCTCTAGGATTGGCGTTACAGAAGCAGTGCCTGCTTGATTCTGCTCACAGTGCCACCAGCCTTATCATGAACCATGATATTCGACCAGAGGGAGCCATCACTAGCAGACCTGCTTAGTCAGCAGCCAATGACAGAGTTTCAGCACACTCTTGCTGGCAAGATGCTCTACTACCTCACAACATATCCATATCTCTTTCCCCAGGAGACAAGACTTTGCCTTTTAAATATTTACCTCGATTTGTTCCACCGTGGCCTGAAAGGTGGTGTCCAAAGAATTGCTCGGCTGAATAATTTCACTTATAGCAGTTTGTTTTGGTGTCCTGCTTTTGGGCAATATTTCAAATATTTGTCCCCATAAACTCCCAAAGACCACATCCCCACACAAGGTTCCCGTGCGCTTTCACTAAATTGTATCTTTACTCAAAGGATTTGGGTGGAGGAATCGAGGCTTTCTTTCATCTTTTGGAATTTCCAGTCACAAAATATCCTTTTGTTTTCAATATGGCAAGGTACCAGGCAGGTTCCTGTGAGGAGCAAATCATTTTGGGGGAATTGTCTGTTTTTGTTGTATTTTTTATAGATGGCAAGGCTTTCCACATGCTTCCTTAACTTCTTTCACCCTTACCCAGTATGGTATTCTTCCTCCGAAAGAGTTTTTGGCATATGTAGACTTTTCACCATCCATGGTTTGTACCCATTTCAGGTTCTATGATGTCAGAGGTGGTTGTCTTTTGCCTCCCCTGGTCTTCCTTAGATCTCGCTAGCAGAAATGTACACATCTAGAACCGTTTAAAGACCCTCCTTTCGCCTTCTCCTTGGATTCTTCTACCAGTGTCTCTCATCCCCATTGTTCCCGTTTCCTTAACTGTAACTGTCCACGTAGGGGGACGTGCATGATCTCACAGACATTTAGATGAAGTGGGTATATTCAATATTGTCTAATGGCATCTGGCTACCAAACAAGTTCCTTTTTGAGTTCCACATACAAACACCTAATGTTTCATGCCGTATCATACTGCCGATTTAAGCTTGAATAATAGAAGGGCTATGGTCATTACACAGGATGACTAATACCCCTCACTGTTTTATGTGGGGGTTAGATTATATTAAAGACAAAGAGGAAATATTGACTCTCCCACCCTCTGTTGGATGACTATTTCAACCCTTTGGGTGTTTAGGTGGGCAGAAGATAAGAGATTAAGGGTTGTCGCAAAACACATGTGCATATGTCCTCTCCTTTTTCGCCATATTCAAGCTTCTTTCATAATAGACATAGCTCAGTAAGGTTAGAGTGTTAAAGAATGTATTTATCATTTATATAGCACCTATACACTTAGCACAAACGTCAAAGCGCTCCAACACAAGGGAGGGAAGGAGGGTGAGTAAAACAAGTTAACATTCATAACATGCATTGGAAATTCTGAATGGGCAAGTGCTATGCGTGCAGAGGTACAACATAGAAACAGGAAGAGACAAACTGAATAAAACATATGACAAAAAATGACTGTACGTGCCTGACTGTTGTTGCAATAATGCAAAAGCTATACATAGAGCTAGGAGTGAGGGGAGAGGAGGGTAAAATGAACACAAGAGACTATCATAAGTGCCAAGTAGCTTTAGGTAGAGAAAGAAAGGAAAAAGTGGGGAGAGGGGTGGTAAGGATAGGCACTCAGCACACCGAGGCGATGTGAAGTCAATGAGGTTTGAGTGTCCAGGTGAAGCATACATTTGTATCACAAGAAGGGGCGCAGGGGTGTAAAACACCATGATTTTTGAGTGTCCAGGCAAGCTTACATTTATCACACGAGGGGTACAGAGGTGTAAAACACTGAATTGAATGTCCAGGCAACGCATACATCTGTATCACAGGAAGGGGTGCCAAGATGGGAACCCAATGAAAGACGCCAGACGGAACCAGAACCAAGGGATGTTGGAGGGACAGAGGCAGCCTGTGACATGCAGACGAGAGTCAAAAGGGGAGGGCGGGAGGAATGCAAAAGGAAGGACACACAACTGGGGTAGAGGCACGCTGAGAGGAACAGGAAGACTGTATGCATCATGTTGGAATGCAGGCACTCTTACCTGTATGGGTATTGAAGAAGTATAATACCACAGCTAAAGGACGGATCCAAAGGAATGATACTGGTGGGTGGTTGGTGGACAGTGGACGGGACAAGGCTTCTCCAGGCTCGGACAGGATCAGACATGGCCCTTAGATGGAGGCCCTTTGAGTGGGGCTGGCGATCGCCTTCCCGGCTCAGGCGGCAGAATGAAAGAAAAACATGGCCCCAGACCAATCCGTGATCTTCCGGAGGTCACGGGGCATGCTGGAACAGCTGTTGTGGACCGCGCAGGGCGGCCATCATGGAGTGCCCAGGTGGTCCGAGGGACACATGCTCCATCAAGGGTGGAGGGTGAGGCAGGGGGGGTGCTGTGGCACTCAGCAGTGCATGTAGGAGAGACAGAGAGGAAGTAACGCTGAGCGATCACTTTAAGTAGGCCAGTCCCTTGAGTGAGGCCGGGGATCGCCTTCCGGCTCCGGAGGCAGAATGAAAGTGTCCATGATTAGAAGTGCCCTTCGAACCCATCCTCTTTCTTCCCTTTGTATGGTAAATGGTCCTACTTATAGTACACTCCATGTAAGTGAAATATGTATACTTTTAGTGGATCACTACTTTCCTTTCTATCCCCAGTATAAAAGAAAAATGCAATGTTTCCCTCTCCCACATATAACATTACTCAGTCTCTTGCTTTGCAGTTTTTTGCAAAGACTGGCTTTCCCCCACGAAATTATTTCTCCTCTCCTGCCATCAGGCTGTCCTGTTTCTATGGGTGGTATATAAAACAAGTTATTTACGTATGCACCTGGAGATTTTACTTATTAACTTCCACCAAGGATTTGGTAGGACAAATAAAAGGATGTATGCCTTATAGTCGTCATCACTGTCGGGAGGGGGGGGGTGGGGAGGGGAGGAACAGGATTATAGCAAAATTATAGTTTAATGTTCTATTAATAAACCGATAGTCATAACGTGAGCTGATAAAGGCCATCTAATGGATCAGGAGTGTTTACCTTTGTCTTTTAACACCTCAAATCATGACAGGGGTTTAGGGCACAGCTTTCAAAAATTGCACTTGCGTTTCATTTACTTGGCACAGTAGCCCAATCGACTCAGTTTCACTGGCTACCATTTTTTATGAATATCCCCATCAGATTTGTCTAAGATTCATTAACTTATGCTTCTCCCAAATGTCCTAGTGAACTTCCAAGGAAAAACGCGTTTCAGCTAAACTCTCCACTTGTATGTCTCTGGTCTCATCTTCTTGTGGGTTGTCCCTCGAGTGTTTGCCTTAGTTTGTCAGTTTATGTCCTTTATGCCACCCTGGCTACCCATCATGGGCCTCTCGGCCAAATACTTCAGGACCCGCGCTTGCACACACTCCTATGTACAGTCTTGTCCATCCGAGTCTGCAAATTGTTGCCAACACTTGAGCTCTCCACAGGAAGAAAAATGTCTTCCCTGTAGTTTAGAGGTCCTCGGAATCCTCTGGGGGTAACACATTGCAGAATGAGTACATCGCTCACAATATGGATTAACAGGGCCTTAGGTTTGCCACCAAGACGAAAGGTATCTTTTCCTACCAAATGAATGGGCCAGCCCCCTGTCCAGCTGTCATTTTTTAAGAAAGTGCATCCCCTCAGGAATTGTCTTGCGGCAGAAATGTCTTCACACCTTTAGAGATTCATCTTCATTTAATAACATTTTATTACTAGGAAGGAGCATGGTCGGTTTTCCTTTTCCCGACAGCTTCTGGCACTTACACATTTTTTTTTAATATTGCTTAACAGTGCGTTGCTTTAAACTAATAAACTGTGCTCCACAGATTACATTTGTGTTCCCATCGTCCCACATACTCGGCAGATACTTTGGGTCCTTTTCCCTGTTTGGCGATGCATTTGGGCTGTTAATAATCTCTATTTCTTCGGATGTGGTGATGTAAATATTCAATGCCATCTATGGCCATGTCCATTCATAATACAATAGTGTATCATTACACAGCACTTGATCCCAAGTGTTACCCACCTCTTGGAGCTATAATAAGATGCCATTACCTTTTCTAAATGCTACTCAGCTCTAACAAAACAGTTTCATATTTCGCAGTGCACAACTATTCTTAAAATGTATGCAGATAAAAAATATAGTAATTGAAGTATCATTTATAACTCTCACCCACCCAGTTTTTTTACTTAATGTTGGGATGGACCTACAGCTCTCATAAAAGGTCAAATGATTTAAGTTAACAAAAATCTATTAGCACACGAGGAAGTGAAGGTGCACGGCAGTAGGGGAGCAACAAATGTATCTTTAAAGTAGTTCTAGAAGCTTAGGTAGGCCCAGGTATACGGCATGGTCGATATTGTGTAGCGGTAGCAAAATAAAATGTGTAACGTGTGGATGTAGACATAGGGCCTAGGTGCGGGAAAACAATGGAACATTGCCATATTGGAAGTGAGGCCTAGCATTTTGTACTCTCTGTTGGAGATGTAACAGCGTGGCATAATGAAGAGTTCGAATCAGTCTCCCTTTCCCCAAGCCCCAGGATCGAAGCTGAGAATAGTAGCATTCACGCCAAACAGATAATGGTTTAAGTGTATCCAGCTGTAGGCCTGTGAAACCAAAATGGAATGCGAACGGCAGAGCAAGGGTAGGGCTGCGTCCGTCCAGAAGGACAAACCCATGGGAGCCAGGTTAGATGTCTCGAGCTGCCAACATGCTCAGTTTAGATTTAGGGCACTAGCGCCCCCCGGGACAATGGCTGCCCCATTTCAAATGCCAGATGTACATGAATCCATCGGTATTAGGCCAATTAATGTGGTCCCCAAGAGCAAGGAGGTGCACCCAGGGTGCGCAACTGATAAAAGGGGAGTGAGGAGCAGATGATTCTGCGATTTGTGATACACATCTAGTCCTGAGCTGGGGCTGCACAGTTGGGCACCTGCGTGTCTGGTATCAAGAGGAGCACACTATTATTTCAAAGGGCCAGTTTGGCCTCAGAGTTGTCCACTGAGCTCATGCCAATTGCCAGGTGCACACCATGTGACTAGGCAAATGGGGCAGGTAACATTCCAGGTAACTCAGCAACCCAGTAGTGGGAACCAAGGTGACAGAATAGAGGAACCATGTGTTAGAGGGCAGGGGTAGATTAGGATGTGGCTAATCGGCCAAGGGACTACAGGGGACTGGTACTATGCATATAGGTGGTAACCAAGTAATGGGGCGGAGGGGAGGATTAACACTGTATAGTGTTCACGTCAGGAGTGACGATCTATCTCCTTAAAGCCTCGTACTTTCTTTGACTTAACAGAGAGCTCCGTGTCAGTTTGGTTCTACAGGACCTTCTGATACCTTTTTGTATTATAAAATAAATCTTGTTTTCCTTACAAAGTGGTGCACTGAGACTTTTTCCCCTAGAGCGATTTTTATTGTCTGGAGGTCTTGCCTTACATTAGTTATAAATGGCTGACAAGAGCAGATTGGATTGCCCTCTTGCTTGGCATACTGGAAATTGAGGTGCATCAGTTTCCTGATCCGCTGTGAAGGTTGTTAATAAGCACTACAGAAGAGGTAGAGGGACCAACTGCACGGGCTTCTATATGCTGGGACCTATGCTGGTTGAATGTACTAGGTTCAAGACCCCTCCTCATTAAGGGGACCCATTTCACTTCACCTGGGTTAGTCCACCCCCTTTTCATGAACTTTTAAGAAAAAATTAGCTGTTCTGTTAGATCCAGTTTGAGCAACCTTTTTCTTAAAGTTAGATCTGCCACAGAACAGTAGTTATAAGCAATTATTTAGAGGGGGGCTAACGGATAGTCAGCCTGCCCCCATCCCCCCAACATCAGAAAATGTATGCCATTTTTTTACTATTTGTTAGATCCGGTTTGGTCAACCATTTTCAACGTCAGGTCCACTAGAGGACATGAGTTATAAACTCATTAAAAGGGCAGGGTTAACCCATGTGAGATCTCCATGGCATGCTTCTTTTCAAGCTTGTTGATGATAAAGTATATTTTTCTTGGCTGCTTGATGAGTTGATCAGCACGATTAATGCACAACACCCCTTTATCTATATCTGTATATACATGCCAACATTATCCATTCCATTCAAGAGACTGTAGTCTAGTCCTGGTTTTATCCGGGCAAACTGGGACTTGTAGTTCGGGATTTCCCCATAACAGAGCACTGCAGGTCCCAACAACATAAAATTCGGGACAGCATTAACGTCTCCCAAAAGGAATAGATCATTTTTGCATGCATGTGTTTTTAACTGAATCTAAACGAGTGCGGTTAGTCATTGCAGATTAGAATAGAACATGCCAGCAAATCGTTAATTGGCTACAATTTCAGATTAGTTCTAATATTCGGGGGCTGGGGTGGCATTTCCCTGTTATGACCAACTGTATGTTGATTAGCGTGCTCACTGTGCGGTGACTTCACTCATCTTTTTAATCATGAAAATACCGGTGCTTTCCCGTCAAACAAATGAGACAGGTTGCAAGACAAGTAACCTTAGCAGGATAACAGCCAGATACACTGTTCGCAGCGAATTGGCGCCCAGAAACAAATGCGCCTCTGAAGCAGTGTTCCTGTGCAGAGATGGTGCCGCCGCGGGAAGCACGCCAGGCTCGAGTTTCTCGCGATGTGCAGCTGGCCAACTCTACTCCGATGACACTGCGGGAACATGCAAACAACAGAACTTTCCAGGAGGAGCTGGTGACCCTTGTAACGGGCTTTATAGCGCGGTGGCAGTCAGAGAAGTAGGGTGAGGGGGGTCCTCAACTTCTTACCTGGAAGGGCGTCGATGCCCTCGGGCTCTGCTGCGGTGTCGTTCATGGCAACAGGTCGATGCTGACAGCCCGAGTCGCCCGTAGTCCAGTCCTTTCAGCGCCGTGCTGTGTGTGGGCAGTACCCAGTTTCCGGCTTCACACTGGACAGAGCAGCATTGTTGACTTGCAAGGCAGGCTTGGCGCCAGCAGAGAGCAGCAGCGTGCAATCACTGCTCCACAACGCGGAGCGCCCGTTTTCAAATGTGATATCCTTTTAAGAAATCACGCCTGCGATTTCATAAGACCGCTATTGTTTAGCCAATAGTCTTTTGTTTCAATTGTTAAAGTAAACTGTGTAAATTAGGTGTGCTTGTTGTGATCACCATAAACACCACTCTGACTCCGCCTCTTTTTATGACCCTGCTGTCTAGGAAAGTTGGAGTGGGAGCCAACTTGTGTATTTTGTGGGCTAAGAAATCGAACGGGGCCCCGAGGAGTCGCAAAACAATATTTGGGAGCGGGACTTTAGAAGTGCATGGCAAAACCTAAGAATCACAATTAGTTTAAAGAACCATTAAAAAGTCTGTTGCCATTCTAACGAAAGGACTGGCCTAACAAGTCTGGCATGCAAGGAAGCAGAATCTAATTTAATAGGTGGATTACATGTATTATAATTAATGAACATTGGGAAATACTAAAATAAAAATATTCAAAAATAAGAAAGGAATCAAAATAAAATAGGTCCATGCAGGATCCAATTCCTCAGTTCTTTTGAAGGAAACCCTTGATTATTATGATGCGCTCATTAATTGTAGTAAATCATTCGGATCTATGTGATTAGTGATCATTCTAATTGGAAAACGTCCATGTTGCAATAATCAATTTGTTCTCTGTACTATATTTCCCTTTAGAGTATAACAAAAGTTTTTTATTTTTTTTTTATTTTACATAGTTTATATAAACTTTTGAAATACAAACTTTTGAATTGTAAAACTCTAACTCAAATACTCTCTATCTAAACTAAGCTAAAACTAAATTTACAATAATTAACGGAGGAATAATCGCACAAAGCACCAACACTGTTTACATCTGTACTAGTTCACTACTACATGAGGTCACTTTCATTACTTGACAGCTGATACTGATTCAAGCATCTTTTGCAGTTGTTCTAAGAATCTCATTATAGCTAATGTCAGTGTTTTGCTTTCACTATTGTGCAGTTGACTCCACCACTCTTCTGCGTTATAGGTCTGACATTTGTTCAGTTCTTTCCCTAAGAATTTTTCGCGATAGTCTCTCAATTTATTGCAGAAGAGCACTAGATGTTTTATATTTTCCTCCTTGGTTAAACAGAATCTGCAGGTTGTGTTTCCTAATGGGATCATCCGTCGAATTCTCAGGATTTCCTTAGTTTCAAAAATGTTAAGGCGGAATTTCAAATAAAGCCTTCTCAGACGCTTGCATGGTGCGATAGTCAGATATTTTGGAAGAGTGTTAAGTCTTTTGGCTTCTATTGGAGCGTTTTGCATGGCTTTATGTTTTGCTCTTCGATCACCAGTTTCAATCCAGTCGAGGTTTAGCAGCTTCTTTTTAACTGCATCCGGGTTGTTCCATAATGTTATTTCATCTGTGTCTAACTGGTTTAGGATGTCTTTACATTGTTGTCTCCATTCTAGCAAAGCAGATTTCTTTTGCGACTTCTTATCGATTAATATTTTGAACGGTGGCAAGTCCGCTTCCACATTGGTCTTTCTGAATAATGCTAGCTTATTCCATAATATTCTAGCATTTAGCGTGGAGATCCCCACTTTGTACAGCACGCAAGCTGTTGGAGTGCTTTGCGGAATCTGGAGGATTTTCTTCCAGAAAGACCCCTCGCACCTTGACCAGACTTTTGAGTCACATCCGAACATGTTTTCGGCTCCGTATGTTAGTATTGGAGTGACTTTACTTTGGTAGAATTTTCTTACCGGAATGTAAGAGAATTTCCCATATTTTTTTTGCACTATGATTCCTTGGTGCTGTTAGTTGCTTGCAATTACTTATATGATTTTTCTTCATGGGTTCGTCGTTTATGCTGGAGTTTATGACTGTTCCTAAGTATCTTGTATAAGGGACCTTGGTCAAGTTCTTCATTCCAAGGGCCAAACTTGACCTGCCCTTACTTGTCGTCCTTCCTCGTTTGTTTTCGAGTACTAGAATTTCTGATTTTGCGACATTAATGTCCAGCCCTAGT
The DNA here is from genome assembly GCF_040938575.1 of Ambystoma mexicanum. Classification (NCBI taxonomy): domain Eukaryota; kingdom Metazoa; phylum Chordata; class Amphibia; order Caudata; family Ambystomatidae; genus Ambystoma; species Ambystoma mexicanum. The sequence continues at coordinate 1,088,262,784 of NC_090927.1, read as the reverse complement.
TCTTCGATGAAGGTTTTTAGTGCTGTCAATTTTCTTTCTAGGCCGATGGGGGTCTGATCTAAGATGACCATATCAGCATAAAGGATGTGATTTAGATGGATTCCGTTCACCATTGGTGGGAATGACACCACACTTGATAGAATTGCGCCGACTTCTGATATGTAAAAATTGAAAAGAGTGGCTCCAAGGGGGCACCCTTGCTTCACCCCCCTTTTTGTTGGTATGGGGTTTGTTAAATTACCTGAGTTGTCCAGACAAACTTTTATGTGGGTGCCTGAGTAAAGTTCTTTAATTGCTTGGATTAGGCTGGTATTACATCCTCTTTCCTTAAGTTTTGTCCACAGCGTTTCGCGATCTACACCATCGAAAGCATTTGCCATATCGATGAACGCTAAGTAGACTTTTCTGGCCTGTTCTAATGGTGTCAATCTTAAGCAAATTTAGGATCAAGAGGTTTAGACTACATCCCACTCCTTTAATAAAACCAGATTGGCGCTCATCAAAGATTTCCTGTTTATTTATCCATGTTGACAATTGTGCCAGCAACAAGCTTGCAAAGACTTTCCCTACCACATCGAGTAGGGCTATTGGTCGATAATTTGCAGGCTCAGTACGAATGCCCTTCTTGAATATCGGAACTATGATACCAGTTTTCCAGGTCGACGGAATCCATCCTTCTTTGATTATCAATTGAAATAGGGTATCACAGAATTCGGCCCACTCGTCAATATTAGCTTTCAGGTCGGCGTTAGAGAGGCCATCCGGCCCCGCTGCTCTTGAAGCACTACTTTTTTTGATAGTTGAGCGGATATCCTCTCGATCGATCTTCAGTTCCCGCGGTTGTATTGGATGCAAGATCGGGTTGATTGAGTTTTTCACTTTTTTGAATAGATTTGTAAAGTGCCTCTGCCACTCTTTTTCGGTCACCATATTCGTTAGAATTGCCTTTTCTGGATTAATAGACTCATTTATTATTGTCCAGAACCCTCTTGAATTTTTGTTGTTTAGGGCAGTCAGCATGAACTCTGCGTCTCTCTGCTCCAACAGTGCTCTATGAGTTTTACACCAATTGTTGTATTTGTTTTTCGCCTTCCTCATCAGACTTTTGCGGTCCGGCTCTCTAGATGCTAAAATTCCTCTTATGATCTTCCTGAGGTCTCTTTTTTTTTGTGCGGCCTCAGGGTCATATTGATGCTTTTGGGCGTCGTTCTTTTTTATTTTGTAAATTTCAAGTAGATGATGGTATTCTATTGACTCATTTTGGCAGTTCTCATGTTTCGGTCTCATCAATTCTGTTACTGCTATGATATCCTCATTTCTTATTCGTAGTCTGTTGTGGCCAGGTTCGATCGCAAATTGTTGACTCCATTGTTTGAGAAGTATTAATTTTTTCTTATGCCATTCCATGGATACCACATTGTGGTCATTTTCTTTGGTCTTTGTGATTCTAAGCGCGCCGATTTCTTGAGACAGAGCTTCGGAAACAAAGATATAGTCTATTATAGATTTTTGAGAGCCTCTTTCCCATGTCGGCATCGGAGGGATGTCTCCCCTTATCGTACCATTCAGCATTACTAGGTTTCTGTTTGACATCTCCTCGAGCCATCTTTCCTTTTACGCTTCTCCTTTTGGTTGGCCATTGTCGTTGATTGTTCTACTTCGATCAACTTCATATTGAAATCTCCGCATAGCACAATCTGAGCATTTGGATCCCTTATTAAGATGTTATCAATAGCGTCAAGGAGATCGTCCTCAAATTTTTGGTGGGTTGTCGGAGTTGTATTCCAGTAAATATTTAGTAGATGGAGGGTTTCTATGGACTCCATCGTTTGTTCTACTGGTTCTAGACAAGCTATCTGGAAGTAAGGAGAGATGATCTCAGATGACTTGATTCTTAATCCACAGTTTCTTTTAACGAGGATCAATTGGCCCGACATTGCGCGACCTTTTTTTTTACTAATGGCTGGATTTATGGCGACTTCGAATCCCTCAACACATGGAGTTTTTGCTAACCATGTTTCCTGGAAGCATATTACATCGGCCGTCACTAGTATTTCAGGTGTTGATCTCAAGAGATGAGAAAAACCTCTTGTGTTCCAAGTGGCTACCACGACATAATATCGCTTGGTCTTGGCATTAACTCTTGGTTGAAGGATGTAATGATTTTGCTATCCATGCCCAGTTGTTTCGCTCATCCTCTGTGATATTCATTTCTTCATTCATTTTATCGTCCAATTTTCTGGTCATAACATTCGCTACAGTTATTTTGATTTTTTTTTGTCTTATATCCTCAGTTGAAAACAGTGATCGAGGTTCCGCTTCCTCAAGAGCTGCTATAGCAGCTGTCGTGGCAGCTGGATTCTTTTTCATCAGTGGTCCGCTGGTTGGTGAAGTTTCCTTTCCATTTTTTGCTGGTGAATTTTGGTCCTTGGTTTGTGAAGGCTCCTTATTCGCCAGAGCATTGTCAACCTCATATACTTGGTATCCAACATCTAATAACTGTCTTTTGCACATCATCACAGCTTGGACATCCTTCTTGTCACTGATGTGTAGCAAAACAAATTTTTGATTCATATCAGCAATGATCTCCACTCGTTCAATTTGCGAGCTTTTTAATGTTCTCAACACAGGGATTGTTTGAAATAGCTGTAGAATGATGTTTCTGTTCAACGGAGCATCATTTCTTCTTTGCTCGATTCTTTCCACGAGTATTCTGTATGGCTGAAGTGTGGATGCGGTGTTCGAGGATCAAGGGAAATTGCTGGGATCCTGACAGTCTCGCTCCTTACAATTTTCCGTAGAGAGCTTGTTTGAATTCTCAAGGACCTTCGACTTGTCTTTTCGCGACTCAGCGCTATTTTTGCACTTCAATGGATCTTTGCTTTGGTCGTTAGATGGCTCTTTGGCTTTGCTGGACTTCACTTCCATTTTCTGCAGGCTTATCCCACGTCTCTCTTCTAAGGTGCGTAAGGCTTGGATTTCGACCTCCTTCTCATTTTTACTTGAATTTTGAGGATCATCTTTTTTTGGCGTTGATGGCCATGAGATTACTCTTTTTTCTGTCGGGATCTCCTCACTTTCCTGCACCTCCTTTTGTGATGGCGGCTGTGAAGAGTTTGAGGCACCATCATGTCCAGACAGACTGGCTTTTCTCTCGATTGTTCGCTTCCCTGTGGTCGGGTTGTCCTCATCAGTTTCATCTTCCATGGGACTACTGTAGGTCGATAACAAAATAAAGAATGCAACTCCAAATGCCTGAAACTAATGTTGTTCCAAAAATGGGTATTAATGACTACCTAGTGTCCCAAAGAGATTTTACAGCCCATCAAAGCCCATCAAAGCCCTTCATCACAGTACAAAAATGAGAGTGAGGATCAATAATGAAGGAGACCTATCCAAGGACATAACCACCAAAAAAGGAGTCAAGCAGGGATGCTCTCTTGCTGTCACCCTCTTCAATCTATATATTGTTGATTTACCAGAAGCTCTGAGACATACAAGGCACTTTCCCCAGAAAATTAACAACTGTGAAATCTCGATGATATGCTAAGCGGAACATAGTTCTTGTAGATCAGACTCAAATTGGTCTACAACATTTATTAAATAAACTTGGTCTACAACACTTATTAAATAAACTGCAAGAATATCTGCAGGAGAACCAGCTTGAAATAAACATCAACAAATCCAAAATCCTAACAATAGGAGAAACAGATAAGGCCAGCGATAAGAAATTCAAATGGAAAATTGGAGAGGAGAGTTTGGGAAAAGTAAAAGAGATCCCATTTTTGGGAATACTGTTTAATCAGTCAGTGGCAGAAAGAAATTGGGAACATGAACTCTCGCTAAAAGTAAAAAGGCTACGCTCACAAGGTACAATACTGAACGGGAGATTTGGAAAATTCTCGCTAGCTCCTGTGTGATCATTCTACGTACAGAAGGTGATGCCTACCCTTGTGTATGGTGGAGAAGGAGGTTTGAACTTGCCCTGGAGAATATGGGCAAAACTAGAAGTTTTGGAAACCTATTTTAAATCTCCACAGATGCCTCCCGATCGCTGCCATAAGAGCTGAGCTAGGTTTACAATCCCTTTATTCAGCAGTGAGATGGAAATCAATAGCTCTGCTAAGGAAACTCTCCATAGCTGAACCAGTGATTGGTTATAACATTCTAGCATCACATGAGCACGGAAAAAGTGCAGTCTTACTGAACAGCTGGAAAGACAACTGGACTCAACAACTACACAAACTAAAATCATCAATAGAAGAATTGATCACAAACCCAGACGAGTAAAAGAAAAACTAAAAAAACAGGATTGGATAAGAACAAGGGAATCAAAGCTTGCATCTAAATCTAAAATAAATGCGGCCAACGAACATCGTAAAAGAGACACCATGCCGCAATACTTGATGAAGTTTCCGAGAAAACATCACCGAGAGAGGATGATGCAAATAAGATTAGATGTATATCCTACTAATGAATTTAGGTATAATAGGGGTCAGCGAGGCGTGAACAATGGGATGTGTAGATTCTGCAACAAACAAGGACTCCTGGATACAACAAGACATTTACTATTGGAATGCACCGCAGACGCAGATGAAAGATCATGTTAAAAAAGCTACATGGAACTATTTAAAGTCGAAACAGAAGAGGAATGGTGGAGAGACTTTGTGCAAGGAAGGAATGTGCGTTGTACGTGTGCTGGAAAAACATCTTAGATAAATTAATGAAAGAGCAAGACACACTGTAGGAAAGGTCCAGAGCCAAAAACTCTAAAATGGACATGGGAAAAGAAGCTAAAGGATAGCGACTGTGATGCTAAGGGACTAAAGCAACAAAGGATAAGAAATGGTTGTACATTGTAACAATTGGAAATGTGTAAAAAGTTTTTTGTATAAAACTAGTTCACAATAAAAAAAAAAGAAAAAAAGAAAGAAAAATTAGTGACTACCTCACGTTCATCTTTCTTGGTGTTTTTTTTGCCTGCAGGCGCATATTTCTTTTTGGGAGGTTTCTTGACTTTTTCAGAACTCAGGACAGTCACAGAGTCTTTGTTTCCTTTGTAATCCAGTTCTTTTACACGTGCAAGCATGTGTTCCAGCCTTTTAGCAATGTGCAACACCTCTTCTAGCCTGACATCGCCTTTTGCCCATATTTCCTCTCTAATCTCTGCCCCCTTGACCTTTAGCATGAACTGGTATCTGAGGCATTCATAATAGGATTGACCAACGTTGCATTTATTGGCTAATTCCTTAAGGGCAGTAATAAAGTTCTCGATAGACTCATTGTAATTGTAATTGTTGTTTGTATAGCGCTTATAGACAAGTGAAGTGCTTCTAGGCGGGAAGGGAACATGGGAGTACAGTCGTCATTCTTAGGCCTTGAAGATTCTGAATGATTTACAACAATAGCTAACAGGCTAAGCCAGAGGCAAGTGCAGCACTGGCGGAGGAGCCTGGGACCTTTGAGGCTCTGGAGGTGCACCAGGTGACCAGTCAGCTAACTGAGCAGGTTGGGGAAGAGAAGCAGGGAGGGAAAGAAGTGAGGAGAAGGAGCTTAGCAGGGGAGAGGGAGAGAGAAGGAGGAAGAGAAGAGGTAGGTCTTGAGGAGTTTCCGTAATTTAAGGAGGTCTGGCTCAAGACGGAGTGAGGTAGGTAGGCCGTTCCAGAGGGAGGCACCTGCAGAGGATAAGGATCTACCCCCAACTCTTTGTTTGGCAAAGCGGCTCACCCGCAGAGAGTTGGAGGAGGCAGAGCGGAGGGCTCTTGAAGGAGAGTATTTAGGAAGAGGGCATAGAAGATAGTAAGGTCCCCGGCCCCAGAAAGCCTTGTGGACTATGCAGAGGGACTTGAACTTGATCCTTGCAGCCTCAGGGAACCAGTGGAGTGATTTCAGTGCCAGAGAGATGCGGTCCCTGGGCTTGAGGCCAAGGATAAGTCTTGCGGTTCTGGATAAGTTGCAGAGGTCGGAGAGTAGAAGTAGGAAGATTGAGAAAGACTGTTGCAGTAGTCCAGTCCGGAGAGAACCAGGGCTCTGGGAACAGTGAGCCTCTGGGGAAGGTGAAAAGGAAGAATACTCTGAGGAGGTGCAGCTGGTAGTGAGACTTTTTGGACATGTCAAAGATGTGAGAAGAGAAGGAGAGAGTGGAGTTGAAGATGACCCCCAGGTTTTCTGCCTCACTGGTGGGTGGGGGCGCAGGACCAAGGGAGGCCAGGCAGAGTGAGAGTGGGAAAGTGGGAGCAAGGGTCCCAATGAGGACGATCTCTGTCTTGCTAGCATTAAGGCAGAGACTGTTAGCAGCACACCAGGACTGAATTGCGGACAGACAGCCCGGAATGAGTGAAGAGGAGGAAGATGCAGAAGGTAGCCTGAACAAGAGCTATGTGTCATCCGCATAACACTGAAGGTTGGAGGTGAAGACATAGATTATGTGGGCCAAAGTGGCCATGTAGACATTGAAAAACCAGGGGGATAGATTAGATCCCTGGGGGACACCACAACTAGAGAGAGTGATAGCGGAGAGAAAGGATCCAATTTCCACCTGGCAAAGGTGGTCAGAGAGAAAGGACACAAGCCAAGCCAGGGCCTGATCTGTAAGGCCCAGAGTGTGTCAGACCAGAGGCGAGAATGGATAGAGAGAGCGAGTCGCATAGGTTGCGGAAAGCTCTTGAAGAGTCAGGAGAGTCAAGATGGATGTTAAGATCCCTTAGCAGGAGGAGTTGGGAGGCGGAGGAAAGGAGAGACGATGCCAGGTCAGCCCATTCCGAGAGGAAGAGGGTGGACTGGGCCGACGGCCGATAGAAGGTGGCCATAGTAAGAGAGCAGACAGGAGAGAGCCATGCCAACATCTTTGGCATGTTCTCCGGTACTAAAATGATAGTGTCGAATTATACTTATTTTCTTCTCATAATATTTGTCCATCTTTTTCAAAATGACCTCATGAGGATAAGGGCTATGTACCTCCACACCTTCGCCAGACCCTTGTAAGGGGGTAATACGCTCAGGTAGGCTTTTTAGGATCCGTCTACCCTCATAGGTAGTGCATCAGGAGCACCCTGCAATGTTCTATATTGAAATTCCAGCCATGATGGCAGTGACATAATCCAGAAAGTCGTCCCTTCATGTGTTCCAAGGCTGTCACTCACCGGCAAAAGACGGGTGTTACAGGAATCGGATTGAATTCTTGTCCTGACTTGATAGTAGAGCCCGGGTTAAGGCCTAAACCCGAACCTCCTCTCTGTGAGGGAATTAGCTCTTTTCCATGATGTGTCCCTTTTGCTGATCACTCAACAGCTAAAGGGACCTATCACCTAAAAGAGTGGGGAGCACACACCACCACAAACCCAGCTGAAAAGAAAGGATGAACAGATATGATATGATATGGCATTTATAACGCTGCTATACACAAATGTTTCAAGGCGCGACGAGGCAACGGAGGGGAAAACAGTGGAAGACAGTCAGCGATCCTACTAGGCCAGGTGTCATTCAGATCGCGCAAGTGCGAGGGAAGGGAAAAAAGGGAAGAGTGCCAGGGGGAAGGGAAAGGGGAAAGTGCAGTACATGGGATGGAAGAATAAATACGCTAAATAAAGACGGCCTGATGGTGGCAAGTGCAAGGTAAGAGCAGACATACGTGCTGGGAGGGGGACTGTAGGGATACAGAACCAGTCCCTAAGTGCAGGGAGTTGCCAGGGAGGCAGGGCAGGTGTGCAAAAGGCGGGACCTGGCCCCAAGGTCAGAAAGGGTGGCCATTAAACCAGTGCAGATTTGGCAGGGAGAGAGGCAGAGAAAGCAGAAGCAAAGAGGAAGGTTTTGAGGTGTTTCCGGAACTGGAGATGGTTCTCCTCAAGTTTCAGGGAGGCAGGAAGGCTGTTCCAGAGGGAGGCCCCTGCCAAAGAGAGAGATCGACCACCAGCTCGTTGCTTGGAGAAGCGGCTAACACTGAGGGAGTTGGAGGCAGATGAGCGAACAGATTAATGACCGTAATCGTGAGATGGCTACTATTAAAGGATAAGGTTGTAATATAGCTGTGATATCTAGCCCCTTTACTTTTATGGAGAAAACAGCCCCGTTGGTTCTCTAAAAAGAAACAGGAAGAAGAATGTAGCCAAGAATAAGCACAAGGGGGAGTTGAGGAGTTTGTACAATCCAACAACGAAAGGACACAATAGTAAACAAGGGAAGTTAGTAGGGAAACTAGACCCGGGCGGCACGAGGAGCGCGCTCGTGCCGAGATGGTGCACATGCAGGAGAGCATCCAAATGTGCACATGAGTCCAATAATCCTCCAGTTGTGCAGAAAAACCAGTGTCGGGATGAAGAGGAATGCAGTTCTTAATGTCTGCCCAATAATCACCAGGGAAGGGCTGTGGAGCAGTTCAGTAAACGGGGTGTGGCGTTTGAGGAGTTGTGCTGTAATCAGGGCTAAGGGAAGATTCCCTGCATGTTACCGTGTCCCAGAGAAAGGAAGTACATGACATAACATGTTTTTTTCCCAGTCAGTAAGGCAGGCAATGAACTGGTACACAGGATTTCGTCAGGAAACAGAGCGTAAGCTAATATCAGTCTGTGAACAGGCAGAGAGTCGGTACACAGGAGTTCAGCAGGTAGCAAAGACGAGAGCAAATGGCAGTCCGTGAAAACAGGAAATGGGTCGGTACACAGAAATTCAGCAGGTGACAGAACGTAATCTCAAAGCAGTCCGTGAAAACAACAGCAGAGTTCGGTACACCGGGATATGAAGGTCAGATCGAAGACGAATCTTCAGAATGCCGGAAAGAACTTCAATTGGAAGCAGCATCTCACAATACGCATGCGTTTTTGACCTGAAGGGAACAAGGCTCTATACAGCCATTGGTTGCTCCTGACACATGACCCAGGCATGATGGGGATTGTGGTTCACGGTGATACGAGAGACAGCAGCAACAGCCTATTTCCATGGCAATCTCCAATGCCTAAGGAACAGGGCTGCAAAGCGCCGCCGTCCACATCGGAGGGATATCAGATAGTACAGACAACAAATGTTTTCACCCATCATAGCACACATAACCCAGGCAGCATGTAGAGCATAAAAAAGCCCTACGCAACGGGAGAAGCTTACCAACGTAATGATTCTGGTTGTATTGCAATTGCTTGCATTGTAGAATGACAATAAACCTCCTAAATGCCAAACTGATCAAAATAAAGGAACATAACTGGCATTACATCCACACCCAGTGTTGTATACTGCTTACAGTAAAGACAGGAGTCGAGAAGTCTTTAACGGCGTGTTTATTCTTTCTCAGTTTCATGCATCCATGCACGCAACATGCGTGTCTCAACTATAAAGGCCAACGTGCCTAATGGGGTTCAGGGTAAGCTTCCCTGAAGGCCGTGTGCAGTGTAAGCACTGCAGGCCCCGTTTATGGAGGAGCTGGCGGGACGCACCTTATCGCATCGCTCTCTCCGCTTGTCTGTCCGCGCGCGAAGCCGCGGGGGCGGGCTTCGTCGCGTTGCGAAGTCTCGCGAGAGCAGGAGCTCTCGCGATGCTTCTACACATCTCCCTTTTTCAACCAACAGCAAAATCACTGTAGAACATAGTCATTATATCTCACCGGCCTTCTGTGTTCCCTTCTGGGCCGATCGCCTGTTCCCTGACACTCTTCCTGTTGCACTGGTTCGGTATCTGCTCTCAATGCTTCTGGTTCAACTTCGATTTCCATCCTTTCTCTGTCGTCTCCTACAAGTTCTTGGTCTTCAGCTCTTTCGCAGTCCCTTTCGGTTTCCATTCGAGATCTCTCCTGTGTACTCGCCTTCTCCCGAGTCTTCTGGTACAGTGCAACTCTTTCAATGTTCCATGCGCGTCCATCTTCTGTGCGGACGTGATTTGTTCCCCTGTGAATCACTTCGATGGGTCGGCTATAGCGAGACCCCGCGACCTGATCTTTCTGGGGTAGTTTGATTTTAACCAAATCTCCTTTCCCTATGTCGGATGCTTGCTTTGTCCTTCTTCTCTGATCACTCCATGACTTCATGCGTGTTTTACTGCTTTCAATTCTCCACACTACTTCTGACATGTCGACTGCTTCGTCCTCTCGTACCTTTGACAACCATGGTGGAATCTGCGTGGATGCCGCACTCCTCCCTCTCAACATTTTGAACGGAGTTATTTAGGTGATCCCATTTGGAGTGAGTCTGTGAGCCGCTATGGCCTCCTTGGTGATTTTGAGAGGGTCCTTACCCGAAGCGGTTGCCAGTTGAATTGCGCCCTTTATGAATCGGTTTGCCCTCTCCACGAGCCCATTGGCCTGGGGGTGATATAGGGCCGCTTTCTTTTGTTTGATGTGGTTTCTTTTCAAGAACTCCTCCATGTCCTTAGAAACCAGTTGCACCCCATTGTCGGTGACTACTTCTCTGGGGAGACCTTCCCTCTGAAAGTTTTCTGTAAGTACTTCTATGACTGTTTGGGTAGTTATGTTCGGGACAAACTCCGCCTCCACCCACTTGGATAGGTAGTCCACCATTACTATTCCGTATCGATGTTCAGGTGCCATGGCTTCCAACGGCCCTATGAAGTCGATGCCCACTTTGGACCACACCGCTTCTGGTATTTCTGTGGGTATCAGGGGTGCTTGGCGGACCTTAAGTCTCTTGTCACTATTTAGACATTCATGGCAACGCTCTATCATGGACCGTATTTCCTGGTCCATGGATGGCCACCAGTAGGCCTCTCTCACCCTGCGGCGCGTCATTGTGTTTCCCAAATGGCCCGCGTGGGCTCTACAGAGGATGGTCCTTCTCATTCCTGCGGGGGGATAATCTGATCGGTTTACATGATTATCCCTTCCGTTTCAGACAGCTCATCCGACACTTTCCAATAGGGCCTCATGCCCTCGGGCAGCGTTTTTTCACTTGGCCAGCCTTCTTTTATCCATTTGCGAATCATGGCCATGGTGGGGTCTTTTCCATCTTCTTCCTCCCAATGTCTCTCACTGAGTTCTAGGTAACCAGGTGCCCTCAAGTCTGTGATGGATGCAACTATGCATTCTCCTTTCAAGAATGTGGTGGCTTTTTCTTTACACTCTGGTAGTCTCGACATGCAGTCAGCTTGCGAATTTTTCCAACCTGAGATGTGCTGGACCTCAAACGTGTACTCCTGCAGCTTGGCCGCGCTGCGTGCTATCTGGGTGTGGATACTTTAGTGCCTCCCGGGCTAAGCATATGAATGAGGGGCTTGTGATCAGTCAGCAGCTTGAATTTCGTGCCCCAAAACTATGTCCGGAAATGTTCCACCGCCCATGCACAGGCCAACATTTCTTTTTCTATGGTGGAATAGTTCTGTTCTGCCTCTGATAAGGCCTTCGAGGCAAATGCCACCACATGTTCCGTGTCACCTTTCTTTTGTGTTAAGACCGCTCCTAGTCCATATGCACTGGCATCTGTGGTGACAACTGTTTCCCACAACGGATTGAATGGCTGGAGGCAGGGTGCATCAACGATATGTTGCTTTATCTTCTCCACCGCGGTCTTCTGGGGTTCTTGCCATGTAAACTCCGATCCCTTTCTGAGTAATTCGCGGAGAGGTGCAGTGGTCTCCGAGAATTTGGGTATGAACTTAGCATAATACTCGGCTAGTCCAAGAAATGACCTCACTTCCTCTTTACTGGTGGGTTCCGGCGCTTTGACAATGGCTTTCATGAGATTCTGTTTGGGACTGATACCTTTTTCCGAAATTTTATATCCCAAGTACTCTACTTCCTTCACCTTGAATAGACACTTTTCATGCCGTAGTCGCACCCCTGCTTCTTGTAACTTGTTTAGAACTGTCCTCAGCGTGGCATCGTGCGCCTGCTCATCCGCTGCATACACTAGGATGTCATCCTGGAAGTATACCACATTTTGAACCTTCCGTAGCAGGACATCCATCATTCGTTGGAAAGCCGATGCCGCTGATGACAGTCCAAATGGCATTTTGGTGAATTGGTATGTCCCAAAGGGGGTGATGAATGCTGTGAGGGGTTTCGACTCTTCATGCAGTTGAATTTGGTGATATGCATTTCTCATGTCCAATTTTGAAAATAATTTTGCTTCTTTCATTAGGAGAATGAGTTCGTTGATGCTTGGAAGGGGATAATTATCAGTGACCACTTCCAGGTTCAAACTGCGCAGGTCTATGCACACCCTTAGTTCCTGTGACTGGGGCTTCTTTATCAGCACGACCGGGCTCAGCCATTCGGATGCTTCAATTTCTTCAATGACCCCTTCCATTTTCATCTTTTCTAACTGGTTCTTAAAGGTGTCCCTTGCTGTAGCTGGTACCGGCCTCACACGGTGCTTTACTGGGACAGCGTTTCTTTTGAGCACAATTCTGTGTAGAAAACCTTTGATGTGCCCCGGCTCCTCCGAGAAAAGTGTTGGGTAATCGCTTTTGACAACGTGTCCACTCGTCACCCTGACCGATAAAACCTGATCTTCTGTGCTGGGATCCAGTCTGATTTTTAGCTTGTCCTGGTCATCCCAACCCAACACCGCTGGACCTTCGTGACTGAAGTACACCCTGGTTGTGGTTTCCCTTCCTTTAAATTCTACTTTGCCCTTGATATATCCCAGCAGCTCGACTGACGCCCCTCCGAACACAGTGGGTTTGTGCCTCGTGGTTAGTACTTGCACCTTCTCCTTACCCACCATTTCCTTGTAGGTCCGAAGGGGTATGATCGTTAGATCAGAACCTGAGTCTGCCATGACCCTCGTTTCCCTGCCATCGATTTTGATCGTGCAGTGGGGCTTCTCTCTTCTTGCTCTAGTGCTGTTCACCATGATGACGGTGGGCCTTCCTTCATCTTCTGAGGAAGATTCTTTCTCCGCATTGCGATCTGCGTCGAGACTGGAGACCTTCTTGTTTCTCCACCGACACACTATAGAGAAGTGGCCAATTCGTTTGCAGATAGAGCACTCTTTGTCTCTGGCTGGGCACTCCCTGTCGAACGCTAGATGCTTCGTGCTGGTGCACCTGTGGCACTTGAGGGGTTCTCTCCTGTTCCCTCTTCCTTCTCTCATGTCCATTGTTGGCCTTTCTTTTTTTGTATGGAAACTCACGGTTTGTATCTCAGCGGGACCCTGGGCTCCTGTAAGCTCCTTTCGTCTTCCAGCCGTTTCCTCAACTGCCCTGGCGATCTCTATTGCTTTTTCCAATTGCAGTTCCTTTTCCACGATGAATTTATCCTGGACTTTGCGACTGTTAGTGTGCACCACCAACATGTCACATATGAGACTCTCTGCATTGTTGCCAAAACTGCACAGCGCGGCTAGTTCCCTCAGTTTTGTGACATAATCGTCCACTGGTTCAGACATCTCTTGCTTTCGGGTGTAAAACCTTATCCTATGGAGCACTGTGTTCTCCTTACTGGCAAATCTTTTTATGATTCTCCTGACCGCCTCCTTAAAAACATCATCATTATCGCCCGCCACCGGTATGGGGGTGAGACTCTCGAACGCTCTTTGACCTTCAACTCCCAGGGCATTAAGTAGCATGGCCCTGCGCCTTGCCGCTGAGAACCCTGCTCCTCCTAGAGCTTCCACATATGTTGTGAACAGGGGCTGCCATTGTGGCCATGGGATGGCAGGCCTACCTGGAGTTTGTAGAAAGGGTGGCGGTGGCGTTGCGCCTTGCATGATTCTCCGTGGGTTCTGGTGATGATCCTCGTCGCCAATTTATGTTGTATACTGCTTACAGTAAAGACAGGAGTCGAGAAGTCTTTAATGGCGTGTTTATTCTTTCTCAGTTTCATGCATCCATGCACGCAACATGCGTGTCTCAACTATAAAGGCCAACGTGCCTAATGGGGCTCAGGGTAAGCTTCCCTGAAGTCCGTGTGCAGTGTAAGCACTGCAGGCCCCGTTTATGGAGGAGCTGGCGGGACGCACCTTATCGCGTCGCTCTCTCCGCGCGCGAAGCCGCGGGGGCGGGCTTCGTCGCGTTGCGAAGTCTCGCGAGAGCAGGAGCTCTCGCGATGCTTCTACACCCAGGCTTCTCTGAAGCGACGCATGTGTATACTGAGCATAACGATCCAATAAGGGAATCTAAAGCACCTCCGAAGAGAAATAGTAGTTCAGGGATGTTGCTACGCTCCCGGTCCGCAGCCCGCGTGAGAGCGGAGAGTCCTTTCCTCTTGAGTGGCATGAAGCGGAGTGCCATAGCAGTGACGCGACAAGGGGAAACCGTTGCTCCTGCAAATGGGCTGTGACAACCCAGCACACCAGAAGAGCACTGGGGCGAGACAACCTGAAAAATCACCAAGCCTTTTATACTATTGCTTGGAACCTTGGGTGGTTCCATGTTTCCCAGGAAACCAAATAACTTGTTATGCTGATACTGGACGGCAACAAGATGAACAAATACACAACTGAAATAATGCACCTTTTAAACATGTTTACTATGACAGTTAAGTACAAACTTATTAATAAATGTACATTTTTCACAGTGACAGTTAATATACAAGTTATCAATAATTTACATTACACATTAATACCCAATTGGACTAAAGCCAGATGAAGTGGTTAGTAAAAGCAAAGGCTGGGACTGGAGCATCGTGCCCCCAGTGATATGGAGTCGTATTTTATACATATCAGTGCAGACCACATTTGTCACACCTCAATAATGTGATCTGCATGCACACAAATGTTTTTATTCATTTATTTATTGCGCATTTGTAAGGCACTTATACATCAAGGAAATTGTGTTTCAAAGTGCCCACAGGGCAACAGAGAGGGAACGTGGGAAAGAAAAGTAAATATAACAATGAAAGATAGAGGCGGAACTACTACGCCTTTTGAGCATTCAGACCGTGCAACTGCAGAGCGAGAGAAGGGAAGAGGAAATGGAAGTGCTAGGGTGTAAGCAGCTGTAAAGTGATTTGGTGAGAGTGGTCAGCTGCCAATAAACACGTACGTGCACGCCTGTGGTGGCATAGGCCAGTGGGTGCCAAGGCAAGTGCTGGGAGCGGGCAAGGGTTGGAAGAGGCAGAGGCTTAAGGAGATTGGGTGTGTGAGGCCAGGACCCAGGAGGATACATAAGGTCCCTGGTCACCAATCTCAGCAACTGTGTGGTTTAGCAGGGGAGGAAGGGAAGGAGGAGGTAAAAAGGAAGGTCTTGAGTAGCTTCCGGAATTTGTGGAGATCCGGTTCAAGACGAAGAGGAACAGGGAGGCAGTTCCATAGGAGGGAGTCAACTGAGGAAAGAGATCTGCCACCTGTTTACTGTTTAGCGAAGCGCTTGACACACAGAGAGTTGGTGCCGGAGGAACATGAAGATCTGGAGGGAGAGTATTAAGTGAGAGGCAGTTGTAGATAGCTTGGTCCTCGGCCCCAGACAGCGTTATGGACGATGCAGAGGGATTTGAATTTGATCCTTGCAGGAACTTGGAGCCACTGGAGATGTTTTAATGCTGGAGAGATACGGTCCCTGGGCTTGAGGCCAAGGATATGTCTTGCAACCCCATTCTGGATTAGTTGGAGGGGTCGTAAAGAACAACAGGGTAGAGTGAGGAAAAGGCTATTTCAGTAGTCTAGCTTAGAGAGAACCAGAGCTCTAGAGACATTGAGCTTCGGGGGGAAGGTGAGGAAAGGAAGAATTCCTTTGAGGAGGTGGAGTTGAAAGTGGGCCTTCTTGGCAAGGTCTTGAATGTGAGGGAGGAAGGAGAGAGAGGAGTCGAAGATGACTCCTAGGTTTCTGGCTTCAGATGAAGGAGAGGGGGGAGAGTCCCCAGAAGATGGCTAGAGTGAAGGGAAGAAAGCGGGAGCAGGAGTCCCAATAGGAAGGATCTCAGTGTTGCTGGCATTGAGGCAGAGGTCATTGGAAGTACACCAGGACTGGATGGCAGATAGGCATGATGGAGGAAGTAAGGAGAGGATCAGAAGGAAGTTTGAAGAAAAGTTGTGTCATCTGCATAACACTGAAAGTTGGGGGAGAAGGTACTGATGAGGTGTGCAAGCAGAGCAAACTAGGTGTTGAAAAGTCAGGGAGAAAGGTTGGAGCCCTGGGGGACGCCGCAGGTGGGGATAGAAGTGGGGGAGGAGAAAGAGCCCAGGATAACCTGGGAAGGACGGTCGTTAAGGAGGGAGGTCAGCCAGTCCAGTGCCCGCTCAAATACCTAAGGTATCATGGAGCCATTTTATGAGGATGGAGTGGTTGACCATATCAAATGCAGAGGAGAGATCAAGTAGAATGAGAACAGCTGGAGAGTTGGAGTCAATGGATGCAAGCAGTTCCTTGCGGGTGTTCAGAAGAGCTGTTTCCGTGCCTCTGGATGCTCGGAACCCAGATTGATGGTTGTGTAGGCAACCAACACGTTCAGTGTGCTGGGTCAGTTGGGGGAGGGCCAGCTTCTCCAAGAGTTTTCCAAGGAAGGGTGTGATAGATATGAGGTGATAGTTGGCTGTGCAAGACGGATCTGGAGAAGGTTTTTTCAGGAGGGGCGCACACGGTAGTGCTTGAGGGAGTAGGGGAAAGATCCAGTAGCAAAAGAGTGGTTGCAGAAATCAGCAAGTTCAGGGGAAAGTGAGGCAATATTGTCCTTAATGGTTCTGGAGGAGCAGGGGGAGACCTGTTTGGAGGAGACCTTAAAGGAGCGGACAATTCTTGTGACCTCATCAGGTGTGATAGGAGAGAAGCAGGAGAGAAAGGCAGAGGGGGCATGG
Source organism: Ambystoma mexicanum (assembly GCF_040938575.1). NCBI lineage: Eukaryota > Metazoa > Chordata > Amphibia > Caudata > Ambystomatidae > Ambystoma > Ambystoma mexicanum. Next base: position 1,088,246,114 of record NC_090927.1, on the reverse strand, counting down.
AAGGCTATAGGAGGCAGGGGTTGGGGTAAGGGAAGGGAGAGAGGGATGCAAGGGTGCTCAGGATGTCCTGTATTTTTGCAGTGACGTGTGTGGCCTTGCAGAGGGCCTGGAAGGGAAGAGGTGAGGAGGAGACCATGGAAGTGTTGGCTAGTTCCTTGCAGATTTTAAATTTGATGCAATTGGACACTTTTTGAAATGTGCTGGGTAGCACACCTTTTGAAGTTGGCTGTGCAAGCCCTTGGTTTGGTGGGGATTGGATTGGGATGAAACCTAACCTTTAACCTCTTCCCTTCCTTACATCATCCTTGTTGGCTTACCCTTTATAACAGCTTAATTTATTTTACCTCATAAGTAACATATATAATTAGCACATTTGTCCCTGGCATTGGGCAGCCTATTTATCTAGACCTTTTAACAAGACACTGCCCATTCATTGGGAGGACCCATGGTCAACCGTGCCAACAATATTCTTACGATAGTCCAAGCACATCTGAAGCCCCTCACGCACCCATACTTTACATTTACATATATGTTTGATATACAGCAATCTCCACATATCAAACACTGGTTTACACACACTCACATGCTACAAACCTATTAAAATAAATACCCTCTCACTAATTGTCACCTTTGGACTTCATGCTCATCCTTCCAAGGTTCCCTCACTGCTCCTTCCTGTTTCCTCCTCCTTTCAAATCTTATCCTCCTGGCCCAACCTAAGCATCACATTGGTTTCCCACCCACAACTACTTCAACTTCATTATTTCTCTTACCCCTCCACATGTGCTATCCCTCTTCCTCTACCCTAGTCATGTCTTCCTTCCTAATAGACCATTTTGACTCTCGCCAGCCTTATCTCTCAGTGATGGCTATCAATGAATCACAGATTCCCCACATGATACCGGAACTCTTTCTGCACCACACACCTACTCCTACTCTCCTTGTCCCAATAAAATAGCCAGAGAGGTTGGATAATGGCCAACAAAGCAAGACCATTGTCTCCTTTCTTCTCCTCTGTTTTAATCCTCTCTTCCTCTGACTATATAGCTTCACAACTTCTTCCAACAACCTCACTCTCTATCGGCATCACACACAGACCCCCAAACCTCTTCTTCCCTGATCGTGACATCTTACAAATATTTCTACAAATTGTAGTTCTAGCTATACTAATGAGAGGCTTCGACCTCCCAAATTTAACAAAATCCTGCATTCTTCATCTTCACTCCAGACTCTCTGACCACTCTCTTGTCACTCTCCATAAGCAGCTGACTCACATTCATGGCAACTCACTCGACCTCCTTCCTCCATCACCTTCTCTGTCCTCTTCATCAATCACTGTCCTTCTGACCTATAAGATCGGCGGGCATCCACCTCCGCTCTCACCCTAGGCGCGGTGCCTGCAACATATGCAAGGTAAGGGAGACATGCACCTGTAATCATGCCAGTAGTTTATCGTACAGTTGAATAAGTATGGAGTTTGACATGGCCGTACATTCCCAAAGTACCTCATATTGCCTTTGGTTCTTGTCTGCTCACGCCCATATGTTACAGCACGTTTCAAAGGAATTGATATAATATGATAGTTTATTTATATAGCGCCTATACACAATGGCCCTCATTACGACCCTGGCGGAAAGTGACTGACCGGACCGCCACAGCGTAAATAGCGTTTCCGCCATTGCACGATGGAGCAAAGTGCGGCCCATTCCGACCCATCGGGCACGAGCACCACGGCATGGCGGAAGTGCAAAGTCCGCGATGGCGGAAATGACCCCAAAACGGCCCACACCGCCGCCGTACGGCGCCCTAGGTGCAATACCGCCACCCATCTTAGCGGACACCGCAGTGAGCGCCAACCGGAAAGTACGGTGACCGGAAATATACAGAAACGGAAGTAAAAACATGGGCCCGGAACGGGAAACAACACGCCGTACACCTATAAAACCACAAAATCCACACAACCACTAAAAACACTACCCTGAGACACATCCCAACCCGTCATCCACCCTAGCGAAACCAAGAAAAATGGGAAAAGTAGCGAAGAAAGCGTGCGACCGCAAGCGGCAGGTCCACTTCTCCCGTGAGGAACTCACCGTGCTTACAGAGACCCTCCAGGAGAATGCCGCCGCCGTCTTCTCCACGCAAATGACCAGGACGGCACTTGCGAACAAGAAGGCCATATGGGCCCTGGTGGCACAGCGGGTAAGTGCGGTGGGGACCGCACCCCGCAACCCACAGCAATGCAGAAAGGGATGGGACGACCTGCGGATACGCGTCCGTAGCATACTTTCTGCCAACCGCAACATTGCCACAGCCACCGGGGGAGGATCGGAATCACCCATCAAGTTGACCCCCTGGGAAGAAATCTGTGCCTCCACCATTGGAATGGAGAGCACAGAGGGAGTCGGAGGGATGGAGAAAGGAGTGCAGACATCCGAAGAATCAGGTAGGTGTCCCAAATAAAACAATGCCAAAACCACAATGTCCAATCATGTGAATCACATGTGTCCACATAGCGCAACAGCAACACATGGCCAGGAGAACGTCCACACACATTGGCCTGATAGCGCACTTTAAAACTCACAATAAATACATAAATAATTAAAAACCCCAAAAACACCCACTACACGTGCAGCAGGCACACCCTAACTGCAGGCTGCCAAACAACTGCACCCTCACTCCACACACAAATGAAAGCACCTCCAAGGCCCCGACCCAAATCACCCTCAGGTACCACCCCAATGCATGTGATACATTGCCATTCCAATTCCCACAGACCCATTAATAACGCTCGCCCTCCTTTACTCCACCACAGGGTCCGATCCAAACGACGAGCTCCAGGACACCCCTACCAGCACACCTGCAAAGAGGGCCAAGACCAACGGCCAAAGACCCTCCACCTCAGCTGCACGCATCAAGACACGGCAGCAGCACAAATCAGGTGGCAGCACAGAGGAGGGAACATCAACAGGCACCCCAGCAGCCAGCATGCCCACAACAGCAGCACCACAGGTCCCCCCAATGGATGCCACAGAAGGCACTGCCTCTGGTGGCAGCAGCACCATAGGTGACACCCCATTAATGGCAGCATGCTCCGACACAGAAGACGGGGATGTCGAAGTCAGATCCATCCATGACCTGTCCCAATCCCCCTGTCTGTCCCATCCCGTACACCATGAGGATACCACGCAGGGGCACCCACAAGACGACGACTGGCCATCCCCCACAAGCCCTGTGGCAGGGCAACATGAGGCGAACAGCCACTCTGTGACACCACCGCAAATGGCCATGGCCCAGCAGAGGCAACAGTCCCTCGACCAGTTAATCGTGCAACAGCAGCAACTGGCCACGCTCCTCAAGGACCATGCCGATGAATGGGGGGGCACTAAGGCAGACATAGAAACATCAACTGAGACACTTAGGGCAGAAATGGAGAGAAGTACAGAGACACTAAGGGCACAAATGGAGAGTAGCACCGAGTGCCTGAGAGTACAAATGGAGAGTAGCACCGAGAGCCTGAGAGTCCAAATGGAGAGTAGCACCGAGAGCCTGAGAGTCCAAATGGAGAGAAGCACCGAGAGCCTGAGGGGGGAACTGCATGCGACGTCCAAAGACGTATGTGCCGAACTTGCCGCAGTCCGCCGTGTGCTCACTGAGCTCTCACAAACCCTTAGGGACATGCATGGACGTGAGCAGGCAGAGACATCATCCGTTGCAAGTTCCGTCCAGGGCAGCCCCCAACGTAGATCTGGGAGAAACCTGCGCTCCACAGGCAGGGGTGCCCCTGATACCCGCAGAGGGGGCTTGCAATAGCGACTGCCCACTGACAATGAGCATCTTTGGACACTGGTGTTCGGGGGGGAGGTAGGAGGGTGGAGGGGGTGTGTTGGGCTCACTTGGGTGGCGGGTCGATAGGGTGTTCAACATGATATCACATATGCCATAAACAATGCACGATCAACCAATGAGATGTGTGGACAATGATCTTTGTGTACTAGGCCATCATAGGCGTACAGTCCATATTGTGCATGTACCAGACACACACAGTGCCACGAGTCCCGTGTCCATGTATCAGCCACCAGGCGTGAGTGCTAGAAGCATGCATCAATGAGATGCTGACGAATGTCACGGCCCTCCTGTGCCTCGCGGACTCCTTGAGGTGCTGCCACATCCCCACCCTCATCATGACCATCTTCAGGTGCTTGCAGTTCTGCGTCAGGGGGCATGGGCACATTTCTACGTACGCACATGTTGTGTAGCATGACACATGCCATCACCATCTTTGCAACCTTCTCATGGCGGTACAGGAGTGCCCCGCCAGACCTGCTGAGGCACCGGAAACGAGTCTTCAGTAGGCCGAATGCCTGTTCAATGACTACACGGGTACGTGAGTGGGCATGGTTGTAGTCCTCCTCATGCTGGTCCCGTGGGTTCCGGACTGGTGTGAGGAGCCATCTCTTCAGTGGATATCCAGCATCACCTGTATGTGGACGATAAACGAATTATGTGGAATGCCATTGCTACGTACGCACCTCCCCCCCACCCTTCCTGCCAGGTCATTGCCGCATCACATACCCCACATCATCATGCATGAAATGAGACTCACCGAGTAGCCAGGATCTGTACCCTGCGTGTCGCTCCATGTAGCGTGGTATTGTTGAGTTCCTCAAGACCATAGAATCATGGGTTGATCCAGGGAATCGGGCACAACAATGTGTAATGATCCTGTTGGAGTCACACACCATTTGTACATTCAGAGAATGAAATTGTTTTCGGTTGCGGTACTGGGCCTCCATGGCATGTGGGACGACCAATTCCACATGGGTGCAGTCGATGGCACCAAGGCAACCCGGTATGCCGCCAAGTGCATGGAATCCCACTTTTGTGTTGGTAATTTCCTGCTCCGAGCGTGGTAGAGAGATGAAGTCGTCTGCGTGCTGCAGGAGGGCATCGAGCACTTGCAATAGTGTCCGTGAGAACAGTGGCTGAGAAATGCCATGCAACTGTCCGACTGTGTGCTGGTAGGTGCCTGTGGCCAGGAAGTGGAGTACAGACACCACCTTCAGTAGGGGTGGGATGGCGGTTGGGCTATCTATCATGCTGACAAGGTCAGCCTGTGTCATGTCCACAATGGCGGCTATGGTGTCCCGGTCCAAACGGTAGAGGGTGTGGATCTGCTCATCAGTGAGGTTGAACGGATGTGCTCGGAGGCGTGGGATTGCGGGCTGCCTGCGTGGTGGTAGTGGCTGTGCTGGCGGCCCTTGCTGGCCCTGCCTTGCCCTCCTCCTCCTCCTGCGTCTCCTCCGTGCGGCCGGTTGTAGTTGGTGTTCGTCTTCTTCTTGGAGTTGGAGTACTTGCAGTGCTATCAGGTCCCCCAGGGCCAACATCGCGAGTCCTGCCGGTAGCATTTCGGAGTGGGTGTGGTTGTGGGAGGAGACTGGGTGTGCAATTTATGTGTTTTCAGGCTGTATGGCCTCCACCTGTGGTGATTCATTCCACCTGTGCAAGTTGCTCTCCCCTTTGGCCGAGCACGTCCCGCACACAACGCTGCAATTCGAGGAATGGCATCTTGCTATTGCAATCATGTATTTGTACCCGATGGCCGTGTAACATTGGTTGATATGTTCATTCGGCTATGGTCCCATTGTTTCACATACAATCTTTGCAGTCGCGAACAGACTTGTGAAGGGTCAGTGGAACGTAGTACTCGAGTAACGGTGGACCCTCATGCATCACTGTACCGAGTTGCAACGACGGGCGGGGCGTCCCATTTGTGAGTGAAGGCAGTTGCCATTTTCACACACAGCCGCACTAGATGGATTAATTTGTGATTTCAAGCGGCCACAGATGCCTTTTCGACGTGATGTTGCAAATGAGGAATTCGAAGGGCGGCGCTTTCGGTTATCAGCTAGCGGCGAGGAGATGCCCACAGGTCTGACTGCAAATATAACGTTCTATTGTTCAATGTCCTTGGGACAGGGGCCATGGCGAGGATGCATGATTGATTTGAATAGTTTGGGATGCGCAATAGCGAAGTGGACGATGAGGCCGGACGTTCCCAAATACATGTTACTTCACAACACTGGAATTACGGGCTGGGGCACAGTGGATTTTGCAGGCTGCATAACGCACAGACTCAATGGAATTCTCACATGTTATGTGAGTATGGAAACAGGCGTTTTCATTACGGGATGAGGGAATGATGAATGGATGCATGGGCAGATGATTTGATACAGTGTTTGCCATGTACAGGGCTTCTTGGAATCTGTCCGCCTCCCCTGCGCTATGTGATGCAGGGCTGCCATAGTGGGACCATCGTCTATCTGGCCTTGTTGAGCCCTCCCTGTCTCGACGCGCCCTCAGACACTTGTGTCCATGCACGTTACCAATCCCATCTGATGGATTCTGTTTTCACAGACGCATGCACAGGTACACTCGTTTGTGATGGTGTTTACACCTCGATATAGATAGTTATGAGTCGCAAGTGGTTTTGGGGTGGTGATGATCCTTTGGAGTGGGCTAGCATGCATATGGCTGTGGATTTAGTGTGATCATTGAAGTGAGTTGTTCGAATGTAGTTCTGATGGCCATTCTGTTCTTTTTCTTTTCTTTTGGTTGACAGGTATCTCCTCCCCTTTTGCCACTGCCATCTGTATGCCACTCCTGCAGATGGCTTTTACTCCCGACACCTGCTGCTTCGTGTTAATCAGTGGAGCAGCATTACGATCTTATGGGACGATCGCCAATGGGCCACATGCCCTTACGCAGTACTAGTGGCTCGGAGCAACATTTCGGCCTTTCAGCTGGACTAGTGCCTCCCCATTGGGACGGCCCTGCGGTTCTGTGCGCTTCCATGTTGCCTTTTCGTACGAGAATGTGGCTCTGTGTACCATGAAGGAACAGGGCGTCACACAAGAAGTAGCTGGTCATTTCTTGCGGATGCAGCCCACAATGGTGAAATGTGTTTTGGAGTTCATGGCCTAATGGCTGTATGGGCTTGGTGAATTTGTTGTGCATTAAATTTCTATTCTGATATGGGCCGTGTAGCGTTCTTCTTTGCAAGTGATGTGGCATATTCCTATTTGGGGAGCGATGTATTGTGAGGAGATCTGCATTGGGTTCCAGCTTCGGAGTATAGTTGCGTGGTACTGTGCTGGGCGCGTTTGCCTACGAAGCCCAGTGAGGTCAGGGATGAGGGCTGCCAATATGACTGTTTGAATGATGTCATGCTCAGGGGCGGGGGATTAGGTTTTGTGTAACAGATGCCGGTCAGCCAGGTGGACTGGTGGAATGATGTGATTTTCGGAATATTGCTGGTCACAGGTGCCTGTGTTTGCCTGCGTTTCTTGGTGGGGGACTGTGGTCATGTCCATTGGAATGGCTTCTGTATTCGTGCCATCTGTGCCCTGCGGCTCCCATTGGCCCCTCTTGAGATTCTTTTGTTCGTTGGCATGCATGGGTGACTTGTACATTTCACTGGTTGCATTGTGACTTCATTGCACCTACGGGGAGTTGTACTATGTGGCCAGGGAGCGGTGTACAGGCACTCAGTGGGGCCGTTTACGGTTGATTCGCGATGCCGTACTTCTCACCATGGCGGAATGGTACTTTCCGCCGTGCTTGGTGGCGTTAGGTACATGTCCGCTAGGGTCGGAATTCGCGTACCCTTGCGCCATGGTGGTATTTACGGTTTGGCATGGCGCGCGCGCGCGCGTACTTGGTGCAGTTAGCGTTGGCGTTCACTACGGTGTCGCTAATGGCACCGTACTTTGCGGTGACGGGTCACAGTCGCACCGAGCGCTATTCGATGGCGGTATTGCATTTCCGCCATCGTTTTTCGATTCCCGCCAGGGTCGTAATGAGGGCCAATGTGTTTCAAAGTGCTTCAAGGCAAGGGAGGGAACAAGCGAAAATACAATGACATTCTTACAGGCCATGAACAGTAAGGATGTGAAATTAACTCTTGTACTCGGCCTGACGACATTTCAGATAGTGCAAGAGCTAAGACATAGATAAAGAAGGGAGGGGGAGTGTGGGAAGGAAATGGAAACAGCAGGCGACTACCGTGCTAGGCCTGACAACATTTCTGGTAGAGCCGTGAACTGGATATTCCCAGCCCTTTAAGATGAGTAGCAATACCCTGGAGATGGATGGGGATGCAGATTTTAATCATACATCAATGATCGAAACGACTCCGGTAGTTTAGCAAAAGGATAACTGTTTTATTATCAAGTGTCTAAAACAGGGAGTACAACGAACATCAACGAACTCGCTCGATCCTCTTACTCAAAGCATTTAGAAAAAACAGACCTCTTATACAGAAAGTTTCCTCATCAATGACGTTAACCTACATATTACTAACGTCATTCTATGTGGCAAACTACACAAAATGATGGACAGTAGTGATAGGCTCTCAATGAATCATCTAGGTACATATTCTATATTAGTATGGGACAGTGAATGAATGTGATAGGCTACTTAACATCAGGTAGGGCAACTAAACCCTGCCCTAAAATGACCACTATGAACGTCACTAAATGTACAACGTCCCATTGGTTACACAAACTATAGGTCCCTTAATCACAGGGTCCCCTACAATTGGTTAGCTTCTAACCTCCGTCAGTACTTTTCCACCTATGTCTAGCAGCATGCAGTCTGGCCGTCCAGGTGCTGGTGACCTCGCCTTAACCATTGCTTCCCACCAATTAGCATACTAATTCATCATCACCACAGTGGTCTACTGTCAATTAGGGCTTTGAAGCTCTGCCTTGAGAGTGTTCTTAGCTCTGAGAAATTCAGGGAGTGAAAGCACGGTCTGCCCTCATGCGTAGGTGTGACCATCTCGTTTGTCCAGCTTCATCCTTCGACGTGAGTGGAGACCATGGAATCGAGCCTTTCGTGCATTTAAATACTATTTTCTAATAGACCTTTGACGTCTTTATTGTTCTGTTCATGCCTTCTGAACAGGAGTTCTGTTCTTTCACACGATTTGTATCCAATGTCAGTTTGCTGCGGTTTGATACGACCATGGCTTCTTTAGCTCATCCAACTTTGCTTTCTGAGATTCATTTTGTTATTCATGCTGCTTTTTAACTACGACACACTGAAAATTAGGCCTTCTTATTGACGTCCAGCACTGCTATAATGCGTAGTGGAAACATCCATCCTTTACTTGATCATCTTGCATATCTGTATATATTGGCACTTGCCGCTATCTATTCACTATAAAGCTAGCCTCAAGATTACTTTGTCTGCTTGCGTTTCTTGCATCTGTACAGGTGCAAAATAACTTGATATCTTCATTTTTCTGTGGCATAAGTTTCTTCACCTTGATCCCAAGATGTCACTTATCCTCGATACTTGCTTGATGCCTTATAGAATATCTTCATTCTCTTATATCTCTGCATCCTCTATGTACGTCAGCTCGACCCAGTGTGATGTCACCATTCACTCTTCCCGTTTATCTGCTCTGCTTCTTCAGGAATCTCATTTAAATGACTGTCATACTTCCTTGAATGCATGTATGGCTTCCCCAATGGGAATCTTGCTTGTAGGATTTTCTTGGGTATTGGGATTCTTACTGGTACTGCACGGTTTTCATACTCTGACCTTTGTCATTTTAACTGCTCCGTGTAAGTCATATACTCTGGTTTAAAACATATAGGCAATATAGGCGACGTGGTTGAGGTGGGGTACATGGCTCCTCCTCTACACTCCCCCCTCTGGCTGATTCATAGACCACTCTCACATCTTACTTCAGATCCAGGCATCCTCTTCTGAAAAAGAGCTTCTTAGGGATCCATATATTTATGACTCCCTTCTGGCAACCTGCTGATTTGACATGCTCGTCTTTGTTCCATGACATGAGTTGGCATTGCCCACTTGGACTGCAATAGACCCATATTCTCACATATTTCTTATGATTCTTCGGATACAGGTACTTTGTTCCCTCAGGTGCATGGATACTGGCCTTCACAAAGTCTCTGATTTCTTCATTTATCAGGTCTTTGGCCTTCCATTCTGATTCAACATGAATCATGATCTTCATCCATATTGCTTTCTTAGCTGTCTTCCTGCATTGCAAGATTATTCACTTGATCAAACAGAATCCAAGCAATATCATCACTATTAGGGCTGCAAGGAAATTGAAAATGTCTGCCATCCATTGTGGGATCCAAGAGTAGAGTGATCCAAACCAGCTGTCATCAGCAATATCTTCAACTTCTTCTATCATCTGGCCATGTAGCTACGTCAGCATGTCTATTGCTTCTGTCAAGGTTCCGTTCTCATCATCGTGAGAAGGTATGAACATGCAGCATGACTCTCCAATTTTTGCACAAACACCTCCATCCATAGCTGTGATCATGTCCAAAACAAATCTATTCTGGAGAGTCATCAGTTTTATGGCTCTCATCTCCACTCTGATTGCATTGAATCCTTTCATAGTCATGTTGATTGTCTGTAGGAATTCCCATCTGGGTATCTGCAGCCATTTGGTATTTGCTCCAACCTGGATTCACGGCATGAAAATCAGCGTCAACACTGAAGAAGTCTGGCTGAACAGTCTGTGCTCATATGGAATAGCATCAAAAGCTTTCATTGACTTTGTTGAGAAATAGTTTTCTCTCTTCGTTCTTCTCATCAGCTCCACAGATCTCTTCATCCTTAGGTGAGCATCTGCTTTCGGGAAACTGTCAAGATTCAGATCACCTTTTGGAATCACCAATGCCGGAACATGAACATTCACTATTGAACAAAGTCCTCCCCAATTCACTGGCAGCTTTATATAAGCTCTGGATCCACAGGCCCAGTAGTGATCCATTATCACTGCTGTCCCAATCTTCATTCCTGGTACATCAAAGATTCATCCACAATTCTGATTTTCTCCCATTTTTCTTGGGACATTATTCCTGAAGCACAATTTTGCACTCTCCAACGGGACAACCTGCAAGATTCCTCCTCCATCTTCGACCCAAGTCAGTAGCTTGGCAAGTTTCGGCCATAACGACTTGCAACCCTTCTGTGCGAAGACAATGGCAGGTTGGTAACAACCAATGGCCACCCAAGCTCTGCAGATTACCATTCCTTCTTCCCATCCGTCTGGTGATAACACTTATGCCCAGATCTGCATTTGACGTCTGTTCTTCCATCTACGAATTTCTTCTGCAGATTTTCCTGGACTGTCAAGTTTCTTGTTCACTTCCCATCTGATTCCAGCTCCTTTCTCTCCAGGCTTTTCATATCTGATCACATGATTCTTGGTGTGTTCTCTGTCTCTTGTCTTTATATCGTGCACATAATCATCTTCATCTAGGTCTGTTCATTCAGTTGCCCATTTGAGATAGGCATCCCAGCCCATGAACTGGCCTCTGGTTCTGCAAAGTGCTACGTGTGACATGCAATGTGCTGCCTGGACATCTATTTCAATGGCTATGAAGATCTTGGACTTCCCCATACTGTAAGGCAGGAGTGCGCACACAAAGCATTCCTCCTCCGAGGTTCTTCTTCCGACTTCCTTCATATGTTGGTACCATATGTTGTTTCCCAAGTGTGCTGTACTATCCAGGTAATCATTCAGCTCAAAATCCTCCTCCTTGGTACTTTTCTAAGGTCTCATTCTTCTCTCGTGATCTAATCATTTCACAAAGTACTTCAGCATAACTCTTCCTCATGGGATCAATCCTAGGAACATTGACTAATGGTCTGGGCACATTCATCTGTGCTACTTGAGTAGAAGAAAGTTCAACAGGCTTCATTCTCTCAGCATATCTTTTAGGCATGAAAAAGTCTTGCAAAATCTCCATGGTGGACTTTCATTTAGGAACTAACCTGGGATAATTTATCACAGGATCAGGTGTGCTTGTATGCACTATCTGTGTAGGAAAAAGGTCTAAAAGTTTCTTTCTATCCTGGATTTTCTGTTTGGTCCTCGCAAAGGTTGGCTATATGGAATCTACTATAACCTCTCTACGCGACCCTCCCCCAAAAGGTAACTTAGACCTGTCTAATTCAGGAGTAGGAACATTCAAGTGTACTCCTGTAGCAGATTCACTTCCCAGCAAACATTGTTTCTGTCTCTCTTGCAAAGCCTGTCTCTGATGTCCAAAAAGAATTTCTACAACACGTCTTGCATGTGAATGACTGTTAGTAACACTTCTCTCAGACTCAAGCAATTGATCATCTTTCTTCGGAACAGGAATGACTACATAGGGTCTCGGCTGCCTAGTAGTTGCCACGATTATACCTTCCTCTGCGCAGGAAGATTCACAGGAGTCTTAGCTCCATGTACGTCTATATAGTACGACGTGCGTACTGTGAGTGAAAGCAGCACAATTATGAACAAAATGCAAAAGTAGATTATGCATAAGTACGAAATCCTGCAGCATTTACTTTGTGAACAACGTGGGCGCCCCTCAGCATCCGGCATAACGATGCTACTACTAAGAATACCCATCTTTATTGCCTAAGGAAGGAAAAACCAAACTTTAATACTGCAACATCATGTACTGCTTCTGGAAACTGTTGACTTGACTTTGCACTTTGCTCTTGATCAGCTGTCGTCTTACTGAATCAATAAGAACAAGACTTTAAACATCCCTCTCTGTATCAGTCTTTATCAGATGAAATGCAAATGTCTCCACAGCATGAAGAAGAAAATGAATTCACCAAATGTGCTCTAGACGTTTTCTCCAGAAAAGTTTCTTTTTACAATGTTCTCATCTGCCTCAGCTGTCTAGATAAGTTCAATGATGTATACTAGTTCCCAGTCTATGCCTCAAATCTGCTTCAGACCAGACGACATGATGAATTTCTTTCAGCATGAAACAAAAGTCTTTCTTTACCAGCAACACTCGATCTGTCCCTCGAATTAAAGTTTTACTCTGACCTCAGAGTTCCCTCGGAATATGCGTTCACTTGAGTTATGATGTCCCTCAAGATCTCATTCAGTGCTGCATTATTTCTCGGGTCCTTTAAGTATGACCTGACATCTGTGTGTCTATTGACAAGCTGTGGGCATTCTTCAATTAGATAGTAGAAAACAAGGCCAACCAGTCTGTGTGCATTATCCGCTGATAGGGGCATTTGCGCTGTCCCCACTCTACTCTGGAAGCTGCAAAACCTGCTTGATAATTGCTGTGAGTAGTCTCCTTACAATGGGACCATTTTTAGGATCTTGCACGAAAATATGAATACTAGTAGCTCTCCCCACGATAGCCGGATAAGAGCGCAAAATAAAGAGAAGAATTTCAAATATGATCCTTAAAACGTTGTCATTGGGTAACACCATGGGCAAATCCAAACAGGAACTCAGTGTGAAACGAATCAGGGTACTGCACCATCTTCCAATTGTCAAAAATAAACTCAGAATTTGGCATATTTGTCTTCTTACAGTCCAAAGTTTAACAAGCTCCTGTGGCTTAAGAACCAAGCTCTTTCCTTAACTCTGCAATGACTGCACATAGTATTTGAAAACAAGCCACAGGCCAATGAACTCTTTGTCTTTCACTTGACAGCTTCTGCGTCCTTCTTCCTCGTCATAGATCCCATCTGCATGTGCTCTGGTTTTTCCCCGATGCCTGTGCTTGCTTCTGGTAGGGGTGGGGGCAGAAGGGTTTCTCCAGCATAAGCTTTGACGTTGCCTAGGAAAGTCCAAGCAGGCCTGCCCTGCACTTTGACAGCAGACGGCGTGACGTCCTCCACAATGAAAGGACCGTTAAAGCGGGGTTCGTCCCACTTCTTTCATTGTGTGGTTGCGGATTAGCACTGCATCTCCGGGGAAAAGTTGGGGAACACTTAATTCTTGAGATTCACTTGTTGAAACATCTCCTTCTGTGTTTTGCACTGCCCCACACCTTTTTTGACATAGCTGACCTGAAATGACAGAGATACTTGAAGTCATACAATTCAAATAGTCACGTAGCTCCAATCCTAATACTTCTGCAGTTGGCTGAGCAACACTTCTAACTCTAGATGGAGGTGTGAGGGATGTTCTCATTCGTCTACCTGTCACTATCTCGTGGGGGCTGAGATGGTGATCAGAACCTGGTTGGTTTCTCAATGCATATAATGCCAGTGGTAGGCAATGCAACCACCCTTTCTTTAAGGTAAGCTTCAACGTGGCTATTCTTTCTTTAAGCAAACCGTTGAGCCGTCCGCAAATCCCATTTTCTTGTGGATGACAAGCCGAGGAAAACTTGTGCTTTAAACCAAGCAACAAGCATATCTGTTCAAATATCTGATTCACAAAATGAGGACCATTATCTGACTTCATTACTTCACACACTCCCCATATAGGAAATACTTCCCGTACTAAGAATTTTGCTGCACAAGTAGAGTCTGGGCGTGTACACGGACCAGCCTCTATCCATCTTGAAAAGGGACAAACTACTACAATCATGTATCTATATCCATTACATACTTGCACCATGTCAACATAGTCGATATGCAAATGCTGAAAAGGCCCATTCGGTCTCGGTATAACTCTCCTAAATGTGCACAGTGTATGCCCAGCTGTGAATTTCTGACACACTATACAATTCACTACATAGAATGCAACATGCTCTACCAGATTGGGTACGAGCCAATCCTCAGCAATAGTTGCAGCTAGATTCTCCCTAGTTGTGTGCATGGGGTAGTGTAGCTGTTCCAGCGCCACCCTTAATAAGGCTACAGGCATCACCGGTTTACCAGTGCTGTCTTGTCACCACAATGCTTCAGAGGGGTTTAAAGAACACCCTCTTTGCGTCCACAAATTCTTTTCCTTTTGAGGTGCTTCCCCCTGGACCTCCACTAGCTGTGTTTTTGACAGGTTATTATAACCTTCAGATACACTCATCATAACAACCATGCTTTCATTCACATCAGGCGTTTCGACATTCATCATCATTTTGTCTGCAATTGCTACGCGCTTGGCCTCATCGTCTGCTGCTTGATTTCCACGTGAGATAAAATCTGCCCTTTCGGTGTGAGCTGCGCATTTAACGACTGCTATGCCCACTGGGAGTTGTAGTGCTTAATAAGTTTGTCTAATAAGGCGGCGTGCTGCACTGTCGTGCCGTCCGCTCGGAGGTAGTCCCTCCTCTTCCAACGTGCTAATCCTGCATTGACGTCACATAGACAGAGTTACTGTACACTGTTACATCCTGGTCTGTGTGATTCTCGAGCGAGATTATCAACGCCAATAATTCTGCAGCCTGTACTGAATAAGTACCTGAAATTCCCCATCAGCCGTGTGCTTCACCACAGCGACACCTGTATATCTTTGTCCGTCATTTCGATCGATCCTTGAAGAACCGTCAATGAAAACAATCTCTCCCCCTGCTAAAGCGTTCTCTTTTATCCTAGGGATTTCATCATAGAACTCTTCATAGTATGCATAATCGTGTACAGGCTCTCCTTCTGTCATTGGCTCAGCTACGAACATGGCAGGATCCACTATTTTGCATCAGACAATTTTAATCGCTGGACTTGATATAACCACCTCATAGACAGAAGCCCTTTGAGATGTCAACGTGCCTTTCGGTTTCTCTAGAATAGCAAACAATGCATGCTCGGCAAATAACGTTATGGAACATCCCATCACTATGCTTGCAGCTTTCTCTATAGCGAACGGGGCGGCTGCTAAAGATTGTTTGCACAGAAAATGACCTCTCATTACTGGGTCTAAAATCCCACTGCAATATGCAAGGGGCTTGTACCCCAGTGTGGATCTCTGTGTGAGGACTGCTGTCATAACAGTGCCATCTGTATGCAAAAATAAATAGAATTCCTCGGCATAATTAGGAATCCCTAGAACTGGAGCTGTGCAAATTGCTTTTTTCTGTTCGTCAAACCCTTCTTCCATTTCCTTAGTCCACACGATTCTTTCCTGCGTTGCCTGTGCTTTCTTTAAAGCCTGCAATAAAGGCCTTATATATGAGCTATAGTCAAAGACCCATGCTCTGAACTAGTTACATAATCCCAGAAACCTCTGCATGTGCTTTATCGTCTGTGGCTTTACTGTCTTAAAAATAACCTTCTTTGCTTGCATGTGAAATCAACTGGCCTATGTACAACTCTTCCTGTTGACAATATTGTAACTTCTCTTTGTCAACTTTATATCCTTTGTCAGCAAGTGTAATCATTAGCTGAACAGAATCGCATCCCCACTCTTTCTCTGAGGTGCTGCAAATTAAAATGTCATCTACGAATTGCAGCACAACGCTTTCTAAATCAATATTGCTTAAGTCCATCTGTAGGACTCTATTGAAAATCGATGGAGCACAATACCCTTGTGGTAAACAAGTGCTTTTCAGGCGAGTTTGTCTGAACGTAAATGACGTCAGATCCTGAGTCTTTATGCAATAGGATTGAGAAAAATGCATTTTTCAAATCAATCACAGTGAAATATCGTGCCTCAAGAGGTATATTACATAAAATCGTAGCCGGATTGGGAACTAGAGGGAACTCGGCCTCTACAATCTGGTTTATCGGGCGTAAATCTTGAATTAAATGCCACGACCCCCCCTTAGATTTTTTGATAGGGTACACTGCAGTATTGCATGCTGATTCTGACGTCACTAAGATGCCCTTGTCCATCATGGCGGAAATTGTCTTAAAAATACCTTAATCTGCCTCTCGAGACATGGGATACTGTCGTGCTCGAGGTAAAACTGCTCCTGGTTTCAAATTAATCTTCACTTCTCCAACCCACTTCTGCAGGCCTTTGTCATAGGGGCCTGTAGACCATAATGAAACTGGCACTTGTGCCATATCCCCATCAAAATACTCAGGACGTTTTTGTGCTATCATCATTTTCTGAGATAGTTCTCTTCTCATTACTCTCACCCAATAAATGACACTCATTTTAAATACTACTTCATCATCAGATGGATGATCTCTAAATAGATCTTTATCAGTGACATCAGTCAATCCACAACCTTCCCAGATGGCGATTACTACACACCATTGTCTGCCTTCATCATCATTTCCATAAAGCAAAGCCATGTTTCCTTGCACTATGGCTGCTTACAGCTCTAAGGGAAAAACTCGTCCCTCTTCTTCAAGCATAGGTATCCTTAGTCTAAACAAAAATTCATCAGGTATTCTCATTGTTCTGCCTACTAGGCCAGGTGGCCATTTCAATAGGATACGCACACCATAATGAAAAACCTCTGGTCCTAAAGGTATTATTCTCATGGCTGTTTGTCCTGCAAATGCCATGATAAATTCACTCACGTTTAAATAATGCATTCCTGGTGTTGAGCACACTATGCCTTCGTCAGTAAACAAAATTGTCATATTCAACTTTGTCATTAGATCTCGACCCAATATATTGACAGGCGTCTGCCTCGAATATAGCAATGGCACCGACATGTCACACTCTCCTATAGAGACTGGTAATTCTTTAGTGAAAGAAACTCTGCTTGTAGCTCCTGTGAAACCTTGAGTATTCATGGTATTGCCAGACATCGAAAACTTTCCCTCTCGTATACATGAGCGTGTTGCACCCGTGTCTACTAAAAACAAAAATGTTTCGCCTCCTTTACTGAGGTCTACCCTTGATTCCTCATGAGGATTCGGCGTCACGGAGAGTATTGAACACATCAAGTCTGCCAGTATGCTGTCCTATTGTGTGTACAGCCTCATTCCATTACCTGTAAAAGGATTCCCTCCATCAACAGTGACACCCCCTATCCTAGGAGTCATTAGCTGTCCTGTACTCGTGTTTTGCTGAATCTACATAGGTGACTGCTGTGATTGCCTTTGTGGCGGATTAACTGCTGCCTGCTGCTTTTGCAAATTTTGCTGCACTCTCAGCGCTTGTGTCTGTTGCATTGTTTGATTCTGAGCAAATCCGTCCCCACTTTGCTGTGAATACACAGGCGGGTTTGACATCCCCCCTTTTGAAAAGTGGATGTTCTGCACGACCCCTTGACTTCTACACATGCGAGCAAGATGACCTCTCATTCCACATGTCCAACATATAGGCAGACGTCTCCTAACCTGCCTATCCTGTATATTTTGATTATCGTTCTGCGTGTTCTGAAACCCACCTTGGTTCGTTTGAAAGCTTCCCTGATTATTCTGCCAATTCCCTTTGTCATTCTGCCAGCCTCTTCCTCGATATCCTCCTGGTCCCTGTGGAGCAAACCCATTATTACCTTGATCAAACTGCCTTTGATTATTAATCAGAAGCATGTTCGTTGTCTGCTGTGAGCTTGAGCCATCTACACTAGTCAGCCTTGGCCCTTCAATGGCATAATTGGACAATTTTTTCTGTACTAGCTTTGCCACTTCGCCTTTCCTGACATCGTCTTTCTTATGATTCTTTTCCTGCAGGAGTCTGCAATAATGCACAATGGTCAGCTGAATCTCTGACCACAGTTTTGCCTCCACTAATTTCTTGAGCTGCTTCTGCACTTGTTCTGGCAGCCCTTGACATAATATATGATAGAATCCCGGTATAGATTTTCCCCAAGCTTTACGTGTTTCCAAGGCCCATGCCTCCTGAACATTTTGAATGTAAACAAGCGGATCATCTCCTTCCTGCATCTTTTTCGTCATTATAGCTCCCATATCAGACGTGTTCAGATACAGCACCCTTAGCGCTTTCCATACTGCCGCTCTGCACTTATTGAACAGTGCTCCATCATGAGCAGTGTTAACTGTAGTAACACCAGCATATCCTGCCCTCGACCAAACATCATCAGCTCTCTCCCAAAGTATGGCGATTAGGAGGCCCTTAGTGTTCCCTATAGCCAATGTGTTTCCTCCCGTCATCTTTTCTAACTCATGTATCCATTTTCAGACGCCGGAAGTCGAACTCGGGAGTTTAAACCTTAAATTATCTTTGTCCATCTGGGGCCATGGTATATACTGAGGTCTGGCTCCCCCTTTCTCTAACAAGGGAAACTGTGACGCTCCAAGCTCGCTCTCATTTCTCAACATTTGTCTATCCACTGCAGGGACAATATTCCCACAAGGCCTTCTTCCTGGCAATGACCTCAGTCTGCTCACATATGGTGGCGATTCCCCCCTCTCACCATGGAGTTGCTCTTTAGGTCGGTCTGACTGTGTCAATGGTTCTGACGCCCTAGGTATAGGTGCGCTTACATCTGACCATCTTACTTCTTTATCCACTGGAAAGCATCCCTCAGGACCACATGCTTCCCCTCTCTCTTCCCTATGGAAGAGGTCTCTGTCTTCGTCTGACATTTCGTGTGCCCAACTCGTGCAACTTCTCTCCTCTTCATCTCTGCTCAGAGTCAGTCTATCTAAAGACAGCTCCTTATGCCTGTCATGGCCACTGGCCCAAGAACACAGACCCTGGGGGTAGGGGCAAGGAGTAACACAGATCTTATTCATCCCTTTGGGACAATCAAGCACAGGGGACCCAGCTGGACTCAGTCCGTTCGCCTTTGGTTCCAGGCTCATGAACAAATGTACACTGAGACGTTTATTTGGTGCAGGAGTGCTTTATTCATGAACACAGGAACTTTCACGTGCATTCGGTTTGGGCATAGCTGCTAGGAACTGGGTTACACGTGCAGCATCATCTAGGAGTGGCAGGGTGTGGCCGGTAAGCCAGAGCTAGTGGGTGTGGCTCGGAACTCGACTATATAAGCCCACCCACCCTTCATGCGAACGCTTCGCGTTATTCTGCACTTGCATGCAGCGTAACGCTCACTGGCGCCTGACTGCAGACCCACCTCTTGGACTCCAGCTTCATACTTACCTACCTGTTCTTGCCTGCACGCGTCTCTTGTCGAACCTGGCATCCAGCATTCCAGCTTCAGCCCTTCCGGAAAAGCCGAAATCTTGACCTTGACACTGCAGCACGACGCGCTCCTCATTCACGAAGACGGCACCTGCAAGAAATACGAAAGACAAGGTTAGACATTAAAGGCATTCAGTTTAAGTTCGTGCCGCCATCTAACCTCGCGCTTAACCTTAAACCACTACTTACCTGTTGTTGGACCATCGCGGATCCTCTCCTCTTCCATCCGGCTTCGCCTCGTGCTCAAAGGCCGCTGCTGGGCCGCAATTCGACCTATAGGAAGAAATCAGAAGAGAGGCATTAACAATACAAAACATTTCAACAGCGAGAAGAGACAATAGAACAGAAAGACACTTACCATAAGAAGTGTCATAGTCGCAGCTGGACTGGGCTACCACGTACGAGAGGCCAGTGAAGGAACTCGGTCCCATCAAGAAGCACCCCTGCAGAGAGTAGCACAACGGAGAGCTCATTATCATTAATCAACAGGTTTGGGAAGAAGGGTTTGAGAGAGACAACAGTCACAGCGTAGCATCCTCATGTTCTCCCATATTCACTCAGGAGCAGTGTCACCAATTGTCGCAGCCCACAGCATATTTGCAGAGGAAGAAGCCTGATAGGGGTGATCCACTTCCAGGGAGGGCTGCAACCGTGCCCCAACATCCCCGCAGAGACCAGGTGAGCGTAACAGAACGCGAAGCCTCTACAAATCTCTGCCTGGGTGTTATGGAAACTTCAGAGACAGACCAGTTGGTCCAATTACTGGGAGAACTACGGGCTGAAGTTCATGCCTCGAGCCAGGAAACCAGTGCCTTGAGGAGGGACCTCATTGTGACTCGAGAGCGCACTGACGACTTGGCAAAACAGATACTTCAGGCACAAGCTAGCCAGGTTCCATTGCTTGGGTTTGCCCATCCTCCCACACCACAGCAATCAACACCAGTTCAGGTGGTTCTTCCAGGGGCAGTACCACTGGCCCTGCCCGAATGCTTTACCGGCGACCCTAATAAGTATGCTATATTCATGAACCAATGCCACCTTCATTTTTTGTGCAGGCCTGGGGCTTTTCTTAACGATCAAGCCAGGGTCGCATTTGTACTCTCATATTTAGGAGGCAGCGCAGCGGACTGGTCAATACCATTGATAAACCAAGATGATCCTTTGCTTCGGGACTTTGGGGGTTTTCAGCATGAAATTGAAAAATTGTTTGCGTGACATACTCAAGGACAAGCTCTGGACAACTAATTATTGTCACTCAGACAGGGAAATCAAGACCTATTAACCTATATCACAACTTTCAATCGTCTCATAGCCCAGACAAACTGGCCTGAAGAAAAGAGGACTATGCTCTTCTATCGAGGGCTGCATGAAGAACTTAAGGGCGTTTTGGCTCAAGTTGTGAACCCCCTGAAGCATGTTCGGAATACATCAACTTGACAGTGCAGCTCGATCACAGGTTGCAGGATTGAAAAACGAACCGAACAAAGGCTGAAGGACGGTCGGTCTACGTGCGACCCCTTGAAAATCAAGCCAAATCACACGAACAGCCGGAACCAATGCAAATCGGGGGATTACGGAGTCCCCTGACCAAGGCAGAAAGGGAAAAAAGAAGACAGCAACAACTCTGCTTATACTGTGGTAAAGCAGGTAACTTCCTCTGAGAATGCCTGGCGAAGCCACCCAGAAGATTAGTCGGAGCAACGAACAAAGAAGAAAAGGAACAGGACTCTGGAAACTCCAACGCCCAGCAAACGTAGGGGTCCACTTGTCGAGCGAAAAGAAGGCATCTGTGCAGACCTCACATCTAGTCATCCCGGTACTTTTGGTAAACCCCAAACAACCGTCAAAAATACATGCCTTGGAGGCATACATTGACAGTGGAGCTGTGGGAAACTACATGGACCAGGATCTGGCTATTCGAATAGGCCTTTCTCTCCGCCAGAAGCTGAAATCAGAAAAACGTCACAGCAGAGGATGGATCGCAGCTATCATCCGGCCCATTGACGCAGTATACCGAAAAAGTCTTGCTTCTGTGTCAGGGTGGTCATCAAGAAGGCATTACCTTCGATCTCATCGGTGGTCCTCAGTTCCTGATGATATTAGGAATGCCTTGGCTGGAGACCCACAACCCTAGGATCGACTGGCGAAAACGAGTTATGACCTTTCCTCAAGACTGCACTGATACCTGTTACAACAAAGAAATCATTTTGGGTCTCACTGGTTCTTTTCCACCTGAATATCTGGATTACCAGGATGTTTTTTAGAAAAAGCAAGCAAACATCCTGCCGCCGCACAGGCCTTACGATTGTCAAATTGATCTCGTGCCCGGAGCCCAGATTCCCTGCACTCCTAACCGAGCTGGGAAATCAACATCTAAAAACGTACCTGGATCAATATCTAGCTAATGGCTTCATTCGTCCGTCCAAGTCCCCTGCCTCCTCGGCCCTCTTTTTTGTGCTCAAAAAGGAGAGTGACTTAAGAACCTGTATTGACTTTAGAGCACTTAATCAGATCACGTTAAAAAACAGATATCCATTACCACTTATTCCAGAGCTCTTGGATCAGGTAAAAAATGCTCAGATTTACACAAAACTGGTTCTACGAGGGGCCTATCATCTTGTGAGAGTCAAAAAAGGGGACGAGTGGAAGACGGCCTTCCGCACAAAATATGGCCTGTTTGAATACCAGGTTATGTTGTTTGGGCTATGCAATGCCCCCGCAGCGTTCCAATTTTTCATGAATGACGTACTCCGTGAATTATTGGACGTTTGCGCTCTTGTATATATTGATGACATTGTCATTTATTCAACTTCCAAGGAGGATCATGTCGGTCATGTCCGGGCGGTTTTAGAGAAGCTTCGACAACATCAGCTGTATGCTAAATTGGAGAAATGTTTCTTCCATGTGACAGAGGTGGAATTTCTCGACTTTATGCTCACACCACAAGGCGTTCATATGGACACACGCAAGGTAGACGCTATACTCCAATGGCCCTCTCCAACATCCACAAAAGGGGTACAAAGTGTGCTCGGATTCGCCAACTTTTATCGTAGATTTATTCCCGGGTTCTCTCAAATTGTACAGTCAATTACCTCTCTGCTGAGAAAAAACAAGAAATTCCAGGGTCAACAGAAGCAGAGGAGGCCTTCCAGAAGCTGAAACTAGCATTCACATCAGCACAAGTTCTTCGACACCCTCGACCAGACCAACCATACGTAGTCGAAACAGATGCCTCCAACGTAGCAATGGGAGCAGTATTATCGCAACAGGATCCCGAAACAGGACAGTTACATCCCGTGGCATTCTGGTCCTGTAAATTTTCAGCTCTCGAGTTGAACTATGCAATCACGGATAAAGAGTTGCTAGCGATTAAAGCAGCATTCAAAGCATGGAGGCATTATCTTCTAGACATACAGTCACCGTCATCATGGATCACCGCAATTTACAATACTTAAAGACCGATAAAGCCCAATCATCGCGCCAACTTCGTTGGGCTCTCTTCTCTGCGGAATACAATTTTATCATCACCTATATACCTGGAGTACGCAATGGAAAGGCAGATGCCCTATCACGCATGAGTGAGGGAAAAGAAGCTTTTGCCACATCAGACCCCGTGGCCATCATTCCTGAAAAACGAATCCGAAAAACGAATTGTCGCAACCACTTGCTTGGACGACTTGAAATCCGATCTGCAATCTCAGATGAATCAATCAATGCAACAGGAATGGCTATCAAAGGGAGACCAATACACCATTGAAAACAATCTACCGTACTTTCACGGGCGACTGTACATCTCGGATAAAAAACAGCAAAATCAGATTATAGCAAACTATCATGACTCATTAGTGGAAGGACATCCAGGAATCGCCAAGACTCAGGCTAAAGTAAGGAAAAACTACTGGTGGCCAACTTGGAGGAAAGACATAGCTCAGTTTATCACAACCTGTGGTGTCTGCGCACAACACAAGTCTCAGAAGCAAAACCCAGCCGGTTTACTGCGTCCTTTGATGGTACCACCAGCACCTTGGCATACACTGTCAATGGATTTTATCACCGACCTTCCTCCCTGCAATGGATATAACACCATCTTGGTTGTTGTAGATTTGTTCTCCAAAATGGCCCATTTCATCCCTTTGAAAGGACTCCCAACTGCTTCTGCTCTCGCTACCGTGTTCTTGATACAGATTGTCCGACTACATGGATTCCCATCGATATTAATATCAGACTGTGGAACTCAGTTTGTCTCAGCACTCTGGAGAAGGTGTTGCAAAATCGCCAAGATCGACCTTCGGTTGTCCACAAGTCATCATCCCCAAACCGATGGCCAGACCGAATGGACCAACTAAACATTGGAACAGTACTTAAGGTGTATGTTGCAACCAACCGAAGATACCTGGAAGAACATACTTTGGCTGGCCGAATATGCCTACAACAATTCCATCCATACTAGTACTGGGCAAATTCCAATCTATACGATGTACGGTCGACAATCTACGGACATCTGTTTTTGACTCACTTGATGCATTGGAAATGCCAGCAGTAACGACCTTACATAAAACCATCACTCGGGTTCTTAAAGAGGCAGCAGAACATTTGACCAAAACTAAAGAAAAGCAGAAACAGTTTGCAGATCGACACCGGAAGGAAGCTCCACATTATCAGGTCGCGGACAAGGTGTGGTTAGCATCTAAAAATATTTCTCTGAAATTACCACGAGCCTTCCGTCCCAGGTACCTGGGACCCTATCTCATCAAAGCCGTAATCAACCCTGCTGCCATGAAATTGGAACTACCATCTCATATGCGAATCCACCCGGTATTCCATGTCTCGCTCCTGAAACCAGTGAACAGGGCTGGACTGCCCCACCGGGACACCGGGACATCCCCCGGTAGGCCTCTGGCCTGTAGGGCCTCTTTTTGAGCGGAAGGATACATGTGTTACACATCGCGTGACTCCGCCTGGGTGGTTTGCCTTGAATTGGCTGCCACCACTGACCTAGGCTGAGGCACCGTCATTTTTTTTTTTTCCCAGGCAGCATCTGGGCTGGGCCCGCACCTGCGCAGGGCCCCCTGCGCTGGGCAACAGATTGGAACCGCACGTGCCCTGCAGAGGCACCGTCATTTTTTTTTTCTTCCCAGCAGCTGGCCTGGGCCGGGCCCGCCCCTGCGCAGGGCCTCCTGGGCTGGACACCAGATTAGAACCGCACGTGCCCTGCCTGCAGCCCAGCCTGCTGCACAGAGTGCACACATTAGCAGGCAATGCAGGCAGGCAACTGGTCCGGACTGCATGAGGTCCGGCAATGGCAAGCCACAAGATCGATCGATTGTCAGGTAAGAAGCGAGACACACACTGCACGTTGATGATATGTATCTCGACTCGAGATATATATCATCAACGTGCAGTGTGAGATTGTCAGTAAAGTTAACTTGCTGCGCTGCCTGGCCAGCCTTCAAATAATTCCCCAGAGCCCTGTTATTGGGCCGTAGACAAAACCGACTCTGCAGACTCCCAAATCCTGGATAATTATGGGATGCATGTTTGCAATTGCAGCTCAGTAATAAGCTGCACTTGACTTCCAGTGTCTGACATGTAGCAAGCAGCAGGGACCTTCTCCCTGGGGGACCGTCACCCTCCTCACTAAACGCCCACACTCTGCCGCTGGAGCACATACTAGGCTGTCTTTGCACCAGACTGGAGAATGAATGACTGACTCAAGATCATAGCGCTGTGAGTCGCATTATTCTGGCCTGCCTTCTGAAATCCAGTACACTCACTTGCCATGTGTGTAGATGTGGCGGAGGTCAGGACCCGCCTGGCGGAGCGCTGGCACAGTGTGTGTGTGGGGGCTGGGGGGGTCCTGAAAATTTACTTTCTTGTGGGAATGGCCACGGAAGCTGGCAGAGGGTGGAAGTAGGGTGATGTGTTGCAGACATATAAAAGGACCGTTGTCAGCCTCCAACAAGTTTGTATTTCATCTTAAAAATTATATAATGCTCAAATGATGTAATGCTCTCTAATGCATTGCCTTTCGTGGTGCAGTACACAGCACCCTTTCTTGACACACTGCAGCTGTGGGTGCATTCTGAAGGTCGGAGGGCGTGAAGCAGGCATCTGCGTGCCAGATCTAGCATAAGGCCTTGGATTTCCACGTAGCCTGTGAGCCAGAATGCCCTGGGGTGAAATTGTATGACCTTTGGCAGAGCATGTGGGTTCCTTGTCCAGCAGCACGGGGAGCTGTAGAGGAAACTGTGGCATTAAATGCAACAGCTCGTTTAACCGGAGATAAATCCTTTTCTATTGATGCTCGTAAGGCTTTTTTTGAGATATCGACATAAGCATGTCACTGGTGTTGTTCCCATTATCTCACTACGTTTCTCATAAGTTCTTATAAACTACTGGCTGGAGCTGATGCTGATCTTGCCAGAGCACGGTCTGCATAGAATTCACATGTGCACCTGTGTCAATGGAGTGGAGGTCCTTGCCCAAAGATTCTCTGTACCAAGAAAGGTGATCAGAGGGAACATTTCGAGGGAGAGATGGGGTGGTTGTGGGCAGTGGTGTCTAGATGGAGTTTATGGCTCAGAAACCTGCCTGGGGTGCTTTGGCGTGCTGTGGGGAGGGGGGACAGAGAGGGACGTGTGCAACCAATCTACATGCAGTCCACAGGTTTGAAGCACGACTGGTTTTCACTCTCCTGAGGTGCTTAAAATGCTTACTATTGTACAGCCTAATAACAGCCCAACTCATCATGTAAGTTCCAACAGAACATACACCGGGCTGTGCATTACATAAAAGGTGCTTGTTGTCAGCTTTATTGATATTGCACATTGTATATGTTCAGCAGTGCTTTGCAAGTGGGGTATTATCAGGGGTTTTATGGAGCTTTTGATTATTATCAGGGCTGACTCTTCCTTTCATCGTTCAGAAGTTTATGACATGATTGCTATCGAAGAGGGCCAGCACTAGCTGGTATTTACAGTGCTAAGAAGTCATTACAAGGTGACGGCAAGCTCTGTATAAATGGAACTTCTATGTGTCTGTGCGTGAGGCCTCAGGGTGACTTAGATGGCACTGAATGGGACTTAATAGGTAGTTGGTTTTCTTTGTAATTGACTTGCTAATTGTGTTGTCTCCATACCGTGGTAGTGCAATCAGGAGTCTTTTTACAAAAGAACTGTGTGAGGATCAGATCAGAGATGCATTCAGGGTCACCTAGGTTTAGATGTGAGTGAGATGATAATGTGAGCAGAAGAGTGTGTAATGTCGATGCTGAAGTGTTTATTGAGAGCCGAGCACATCGTATAATGGGGAATCCATCTCATTGAGATTTTGAGGGTGACTGGCGTCTTTTGAGGTGCATGCAACCTGACCTACAACATAAAGTTCATGCGTCTCTGTCTGATTTACTGACTCCTACTTCATTACTGAGCTGCTTGTGTGAGAGGACTGATGCATCTCACGGGTTTCATTAGAATGAGCTCTGCTGTAGCACTGCATTACTTAACCCTCAGTCTTCTCTAACCTATTATACTCCTGGTGGCAACATTACGCAGACGGAGTGAAGGCGATATGACATCTTGGAGTTGGTTGAAAGGAAATTGAAAAAAAGACTGATAGACACAAGCTTTACATTTTCTTTTCTGGTACTGAGACTAGTAATGACGCCCAAGTGTGTTGGTACGTTTGTTAGTGAATTGTTGTTAACATAGCCCTTTCGACAAAGCATTTTGCATAAAATATTTCCATGAACAATTATTACCCAGCCCAGGGCCGGCCCTAGGATTTTCTGGGCCCTGGACTACATAAGATGTGCGGGACCCCTTATTTGCATGAATGGTGACCCGTGATATTACAGAAACTTATATCACGGAATAAGTCTTTAATACACACAGGTATCATAGGAAGTTACATTAAAAACACGTTGCCATGAGTAAGGCAGGAGACCAATACAATGAGACGTCCAGTATATGATTTGTCACGGTTAACATTTACCCATATGGCAATATCAGGAGAGAGGCTTTATTTTGGGGTGGCAAACAAAATGAGAAGGGACCCTTATCAATGTACCCCCTGAGCCTTCACTGGATGGGATGAGCAGACCACAACTGTTTGGCAGGATGCAGGAATTGAAAGGCGAAGCAGGGGATCCCATAACAGAACATTGCAACGGCAACTGAGAAGGTTAGGTGACTGCTGCTGAGATGTTATCTTTATATCTTCTTGTAAATCATATGGCTTTTTTTCCCATTACTGCTGCAAAATGTGGAGTAAAATGAGGTGTTTTAACTAGGAGATGCGTACGGCTCCCTCACATCACTAGGTGTGGGGACTTCTGGCCCGATCGCAAATATCAAAAGCTGGCACCTATCAATATACGCACAGTAAGTGTACATATCTTAAAGGGAAATATACATGTTTGGATCACTTGACCTTTCCCCTTAGAAAAAAGTGCATCACACAAAAGAGCCATGGCATTAAAAAAACATTAATCAACACCAGAAAAATGACATGAGAGGGTAGATTTTCCCATAAGTACGCTGGCAAAGTGTAAAAGGTGCCCACCTTTTAATCCCAACAATCTATAGTGAAATATACCTAGTAAAACAAAATCCCAGTTATGTGGTCTTGTGGGAAAGCGTCTGCACTTGGTACATGATAACCTAGGTGAAATCCTTGTAGTCAAACACTTGAGCAAGTTTTACGGACTTAAAGACACCCAAGCAGGGTAGCAGCCACCCTTGGAAAAAAGTGTGCCCACCCACATGTATCCTCTAGTTGTTCCCTGAAATACAATGAGAGAAAATAACCTCTTCTGGATTACTTTTATTCAGACCGATATTGCACTTGTGGTTTGTCCCTCTATCATTGAAGATGTACTTTTTGGTAACTTATTTAAAAGATGACCATTTAATCCATATATGTTTAAAAGCTGCTTTAAATGCACTCATTTTGACTCATTTTCAATTTCTTGGGGGATACTCTGAATCCGCTCATAGAAGAGTTGGGCTCACACGCTATGCTCGCTCGCTGGGTGAAATATGGGGCCACTTTGAAAAAATATTCCAGGGCCACTTTTGGTTCCCAGTCCAGCCCTGCCAGTGAAACCAGGTACACGGATCGAAACTCTTCCCGAGCCCGTTATCTGGGAAAAAGAACCGGAGTACAAGGTCAAAACTATTCTAGACTCCAAAATAGTACGGTCCAAATTGTATTACCTCATAGACTGGAAAGGTTATGGACCTCAAGACCATACCTGGGATCCAAGTGAGTTTGTCCATGCACCACGCTTGATCAAACAATTCCATTGCAATAATCCCACCAAGCCAGGACCAGGAGGAAAACCACCCATGAGAGGGACCTTTAGGGGGAGTGCTGTCATGGCCACTGGCCCAAGAATACAGACCCTGCACCATCAGGGGATGGGGGCAAGGAGTAACACAGCTCTTATTCGTCCCTTTGGAACAATCAAGCACAGGGGACCCAGCTGGACTCAGTCCTGGCACCTTTGGTGCCAGGCTCATGAACAGATGTAAACTGAGACGTTTATTTGGTGCAGGAGTGTTTTATTCATGAACACAGGAACTTTCACGTGCATTCGGTTTGGCCGTGGCTGCTGGGAACTGGGTTGCACGTGCAGCATCATCTAGGAGTGGCAGGGTGTGGCCGGTAAACCAGAGCTAGTGGGCGTGGCTGGGATCTCGACTATATAAGCCCACCCAGCCTTCGTGCGAACGCTTTGCGTTATTCTGCACTTGCATGCAGCGTAACGCTCATCGCCGCCTGACTGCAGACCCACCTCTTGGACTCCAGCTTCATACTTACCTCCTGTTCTCGCCTGCACGTGTCTCTCGTCGAACCTGGCATCCAGCATTCCAGCTTCAGTCCCTCTGGAAAAGCCGAAATTTTAACCTTGACACCGCAGTACGACGCGCTCCTCATTCACTAAGACGGCACCTGCACGAAATACGAAAGACAAGGTTAGACATTAAAGACATTCAATTTAAAGTCGCGCCACCATCTAACCTCGCCCTTAACCTTAAACCACCACTTACCTGTTGTCGGACCATTGCGGATCCTCTCCTCTTCCATCCAGCTTCGCCTCGCCAAGGCCGCTGCTGGGCCGCAATTCCACCTATAGGAAGAAATCCGAAGAGAGGCATTAACAATACAAAACATTTCAACAGAGAGAAGAGACAATAGAACAGAAAGACACTTAACATAAGAAGTGGCATAGTCGCAGCTGGACTGGGCTACCACGTACAAGGGGCCAGTGAACGAACTCGGTCCCATCAAGAAGCGCCCCTGCAGAGAGTAGCAGAACGGAGAGCTCATTATCATTAATCAACAGGTGAGCCTATGTGGGTCGGTGCATGTTCACCACGCTTTGGGAAGAAGGGTTTGAGAGAGACAACAGTCACAGAGTAGCATCCTCACGTTCTCTCATATCCACGCAGTAGCAGTGTCACCTATTGTCACAGCGCACAGAATATTTGCAGAGGAAGAAACCTGATAGGGGTGATCCACTTCCAGGGAGGGCTGCAACCGTGCCCCAACGTCCCCGCAGAGACCAGGTGAGGGTAACAATGCCTTATGCTACATGAGGCTCCCTCTGTTTTGTACATCTGTGTACCCTCGAGTCGATTATTTTTTCCCTTCCCCTTCAATTCCTTCAGGGATTTCATTTCATGATAAACCTTATCGATTGTTTCCCCAATGCTCCTAGAGGCAAACTCATCTTCCAGATTTACTCTAGACGGGCCTGGTATAGTCTGGAAAAAATGTCTCTATGTCCTCCCATGCTACTTCTGGATCGGGATTTCTTACTTCCTTCTTCAGGCGATCAAGATCGCGTGCCCTTTGCCTTCATTTGCATTCTATATCATCGTCAAATTCTCTTCTTTTCCTTGCTTCCTCTCTCACCCAGTCTTTCTCCTTTTTCTTTGTATCCCTTCTCTCATTTGCCCTTCGTATCTCCTCATCTCTTCGCCTCTGTATTCTCTTATCTCTTAACTTTTGTTCTTTTTTTCTATTCTTTTTCTCTCTAGCCTTTCCTGCTCTTCAATCACTCTCTGTCTGTTATCATATTTTCTTTGCTCCTCTGCTCTTTCTAGTTTTTTCAATTGCTCATCCTGGTACAATTCTTCTCGTCTCTGTCTATCTTTCCTTTTCGCCCCCTCGTCTTTCAATCGTTCGTCCCTTTCTTTGTCCTTTTTATCTTGCTCGTCTTGATCTTCCCTTTGCCTTACATCCTCGATGCCTTTACCAAGAGTTTAAGCAAAATCTGACCACCCATCCAGTCGTTCTGTAGAAGCGCTAACTCATCAGTTTTATCTCTCTCTCCTTTCCATCTCTTTATTTTTCTTTCTATATCTAGAGAGGTGCTTGCTCGATTGCTTCTTTCCTTGTCACGTCTCTCCTTGTTCCTCGCGACCTTAGAGATTACATCTTTCTCAGTATTTTTCTCCGGACCCTTGTCACTGCTTTGTGCAGGTGACTCATACGCCGGGTTGCTATACCCTGCCGCTGCCTCAAGCTCCCTTAATGGGTATAGCCCATCGTCTTTCTTATTCTCGTCTTCTATTTCAGCCGGGGCAGGCAGAGCAGAAGTCTCTTCACCCCCCTCTTTGCATACATGAAGTATCCAATCTAAAGGAGGCTGCTCATCTTTCTCCTGTTGGTACATCTTCCAGAGCTCTAAGCTCGCAAGTTGCTTGTCTAGCTTCTTCCCAGTATACGCTGCATGCAAATATGTCGTCATGTGCTGCAAAACTGCCTTCGATAGTGACCCTCCTTGTGGCCACGGCATAAACATTTTATCTGCGGTTCCCTTAACCCATTCCGTGATATACTATCTGAGCTTAGGTGCATGATTCGGCAACTGCTTGCAGAGATACACGAGTGGAGTAATATCTTCCATTCTCGACTCGTCACTCTTTGACTTCTAACACTGGTCTACTTTTATCACAGATTTAAAAGTACTTTTCAAGAAAATAACACAATATGAGCGTACACCAATCGATGCAGCTCCAATCCCTTCGATCACAGATTTTACTTTAATCTTGCTAAAAAACAACCATCAAGTTCAATTTTAAAACAATCGATTTATTTTTCTACTTTGCGCTTCTCTATTTGTCACCTATCTTTTTCAATTATGATGTCATCATCAATGCATAAATACATAAAACGAACAGACAAACAAACATACTCGATCGGTCACATATATTCTTCTCTACAGTCCTTCTATGGATCTGTCTTACCCCCTAAAAAAGCTCCAAACGGAACTTAAATTAATCTCCTTAGATTCGCCTTTAATCAAATCCCTCTACTACATCATCCGCTATGGGACTCTAGATTAAGATTTCTTCTAACGTTTTTTATAACGTAGGCTTCGGGCATATCCTCTTTATCGTGGCCTCTCTCTCTCGATACTTCTTATTGCTCGGCCACACTCTAGTCAATATCTATTCAATATCTCTTTAATACTCGTATTCTCAGGTTATGTTTATCCTGCCTCCCTCCGTTACTCTCTTTTTTCCTAATCACTTCTTTTCATTCACTGCCCATTCATCGTTTTGCCACTCTCCTCAGTCTTTACTCACCATTCGCATGTTTGCATTCGGATTCTCAGGATCGTACGCCTCTTTTACCGCCTCTTCAAACTTTCGTTCGATCAGCTTCTCGTAGACGTGGGAGGGGATCTTGCATGAAACCAGGGGACCCGTCACACCCAACTTGCAGATTTTGGTAATTACACTAACAACTATCTACAGGGAGCTTCACGTCCTGTCAGCCGAATGGCAAAGGTTGTGCGATATTTCCTGGACTCCAAAGTTTACTTATGTCAATGGATTTTTAACCATCATCTCTCTGCTACCACGTGAACTGGATGTTCGCAGCCCTTTAGGATGAGTAGCAATACTCTGGAGATGGATGGGGATGCAGATTTTAATCATACATCAATAATCGAAACGACTCAGTTAGTTTGGCAAAAGGAGAACTGTTTTATTATCAAGTGTCTAAAACAGGGAATACAACGAACATCAACAAACTCGCTCGATGCTCTTACTCAAAGCATTTAGAAAAAACTGACCTCTTATACAGAAGGTTTCGTCATCAATGATGTTAACCTAAGTATTACTAACGTCACCCTGCGTGGCAAACTACAAAAACTTATGGGCAGTAGTGATAGGCGCTCAAAGAATCATCTAGGTACATATTCTATATAAAAAATAAGTCATGGGCGCCCCTCTATGAGAACGAACACGGCAAAAATGGCCTGTTCCATGGGATGGTACCCACTCTAGAGTACGCTGCCACATTTTAGCTCACTGTACCTTTCACAGATGGGAAATATTAATTTGCATATCAGTATTTGTCCCGCCCACATGAGCAGTCCAGCACCAAAATGCTATGGCAATTCCCCTCTGAACAAGAGTACCAAGAGTACCAACAGCAGCCCCATACATGTGTTTCAGCCTTGTTGGGCATTATCAGTGAGGTGGAGCTGTGCCTCTCTGAGCACAGTGAACAAGGGGTCCACATTTCCTAAGGTCATCCAGACGTGGGCCCCTTGCTCACTGTGTTCAGAGAGGCACAGCTCCACCTCACTGATGAGGCCCAACAAGGCTGAAACACGTGTATGGGGGTGCTGTTGCTACTCTTGTTTAGAAGGGAATTGCCGGGGGGCGTGGCCAGGCGCCAATCGTGATGGAGGCATAGCACGCTAGCCCCCGCTCCGTGAGCATGTCTATGTTTATAAATACTGCAATGTTACATTTATAATATTAGCGAAGAGCGGGTAATACTTGCAGAATCTCCCTGGTGGCCTGTGGAGCTTTGGAACATCGCAGTTGCTCCGTGACTCAAAGAACTTCAGATAAGGAGGAGCTATCGGCCGGCAATAGTCTCCTTTTTGCCACATCACATCATCCTAAGCATACTATCAAAAATATCCCATATGGGGAGATCCTCAGAATCAAAAGGAATTGCAGCACACCTCTCACCTTTCAAGACAACCTGCAACCAACCTATCACAAATTTAAACAGAGAGGCTATGGATCTAGGATTATCAAAACCGCCATTAGCAAAGCAAAACAAGTCTCAAGAGATTCTTTACTCATCGACAAACCGAAATCTGGTACTTCTAGAGCCAAAACACAGTTCATTACGACTTACAGTACAGAAGCCAAAAAATTCAAATGCATACTATCAGACCATTGGAATATACTTCTCACTGACTCAAGCTTACAGAATCATTTAGACAACTCCCCAAGTATCTGTTTCCGGAGACCACCAACTATCAAAAATCTGGTTAGCCCAAGCTTTCTTAGCCCAATCACAAATGAGAGAAAGATGTTTTTTCAAACCACCATCAAAAGTACTTACAAATGTGGGCACTGCAAATTATACATCAAGGAAAAAAGGATATTCTTCTCCCAAACGGAAAAACTAAATCTGTCGATCAAATGATTAACTGCAACTCAACTTTTGTAATATATGGAATTGAATGTACTTGTGGGAAACTACATTGGGAGCACCATTAGAAAATTCAAGGTGAGAATTCTAGAACATATACGAGCCATCCCAAACAAAGATCTCCGATCCCCCATCTCGGTTCAAATCATCACAAATCACCCAACATTTGATTTGACTAAATTAAAAATCTTTGGCTTGGAGAAAGTTACGCTACCCCCTCGAGGAGGCAATAAGGAAGAACTACTTCGCAAACAGGAATGTAAATGGATCTGCATCATGGACAAATGTGTGACAGGTCTGAATTGTGACACAGAAATGTATAACTGGCTGTAATCATCAACAGTATATTTTTTCCTCTTCATCTACTATCGTCTCCTTTAGATACATAATTTGTAGTAAAATAATTTATGACCCTAGGGATCTTAAAATGCATCAACAGCTCAAAACTGTTTGAGGTAACATTTGTTGTCCAGATTAAATTTATTTGGATTAACCTCTATATTTACCAACCACTAAAATTGTAATTAACAACAGAATATTCACATCTGATTCCCCTAAAACCATCCAATTGAGACCTAATTTTCAACTATCTATGGTATAAGTGCATTATATTAAATACCACTTGCAAAAATGTATCCTACCATAGATACATAAATATCTTTATTTTTCAGAACTGGAAAGAAAGTAATTTGAAGTGCAAGAAAAAGGAAAAAAAATGCGTACTTTACTAAATTTCTTTTTTCCCCCTTTATAAAAAAAAAAATGTTCCCAATTAATCTGTACCTGCTTTATGGTAATGTAGCCAAAAATAGAATGTATTAGAAAGGTTTAACAACCACTTTAGGCATTAATATTCCCCAAAAGATTATCTTTGCTTCGTTTTTTCCAGTTTCAAAATGGCCGATATTCACGTGCCTTTACGCAATGACGTCATCACGTCACGCTAAATCACGTGGAGCGTGGCGTGATGACGTCAACGTTCCGCGCTTACTGTATAAAATGCCCGCGCATTCAAGCCTGCATTGTACACCCAGCCTGGTAACCCTTTGCCAGCTTATCACGGCAGAACAGGACCTACGCAATTGCAAAGAATAAATTAGGTAAGCGACCTTAGTTCCTGATGCAAAGATGGAAAAGTAACCTTTTGCTTTGCTCCAAGCCTTAAACTTTTTTCAGTTAAAAGTTAACAAAAGCCATTTGTTTTTCTCTCTTCCCTATAGTGCTTTCTGATGCATTGAATTTAACAATTTAAAATATATTGAACTTCAGGCAGATTTGAAAATATCTCCTAAAGAGTATTTGGACACAACGGTTACCTACCATCCACCAGAAGCCACCATAAATTACCAATTGGAGTAAAATCAAACTTCCAATACTGATATACAATCAGGGTGAGTCACAAAATGTGATCTTTTGTTTAGGTTTACAATGAGATTGCTAAATAACATGACTGGTAAAATCAACATTAACCCTTTCCCTACTTTTGTAATTTAGCAAGAAAATTCACTTTCTGTTCGTTTTCTTTCAGTTTTTTTGTTACAAATCCTTTTTCATCTCCTGATGAACCATTGACAGTATCAATGGGGAAGCACCTGTCGAGTTAAAAGGATTTGTGCATATCAACTGATTTGGAAAATACAAGGTGTGAAGCTAAAACCAGGCAGGATACGATTTGTTTATTGTTTCAAATTGAAGTAAGATAATAAAGAAGAATTTGATAATACCATCAACATTGAATTGGATTCCTTTCAAAAACCTCTCCTCAGGACCTTGACTCACCTGTGAAGATTTTAGTAATCAGGTTGGTGCATTGGAGTAAACTCTTCCCAATTATTTATATTTTTAATAAGGAGGAGCTAGGCCTGCGAGCCGGGAGATCCTGTGACTCGCGGGCTGACGTTTCCTGTCAGCTGCTCCGCTGCACGCTGAACGAGGAACCCGTTATCCAAGCGGGTTGCAATTTCCTGCATAACACAGACCCAATTACTCCCTTAACACTATATGCTGTCTTTCTGAGGTGTTTAAAGGTACATAGCATTTCTTTTCATTTCGTTTTTATATAATTGCTAAGGCAAATTAGACCTCCTTTCTTAACCTTATACTAACTCTATTTCTTAAGGTGATATAAAGTTTTGTGGAGCAAACCATATATTTTTTTTTTTTTACTCTACATCTCTCTTGTGGTAAACTCTGACTATTATCTATACCACTACTACTCTTTTTGAAGAAAACCCTAATAGTTAATGCACTTTTTTTTGCCGTGGCGAACTCTCTTCAAACAAGAAGTGTTTGTTGGACATATTGGACCGTATTTTGTACAGAACTTTGATAATAGTATTCTACCTCCGCGCCAATCACTAGCTCTTTCTCACTTTCATTGTCATGTGTCATGTTACTCCCGGGTCTGGTGCGCTTGATAAAGTCAATAAACAAACAAACAAACAAAAAGGTTGGATAGACTTGTACTATTCATCTATTCTACATTAAATCACAAAAGTAAGCTACACATCCTCAAAATGGCATCTAAGAAAATTCAAGTGAAAGACACACCAAGCTCCACCTCTATTAAAAGGTCTAAAAGCGAGTCAACACCACCCAATGAAGATACGTCTAACGACACCATGCAAGCCATACTTATGGAAGTGAAAGCATTAAAACCTTGAAGATCCAGAAAACTATCGACCAATTGCTCTTCTAGACATAATTGGAAAGATATTCGCCTCCTTGCTCCTGAGTCACTTCAGGAATTGGGCAAATCAATCACCGGCATACGACCCCTTCCAACTGGGTTTCTTAAAAGGGGGGAGCACGTCTGCCAATATTCTTCTTCTCAACATCTTAAAAGCTAGGGTCAAACAGGGCGCACCAACTCTCTTTTTGGCCTTTGTGGATCTGTCCCAGGCTTTTGACAGAGTCGACAGGCAAAAGCTCTGGAACAAACTGGAAAAATGGCAGTGCCCTCCCGAAATACTAGACCCAGTGATGGCTCTTCACACCAACACCAAACTAAGAATCCGACTAAATAATCAAGGTCTTCTGTCAAGAGAGATATTCGTAGAGAGAGGGGTCAAACAAGGCTGCCCGATGGCCCCCCAATTATTCATCACCTTTTTAGGAGACATGAAAGATACAGAAGCAGGCATTAAGATGGCACCACCGAAGCTGGGTAACGAGCACATATCACGTCTCATGTATGCCGACGATCTAATTCTATTAGATCAAACTCAGATCGGACTTCAACGCCAACTATCCAACTTGGCTCTGTACATGGGAGAGAACAACATGAAAATCAACAAAGAGAAATCAAAAATCGTGATAATTGGAAAAGGTGGAAAAAAGATCAATCCACATTTCACATGGATTATGGACTCAATTCCTATCGAGGTGGTTACCACCATTAAGTACCTAGGGGTACACATCGACTGTTCAGCTAAGGAGGCCACGATGCAACAAGCCCTGTGGGACAAAGCGCGCAACCTCGCAGCCCAAATGAAAACAGTTAACAACAGATTTTTTTTTAATAAAACATTTTTTATTGTTTTACATTCAAAACAACACAACAACAGCTTGTGTGGATTAGCATGTCCTTCCAAAATTCAAACATTAACAGATCAAGTATCAATCACCCATGACATTACCCCAGGTTTTAGTGCAATCCGACCATATCCCCCTCACTGCACACAACAGGGTCCAGCCGGTTCTAGGGTCCATTCTCTTCCCACCTTCCCCATATCTTGTCCGCCTTAGTAGGGCATCCTCTGGCAGTATATACTCGGTGCTCTATAGTGGCACAAATGTTCATATCTGTTGCCCATTGCTCCATCGTTGGGGACTCCGGGGCTCCCCATTTTTGCGCTATGTTGCGCTTCATCAGTCCCGCTGCTGTGTTCAGGAGCAGCTTGCCCCATTTAGTAAGTCCAATCTCATCCAGAACACCCAAAATGAGAATCTTCGGGTCTAGTGGTATGCGGCACGCCAAGACATTGCCGAGTACAGTACAGCATTCACTCCAGAAGGTGCGGATTTGGGGGCATGCCCACAGGATGTGGAAGAAGGTCCCCTCCTCATCCCCACAGCGGAGACAATTCGGGTTCAAGGCTCTCTCCCATCTATATAGTATCGTCCTGGGTAATAGACCCTGTGCAGGATCTTTAATTGAACAGCCGAATCCTGGAAGAAACGGCCACCTCCCTTGGGTGCATTAGTACTTGGATCCAGTCTTCTGGATCTATCACCCCTACATCCACCTCCCATTTAGCTGTCAGGGTCGTGAGTTCTGGCGTAGCAAAGGATGTAATAGCATTATATAGGATGGAGGTGCATTTGGTGGGGATGAGAGCTGGTAATATGTTACGCTCTATTGGTGTGTAATCCGGGATATTGGTGCCTGCAGGTATGTGGTTTCTTAGGGCGTGGGCCAGCTGTACATAGTGGTATCGCTCAGTGCCCGGGAGTTGGAATTTTTGCTGGATAGTTTCAAACGAGGCTATGTCCCCCTCCTCAAGAATGTCCCTCCCCAACCCTCAGAATCCCAGCTCTTACCCATCGGGGCCATGGTTGAAGCTTCTTTATCTCGGGCAGGTTACAATTTCTCCACAGGGGTTGTGCCACAGTTACACTATTTTCCCACCCAACGAATCTATGCGCCTGTTTCCAAACCACAATAGTATGAATCGTGGTCGTTGGTGGAAGGGGTCTCGGAAGAGTTTGGTATAGCAGTTGCCATGGGTCGGTATCGTGCATGGCTGCAACCTCTGCCTTGATGTGGGGGAGTTCCCTATCTCCATGAAGCAGGTCGTTGACCACTGCCAGCTGTGCAGCCCAATAATATGTTTGGAGGCGTGGAGCTCCTATCCCACCTTCCGAGAACGATCTTTGGAGCGTAGTTAGCGCTATCCTCGGCTGACCACCCCCCCATATTAGTTCCCGAAAAAGGGATTCAACCCGCCTAAAGTCGGAGTCTGGGATCAGTTAACAACAGATTTGGTAAATTTTCACTTAAACCAGCGATCGAATTTTACAAAGGAAAAGTGGTGCCCACACTTACATACGGTATGGGAGCAACTTTGACCATACCAAACAGCATCTGGCGCAGATTAGAAAGTTTGATTTGGAAATCAGTTCTGGGTCTCCCAAATTCCATCTCGATGGATCTCATCAGACGAGACTTGGGCCTACAGTCGTTAGAAACAACGGTGATGCTACACGCTTTCACTCTCTTCAGAAACACCTTAATACCAGACAGTCCATCAATCTACAAAATCGTAGCTGATGAAATCGCAAAGCAGCGAACAACGAACTTAACTGCATGGTCAGAAAACTTAAAAGGAAAGCTATCAGACATAGCATGCTCAGTCGAAGATCTTAAGCATAATCCGGAAAGAGTAAAAAGAAAGTTAAAGGAACTTGATTGGATCCTGACTCTATCGAAAGCTCAAACAAATAAACTGACCATGAATCTCCCACCTACCTTTAACAGACTCAACGTACCTATACCATATTGTTCTAAGTTTCCAAGCCAACAGCTAAGAAAATTCTTCATGCGAGCTTGTTTCAACCTCCTGCTGACAAGAGAAATTTTAGCAATCAGATCCAGTTCAACTGACACTATCTGTCGCCTTTGCCACAATTCCACTACGACAGAATCAATCAAACATCTCCTACTTAGATGTCCTAAGGTGAGAAAAATTCGAGCCACTTATCTGTCGTCACTGGTCTGCGAACACACATCTTTTGGAGAGGAAGAAGAACTTACGTGGTGGAACAGGTTAATGTCGGGAGAAAAAACCAGATGGACAATTGCGACTGTCAAAATCCTGGAGTCTGCCTTTGAAATGATCAGTTCCAGTTCACAAACCACGAGCGAGAGTAAAATCTCCGAAGCCACCACTCCATCACAACAAGGTTGGTAAGAGAGATCAAGCTTCCTTTGGTATCTTCTCCGCGTTCGGACTCCTACGTCCGCTGGAGCCTTACCAACTTCATCTAAACATTACACTGACCTGGAAGAGGTAATCCTGTTCTCACCAGGAATCTGACATAACTACATGAAAGCTCGAGGCGCATCTCATTAAGGGTTGCTGTCGCTCTCAACTGTTTGTAAAAATTCTTTTCATTGAATTGTAAACAAATAAATAAAAAAAAAAAAAAAAAAACCTTCTATGGAAGCAACTAATATTAAGCTACAACAGATGGATGACAAATGGACCAACTTCGAAACAAGAATAACTGAAGTGGAGCAAAGAGTTAGCAATGCTGAGGATGTGACAGGAAGAGTGCAAATACTTGAAAATACTGTTAAGACTCTTCAAAGACAGGCTGAGACCTAGAAAATCGCAACAGATGAAACAATCTGCGTATTGTTGGTTTACAAGAAGGAGTAGATGCAGACAACCCTATTCTATTCACGAATACCCTCCTAACTACAATTTTGGAACTCCCATCCTCAATTTAACTAAACATTCAAAGGGCTCATCGCATTGGTCCCTATATTCCTACACAATCGTCAAGCACTAATACTACCAACTCTTCAAGAACGATGATATTTGCTCTACTAGATTATACCCATGTTATTATGATTCTAGAGAAAGCCAAGCTCAAGAAACACCTTACATGGAACGGGAGAAAAATGTTCATCACTCAAGATGTTTCAAACGCCACAGCCAATAGAATGAAAGAACTCTTAGCCCTTAGGCCTGCACTCAAGCAACTTAATTGAAGATACGGCATTGTGCATCCAGCTAGCCTCAAAGTTACTCTTAATGGCTGCACCTCGTCTTTTCAAGATCCTGTTGCCTTGAGACACTTCATACAAAACCAGAGAAAAGAAGACATTGACACATCAATAGCCCCTACCTGATACACCTCATCTGCTGCCTTTTTTCTTTCCTCAATGCCTATTGCCCTCTGTGGTTTCCGCTCACGGGGCGGGATGCTGGTCTAGCTGTCCTCCTTTGAGGCTCCTCCCCCCCTAACTTATTTTTTCAATAATCAGCATAGATGGAGTGGTCGCTTCCTGGTAACCACTACTATTATCAAGACTTTTCAAATTCCTTCTTCATATTCTCTATGCTGGTCATGTTTGTCCTCCCTTCTCCCTTTCGTGTTACCCCTTATGCATCCTCTAGGAAAATATTCATGCAGTTGATGCTCATTTCTTGTATTATATTTAACGTTTTTTGGTGCCTGTGTCAGGTATAACAAATTAATGGTTGTCTCCCGAAATAGATTATTTGTTAGCCTATTTCTATATGTCATCATTTATAACAATATCAACACCTGAACAGCTACTTTTCCTCCTATACCTATGCCACTTAATATAGTTTCATGCACTATTAAAGGTTTGCATAACCCAATCAAGAGACAAAAAGTACTATCTCACCTCAATAGATTGAAACCCTTGATTGCCTGTATTCAAGAATCACATCTTTCTAATGAAGAAGCCACAAAACTCAAAAGACATTGGGTTGGTCAGGTTCTCTCCAGTGCCGCTCATGGTAAGAAAAGTGGTGTTATCACACTAATCAACAAAGCTCTTAAATGTAATATTATATCCAATGAATCTGATGATCTAGGAAGATGGGTTCTACTCAAACTATCTATTGAATCCAAAGAATACTCTATACTAAATATTCATGGCCCAACGTCTCCAGCCCTAACTTCTGGCAGCAACTTAGAAATTGTATGCTTCAATGTAACCCTCGAAATGTAATTGTCTGTGGAGACTGCAATCAAATCATAGACCCATTTCTTGACCGAAGATCTAAGGTGCGATTAAGTAATAGCTCATCCCATAAGCAATTCGTCAAATTTATCTTGGTCTTGCTGACACATGGCGTGTAGCTTATTCCATTGACTCTGAATTTACTTTTCATTCCATAGCCCACAACTCTTTCTCTCGACTCGATTATATCTTTATACCCAATTCCATGGTTAGCCTTCTCCTCACGGCTTAAATAGAATCTATTACTATCTCTGATCATGCCCCTATATTTATCCGACTCATATCAGCAACTAACCCTAAATATTCCAATAGGTAGAAATGTAATACTAGTCTTTTAAATGATAACTCCTTCTCACCTTTCATAACTGATCATCATAATAACTATTTTGCTGAAAATATAAGTGTTGACACATCTGTCACAAACAACTGGGATTGCTATAAGGCAGTTCTTAGAGGCCATATAATCTATTTTGTCGCTAATAAAAAAAAGAATCTCAAACAAGAATCAGAATCTATCCTTAAACGGTTGAAACCCCTAGAAATTCAATTTGCAAATAACAACTCCCCCTCTATTTTTTAAAGAGATTCTTACTTTACGATTCCAATATAATACAATAATCACACACTATTCTTGTTCTAATATGCTTAAATATAAATTGAAATGTATCAGTTATCTAACAAAGCTAGTAAATCCGTAACATCTTACCTCAAATTCAAAAAAGAGAGATCTAGGGTAGTTGTCCTTAAAGGTCACCTAGGAAACAGGAAATTCTCAGATAAAGATATTATCAACATATTCTCCAAATTCTATTCTGAACTATATACCTCCGAAGCCCCTCTGGATAACCCCTTTGTTGATGAATTCCTCCATAACGTACCCAAAACCTCTTATCCCCCATTAGATCTTCATTCCCTTAATGTCCCAATTACCTCTGCTGAAATACTTATGGCTACTGAACATCTTAAGAAAGGTAAGGCCCCTGGCCCTCATGGCTTCCCTACTGATTTCTATTCCCACTTTGCCAATCTTCTTCTACTCCCTAAACTTGATG
This sequence comes from Ambystoma mexicanum, assembly GCF_040938575.1. Taxonomy (NCBI): domain Eukaryota; kingdom Metazoa; phylum Chordata; class Amphibia; order Caudata; family Ambystomatidae; genus Ambystoma; species Ambystoma mexicanum. Next base: position 1,088,203,105 of record NC_090927.1, on the reverse strand, counting down.
AACTTTACTCTCACCTTATTTCACAAGAAGAAGCTCATGGATCATTTCTAGAAGCCACACTCATAGTATTCCCTAAGCCCAATAAAGACCCTGAACTCCCTCAAAACTATCGTCCCATTTCCCTCATTAACACGGATTGTAAGATTTATGCAAAAATCTTAGCCAATAGACTCCTTCCCTTCTTGCCTAATCTTATAAAACAAGACCTGGACGAAGTACCTGTGAAGTGCCCCTTGGCCGCTCTTCCTGCTCAACGCTTTTGGATTGCAATATCTTCACCTATTGCTACAGATTCATTTTGAGCACATTTGCTCTTTAAACATACAAGCTCCGCCTCTTTGGGACGTGTAGCCATATAAGCGAACACGCGTGTGCACCCACGGGCGCGCACCTGGGCGAAGTATCTGTGAAGTGCCTCTTGCCCGCTCTCCCTGCTCAACGCTTTTGGATCGCAATAGCTTCACCTACTGCTACGGTATTTCATTTAATATACACGACTGATTTAGCTTACTCACTATCACAGTGAGTTGTGGACTAACATACTTTTTTGTATTTTTGTATTTCGCTACTCAGGATTCATTTTGAGCACATTTGCTCTTTAAACATACAAGCTCCGCCTCTTTGGGACGTGTAGCCATATAAGCCAACACGCACACAGCTGGGTGAAGTACCTGTGAAGTGCCTCTTGGTCGCTCTCCCTGCTCAACGCTTTTGGATCGCAATATCTTCACCTACTGCTACGGTATTTCATTCAAGATACAACATTGCTTTAGCTTACTCACTATCATAGTGAGTTGTGGACTAACATACTTTTTTGTATTTTTGTATTTCGCTACTCAGGATTCATTTTGAGCACATTTGCTCTTTAAACATACTAGCTCTGCCTCTTTGGGACGTGTAGCCATATAAGGCAACATGCACACGCACACGCGCGCGTGAAACTGGGCGGAGTACCTGTGAAGTGCCTCTTGGCTGCTTTGCCGCGTTTTTTCGCGGCGTTGCGGCCAATTTGGCTTACTTCACTGATACGTGTCTTAGTGCACATATAGCTTCTTAGTGGACTCTGGGACTATTTTTTTCTTTGTCTCGTTCCACTATACAAATGCACCGAGGCGTTTTTACCCTAACGACTGGCATGCCTGCGCCAGCCCTTGTGCAAGTAAAAGCCGCTCAATCCAAGTCGCCGCTGCATCTGTTAGGAGAAAAGACTATAAACCAACTTGTTCTACTCCAGCAACACGTTCTGCTAAGAAAACAATCCCAACACTGTCTAAACTAACCACCAAGTAGATATACGTTCTTACTATTAAGACTCAGACAAAAACAATGATTTAACATCTGCCCAAACAGAAGAACAGGTTGCCGCTGTTGTTGATGTGTCTGCTGGAATAACAACTTTGTCAACGAGTTCGGCACCTTCTATAAACATGCCTGCTTGTCTTGAGGTTTCTTCTCCAAAAACAATTCCATCGGTTGCAAATACTACATCTTTAGAATCATCCATTGCCGAGTCTTCTGAAATAAATGCGAAAAACAATGTTTCTGTATCTGATAGTATTCTCCTGCATAATGCCTTGACTGCTCCCATTCAGCCTGGTAATGGTGAGCCGACACATTCTGTACCAATTGACATGGGCGGGATTGATTTGGAGTCAAACAGCTCGTGTTTTTCAGCTCACGTTTCCTTTCAAAATATTTCTGGATCACCAGATCTTTTTCTTGACTCAAGTCAACCAAACTCAGCTTTGGCAGTCTCATACACTGCACCTACTCCACGCAGGCCACGTGAGTCATCGGTAGCTTTCAAGTCCCATAGTCAACTAGAACCATCTTCCAAACTGTTTGAAATAACACTTAAGGCAATGAATCTTGCCATTAATTCGATGGCTACACGAAACTCTTGATGCCAAGATTTCTTTGCAGACCACGCAAATGGAAAAAGTTTTAATCTGGCAAGAAAATACACATAACAGTTTGAGCCCTGAGATACGAGCTTTCATAGACTCCTCTCGATCACGACCAGTCAAGGCAACTAAAGCATGTCAAACTACTAGCTGTATAGGAGACCAAGAGTCATTTCCTGTTGTGCCTGACAAACCTATAACCAAAGACATGTCATCTGTGTTGCCTCACTTTGTAGACATTATTCAGGCTGAAAATATTGTCTCACAGAGCGCAGTACCAGTAACTGTGTCGACTGATGATGAGGATGTTTTATCTGCCTGTTGCAAGAAACGTGCATACACAATATTTGCCCCCTTTAACACTAGAGGTAATCATGCTACATTATCCAATCTTCAGTTGAAAAAACCCCAAAAATTTTAAATCTGTGAAAAGCTCTTCGGCTAAAACTGAGCAATTTATCAAATCGATTAGCCGACCAACAAGAGCTCTGACTCTAGCCTCTAAAGCCTTAACTAAAAAATATCTTTTGCAGGCTCAAATGACAAAGTCTAATATCTCTAACAACATCGGACTAAATATTCCTTCCTATGCACCACTTGATGAGTTGGTTGAAGCAGTATCTGAACTATCTACTGCTGAGAGAGTTTCCCAAGCACAAACACAATTAGACTCAGATGTAATAAAGGCTGTGTCATCCACCAAAATGTCTATTCAGTCTGATAGTGACAAGTATCGTCAAGAAATTAGAAAAGCAGTAGACGCATTCATGGCTACTCACCCATCCCAAAAATATATCGATCCTGTTGTTGTTAAGGCTGCAACGACTCAGCCCATAAAACAAAACACAGGACTTCCAGAAAATGCTATCACATCCTCTCTTTCTGTGACAAACTCAGTCTCGGCCGCTTCCTCAAGGCCTGACTTCTTATCCTCTCAGAAGGATCATTCTTCTCCTTTGAATGCGGACCTGTCTGCAATGAAAATACACAAGGCCATTCCAAACCCTCAAAATATTTTGGTACCTGAAAGAGCACCCAAATCGGTGGCTCAAGTGGAAAACGCACCTAACCAGCGGTTAAATTTGATAACGACAACATGTCTCTGAGACGACTCATTTAGCGTCTCTTGCACCTCTTAGTCTTGTCTTAGACAACCGTGGGAACTCTGCATCTACCAGGGGCATAGAACCAACATCATCATCCCCCCCGAGATGTGTAATGCAATGTTCACACAGCATGTTTTTGCAACTAAAATGACTAATATTAATGCTATTATGATCAACCACCGTTATAGTATTCCCATCAATTTCATATGTCAGATAAACACACTTCCACAATTGCACCCATATTTGTGTGGTGGGATGCTTGCAGCTGCAGGGATGTTCAAATGTTCTTGCAATTGGAGAAGTGCACATAACACTGTCTTAACATGGGAAGTGTGGCGAATCGAGGGGATTTGTTTCTTCTCCCCAAGGGGAACCCCCTCTTGAGGCTAGGGAGGTGAGCCCGCTATTCAACACCTTCCCTGTGGGTCGAGGCAAGTGGGACCTCACTGGGAGAGACTCCCTTTCAGTGACAAGGACACCCGTTCCTGTGAGGAACTCCTTAAGCCATTCCCTTTAATGTCATATATGGGACTAATAAAGAACAGTATGAAATTTAGAGATTTGCCTAAAGACAAAGCCACAATATGTCATCACGAACAAGAAAAAGTATCTGTCTCTTTAAGGAGAAACCTCCTTTTAACTGAGGGTAGTAGACTGGAAAAGGAGCACATGCTGAGTAGAGGCAAAGCAGAGAGACATCGTAAGCAGGGGAAGCCCCTTGTCAGTGTGACAGCTGAGAGAGGCGGAGCCAAGGAGAGCCGCGAAGTCCGTGACTTTCAGAAGTGGTCTGAATGCAAGAGTGACATGCTAGAGGCTGAGTGTTCACCGGCACTTGAGAGCCGAGGAGAAGGGAATCCAAGTACTTGTGGTGGAGTGACCATGAGAGCTTCGTAGTGGGCAGTGTGCCCGCCTAACGATGCAGAAACCACCACGCAGAGCAAAGAGTGAGGTGTCTGGTTAGCCAAAGCCATCCATGGTCGCAGAGAAGGAGAGGAGGACAAGAGCGGGACGCCAGCGGAGTACAAGAGAGAGCGCACCAGACCCAGAGAGGAGAACCTGAGCGAGTGTCGGTCCCTGGATGTTCCACTGCCAACCCAGAGGTAACAGGGAGAACGGGAGAACCGAGAGGCTGCCAGGGAATTATTATACATCCGGAAAAACTCATAACAGTCAAATTGACAAGATATGGAATAGCAACGTGATAAACTAGGAATTGTATAAATGTAAGGAAGAGAATCACAAATAAACCTATAAGAGAGACCATTAAGCCTTGAATACAAATACTGTGGGAAGAGGGGAAAATATCCCATAAAGCAAGAAGTGCAGAGTGGAGCATTTCAGAAAGAGAATCCAATGAGTGTTAAGTGAAGGCCAGTAGAGCCCATAAAGGAGAAACACTGAGTAAGCCACCCTGGGAGAGGGAGAACATTAATCGTCACGAAACTCTCTCCCAGCTAAGAAAAAAATGTATGTCAGATGAATCCACAAGGCATTGCAGTTTGGATCAAAGGATAAAACAGAGGGAAAAAGGGGATCAATTGAAGCTTGTCTAGGGAAAAGAAAGTACAAATACTGATACAGAAGATGACGAGAGACTATTTAAAAATAGCCTCCTAAGAGAACTTTGGAGTGAAGAATAAACCCTTTGAGAAGAGAAAATCGGGAGAAGGGAGTCATTCTCCTGGCTTCATTTAGTTTCTTAGAATAGTGGCAGGTTCAAGTAGAACTCGTTTTTGGACAGCAGACAATTTTAATCTGGAGACGCTCTGACGACTGACGAACACCTTAGTTATTTCCATAGGCAGAGTATACCCTTATAGCAATTGGGAAAGATAGGCATTATTCTTTTAATTTTAAAAATAAGCAATGTAAATGTCAACACCTTGTCCGCGTCCTTCTTCGGACTCACCACAGAAGAAAGAATGTGCTCGTTAGTTTTCACTGGACAAGGCCATCCCTTCCTATCTATTCACCTATGTGCATTCCAGACTATCCACACTGCAGCAGGAGGGACTGGAAAAATACATTTATCAGTGTACTGTGACGGTGCCACCTGCCCCAAATAACAATGCTGTCTCTTATGAACAGTCCAAGGATATTTATTTGAAAAATTAATAGTCAGAATGGCTGCTTCTTTCCTTGATTCTTTGGGATCTAAGAGACTGGGGATGATTGGCGCTAGCACCTGCCCTTTTCTATCTCTACTTCCTGGGCCTGGGTCCCAACTCCCACTTCTAGACGTCCCTACTGGGCTGTTAGGCACTACCGATCAGTAACGCCTATCTGTTCTTCTATTACTATAGGTTTTTCCTTAAGGCGCTGGCTATCAGTCTCCCTAGGGAACTTCTAACTTTCTGTCTCCTATCGTTGGTTAGTTTCTCCGGGAATATGGACTGGTGCCATCTTTCACCCAGCGTCACGCTCATACCTTTCACAGCTTCTCACGCCTGTCTCTTTACTACACTGAACCTTCTAATGGGTTTCCTCCCACCTCGTCACTGTCCCTCCAATCTCACACCCCGCCTTTACACTTCCACCCTTTGATCTTACTTCCTCTTCACACTCCTGTTCTTAATACCACCTATCTCTCCAACTACCCCTCTACCTCTTTTACTTCTTTTCCCTCCTTCCTCTCACATTACTTCTCTACCTCCTACTGTTCTTCTAATACTAACTCCTATTTTACTCTATATCAATATTGACATCTATTCTCCCACTCACTGTTGTTCCTCTCGCTACTACCACAACTACTGTACCCGCTCCACTACTACCACTACACCTCTCTACTACCTTTCCAGTTACTCAGGGATATGGTGCCCTGCACAGCTCTCTCACTATTTCAGACATCCAGGAATACGGTGCCCTGCTCTCCCTCTACTAGCCCCTGTTCAACCCTCAGGGACCTCCAGGGATACGGTGCCCTGCTCACACTTCTAAGGCTAACTCTACCACTAATGCCCTTTACTCGCTATTCCCACCAACTACTACCTCTACTCCCAAACACTACTACTTCAGCCACTATTACTACCCCCATGTGAGAAACCAGAAGGTGTCTCACCCTCTAGTCCCCGGGGATCTGTCATCCAGGTGGCCAGGACACGGCCATCGCTTTTGGATCCAGTTCCTGGGGGTGGACCAGTGCGAGAGTATCACCTGTGTGAGGGGTCTTCAGGGAGTGGGAGTGGGACACTGGAAGGCGAGACGCGATATCCCTCCCCCTGCAACACCTTTACCCCATCCTACCAGGTAGAATATGTGGGAACCTTACCCCCCCTTTCCCTTTCCCAGCACTTTCACACAGACAGCCCGCTCTGGGAGAAAACAGACTCACACCCGAGCAGTGTATCTTACATGTCCTGCTACTGTGGTCAGGCAAGGTCAGGCAATTACTGACAGTCACTCACACCTGACTTCCATTAGACTTCCCCACACCGATAAAAGGCGGACTACAAAAGAACACTCTGAGCAAGGCAAAGCACACGAAGGTAGAGCAGTTTTAAGTCGGCAGCTGAACGAGGGGAGAAAGACCAGTGGCGCCCTCATGCATTTTTCATAGGGGTGGCCTGATGAGGCCACAGGATCTTGGGGTGGCACACCAAAACAAACACATAACTGATGTTCAGGAAATCTATTATGTCGATGTAGTATATAGTCCAATTGAAAACTATGTAAATATGAGAGTTAAGGAATTACATATTGATATAGTTCCATTTATTATTTAATAGTTACCTAATAAATGTATCTGATGCACATAGACTAATACCAGTATGGTTAACATTTTAAGTTCCACAATCCTGTTTGTGCTATGTAAGGAATATGTTATGTGTATATGCAATTTATTGTTCTTCAAACAGAATAGTTGTTCGACTTTGACTTGAAAAGACAAATATACAGCTTTAATTTAAAGGAGCACATTGATTGTAAGGAACAAAACATTTACTGAGAACACACCTACTCAATAAAAAACAACATAGAGGCCTAAACCTTTTTCAATACAGCTGTATTTGGTTCATGTTCCTGTGTATTCTTGTATTTACATCCCTGCTTTACTAGGCTACAATCTTTTTTGTGTCTTCTTGCAAACTAAACATGAACAAAGCAAAAGTGCATAATCATGGACAACAATATACATTTTATTGTCGCCTACTCAGTACTCAACCTATTTACATTCCTATTCATTATTATTGTATTATTAATTAATATAGCTGAATTCGCCTGTTGTTGTGTCTTTTGGCAAACACATCCACAAATTCATCAAGATTTATCACCCTAGCCCTTCTTGACTCTACACTTAACAACCCCAAATTGCTCAATCGCTCTTCACTCATTGTATTTCTCAAGGCTGTCTTGATTAACTTTAGCACAGAAAAACTATGCTGGCATGCTGCAGTACTTACAGGTAATGCAAGTGCAATTTTGCAAAGGTTAAACATCTCATGGAACACTTCCTCATAGAAGACTGTGAGCTCTATTAAACTGGTTGGTTTTTCAAAACCACTAGTTTGCCTCCTATCATGAATTTGCTTCACATGAGGGATCTCATATTCTAGATCCTCAGTACTACAGATGTATTGCGAGGCAAATGGAAACACTACATTTTTCTCACACTTTATATAGAAACTCTTCTCTTCAGCTCAGATAAGCACATCAACAAATGGAATAAATGTACCTGCCCAAATGACTCCTTTTCTGTATTGGCATGCCTTTGAAATATAGGCGTGGAAATGTAATACCCTTCAAACCTAGAGCTTGGTGTGACCTGACGCCCTGGAGGTGCAACAGCAATGTTGCATTGCTCAGCAAGGGTCAAATATTGTTCCAAATCTCATTAAAGACAGAGCCCTCTCTATAACTGTTTAATGTGTCAACAAGAGAATCAACAAGGGTAACTGCCGCGCCCAAATTGAGTTGTGGGGACTGTAAAAATTCGGACAGATGTTTTATCTCACCAAAAACATTTGTGAATGTTAAAAGGAGGCCAACAAACTCTAAATCTATTTGGGCTAATAGACCTCTTGCCTCTATAGCTCTGTCACCCTTTTTCACTTCAGACATTTCTTTTAGTAGACGTATGAGGGCTGCTAATCTGTCCCTCACTGTCTTGCAAGCATTATACCTGCAGACCCAGCGTGTCTCTATCAACCTTTGAAACTCTCTTGGGGCCCCCTGGAACATGTCCCTGTGTACCTCTAGCCATCTTTGATGCACATATGACCCTGACACAAACACATGCAGTTTCTGGAGAAGAGAAAAAATAGGCTTCAGGGATGCTTTTTACACTGTCAACTAATACTAAATTCAAGCAATGTGCATTACAGTGAACATAAAAAGCTAATGGAGACTCTGATTTAATGTGTGCCTGCACTCCTGTGTTCTTTCCACTCATGACAGAGGCACCATCATTTGCTTGCCCTATTAGGTGGTTTCTGTAGTCAAGGCCATACTTCTGCCTGCAGTATTTGTATAATTCGCAGCAGCATCTAGTCGTTCTGCTGCTTCAAATGTGAGGAAGCTTTCACATATTTAGCAATTGTACTAATATCGAATTAACAAGGACATGTGTTCCTTCTTGGCAATGTCTTTGGTCTCGTCAACCATAATGCTGAAAGCCCCGCTTTGTGCAACTCCATTAATTACTGAGGTGCAGACAATTTCAGCCAGGCAATCAATGTTTTCATTTTGTGTACTATGCCCATGGTATGTTGCATTTCTTTGACGTGTTATTTTTCTTTTTCTTTTGACTGTGTGATCATGCTTGGCTAGCACAGAGGACATTTACTTTATTCTGGCCTTCTGTTTCTTTATGTGCTCTCCGTGCAATGTTTTGCGTAGCTGTGAGGAGCTGGGTTTCTCCAACAGTTTTAATGTACTCTATATTTTACTTCACTATTTTCTTATATTCTGCATTTAAGGAAGCTGAGAGAGAACATTTGCTTGCAATTGACTTTTCATATTCTGCCCATGCTAACATAGAAATAGTATGTGATTCTGATTTGCCATGGCCTACAAACCCACCATCTTTGTAAGTAGCTTTTTACCAATTTTGAGTCCTGCTTCAGATGTAAACCCTGAATCACATGAGGAGGGGAACTGAAGTACTGGCAGGCATATCAGTAGTCCGCATTTTTACTTTGAGAGTATTCCAGCCATTTATGTGTGAAGTACCATTCTTTCATGAAGCCCCATCTTCTACCCCCTTGAACGGTCTGAGGGAAAACCTTTAGATGTGAGTGTTTGGGCCCCTCTCCTCTTGACTGGGATATATCTAGAAGAATTAAACAAGAGTTACTCTTTAGCCAGCCATCTATTTTATTATCATGGTCACACTGCCACACCGTCATAATTTCACCTGTTGGTCTGGGGACAGCTTGAACAGCTCTAGCTGAGCCCTGCCTCGCCCCCTCCCCTTGACGGTTGTTGCTGCTGCTTCTTCCCTGTTCTCTGTCCCTGATGCTGGCTCTGCCTGTTCGTCGCTGTCATGTTCTGCTTCTGGCTATGCCTGTTCATTAGCTTGCTCGATTATGTTATCTTTCTCTACCACTGAATCCTCACGAACATTAATCATCACTGCATCTCCACTACTGCTTTTCTTAAAGAAGGAAGAGATTTCCGTGGACTTCTCTTCGTTGTCTGCAAAATGACATAGCTACAGTTACTAATCGTAGGCGTAGCAATAATGTGGGCCATTTTCAAACTCAAAATTGCTGTTTAAACTTGCATTCAATAGTTGTCTTTGAAATGTGTTTTATTTGTCGGACTACCACACAAATACCATTTTGACACGATTTTCATCACACCCTGCTATGCTAGAGCCTAACCTGCTAGCCAGAGGCAGTTCAAACGGCCGGCATTGGGCTGTGGCAGGTTTTGTGTCAGCGAGTAGTTCAAACCCTCTTCTCTCCCTCTACTCTTGACCACCCAGCAGACGTACTATTAGGGGTTGTGGTGGTAGGCCCAGCACCGTATTACTCTTGTGTGAATGACCAACATTAAAAGTAATCAAATGTCCAACAATACACTTTTCTTACTAAAACAACAAGCATGTACACTTGCAGTGTTGTGCTTCTAGTGCTCATAAAACACAAGAACACATAGAGGATTTCTTCTCACACAAAGATAATACACGAGCATTGAAAATAGCAGTCAAACAATAAGCAGTTTCCAGTAGAAGCCTAAATATACTCTAGTAAACCCATAGCAGTGGTTGAAGTGGGCAGGAGCTGTGGGGAGTAGTGTTCCTGTACTAAAAAAATATTTTTACGGTTCCCATACTTTTAGTTTAAAAAGAAATCATTCTGGAATGGTTTTGTTTTAAAATAAAAGTGAGGGAAGAAGTTGAATCTTGCACTTCAGTGCACCGCACAGAACATTCCCTTAAACAGTAGGCGTGTTTGTTTGGGGGTTTGGATTGGGCGTGGGAGGGGTGCAGAAATGGGGTTTGTGGGCAGCGGGGGCAGGCCAGCAGGGAACATGGTTCCACTACTTCTTTTGGTACACTTCGACCACTGACCACTATTACGCATCTAACAGATAGTTGCACAAAAGGACCAAACTGTCATTGACAAATGAGGGCCACTTTTTTTTTTTAGTTCCCTGTCCTTTTTGTGGTCACAGTTTCACCATGCATCAAATACTAAGAATTGCAAATCTGTTAGAAAACAGTAACACGTTTGATGCATTATATGTAACTTTGTACAAATTGCGCCCTGTTGCCTCCGGGCCTAATGGCTTGCGCGTTATAATTAAAACAAATACAAATGCTTTCTACCCCATCAGGTCTCTCAAAGAAGGGTCCTTAATATTTTTTTAAAATAACTCCTACAGCTACATTTCACATATGCATTCAAGAGGCACCTCGCCTGACAGCCATAAATTCAAAGATTCCCGTTCTGCAGGCATTTAGCAGTGTACAAAAGCATTAAAATGACTTAGACACATTGCCATCCACACTTTATTAAACGGACTGCTCTAAACTACTTCTTCAAAGCAGTTAATGGCATTTCATTAATGTCCATGAGGTCGTGGAATGCAAACCATATTAGTAGATTGCTTTTCTGTAAATCCTGCGCCTGCCTCATTATGTCCAACAAGCATTTTTCAAGAAATATAAACACCTTTAGTGAATTATTTTTAACACCACTGATTTAATTCCTAAGTTGTTGGTCATGTAAAGTTGAAGCAGTGGTGTGATTGGACAAAGCCTTCATGTGTGTGTACTTGGCCTTGTTGGACAAAGCTATCACAAGCGACTGAGCACTAACAGAGCAGTACTGGTCTTTTTGGACAAGCATATTATGAATATGTACTTAAAGACACAGAACATAGATGATTGGGCAAAGCCATTATAAATGAGTACTTAAAGTGGCAATGCTGGCATATTTTGTTGACACAGGCATCATGGAAATTAGCTGAAAAACACACCAGTGTACTTTTGGTGAGGAATGAGGGTTATATGTGATCTGGTTGCATTGTTTTGGTCAAAACTATTTCATCAAATGCTTGGGTTTCATTTTTTTACTTTACAAATATATGCGGGAGGAGCCCCCCGACAACCTCACCCATAAACCGCCCATATTAGTTATTCACATAAACCCACCCCTCACATATATTAGTGGAAAAAAACATTAAAAATGTGTGATGATCATATCGGATTCGACCAATTCTTCTGCAGCTAAACCTTCTGTTACCGGAATGTGTATGCACCTCCACTGAAAAGCCTCACAAGTCCCCTTTATAAATCACCATGCAGTAGTAGAGCAGAAGCTTGGGTACCTACAAAAAGTAGCACTACTCTCCATGCCGGCCACACACCTCTTCCCAGCCAGGGCACAGCTAATCAACCAATGAAACATCAAGTAGTTCAAACACAGGGGCAGATGTTTTGCAGCACAAAGACTGAGAATCTGGAATGCCCTGAACGTAAGCCTGAGGGCAGAACCCTTCAAGGCCTCTTCAGGAATTTCCTTGCAAAGGTGCTGCTCAAACTGGGCTTCAACAAGGACTTTCCAGGTACCAGGTTATGACTGAGCAGTACCGGATAGGGTGGCACAACTTTAATTCAGTTGGGTTTTAATCAACAGGGAGCTGTACTATGCTTAGCCAATTTAAGGAGCCAACTCTCTGAAGTAGTTGCAAGGTGATGTGCAGCCATGCGTAAAACATCTTCATGTAGAAATACAAAAATCGGGGAGGTGTCGGTTAATTAATCAGGAAGGCAGCAGTGCCCTAACTGCAAAATGGTTGAACACTTACATGCATAAACGCTCACTCAGCTTCTTTTTTTTTTTTTTAACAAAACCTGAAATGACTAAAAGATCAGGAAGCAATAACTGTCTTTCTTCACAACATGAACAATACAAGGAACGTAATAGCATTCCAGTAGGAGCTTGCAAAATGGCTTCCTACATTGTAATCTTCAGGCGTACAGTACACATGAGTAAGGCAGGGAATGGGAGACAGATCAGTTTTTATGAATTTTCTGCATATATTAATATTCAGGCTTACGTAACAACACATGTAAATGTTGTGTATCCTCATTCCTTCATCCAAGCCAAACATTAATTTAACTCTAACTTTAAACATTCCCTTACCTCAACCCTCCCTCTCCCTTAACGCCCCCCCCCCCAGGTCTGTCTGCTGCCTACCAACTACCGAGGTGCTGCATAGCAACACGTAACTCTATTAGTCCCTTTGATCAAGGAATTACTCCAATTCGCTTGTATCCCTTTCAGTGTTCAGGGTTTGTAGCAAGGCTACCCAACTTGTAAACTCCATTGTCCCCTCCCCCCTGTCTCTCCCACTAGCTCTTCTCCATGCTGCCGATTCCGCCCTACCCCATCTATGCATGTCTCTCCACCAATCTTCAATTTTAGGGCCTATTGGTGATTTCCATGCCACTGCAATCCTTCGTTTGGCCAGGATGCACACCAAATCTTTCAGTTTGGTAATGTGTTTCCTCCCCTTCGGACGTGGAAAGCGGCCCAACAAGCAGGCTTCTGGGGAATGTTCATCCAGGACCACTCCTCCTTTGTGTAGGCTATTCGACACCTCTCTCCAATATGCCCCCACTACCGGGCAAGCCCAGAACATATGCAACATCCCCGCCTCAGCCGACTTGCACCTGGGGCACCTCTGCTCACTCGCTCCCGAAACTTCGAGTTTTGCTTTGGCGTAATTGTATGCTTTATGTGTCACTAGTAATTGAATCAGCTGTATTCTCGCGTTCCGGGACACTTTCTTGTGATATCCTAAGATCTCCTTCCATTATGTCTCCGTAAAGGCCACTCCTATATCTTCTTCCCATCTTTCTTTTCCAGCTAGTGGGGGAGGCAGACCTGCTCGCCAGCAAGAGGTCACATATTCTCGATGTGGTATGTCCACCCTCCGCTATGTCGTATAGAACATCTACTATTTCGTGTTTCGCCATTAACTCGCTATATGCGGACCATCGACATGTGATCTCTCGCTTCAGTATACTGTGTACCATGTATTGGCCCATCACTGACAAGGGTAGCTTAACCCAGAATTTCATCGAGCGCTGGATCCCTTCTAGAGCTTGCAGTGTATTATGCATGTTTTCATCCTCTGGGTCGTGATACACGTTTATCCCCAGATATCTAAAAGTACGCACTTTCCACTGCAGTGCTAATACCGGCAGTTCATGATCTGCCCTCCCACTAAGTTCAGCTAGCGGAAATTTCGCCGATTTGTCCTCACTATTTGTAATTCCTGACCATGTTGCAAAAAACTCCATCATTTCCAATAACAGTTCGAGATTATCCTCTGGGTTCTGGATATATAAAAGTGTGTTGTCTGCATACAATGATATTAAATGCCTGTCCCCATCTATTTCAATCCCGGCCTCCTTATATTCTGTCCTGAGGTACTGGGCAATTGGTTCCATGGCTATGATGTACAATAATGGTGATAACGGACAGCCCTGTCGCGTGCCCTTTCCTAGCTCTCATGCCACTGAAATATGCTTCCCTGTCCTGACCCTTGCCATCGGCTTAGTTTACACTAGTCGGACCCACTTGATAAAAGCCTGGCCAAATCCAAAGCTGCTCAATGTTGCATAGAGCCAGTCCCAGTTCACTGAATCAAATGCCTTGACTGCATCCAAAGTAGCTATGGCACATGGTGCCTCCCAGGATGCCGTTTTGTCTAATATATGGTGCATCCTCCTCAAATTCCAGGCCATACTGCACCTGGGACAAAGCCCGTTTGGTCTGGATGCACTAGTTTAATTATCACTTCCTTCAGCCTAGTCGCTAGTATGGATGTTAATATCTTGCTGTCCTGGTTCAGCAACGAGAGCGGCCTATATGAGCCACATTTGTACGGGTTTTTATGAGGTTTGAGGAGAGGTATAATTATAGATTCTCTCAAGTTAGGGGGAAGGATCTCTGCATCATAGGCATCATTGAACATGGCCAAAAAGTGGGGGGCCAAGACTTGCTCATATTCTTTATAAAGTTTGCGTGGTAACCCATCTGAGCCAGGTGTCTTTCCTGTCGGCAATCCCTTGATAGTGGCCTGTATTTCCTCCCCAGTGATAGGTACCTCTAGCCCGTCCCTATGCTCCTGGCTCAACACCGGGAGCTCGATCTCGCCTAATACGTCCTTCTGACAGACCAACACCTTGTGCCCGCTTTGGTACAGTATTTGATAAAATTTGCACAATACATCGTTAATCCCATTCTGCGTGTGACAAACTTCTCCTTGCAATTAATTTATAGCGTGTATGGGGCTTCTTTGTGTTTCATTTCTATATAGCCAAGCTAGTAATCGCCCAGGCTTATGTCCCTCTATATGTTGTTTTTCTGTAAACTTTGCGAAGCTATGTTTACCCAGTCTCGCCCAGCAGTCCATACATTTCTGTTTTAATTACTCCTTCTCCGCTCTATTACCTGAATCTTGCTCTTGGTTTTGTTCTATTATCCTCAATTGTTCCTCCGCAGAGGACAGCTCCCTATTTACCGTTGCTTGAATACTACTGGATCACACTATGGCAGCGCCTCTGATCACTACCTCCAGGGCTTCCCAGAAGGTTCCGACACTGGGAACACTGCCCAGATTGTTCGATATATATCCGCTAATGCTTTCTTTGATGCCATCTCTGAATAATGGGTCCCTCAACGACTCGCGTCTGAGTTTCCACGTGGGTATTGGGGTCCTCGGTGGCGCATTTTGCCATTGTATAGCCAGAGGGACATGATCCGATAAGACTCTTCCTTTATAGTCCGCATTCACCATCTGGTGTATTATTTCTTTCCCTACAAAGAGATAATCTATTCTAGTATGTACTTCGTGAAAAGTGGGAGTAATGTCTAGTATCTGGGTGAAGTTCCCTCCAGCCGTCCACCAAAGCAAAGGAATTTAGGAGATTTTTCAATGCTCTCGCTGGCGGTGCTAATTTAGTATGTTTACCATCTGACCTGTCTAAAACAGGATTCAAAATACAATTAAAATCTCCTCCCCACAACACATTACTATCCCCGTATGGTGCCAATTGGGGATAAAACGTCTGGAAAAATGTGGCCGCTCCATGGTTGGGGCGTATGTATTAATCAGACAAGTGTCCACCTGTTCCATGAGGCCCTGGATGAGCACCATACTAGCAACATTATCTGTCTTCACGTGAGTGACCTTGAAGGGTACCGAGGGCCCCACCCAAATCAATACTCCTCTAGCATACTCTGAGTACGTGGAGCCATATAATTGTCCACACCACCTTCGTGCCAATAATGTCTGTTTTTCAGCTGTTAGGTGCGTTTCCTGAAGCATCGCTATATCCACCATGCATCTTGTGAGATACGAATAAACTCTATTCCTTTTTATATAAGCATTTAACCCCCTCACATTCCAGGAGATCACATTAATTGCTCCCACCATTCCTTCTGACTCTGTTTAGGTTCCTTGAGCCCCCAGTAGTCCCCCCCTAGTGTTATTCCGCTTCTCCGGCTATCTCTTCCTGAAAGGTACAACCTTCTTCGCTCTAACTATGCATTCAGACAGACCCGCCCTCCCCTTACCATCCCAAACTTCCCCAAACAATATCAACTGCCCAGCATTGTGGCACCCTTACTCACGCGTGTACACTTCTCGCATCCTTCCCAAGCAAGCCTGCCCAGGTTCAGTTCACAGTGGATGGGCAAACAAACAATTGCACCTATTAAATAAAATTGTAAATAGTTCTACTTATTGTTTTAATGACCTGTTCCTGTTCATGTTTGTAAATATGCTTCTCTCACTTTTGTACCTGTTGTTATATTGTAAAGCGCTTTGGCTTAAAGTGCTATATAAATTCAATAAACATAACATAACATTAAATAAACTATGAGGGGTGTGGCAGTCACTGCCATAGGCGTGGTTCCGTCCTTCATAGTCTTTGATCATAAACAATTATAACCCCAAAACAGATTAAACCCATAAACCAAACTACTTTATACTGGTTCCCCTGAGGTGACTGCTACAACGCTTAGCCAAGCAATCTTCATATACTTGTGTTATCCTGCGTCGACCATGCAGCCCCACTCCTTAGTCTTTCCCCTCCTCAGGCTGGGTCGGGGTGCTTTAACTTGCTCCCTGTTCATCTACTTCTCCAATGTCATCATGTCCTATCTCCTCCCTATCCATCCATGCTTGTGCATCTTCTGGAAGGTCAAAGAACCAACTCTTATTCTTATGTATAACTTTGAGTCGCGTCGGGTATATGAACATAGACTTCAATCCTGCCTTCCGGAGCCTGTTCTTGGCCGCTGTGAATTGCGCCCTGCTTTTCTGCACCTGAAACGTGTAGTCCGTGTAGATGGCCAGGTCTGCCGAAGCTCTCCTCAGTTGTCCTTCTTGTCTGGAATAGGCAAGAATCCTCTCTCTATCCTTGTAATTCAGGACCATAGCAATGATCGGCCATGGAGGCACCCCTGGGGGAGGTCGTCTGGTCAGCGCTCTGTGTGCTCTCTCAATCGTAAAGCCCTGTGTATGGTTCCTGGGCCCAATTTCCTGTAATAACATATTTTCTATGTACATTGTCAGGTCCTTTCCTTCTTCACCTTCCGGCAGTCCGCCGATGCAGATATTATTGCGCCTCGCTTATCCCTCCGCTTCCTCCAGTTTATTATCCAACAGGCTTACTTTCTGTTGCAACACATGGATGTCCTGCTGCGTGGTCTTCAATTCTCCCATATTCCCTTTCACCTGTGATTCTAGCATCGTGGTACGCTCTGCTAGGTGTCTCCTGTCTTGCCACAACAGTCCCACATCCAACTCTACTGCCTCAATCTGTGCCCCCAATAAAGCTTTTAGGTCTACAATCACCAGCATGACCTGATTGTGCAAGTCCATGGCGCCCTTTTCCCCTACTTGCGCTGCTTCCATATTTCCTCCGGGTACTTGCTATTTAGCTTTGGCAAATCAGTCCAGGGTTGGCTGACCCACTTTGCTTTTGGGTGTTTTGTGAGGCATTCAGGCAGCTGGTACCACCCTTCTCTTACACACAGGTGCCAAGTACTCACTTTCTGTACCTGTGCGGGTCTGAATCCTATATTGTGAGGAGGTTTGTTATGCCGATGTTGTCCCACAGATCTGTGAGCGTTCTCCTCCTGGGATGGATTCTGTACTTACAATGTCCCTGACCAGGTCAGGGGTAGGCTACGTGGCTCTTCTGCACACAAATATTTTTAGTGAGCATCACCTATTGCATTGTCTCCCCACGCCTTTACAAATGGTATGCAGTCTTCTAGTGCTTATGCAGCATGCACCCCTGCACCAGCAAGGCACTGGATGGTGTGTGTCACTTATTCTTGCAGCTGTCGACAAATATTTGAGCCACTTTTGTCCCCCAGCCTATAGGTCTTTTTATTGCGGCAATCTCCCTCCACAGCTGTAGTCGCCCAGCTTCTGCACGTCTGCCCTTATCAGGGGTGTTGAAACATGTTTCTGGAGTCTTAGCGAATACGAGGGGCCGCTGCACTTGATGTATCTCCCACCACAGTGCTGGGACCTATTTTCCTTTTGTATTGTTTTTCATGCCCAGGGCAGGTTTACAGCCTTGGTCAGGCTCCTGCTAATGCAAACCCGCTCCGCAGTTTGTCATTACCTCACTGCGTGGCCCAGATTCCTGTTCCAATATCTTTTGCAATCTATAATTGCTGGTAGGCCGCTAGCTGCTTCGCTATGCAGCGGCTCTTGCTTCCGTTTCTTACTTGGGCTTTACTTATTCACCCATACCGGCCCGGGCTCCTTGGGTCAGGTGCTAAAACATATGCGCTGTCCTTTTCGTTTCATGATCCGGGGAACACTGTCCTAATACTCCACACCTGCCGACTGCCCTTGCATTCAGACCGTTTCCTCCGGTCGTCGGGGTGGGGCGATCCTCAGGGGGCTTCCACAGCACTTGCCTGCCGCTGCGCTTGTGTCCCCCTTTGCCAAGCTTCCCGGTAGCTCCTCACATCACTCCGTCCCTCCGACGTGGCTCCCGGACCTCCGCTGCTCATTACAACCGCTGCCAGCATGTGTTCACAGCATCTCCTCGGCAGACCTTGCCTGCAATCTCCAACTCATTCTGGGCTGCGTCCACTCCGCTGGATTCTCGGGCAATCGCTACAGGTCCTTTGTCTGGTTACTCAATACATCGCCATCTTGGATTCCGAAGTTTGTAGCAGCTTTGATGTTCCATCCCTCCGATTGCTGCAACCCGTTGCTTCTCTCGCTCCATATTGCAGCCTGGGGTGGATTATGCACTTAAAACGTCCCTGACCAGGTCAGGGGAAGGCTACTTAGCTCTTCTGCCCACTAATCTTTTAGTGCGCATCACCTATTGCACTGTCTCCTCACGCCTTTCCAAACGGTATGCGGTCTTCTCGTGCTTATGCAGCATACACCCCTGCACCAGCAAGGTGGTGGATGGTGTGCGTCACTTATTCTCGCAGCTGTCGACAAATATTTGGCCCACTTTTTTTTCCCCAGCCTATAGGTCTTTTTATTGCGGCAATCTCCCTCCACAGCTGTAGTCTCCCAGCATCTGCACGTCTGCCCTTATCAGGGGTGTTGATCCAGAGTCTTAGGAAATACGAGGGGCAGCTGTACTTTATGTATCTCCCACCACAGTGCTTGGACAGATCTCCTCTTGTATTGTTTTTAGTGCCCAGGGCAGGTTTACAGCCTTGGTCAGGCTCCTGGTATTGCGAACCCGCTCTGCAGTTTGTCATTACCTCACAGCGCGGCCCAGATTCTTGTTACAGTATCTTTTGCAATCTATAATTGCTGGTAGGCCGCTAGCTGCTCCTCTATGCAGCAGCTCTTGCTTCCGCTTCGTACTTGGGCTGTACTTATTCACCCATACCGGCCCGGGTTATGTGGGTCAGGTGCTAAAACATATGCAATGTCCTTTTCGTTTCATGCTCCGGGAGAACGCCGTCCTTGCGCTCCGCAGCTATGCTAATCCTCCACCTCCGCTGACCGCCCTCGCATTCAGACTGTTTCCTCCGGTCGTGGGGGGGGTCCAGGGCGATCCTCAGGAGGCTTCCACAGCACTTGCCTGCCGCTGCGCTTGTGTCCCCCATTGTCGAGCTCCCCGGTAGCTCCTCACATCACTCCGTCCCTCCGACGTGGCTCCCGGACCTCCGCTGCTCATTACAACCGCTGCCAGCATGTGTTCACAGCATCTCCTCGGCAGACCTTGCCTGCAATCTCCAACTCATTCTGGGCTGCGTCCACTCCGCTGGATTCTCGGGCAATCGCTACAGGTCCTTTGTCTGGTTACTCAATACATCGCCATCTTGGATTCCGAAGTTTGTAGCAGCTTTGATGTTCCATCCCTCCGATTGCTGCAACCCGTTGCTTCTCTCACTCCATATTGCAGCCTGGGGTGGATTATGCACTTAAAACGTCCCTGACCAGGTCAGGGGAAGGCTACTTAGCTCTTCTGCCCACTAATCTTTTAGTGCGCATCACCTATTGCACTGTCTCCTCACGCCTTTCCAAACGGTATGCGGTCTTCTCGTGCTTATGCAGCATACACCCCTGCACCAGCAAGGTGGTGGATGGTGTGCGTCACTTATTCTCGCAGCTGTCGACAAATATTTGGCCCACTTTTTTCCCCAGCCTATAGGTCTTTTTATTGCGGCAATCTCCCTCCACAGCTGTAGTCTCCCAGCATCTGCACGTCTGCCCTTATCAGGGGTGTTGATCCAGAGTCTTAGGAAATACGAGGGGCAGCTGTACTTTATGTATCTCCCACCACAGTGCTTGGACAGATCTCCTCTTGTATTGTTTTTAGTGCCCAGGGCAGGTTTACAGCCTTGGTCAGGCTCCTGGTATTGCGAACCCGCTCTGCAGTTTGTCATTACCTCACAGCGCGGCCCAGATTCTTGTTACAGTATCTTTTGCAATCTATAATTGCTGGTAGGCCGCTAGCTGCTCCTCTATGCAGCAGCTCTTGCTTCCGCTTCGTACTTGGGCTGTACTTATTCACCCATACCGGCCCGGGTTATGTGGGTCAGGTGCTAAAACATATGCGATGTCCTTTTCGTTTCATGCTCCGGGAGAACGCCGTCCTTGCGCTCCGCAGCTATGCTAATCCTCCACCTCCGCTGACCGCCCTCGCATTCAGACTGTTTCCTCCGGTCGTGGGGGGGGTCCAGGGCGATCCTCAGGAGGCTTCCACAGCACTTGCCTGCCGCTGCGCTTGTGTCCCCCATTGTCGAGCTCCCCGGTAGCTCCTCACATCACTCCGTCCCTCCGACATGGCTCGCGGACCTCCGCTGCTCATTACAACCGCTCCC
Organism: Ambystoma mexicanum; assembly: GCF_040938575.1. NCBI lineage: Eukaryota > Metazoa > Chordata > Amphibia > Caudata > Ambystomatidae > Ambystoma > Ambystoma mexicanum. The sequence continues at coordinate 1,088,182,309 of NC_090927.1, read as the reverse complement.
AGCCTGTGTTCACAGCATCTCCTCAGCGGACCTTGCCTGCCATCTCCAACTCCTGATGGCCTGCGTCCACTCTGCTGGATTCTCGTGCAATCGATAGAGGTCCTTTGTCTGGTTACTCAATACATCGCCATCTTGGATCACGAAGTTGCTAGCAGCCTTGATGTTCCATCCCTCCGATCGCTGCAACCCGCTGCTTCTCTCGCTCCATATTGCAGCCTGGTGTTGCCGGGACCTTCATGCATACGCTCTTATGTTTAAAGGCAATATCTTATTTATTGAAGCTTTGGTTTTCAAAGGATCATCTCGTTTCAGGCGGGTACACACAGAGGAGCCGACCTACACCATCAGCTGTTGGCCACGCCCCCTTTTGCAGTACACACTGATATGCCTCCCTTCCTCCTTGTTGCTGTTCAATTTGCACAATTAAAGCCCACAGTCAGATTTGATTGTGTTTGCGGTTTTCTGTGTTAAATGAAGTTTTCCCCAAAAAGAATTCTAAACCGTCCTTTTACATGTGTTTTGTGCATTAGGCACTTCCTCAGGTGTGAACATATCAGTTACGACATATCTCACGCATGTCTCGATTCTGCCCAAATTTCAGTGGCCATCATTAGAGTAATATATCCTATGATGTTCTGAATGCTTAAAAAGACGCAATTTTCTACACCCTTCCCTTTCCATAATCCCCTGGAGAATTATTCCATGCACAAACTGCTTCATTTGGGTAACTTTCAAATGCAGTTTGTGGATGGGACACTCATTATCTGCAGATCAATTCATTTGGTTACACTTATGCTCATTTTTGTCAGAAACACTGCAAACAATTTGGAGTAGAGCTGGTAGAGCTACGGGCAAAAACGGAGCCATCCCTGAGACACAGCATAACTTTATGTTTAGCCCTGAAGAAGTCCCTATTGCTTGAAACAAATGTTGATTGACAGTTTATGATCTGCTTTTTTTTAAACTATTTTGTTTTTACCCTGCTGAGGTCCCGGGACGCTGGAACATGCAAGGCCCTGCAGGGCCTTTTTAAAATAATAATTATAATAATAATAATTATAATCTCTGGTGGTGTAGTGGGTAAAGGTCTCTGTGGGCCTCTACTCCATGGAAAACCCCAATCCCTGGTGGCATAGTGGTGCAAGGCCTTCATGGGGCCTGCATTTATTAATTAAATCTCCCTGGTCGGTTAGTGGTGGCTCCCTAGGGCTGCAGACTCCAGACTTTGTCTGCTGGAAACTGTCGGTGTTAGTGTCAGGTCCCAGGTTAGGTAGGGGTACTTTGTAAATGAAATTAGATTATAGATTTAATTAATTTATTGTTTTAATCTGATTTTGGGTTGTTGATCTTAACTTCTGTTCATCAGAGTGCTAACTCCCCAAACCAACATGGTGGCAGTAGTGCCAGTTCCTGATTGGAAGTTTCATGAACCTCTGACCTTCCATACAATTCTAAACTGCCTTTCATTGTTCACCTTCAAGAAGGAAGGTCCTGTTTTGATTAAGTTCCTGCGTCAAGGCCTTTTGATGAGATTCTGGTGAAGTTTACAAAGATAAATATTGTTTCCTGAGAAGCTGGTCAACGTGGGACAAGCTCAGCTGATAATTTGGTGGGAGCGTCGCTTTTTCTCAAGCTGGAGAAAAGTTGCTTTATTTTTATCACTTTATTCATGTTAGGTATTTATTTAGTTTAGGTATTTAGATTCGTTTCATTTTACTTCAAAAATCTGCTTGACTTTTATGACTCTGTGTAATTGACACGGTTTTGAATTTCTGACATTGTACTGAAGGAAGAAGCGTTTGGAATTTTAACTGCGCAGTTTTCTTAGATCAGTGCTTCAGAGCCTTCATTTTTGTTTCACGCATGCGCAAAGGAGAAGTGTCCTTGTTTTACTGCTGTGTCTCGTATCTGATCTGATTTCAAGTCTGTCAGTTTCAGTACGGTTGCGTGAATGAAGATTGCTTAAGGAAAATACCTGAGCCTAAGTTTTTGATGTTGTTTAACTTGAATTCATAAGGCTTTTAATTACGCTTGCGCGCCATTATATAAGGTGGCTTCTAAAAATATTCACTGTGCGCATGTGGAAAGTAAAGACACATTGATTTCATGAGCATAACACATTTTTCTGAAGGATAAGGCAGCGCCTGAACTTGTCTATTGTGCGCATGTCAAAGGCAAAAGCAGTTGTTTTCGTTAGCATTGCGCATGGGCTCAAAAGGTAAACAGCATCTGAACTCATTTACAGTGCTTAAGTCAAAAGCAAAGCTTCGGATTCCATTAGCATTGCGCATGTGCTTCAAAGGTTGAACAGGATCTGAATTCATTCTTATTGTTCTTGTTTAAAGTTTTAAAATACCATCTGAACTCTTAATTGCGCATTTGTTACTAAAGTAAAAGGAACATCTGAACAGGAATACAATGTGCTTGAGAAAGGATGAAATGCAATTGAATGAATGAACACTCGAAAGTGATTTCCTCTTTAATTTAAGAAGATTGCACATTCTTGAACTCATTATTTTGAGCATTTTTGGTTGAGGAACAAAATGCATTCTTAAATTCACATTGCCCTTCTGAAATTGAACATTGACTGTGCAAGATAAATTCTCAATGGGTCTTTGTGAAAAAAAAGTTAATTAATCTCCAAGGTTATTTCGGAGATTGGACAGGTATGGGTTTAGATATTAAATTATTTGATATTTAGAGATTGAGTTAATTTAATGCATGTCTTCATTATTTAATAAACATTAATGTCTCCTTCTACAGATTGCAGCCCACCAGAAGTAGGCGTCTGTCGTTTGTTATTTTCTCCACTTCCCCTTTTCCCTTGGGAGTGTTAGTTCTTCAACTGGGTTTAAGACAGTTGTTGATCAAACGTTCTTGAGAGATCTGTGGGGCTCAGCATCTCCTGCAGACGCAGACGCCAGGACCGGACAGATGAAAGGCCAAAAAATAGTCTGCCTGGTTTGTTGAGTCTCACAGATTTCATCATGGAACAGTTGGGAGAAGTAATCCAAGAACTGAGAGAAGAATTAAGAGTTTCTCATTTAGAGAATTCAAAATTACATAAAAAGGTGGAGGAGTTGGGAGTTAAGATGACTCGGATTCAAGAATCCATTGGGGAATCTAGAACCCAGAGAGTAGGGTATTCTGGGGAAGGATTGTCTTCGGAGTTGGGAGCCACAGGGAACAGTGAACAACAACCCCCAGTTCTGGAAAGAGCAGACGGGAGAGATGAAGATAGAGTAGGAAGACACATTTTGAGTCAGACATCAGTTCCTTTAGCGTCCCCAGAACGTTTTAGTGGAGATGTTAAAACATTTTCAACTTTTGTTACACAGTGTGAGTTACATTTCTTGTGTCGTCCTGAGAGTTTTAGAACTGACATGGCTAAAGTTGCATTTATGTTATCTTATTTAACTGGGGATGCATCATCTTGGGCAGTTCTTTTGGTTGCTCAAGAGAATCCAATTTTGAAAGATGTTGTTCTATTTAAAGAAGAGTTTCGAAAGATGTTTGGAAGAAGAATGATTTCACAAGAGTTAGATGGGGAACTGTTAGATTTAAAACAAGGAAATAAGGACTTAGTGAGTTATGTAACAGCTTTTAGAGCTCTAGTTTTGGAAACAGGGTGGCCAGAGGACAAGAGATCGTCCTTATTTTACAGAGGTTTAAGGGACGAATTTAAAGACGCTTTATCAACCATGGTTGATCGTCCCACTTCTTGTGATGCCTTAATTGACTTAGTTATGCGAATAGATTTTCGATTGGGAGAAAGAAGAAATGAACGTAGAAAGGGTTTTGGAGAGGTCAAGGTGGGTCAGCGTTTTGAAAAACCTAGAATGGAAGAAAGGAGTAAAGTCAGTGAACAGTCAGGCAAAATAAGAGGACCATTATCTAAAGAGGAGAAAGATAGGAGAAGAGCTAATCACTTGTGTTTATATTGTGGGCGTAGTGGTCATTTTCTAGGGAATTGTCCTTACACTCCCAAAAGAGGGCAGTCCAATGTTTCTCGATCTCAACAGGTGGCGAATACCCTTCAAGCGGCTGTACCTCATGTAACAATTAACGTATCCTTATTCTTGGATGATGTTTTAAAAGGATCAGGACCAGCCATGATTGATTCAGGGGCAACTGGTAATTTTATGGATTGGGGATTGGCTCGGTCTATGAAAATTCCATTAGTTGAAAAAATAGCAGTAGAGCAAGTAAGAGCAGTAGATGGTTCTCAGTTAACCTCGGGACCCATCACTCATGAAACTGTTCCTTTGTTTATGACACTGGTTAAAGATCACTCTGAGTATATTGTCTTTGAACTTATTGATGCTCCTCAGCTACAAATCATTTTGGGAATGCCTTGGTTGACTAATCATAATCCCACAATTGACTGGGGAAGAAGAATATTAGATTTTCGATCAGAAATTTGTAAGGAACATTGTTTCAATTGTAAGTATGAGATCAGAGATGAGAGTATTGAAAGTGGAAGAGTGGTGGCTTTAGCTCAAAATGGATTTGAAGAACATTCTATTGGAGCTGTGATGGGTTTTTTGCCTGAGTGTTATAAAGAGTTTACTTGTGTGTTTGATGAGGTTGAAGCAGGGGAGTTACCGCCACATCGATCATATGATTGCAAAATTGATTTAGAGGATGGAGCAATCTTACCTAGTAGTAGGGTGTATGCCTTGACCGAGAAGGAAAATGATTACTTGAAGGAATACATTGAGGAAAATCTCAATAAAGGGTTTATTAGACACTCACAATCTCCTGCAGCTTCACCATTGTTTTTTGTACCCAAGAAGGAAGGGAAGCTCAGAGCTTGCATTGATTATAGATCTTTGAATAAAGTCACTGTTAAGAATCGCTATCCTTTGCCATTGATTCCAGAAATGTTAAACCAAATTCAAGGAGCAACCATTTTTACTAAATTGGATTTGAGAGGAGCTTACCATTTGGTTAGGGTTAGGGAGGGAGACGAGTGGAAGACTGCTTTCAAAACACGTTTTGGTTTGTTTGAATACCTTGTGATGCCATTCGGATTATGTAATGCTCCAGCGGCTTTTCAATTCTTTATTAATGATGTTTTGAAAGAATTTCTAGATCTTTTTGTCGTAGTTTATATTGATGACATTTTGATTTTTTCACATAATTTGGAGCAACATTATCAACATGTAAGACAAGTTTTGAAGAAGTTACACGATCATCATCTTTTTGCTAGTCTTGATAAGAGTCAATTTCATACTGAAGTGGTGGAGTTTCTGGGTTTCGTGATTTCTCCTCAAGGGTTGGAAATGGATCAAAAAAAAGTCAGAGCAGTGAAAGATTGGCCGACTCCCACTAAGATCAAGGAAGTGCAAAGTTTTTTAGGTTTTGCTAATTTTTATAGGAGATTTATCAAAGATTTTTCATCCATTATTCCTCCTATCACTAGACTTTTAAAAAAAGGTGTACCTTTTCTTTGGAATCAAGAAACGGAAGAAGCTTTTAACACCTTGAAGAATAGATTTATTTCTGGTCCTATTCTTTTACACCCAGATCCAACACAACCATTCTTTGTAGAAGCAGACGCTTCTAATTTTGCAGTTGGAGCTATTTTATCTCAAAGGCATAAAGAAACTGGTCAGCTTCATCCAATAGCATTCTTCTCAAAGAAATTTTCTGCCGCAGAAAGTAACTATTCAATAATGGATAAGGAATTACTTGCAATAAAAGCTGCATTTCAAGAATGGCGACATTTTTTGATGGGTGCCAGAAATCCTGTCACGGTGCTTACTGATCACCGAAATTTACTTTTTCTTAAGTCAGCTAAGACTCTTACTCCCAGACAGTTACGTTGGTCATTATTTTTTGCGGATTTTGACTTTGTAGTGACATACAGACCTGGGAAATTAAATGGTAAAGCGGATGCTTTATCCAGACAATTTCCTGGTTGTGAAAAAGAATTGGAGTTAAGACCTGAACCTGTAATTCCTGAAGAACATTTTGTTTCAGCTAACTCTTCTAAAAAAGAAGATTTGCAGGAGTTAATTAAAATAAATCTGAATATTCAGAAGATGAAAGAATGGGCACAGTTGGATGTTAAAAGAACTATTAAAAATGGTTTACCTTATTTTGAGGATAAGTTGTATCTCCCGAGTGAGGACCTTAGAGAGAAAATTTTACAAGATTGTCATGATTCAGTTTTAGCTGGACATCCGGGTTTTCATAAGACTTTGGATTTAGTTCTACGGCATTTCTGGTGGGAAAGTATTAAGAAAGATGTCTTAAATTATGTAAAGACTTGTGAAGTCTGTGCTAAGTCAAAACATGAGACTGGAAAACCTGCTGGACTTCTTGAACCCTTGCCTATTCCTCCTCGGCCTTGGCATACAATTGGTTTAGATTTTATTGTAGATTTACCTAACGATAGAGGATTCTCCACAATTCTGGTAGTGGTAGATTGTTTCTCTAAAGAGAGTCATTTTATTCCCATGAAAGGAGGAGTTACAGCTTCAAGTCTAGCTAAAAAATTCATTCAAGAAATTGTACGATTGCATGGAGTTCCCAGTCAAGTTATTTCAGATAGGGGGTCTCAATTTGTGTCGAGATTTTGGAAGGAATTTTGTAGGAGATTGGGTTTGAAGATAAAATTAACATCAGGATATCACCCAGAGGCTAATGGTCAAGTAGAAAGAATCAATCAGGAATTAGAAAAATATTTAAGATGTTTTGTCGAAGGAGAGTTTGAGTGGGTGGATTTGTTGTGGACAGCGGAATTTGCATATAATAATTCTACTAAAACCTCTACTTCCATGTCACCTTTTTTTTGTGGAAGAGGTTATAATCCTCGGTTTCTATGTGAGAATGATGGAGTAAATGAGACATGTCCAGCTGTGAAAGATATAACTGAAATAATTCAGAAAGGTTGGGCTAAAGCAAAAGAAATGTTACAAAAAAGTAAGTCTGAGTATAAAAGATTTGCAGATTTTAAAAGAAAGAAAAGTCCAAGTTATGCTAAAGGTGATTTAGTCTGGTTATCAGCAAAAAATATTAAATTGAAAGGAAAAAATAAATTTTGTCCTAAGTTTTTGGGTCCTTTTGAGATTGAGGAAGTGATAGGACCAGTATCAGTCAAACTTAAATTGACTACTAATTTGAAAATTCATCCAGTATTTCATGTAAGTTTATTAAAACCAGTGTCAAAAGGAATCAGAATGAGACCAGTTCCTAAACCAATTGTTTTGGAAACTAATTCAGAAGAATTTGAGGTTAAAAGAATACTTGATTCTAGAAAAGTAAGGGGAAAGATTCAATATCTTATTGATTGGAAGGGGTTTGGTCCTGATGAAAGAAGTTGGGAGTCAGAATCTGATATTCATGCGGAAAGATTAGTATCTAAGTTTCACAGAAGAAATCCAAATAAACCTGGCCCTGAGGTCAGGGCTTAAGGAGGGGGTACTGTCAGGTCCCAGGTTAGGTAGGGGTACTTTGTAAATGAAATTAGATTATAGATTTAATTAATTTATTGTTTTAATCTGATTTTGGGTTGTTGATCTTAACTTCTGTTCATCAGAGTGCTAACTCCCCAAACCAACATGGTGGCAGTAGTGCCAGTTCCTGATTGGAAGTTTCATGAACCTCTGACCTTCCATACAATTCTAAACTGCCTTTCATTGTTCACCTTCAAGAAGGAAGGTCCTGTTTTGATTAAGTTCCTGCGTCAAGGCCTTTTGATGAGATTCTGGTGAAGTTTACAAAGATAAATATTGTTTCCTGAGAAGCTGGTCAACGTGGGACAAGCTCAGCTGATAATTTGGTGGGAGCGTCGCTTTTTCTCAAGCTGGAGAAAAGTTGCTTTATTTTTATCACTTTATTCATGTTAGGTATTTATTTAGTTTAGGTATTTAGATTCGTTTCATTTTACTTCAAAAATCTGCTTGACTTTTATGACTCTGTGTAATTGACACGGTTTTGAATTTCTGACATTGTACTGAAGGAAGAAGCGTTTGGAATTTTAACTGCGCAGTTTTCTTAGATCAGTGCTTCAGAGCCTTCATTTTTGTTTCACGCATGCGCAAAGGAGAAGTGTCCTTGTTTTACTGCTGTGTCTCGTATCTGATCTGATTTCAAGTCTGTCAGTTTCAGTACGGTTGCGTGAATGAAGATTGCTTAAGGAAAATACCTGAGCCTAAGTTTTTGATGTTGTTTAACTTGAATTCATAAGGCTTTTAATTACGCTTGCGCGCCATTATATAAGGTGGCTTCTAAAAATATTCACTGTGCGCATGTGGAAAGTAAAGACACATTGATTTCATGAGCATAACACATTTTTCTGAAGGATAAGGCAGCGCCTGAACTTGTCTATTGTGCGCATGTCAAAGGCAAAAGCAGTTGTTTTCGTTAGCATTGCGCATGGGCTCAAAAGGTAAACAGCATCTGAACTCATTTACAGTGCTTAAGTCAAAAGCAAAGCTTCGGATTCCATTAGCATTGCGCATGTGCTTCAAAGGTTGAACAGGATCTGAATTCATTCTTATTGTTCTTGTTTAAAGTTTTAAAATACCATCTGAACTCTTAATTGCGCATTTGTTACTAAAGTAAAAGGAACATCTGAACAGGAATACAATGTGCTTGAGAAAGGATGAAATGCAATTGAATGAATGAACACTCGAAAGTGATTTCCTCTTTAATTTAAGAAGATTGCACATTCTTGAACTCATTATTTTGAGCATTTTTGGTTGAGGAACAAAATGCATTCTTAAATTCACATTGCCCTTCTGAAATTGAACATTGACTGTGCAAGATAAATTCTCAATGGGTCTTTGTGAAAAAAAAGTTAATTAATCTCCAAGGTTATTTCGGAGATTGGACAGGTATGGGTTTAGATATTAAATTATTTGATATTTAGAGATTGAGTTAATTTAATGCATGTCTTCATTATTTAATAAACATTAATGTCTCCTTCTACAGATTGCAGCCCACCAGAAGTAGGCGTCTGTCGTTTGTTATTTTCTCCACTTCCCCTTTTCCCTTGGGAGTGTTAGTTCTTCAACTGGGTTTAAGACAGTTGTTGATCAAACGTTCTTGAGAGATCTGTGGGGCTCAGCATCTCCTGCAGACGCAGACGCCAGGACCGGACAGTTAGGAAGGACGTGGCACCCATTGGTTCCATGTTTGCCATGTCTTGCAGTCGGTGTTGTGTCCTCTGCGGCACCCATATAAGGGATGCTGCTGCTGCCTCGCGGTTGCAGGCGACTTCTGTTGCCTGGCGGCCGCCGACTCTTACCATAAGGAGGGGAGGGAGGGGGCCTGCTACATCCAGGCACAGGTGGGGTTGGATTGCGCTCTCTGGTGGGCCCCTGGGTAGGCTCCCCCCTCTTGTTGACAGGGCCACAGAGCTGGCCCTGTCACAGTACACAGTGCATAGGTGATGCTCAGTTAACTGTTGCCAATGCCCACGCCTGAGCCATGCTGTCGGGTTTTGCGCGGGCCCCGTAAACCGCTGAGGACAATTATCACGCGGGAGCCGGGCTTCTTGCAACTCTCTTTAATCATGGGTCAAACAGGAACTGACTCATCCTTTCCCAGCCCCCTCCCTAGCCCAACGTCACTTTCCCTTGTTAGGGGAACTAAGACCGCAACGGCGGTCTGCCCACACAACGATGTGGGCGGGCTGCAGAGCCCTCAGGAACAACCTGACATCTCCCCCCTTTTTAGCAACCGAGGTGCTCTCTCCTCCTTACTCCATTTCTTCTATGAGTCTGTGTGGTTTGAAACGGATTCTCTGGGGTCGTCCACTGTGACCAGGCGTCTGCTCGGCCAGGCCTTGGGGTGACGAGATGTCCTCACCTTCTGAGGTGTCGCTCTCCTCCACGTAATAGCTGTCCTGAATGTGGTCGTCCTCACTGGCTGCTTCTCTGTTCTGTACGTCCTCCATGTAATACCTCTTGGGTTTGAAGTACGACACATTTCGAGTGACGGAGGAGTGGTCGGTTCTCGGGGCTGTGATCATCGTCCCTTTCTTGTGCGTGACCGTCAGCGGTTCCGGTGCAAACGTGGTGTCCTCCTTGCGTTGCTTGGGTTGCCGCAACCACACTTGGTTTCCCAGTTCCACGTTCGACTCCTGTGCCTTTCTTTTGTGATCAGCGTTGTCCTTCATTTTGGCTTTAGCTGTGTCGTCCTTGTGTCTGGCCTCCTGTTCCAGGGGTGTGGCCTCTGCTGCGTGCGTGTCTTCCGGCAACCGTGTCTGGACTGGTCTGCGGAACATCAAGTCGGCTGGGCATATGCCCGTCGTGCTATGAGGGGTGTGACGATAGTCCCTGAGGAACTGATATAGTGCTTGTTCGAATGGTTTATGGAGGATGGTCGCTATTTGCAGGGTTCTTTTGATGTTGGCCATGAACCTCTCGACCATCCCGGCGTTATCTTCCGATGGTGGAAGCCCATATACTTCACAAAGTTCTCGAAGTCTGTGCTCATGAACGGTGCTCCGTTGTCGGATTTTATGATCCTGGGTATTCCATATGTGGACAACATGCGGTCCAGTACAGGGATGACACTGGAGGCTGCAGTGCTGTCCACAATTTGTGCGTCCGGGAATCTGGATTGTTCATCTATTAGCACTAACACATAGGTGCCATTTCTGAGAGGTCCAAAGAAGTCCACCGCCAGTTCTTCCCATACGTGTTTCGGTAGTGGTGACATGTGGAGTGGTTTTGGGTGCGGAGGTGGTGCTACCTGCGCACACGTCATGCATTGGCCTATTATTTCCTCCACCATCGTGTCCAGCCTGGGGAACCATACTTTTTCCCTTAGTAGTCTCTTGGTGGCAACCACTCCTCGGTGGCTTTCATGTGCTACTTGGATAGTTCTGGTGCGCAGTGACTTTGGGAGGAGTACTTTGCACCCTTTTAATATTACGTGATCGTCGACAATGGAGAGTTCGTCCCGGACATGATCTATTAGTTTGATATCTTCTTGGATCTCTTCCGATTCGTGCTGCTCCTGTTGACGCATGTGTGCCCTTCTGTCTTCCTGTACGCAGTGTCGTACAATTCGTAGAGCCGGGTCTTGTTCTGAGTGTGCTATGATGTCTGCCCACCCCACTGGTAATGGTTGCAAGTGGTGGACCACACAATTGAGATATTCATCGGCGATGGATGGTTGGGAGTTGGCAGGGCCAGTCGGGTGGCGCGACAGATAGTCCGCTGGGTTGTCTTCTTTTCCAGGCCGATGTTTGATGATGAACTTGTAGTCCTGCAATCGTAGACCCCATCGGGCTATTCTTGGCGGCATTCTTGACTTGGGGTCTCCGTAGATCGTAAGCAGTGCCTGGTGGTCCGTAATGATGGTGAACTCCTTGCCATACACGAACAGGTGGAAGTACTCGCATGCCCATACCACTGCTAGGCTCTCCTTTTCGGCCTGGGAGTAGGCTTGTTCTGTCGAGGTTAGGCTCCTGCTGGCGTATGCGACTATGTATACTTTTGCGCGTTCCTGTGGGTCAATTTGTGTTAATATGGCAACCAGACCGACGGGGCTGGCGTCCACAATTACCTCGGTGTGTCTTTTGGCGTCATAGTAGGCCATGTCCTCTGCCCATGAAATGGCATCTCGTATCGCCTCAAACGCCTTTTGGCAATCTGTGGACCATGTGTAGGGTTGATCTTTGCACGTTAAGAGGCGCAACGGGTTGCTGATGGTTGCGTAGTCCTTTAGGTATCTGGAGCAATAACTGGCCAGTCCCAGGAAGGAGCGAAGCTCCGTCGTGTTCGTCGGGGGTGCAGCTGAGTTGAGCGCCACAACTTTCTCCGGGTCTGGTCGCATCCCCTTGTCGGAGAATATGTGGCCGAAGAACCTCAGTGAGCCTTTCCCGAACTCGCATTTGGCCTTGTTGAGTGTTAGTCCGGCCTCTTGCAGTGCAGCGCACACTCTGTGGAGAGCTGTGTCGTGCTCTTCTTTAGTCTTTCCAAATACGAGGACGTCATCCGAGTAATTCAAGCAGTTGGGCACCTGTCTGATGACTCGGTGTATTTCCTCTTGGAAGATTTCGGCTGCAGAGGATATCCCGAAGCTGAGCCTTTTATACTGGAATAGACCCAGGTGTGTGACAAATGTCGTGATGTATCTGGATTCGGGAGCAATCTCAATTTGATGATAACCTTTCGTGAGGTCCAATTTAGAGAAAACCTGTGCCCCATGGAGGAGGTGTATCTTGTCAGTGATCCTGGGCGCCTGATGCCTTTCCCTTTCAATGGCCACGTTGGCTCTCCTCATGTCGACACACAGGCGTATCGATCCGTCCGGTGACTTTTTGGGGAAGGGAACGATGGGGGACACCCACGGGGTGGGCCCTGAGACTGGTTCAATGACGTTGAGCTTGATTAACTTGTCTAGCTCCTCTTCAACCTGGTGTTGTATGTTTACCGGAATGCCCCTATAATGCTGAGCGACAGGTGGTACCCTTGGGTTTATGTGCAGCTGTACCTTTCGGTGTTGCAGTTTTCCTAGGCCTTTGAACAGATTGGGGAATGTCTGTTCGATGCCGTCCGGTCTGGCGAAGTATTTATGGGCCATGAGCTGATACAGTATATGCACCAGACCCATCTCAACGGCTGTCTTAAAGCTGAGGATGCACCCGCTGTTGGCTTCCGTCTTCAGGATGTGTAGCGTAATCTTTGCCGCGTGCGATTTGTGCACGCACCATGCTGATATTGTCCCTTTGCAGGGTAGCGGGGTTGTAGCTCCATACGGGTATATGTCCACTGACGCCTTTCGGATCTTTGGGGGGTTGGTGAGTGAGTTGTACGCCTGTTCACTTATTATGTTGACTGTCGCCCCCGTATCTATGAGGAATTCCAGAGGTGTGTTGTGACTTGTAAAATGAGCGTCGGACTGTGTTGGGTGGCTGTGGCGTTGTTGAGTGCCCACACATACTCTTTTTTACGCTGCCTGAAAGGGATCTCCTCTCAATGTACCGGACGAATCGTCTTCTTTGTGATCGCCTTGATCCGTCGGATGGCCTTCTGTCGTCTCTGGCGTAGGAGCTCCTTCGAGGTTTTTCTTCTCTCCGGGGTCCCGTCTGTTCTTCTTCTCCTCTGCCTACTGGTGGGCTGTGTCGCAAGCTTCTCCTTCTCTCCTGTTGTCTCGGTCTGCTGGGTCCTGGTCCCGGCGGATTCTTGCAGACAGCTCTGTAGTGGTTCATTCCGCCACAGGCGGCGCACTTTTGTCCTACTGCTGGGCAGTCACCCACGTGTGGATATTCGAACCCGCATCTGTAGCACGTGGCGTCTGTTCCTTTCCCTCCCGTTGAGGGCGCAGTATATAGTCTATTAATCGCATCTGCATTCGGTGTCGAGTGTTGAATGGTGACCTTGCCTAGGCTGTCAAGCTGCGACTCAACTGCGGCTTCCATCCTGGCAAGTGCGAGGATTTCCTCGAGGGACCTTTGTTTCTGGAGCAGCTGCTTCCTGAAGGGCTGCGAGATGCAGCCGGCTATGACTTGGGATCATAGTGCCTCGTCATTCGAGTACTTATGGAATTCACAGTATTTTAACTTGATGCGTAGGCGCATCACAAAGTTATCGAGGGACTCTCCTTTTTCCTGTCTAGTAGTGTGAAAGACATGGCGCTCGTAGTCAATGTTTGTATGGGGCGTGAAGTATTCTGATAGTTTCCCATGCAGTTCTCCATAGGTGACAGTGTCTACGTTCATCAGTTCGCCTGCAATGTCCCTGACAGCGGGGCCTACTGTCATGAATAAGGTGTTTTTAAGCATCGCATCATCGGTTAAGCCGATTGCCCCCGTGTAGAATTTAAAATCCCTGAGCCATATGACCCATCTGGGTCCTAGGTTGGATGTGTCCCTGACATCGAATGGGCCCGGTAGGGGTAGGTTTTGTGAGGCGGTACCTGATGTTGGTGCCTGTTGGGGGCCATCAGCCACGGCTCCAGATCCGTCCGATGAGGAAGCTACGGGGCTCGCTGGGGCCGACATGTCCGCTGTGGCTGTAGTGCTCCGGTGGATGCCAGGCGCGCCTTTGCAGTCCCTTGTCGTGCTGTGCTGTAGCCCTCAGCACGTGTTGGCGGTGTACAGCCTCTTCGCAGGCTGTCGTGTGCCCTTTTATGCTGTCCCCTGGGTTCCTGGCTCTTCGTGTGGCCTCCCGCCGCCTGTGGGTTGATGTGAGAGGGGGGGGCGGGACCAGCACCCGCACCTGCCAGCGGGTCCGCCGCGTTCGCCTCTTAGAGCGTGAACGCGCCCACGTGGTGCTTAAGAAGGGCCGCTTCCTTCCACGGCACTCCGTGCCTGCGGCTGATCCTGCGGGTGCCCTTGTCCGTGAGGAGCGCCGACGCGCCACGCCGCTCGACCGCAGACCTCCGTGACGCCTCCGGAGCGGAGGTGCGCCGACGCACTGCACCCGCTCACCTGCGGGCCTCCTGTGGATACGAGTGGGTACGATGTACCCCTCGTCGCCAGTTGTTGGGTTTTGCGCGGGCCCCGTAAACCGCTGAGGACAATTATCACGCGGGAGCCGGGCTTCTTGCAACTCTCTTTAATCATGGGTCAAACAGGAACTGACTCATCCTTTCCCAGCCCCCTCCCTAGCCCAACGTCACTTCCCCTTGTCAGGGGAAATAAGACCGCAACGGCGGTCTGCCCACACAACGATGTGGGCGGGCTGCAGAGCCCTCAGGAACAACCTGACACATGCCTTCTCATTTGTCTTCCTCTCCTCCTCACTCATGATGAACACACTAACATAATCCCATAATGGTTTTACTATTCCAGCCTTCTCATGTAACATAGGATATTCATCTGAACCTACTGTATTATCTGTCCAAATCCAACACAATTTACCCAATAAGTCACAATTATCCCCTTTCTCTGCCACTTCCTTGGCTCTCACTCCAACTTTCCTTTCCTTAGACCTGACAGAAGAACACAAATACAAAATCCATACACTTTAAAATCCTGGCACTCTGATTTACATGGATGATAGGTGAAGTACTGTATGAGATGTCTATGTACAGGACCTTGTGCTATCCTTTGGACAAAGTCAATTAGGTACGGTGCCCCATCTGCAGTAATCGGATGCTTAGCGTCCTCTAACAAGCGACAATTCCATTCAGGGTAAACATGTCTACTTTTGCACTGAAACGAGGTGAGTGGACAGGGAACACGTCCACCCCCTTGTTGCTATGCAGGATTTTCATCTCTGGTAACAAGTCCGGTGATACTGCTGAAGTAGCTGATGGCAATGCATGCAGTTCTGGGTCAGTCGCCTTTTTTCCAGTGAAGTGCAGTGGGAAGTGCAGTGGAGCCACGTTTTCTCGCCAGTCCCCTTTGCAGCTGCATTGGTGATGAAGAGCACCTTGCGAGCACCCGGCCATCCTGGTTGGAAAGCATTTTTTCATGATCAGCTCTGCAGGTCCACAACTTCTCCTGGCTGTAGGTTGTGCAGAGGCTGTGGAGGTGGATCAGGAAATGCCGCTTTCAATTGAGGATGCAAAACTGACACGGTTTTAGACAGATCCCTTACTTGTTCCATAACAATCTCATCATTGCCCACGAAAGAGGCCATAGGAGGCAGAGCAGCAAATAGTGACACATGATGCCCCATAATGATTTCAAATGGTGACAACCCCAGCCTCACAGGGCAGCCCTTATGTTCTGGAGTACATGTGGAAGCGCTTGTACGCATGTGAGGCCAGTCTCTGCATGTATTTTGCCCAATTTTGTTTTGACATCCTGATTCAAGCCCTCACTTTTCCCAGAACCCTGAGGCCTACTTGAGCAGAGCAATTTCTGATAAATATGCAACACCTCACATAGCTGTGTAGACACTTGTTATTAAAGGGAGGGCCCATGCCGCTATTTATTTGTTGACAAAAAAGACCTCGGGCCTCATTACGACCCTGGTGGAATGGGTTAATTGGTGCCGCTAATGGTGGCGGACCCATTAAACTCATTCCGCCTCATTACGTGGTTCCCTCGCGAACCCGATGTGGACGTCTGGTTTTACCAGACGTCCTTACCGGGTCCCGCGAGGGGACCAGGGTGCTAACAACGGGCCGGTCGTAATCGGCCCGTTGTTAGCTCCCTGCACCCATTCCCATTGAGCCCTTTGGGGGCTCTAATGGGAATGGGGAAGGTCCGGGTCTGGGTTCCCTGTAGGGGGAATTACGGGGCTCTCCAAACTCAGAATGGCCCGGTAATTCCCCATTCAGGGAACCCAGACCCGGTTTGGGTGGCAGCCATGCCCTTATTAAGGGCCTCGCTACCGCCAAAGCCGTAATGAGGCCCCTCATCTCGGCACAATGTGCCTTATTCTGAGTATTCCGCTAAAACAACGCTAATACCGGCATGCCGTTATTAGCTTTTCTGGTGGGGCAAGTGCCGTATTCTCTGGCATATTATGAGTATGTGGGCTCGCGTACAAGCCCCTGCCGGAAGCGGCAATACCGGCATGCTGGTATTAACAGGGAGGGAAAACCAAATTGCCGCCAATACTGGCATAAAAATGCTGTTAATAGCAACTCAGCCGAAAAAATTCCAGAAAAAGTATGCAGTGACGGTAATACCGGTGACGCAAATAGAAACGCTGTCGAAACTGGAAGGCCTGCAGCGGCCATCATTAAGAAACATATTCAACTGAATCCACCTGTTCCCTCAGCCACCCAGGCCTAGAACGGAGCAAAAAACTTGTCCCAGGACCAGATCACCCCAGGAAAAGATTCCCGGCTAATGAAACCGAAGTTTTCTGATGCAGAGCTGACAGCCCTAGTGGACACAGTACATGTAGAGGAACTATTTGGGGCCAGGCAGCAGAAAACTAGCAGCCAACGGAAGACTGCCATATGGGGACAGGGGTGGCCAGTGTGACGTCCGTGGGGACCACCCCCCCCGCACAAGGAAGGACTGTCACAAGAGGTGGGACACCCTCAAAGCAAAGGTCTGCAATGACATTTCAAAGCACAGGAGGGAGTGCGCAGCCACTGGTGGAGGCACTGTGAACCCCCTACGACTGCTGCCATGGTAGGAGCGACTCAGCAGCATACTCTACATGGTGGGAATCCAGGGGATCGGAGGTGCTGCGGCTGGAGCAGGGACTCCCAGAAACATCAGTGAGTACAACTGCATGAACACGGGCATGCCCCCACAGTGCATGCATCCAACAGCATAGCGTAGAGGAATAGGCATGCAGAGTGGACAGATACATGCCATGTCAAGCAGCGCACACCCATCAAAGGCAGTGGTACCCCGAAACAATGCACCTGCATGCACATCAATCACACGCAGCATGAACACCCCCCTCAGCATGGCCACCCATCTGAGCAATACCACCCGTGAGACACATGATAGCAATAACAGTGGGACACACACATCATGGGACGGGTTGAATGTATGACCGATGACATGTGTGGCAAATTGTTAACCTATCTCAATTCTCCAACAGGACCCTCTCCATGGACAGCGATGAGGCAGGACCCTCACACGCAGCAACCAAAACAGCCCCCACACCTGCGCAGGATGAACCAACTGCAAGCCAGAGCAAGCAGCATGGCAGTGCTGCGGGCTCACCGGCTGTAGTACTTGAAGCTGTCCAGCCACCAGCACCAGTACCTGCAGCTGCCCAACCACCAGCACCAATTCCTGCAGCTGGCTAGCCACCACCAACAATGCCTGCAGCTGCCCAGCTACCAACAATGCCTGCAGCTGCCTAGCTACCATTGGACAACGTTGATGAGTCACAGACCAGCACTGGTGGTGACACCGCACACATGCCTGTGGACATTGCACTGACACGCACCAGCACTCCTTTGCAGCATGCACGCTGTCCCATGCCACAGTTGAGCATGGCCGATGTATCTTACGCCGATGAAGAAGAGGAGTAGGACAGGGAGGAGTATGAGTCATATGAGGGGGACACAACACCTGGCTTCAGCCCAGCCCCAGCACCCAAGTCCACCACCACTGGCGGAAGGTACACTGCGAGCAATCCGTTCATGGCTGGTGCAGATTAAGCCCCAGCAGGCAGGCATAACCACCATGGCAGGAGAACAACTCAGTGAGTTGCGGGCAATGCATGACTGGATGCAGGGATGCACCCTCTGCATGGCACTCTCCCTGGGCCATGCCACTGATGCTATGGTCACACTGGGCCAGAGGGTCCATGAACATACAGATGCTACATCCACCTCAGCAGAGGCACTTACCCAGGCCATTGACTCTGCAATATATATGTGTGCAGGGATCGTAGCCCTCCATCTCAAATACACCTACTGAGGGTTCATTGAAAAGCACACCAAGGCGCCATTCACTGCACCACCTTGTCAGTCTAGAAATACGGATACCTCTACTTTGAAACCGCAAACGCATTTTGGTGGCCGTGGGCCAACCGTCTCATGCACGATATGACAAAATATAGGTTTTCGAGTTTGCCAATGAACGGCCATTTTGATGTAACAAGAATCGCCATTTTGTTTTCTAACCATTGCTCATTGCTTTCTGTTCCTATTGCTTCGCAGTATATTTTCCGCTTACACTGCTCGACTGTGAAACATTGGTGTCTGTATGTGAAAAGGACAAGGCCGCAGGGCCATGAGGATAACAAGAGTTCGCTGAAACACAAATGCAGGCAGCGCCAGGAAGAATGCCCGGCTCCCTCCCGAATGTAGCCTTGAAGCAGAGCTGCAGGGCATTTAATCACTTCACAGCTGCCAGCCAGTCTCGTTATATGGTAGAATATGTTAGAATAATACCGCTAAAGGCTTGAATTATGCTTTTCTTACGGCCCCCCTTTGCTGATCCCGCTAGAGCATGTCGGCTCCCAGGACGCGAATAGCACCTGATAGATAGCAAGGTCCGGAATGCAACTCCCCCCCGTATGTAGTTCGCTTCCAAGAACAGAAGCGCTGTGTTCTATTCAATAACCGAAAGATGCCTTCGCACTCACAAATTGCAAATTGTTACTAGAATAGATGTTTGAAGGTGTCATAGTGGTCGGAGATGTCCATCATCACACCAAGTTCAAAGAAACCCAATAAAGGGGGGTGCTAAACATGTCATAGCTGATTGTTTGATATGCATTTTGTACATATGTAACTGATGTACGTAATTCACTCTCTTGCGTCCCTCGAGGTCTAGAGATACACGTCGCGGGGCGTGAGACCGACTTGGCCAACTGAGACTTTTGCTTTGCAATAAAACCCTAGCTTTGGGAATACAACATCGTGTGTGGTGACTCGCCTTGTTTCCATAGACGTCAGGGTCCCCGAGGGGCCCCTTTCAAGATGGCACCCGAATAGGGACCCTCCCCCACTTGTTCCATCGTGTAACGTTGTAATTGAGAAAGGCAGAGAACTGCGAGGACGGGACGATCGAGCCGGGATCAAGAGGTGTTCGGGGCGCCCTGTAAAAGTGATGAGAGACTCCTTTGCAGATCTGCACACATCTGATCCGTGATCGACGTGCCTGGCTAGAGAACAAGGAGGCGAGGCAGAAGCCAAGAAACGCAGACACGACGTCCTTTGGTGTGTCAGTATACAGACGACTTGATTTATCAGGTGAGTCATTCCCCGATTCATAGTATTCTGATATTGGTTGAGAGTTGACTTTGCAAAATCAAACACCCTAGGTAAGGTTGATTAACCAAGGGAAGGTTGAAACATGCCTGGGGTATTGTCCACCCTAGCGGGGTTTTTCCGCTGCAGTAGACAATCTTTGGAAGATGGCCAAACTGTACCATCTGGGGGAACGCCGGCGTATGAGATGTATGTGAAGTATGGAGTGGGTGCGATAATATTCTGTGAGACTTGGCATAGGCAAACCAGAAAGCAACAAGACCATCAGAGGCCGATTAATGGTAGTTTTGAGATAGCGAGGATAGATAACATGGAAAGGGTTTTGATAAGAAAGAAAGCGCGTCCTGCAGCATTTGATATAGTTAAGGACTGGAGAAGGGAAGCAATGCTCCGATTTAAAAGCAGAGCGAAGCATGCGCGCAGGCATAAATCAAAAGGTGAAGTAGCGGAAGAAAAAGAAGAGGAGGAGTGGACTGAGAGTCTAAGAAGGGCAGGTAGGCGTGACCAGTTGAATATAGAAAAGATATACCCACAACGAGAATTACACATAGCAGATGAATTGATAGAAAATATATTGACCCATACAAAACAAGGCCCAAGATCAGGGCCATTATACTGGCTCGTCTTGACTATGGCAACTCATTGCTCCTGGGAGCATCCAAGAAGTGCATAAACAAATGCCAGATAATGGAGAATAACGCAGTCCGGATCATAAAAAAGCTCAATAGAAGAAGCCATGTGACAGAGGCCAGAAGATCCCTCCATTGGCTCAGAGTAGAGGATAGAATACTTTTTAAATCTATGACCCTGGTTCAAAGGTGCTTATATGGAGTGGCTCCATCCTATCTTAGAGCCAAATTTACCCGATACACCCCTAACAGGGCTCTAAGATCCCAAACACAAGGCAAGTTACAGATACCCCAGGCATTCCGAACGACGGGTGCTGGGAAATCCTTTCCGATTCGTGCTGCTCAGCAGTGGATCAACCTCCCAGTCTCGCTGAGAGTAGAGCCAAATTTGCTCACTTTCAGAAAAAACCTTAAGACCCATCTCTTTAAATAATGCTCCCTAGCATCTTCTGCTCTGCGAATTACAGCTTAACATGACTCTGTCTCCCTGCGCCCTGATGCCTGCGGGCTTTCGACGCATTACAAACATATAAAATAAAAAAATAAAATAAATAGAAGTAAGACCAGACACGTCAGTAGCTATTGCCCAGACCCCGCCCGTAGCCCAAGCTCTCCCTCCGGTAGCTCAAGCCCTCCCACAACCACAGACCGCGCGCATAACACTTCCTATTAGCCAACCAGGCCTACAAAAGACACTCCCTGTTCACATTGTCCCATCTGCACCTCCCGCCTCAGGCACAGACTCGGTAACGTCCGTTCCTCCGGGGTTGAAGTTGAAACCGCGGGGGCAAGAGGCGGGACTGACCAACGAGGGTGCACGAGGGTAACTCGCAGGCAATCAGCAAAGAAAGGAAGGTGGAATTGCAGCAACAGGCAGAGATGTATATAGACGGGAATGATGGGACGGCAACATTGGCTTCGATATATGACTTCCGTAGAAGCAACGAAAGACAGGTAGTGTTGGAATGCATGGGTGAATACTTGGTGGAAAAGGAAACAGCTAATTGGGAAATTACCACCACAGCGATTGTTAGATTTGAATGCATTAGCACGCTGTAGGGAGAGGGATGAAGAAGTGAGAGAACATGTATATAGACTTTTTGAGCTTAAAGATGAATTAGATAATGATTATGCCGAAATGTTTGCTACACCCGGGTACAGGAGTAGGGATATCGGGAGAAATAGGAAGGAAATTGTAGAGCAATATATACAACGATGACATTCAATGTCGTCTGTACAAAGGGGCGATAAATTAAAAGTATGTATACGAGAAGCGTTTAGATGGATGTCGGATCCTAGTATCCCCACAATGGAGATACACGAGATATTTGATAAATATTCCATGCCCATGAAAAGAAAAGCACTACAGTCGATGGCTGAACATTTATTAGACAAAGATATAAAAAACGATAAGGCCAGCCCACCCGAAATAATGGCAGTATATAGAAGAGCACTAGAGCGAGGGACAGGAGAAACAGCCCCATCATTGGATCTGGGAATATTGTTACATCTCAGAGAAGGATGGGGGACGGTAAGTGGGGCATTTCCTATGAGAGAGGTCCCACCTACCTTTGTGCCCAAAGTGGAGGTTCCCACAGTGGGCAATGTAGCGGCGCAGGTACCACCAGCCCATTACACCGCCCAATATGTGCATGTCCCCTTTTCCCGACAGGAGGTGAACAACATAAAACAGACGATTCCTGATATATGAAAAAGAATCCTGTAGGGTTTTACAAGGAAGTAGAGTCCTGCCTACAATCATCCGTGCTTACCATGGGTGATATAGACCTAATATTCCCGGTGATCCTGCCAGCAGACATATGGAAACAAATAAGGACGGTAGATGACCCAACAGCCTTTGGCGCCACATGGGCGGACTTGATAATAGAAAATAGAAATAAAGCGGTTGGAGGGACACCAGGAGCGAACCTGGCGGCGTTACCAGCACGTATAGTGCAGAAGTTAAAAACAATTGTCCCAGAGAAAAGAATCCAATGGGCCAAATTGACTGCATGTGTACAAGGCAAAGATGAGTTGGCTACAGATTATTTTAATAGATTTGAAGAAGTATTCACAGACTTCAGTGGGCAGGATGTGGGTTCGGAAGCAGGAAAGAGGTTATTTGTTGACAAATATGTGAGGGGGTTAAAACTTCCAATTCAGGATCTAATAATGACATCAGAGAGTGCATGGCAAGCAAAAACGTTGGGCGAAGTACTGCATATGGCCCAATATTATGAGCGCAGAGTGACTGCAGGAAAAGAAAAAGAAGAGAGGGATAGGGTAAATCTAAAGACACGAGTATTAATGGAGCAAGTAGTAGGACATAATAGAGGGCGGGGGAACGCACATGAAAGGAGTAATTCGAATATGCGTGGGGGAACAGTGGGACCGAATCAGTGTGCATATTGTAAAGAGGAAGGACATTGGCGAGCGCAATGCCTGCATCTACAGAATAGAACTGGGTCTGGTCAGAGGAGACAGCATAGAGGACACCCAGGAGCGAATGGATCAAATAGGAATAGTATGCAGCAGCACCATAATAACGGAGGTGATCAAAACCAAGGCCAAAAACAAAATGCCCCAAACCAGAGTCAGGGACAGCAAAATCAACAATATGGAAATCAGAGTGGGGGAAATAGAGGGAAGAGTGGAAATGTTTTCGATACACAGCCAAACACGTATTATAGTAATAGTAATGATTACACATCGGACGATGTGTTATTTCCCCACTAGGACAGCCCAGGACAGGGGTCGGAACCAGTGTCTATTCCCGTGAATCAGAGAGGACCCTACGTAGAAATGAGAGTCCGGAATGAGGAGCACCGCTTTCTTGTAGATACAGGAGCACAGAAGTGTTCAATAGACCATCACTTGGTTCCGGATATACCACTGTCAGGGCAAAATAATATTTCCGTAGGGTTCGCAGGTACACCAGTCATAAACCCAGTGTCCAAACCAGTCCCAGTTACCATAGGACTATTTACTGAACATTGTCCTTTCCTTCTAACAGAAAATTGTGGAGAAAATTTGTTGGGATTAAATTTGTTGAAAAAACTAGGTTCTGTTATACATTGCACGGCAGACGGAGTGTTTCTAACGATATGGCCACACGATGCCCCTGTGTCAGAATTCATGTCCGTAGCGTTACCAGGGGAACTAAGTAAAGTACCAACCTGTATATGGGCAATGCATGACAACGATGTAGGATGTTTAAAGATAGAGCCAGTAAAGATTATTTTGAAAGAAGGTGTTATCCTACCGCGAATACCCCAATACAAAATTTCGGTTGAAGGTGAGAAAGGATTGAAGAGTATTGTTACAGATTTGGTGAAATTAGGGGTAATCGAGGAAATCACAGGCAGCACATGTAACAGCCCGATTCTTCCGGTTTATAAAAAAGGAGGAAATGAGGTACCATACCGTTTCATAATTGATCTACGCGCAATGAATAATAGATCCGCAATTTACTCTAGTGCCAGACGTCACTACAATATTGACAATGATACCTGTTTCAGCAGAATATTTTAGTGTAGTAGATTTGAAAAATGCATTCTTTAGTATTCCAGTGGACAAGGACAGTAGATATTTGTTCGCGTTCACATTAGGAGGACGATCATTTACATTTACGCGGATTCTGCAAGGTTACATGGAAAGTCCAAGTATTTACAGTAGAGCATTAAAAGAGCAGCTAGACATGCTGGAATTACCCGTGGGTTGTGTACTCTTGCAATACATAGACGATCTATTGCTAGCTGCAGACACAGAGGAGATTTGTAAAGAAAGCACTGTATTACTACTGTCACACCTAGCGGCACATGGCCATAAAGCTAGTTTGAAGAAATTTCAGTATAATCGAAAGGAGGAGGCTTATTTGGGCTACCTACTTTCGAAAGGAGGGAGAAGACTAACGCCAGAACGCATAGAAAGTATTTTTTGTATGCCTATTCCAAAGACACAAAAAGGAGTCAGAGCCATAATAGGCATGGCTTCATATTGCCGACAATGGATTGGAAATTTTGTGTTAATTGTGAAACCATTAGTGAATTTAACTAGAAAGGATGCAGTTATGCCTTTGCAGTGGGATGAGGAATGTCAGAAAGCATTTGATGGATTGAAAACTGCATTATGCTCGGCTCCAGTTTTGGGTACGCCGAATTATGAGAACATTTTTAGAATATTTGTGTGTGAAAGTGAAGGATGTGCATTGGCGGTTTTGACACAGGAACAAGGTGGAAGAAATAGGCCGTGCGGCTATTTTTCTTCTGCGCTGGACCCTGTAGCGCGCGCACTACCACAATGTTTGCGATCTGTCGCAGCGGCTGCTGCGTCAGTGAACCAAATGGAAGGAATGGTATTGGGGCACACTTTAATTCTGATGGTGCCACATGCCATAGACGTTCTATTAAATAGGACACAGACGCAGCACCTCACCTCTGCTAGATTGACAAGATATGAGATTATCTTGTTCGCGCCCCATATCCAAATTATGAGGTGTAGCGCTTTGAATCCTGCAGAATTAATGCCACTAACCATTAAAGAAATTGGGAAGAATGAATCAGCCCCCCCCCACGATTGCTTAATGGTCACTGAGGAAGAAACCAAGGAAAAAGTTGATTTAAGTGATATTCAACAGATAGAGCCGGATGGAGAGTTATTTTGTGACGGCTCATGTTTTAAATTACCAGATGGCACGACAACTGCCGCATACGCTATCACTACCCTAGAGAGTGTTGTAGAAAGTAAAACAATCCCCTATAATTCAGCACAAGCCGCGGAAATAATAGCATTGACCAGAGCCTGCGAGATTTCTGAAAATTTGAATGTGAATATATATACTGATAGTCAGTATGCTTTTGGAGTGGTTCATAATTTTGGTCGACTCTGGGCTGAGAGAGGGTTTCTGACATCACATGGTGCCAGAATTCAACATGGCCCTTTGATTGTATGATTGCTGTCTGCACTCACGTTTCCAAAGCGCCTAGCAATAGTGAAATGCGAGGCACATAAAAAGTAACATGCAAAGTAGGAGAGGGAAACGCGTTTGCAGACAGGATTGCGAAACAAACTGCCACTGATTTGAATACCAAGATGATGACGGTTCAGACAGAGGAAGTACCCTGTATGATAGAAAATGGAGTTGCCACTGTAAAAGAAATGCAGGCCGAAGCTACGGCCGATGAAATACTGGGATGGGCAGAGGGATCTGCTGAGTTGGATCTGGAGGGTTGTTAGGTGGACAAGGGAACTAGAAACTGGATGTTGCCAAATTCGTACTTGACTGCAATGGTCACAATGGCCCACAGCCCTACGCACATCTGTGCGAAGAAAATAATACAGCACCTTTCTACAGTTTGGCAGCAGAATGTAAACATAAAAAAGAATGCAGAGAGGTTGGTGCAGAATTGTATCACGTGTTTGCAATACAATCTAGGGAAGGGAACGGTGACTCCAACAGGCAGTTTTGGCCTGCCCTCCATGCCATTTGAGGTAATTCATTTTGATTTCATAGAGATGGAGAGGTGCCAAAACTTGAAATACGTCTTGGTGGTGATCTGTGCATTCAGTAAGTGGGTGGAGGCATATCCTTTGAAAGATTGCACAGCAATGAGTACGGCAAAAGTAATGTTGAAGGAGTACTTTTCCAGATTTGGCTTGCCCCGAGTCCTATGGTCTGACAATGGACCGCATTTTGTGGGTGCAGTGGTATTACAGATATGTGCTGGTCTCCAGATTGATAAGAGATTCCATAGTTCAAGGCATCCGAGTTCTGCCGGTCTTGTGGAGAGGCACAACGGGATTCTTAAATCAAAGATTAGCAAGATTTGTGCGGGAAGCAAGTTGAGTTGGGTGGATGCATTACCAATAGCACTATTATGCATGCGTACGTCTGTACAGGCTAAAACTGGGCTCTCCCTGTACGAAATCGTAATGGGGAGGCCGGCAAATGTTTGGTGCGCACCTCAGCCAAAGCGACTAAGTGAGATAGAACATCCTGTGCTTAGTAGTTATTGTGGCCTTTTAATGCAGAAATTGCGTTTGATTCATCAGCAGGTGCAGGAGGCATTACCAGTGAGATACACCGGTCCGGGGCACGCGCTGGAGCCAGGAGACTGGGTGCTGCTAAAGAACTTTGAAAGAAAGTCATCATTAGCACCCAGGCGGCGCGGGCCCCATCAAGTACTTTTGGCGACGCAGACGGCAATACGGGTGGATGGAAGGAAGTCGTGGATCCATGCCACCCATGCCAAGAAGATTCCAACTGCACTGAAAGACTTGCCTGACACTGATGACCGGTAAGAGACAGCGGTCCCAGAAACTAAAGAAACTGTTGCCAGTGAGCAGCCACCTAATCTGCCAAAACGAGAAGTGAAACTCGAAACAAAGCCTGAGACGATTGCCAAAGAGTGGGAAGGGCAAAGAGTGCCCCAACGTTGCCCAGCAAAATCGACATCACTGCTGACCGACGCGAAATCTGCCTTGCAGATACCAGCAAAACCAAATCGTGTACCCCTTTGGCGCCCACCAGCACTTGCCAGCACGCCAAAGAACGGATCTGCATCATTGGCGCGGCGCACACCAGCACCTGCAGTAGCGCCACAGGCTGACTTCAAGCCTGAATCTGAAAGTGCCCCGGTACTGTTCATGGATCATACGATACCAGGAGCAAGGCGATACAACCTGCGGCCTCGGGAGACAAAGTGATCTGCAGTTCTTTTTGGTGTTTATGTCAACCTCTGGTTCAGCTCATGGACGGAGAAGGAACCAGAGGTGTAGAGGAGAGAAGCATGAGAATTGTGCAAGTCGGACAATTCAAGACTCGCAGCTCCTCGGTGCGATCATAAAAAGTACATGTGTCCTGAACCAGAACGGACAAACTGGGCGCTCATGGTACTATGGCAAGTGAGATAACCGATTAACAGTACATGTGTCCTGAACCAGAGCAGATAAGCTGGGCGCACATGATACTAAGGTGATAAGATAACTGATCAAAGGTCCTCTGAGCAGTAAAAGAGGGGACAGGTGATCTCGCCTAAAAACGAATAATCGAATCCAGGCTAAAAAGGACAGGCAGAACTGAACTGTGACAATTCCATTGAACTTATTAACATCAGAGCAAGCGCGACGAAGAGAGATATCCACAACGAACTGTGATAAAAAAAGAAGAAGGACGACGAGAAACATGCCGGGACCGGTTCCAGCCTCCTCCTGCACCACCACCGCTGAGAATGAGTCAATTATAAAGACTAAAAAGCTTAAGAAAAACGCATGGTAAAACAAATTGTATGCTGGTACTAACGGTAATAATGTGCTTTATGAGCGTGGTAGCATCAATATCGACAGCCCTAATATTATGGTGGGTAGAAACAATACACCCATTAGAAATGTTTTTACCAATAATTAATATATCCACTACTGAAAGCCCGGTTCAGGTGATCACTTATACCCTACCCCCAATGGAAGAAAAACACAGGGAAGGTTTTGGAAATAACACCTTACTGCTGATAATGAACATGAAACATGCAATCCTGAAGAAAACAAACTGCTGGGTATGTGCCCATTTACCACAGCATGCCGGGAAAAGAATAGGGTGGTATGTGCAGCCATTACCATTAAGTTCTGCATGTAGTGCATCTTTAGGTGCAATGTTCTATGGGAAATGGAATGAGAGTAATATGGTCAATTAGACAGAACCAACATGAATGAGTTTGAGGAGATAATAATGAAACCTGTGGGTTGTTCCATTTTCCATAAAGCACAAGTAATAGCCCCACAGCCCACGAGGAAAAGTACACGAAAGATAACACGACAAAATAGACGGGATAAATTGTCCCCACCAGAAAAAACATCTGTAATGACGTTTCGTGTAAGAACAGAATTGGACAAAGATGCAATTCCCCCATTTTACACGGTGAATTATAGCCCAAGAACTGTCCCTTTTTGTCTAAAAAAGAAATGCTCTTTTTCAGTCGGAATATGTACTGGTTGTATGAATACAGTGGTACTAAAATGGGAAATAGAACCAGTATACGTAGGTGATCCAGTTTATTTTATATGTGGAGAGAAAGCATACCCTTGGTTGCCCAGAAACTGGGGAGGTACATGTTACCTAGGGCTACTGTTCCCAAGAGTATTCCTCTTAGAAAGAGCAGCCATGGCCAGATTATCCAGAACTAGAGTCAAAAGGACTGACGAAGGTGTTTTAATAGCAACTGATGTAGCAAAATCATTCATTCCATTCTTAGGACAGATAGTGAACTCCTATAATATAAGGCAACTGTCCAGAATCCTAAAGAATACAATAAACACAACAACAGATATATTATTTAACATGACGTTGGAAGAAAGAGGAATCAGGTTAATGACGCTGCAAAATAGAATGGCTCTCGATGTGATCCTGGTTGATCGTGGGGGAATTTGCAAAATAGTGGGATCAGTATGTTGCTTTTATGTCGATGACTATTCCCCCACAATCTTTGAAGCAATAAAGAAAATGCACATTCTAAGCTCTGGACTCCCTACTGGAGAAGGGAGCTGGGGAATAGGATCTTGGTTTTGGGGAATATTACGATCTTGGGGATGGAAGTTGATCTCAATATTAGTAGTGGTGTTCGGAATATTCCTAACGTGCTGTTGTTGTATACATTGTTTACCCATAGTTTGCGCTGATGTAACTGAGGGATGTACGGAAGGATGCATGCATATGATAACAAAGAAAAAACAACCTCATGATCGAACTAGCCCAGACCCAAATGAGATGAGAGCAGTAAAATAGTTGATGGCAATAGATATTGATGAAGACAATGATGTTCACGATAGCATGCAAGACTCAGACATAAGTACTTCAGATTTATCATCACTAGAGGAGGTTTCAATAAATAGATGAGGCATTTGGCATACGGCCAAAGGAGGGTTTGTCAGTCTAGAAATACGGATACCTCTACTTTAAAACCGCAAACGCATTTTGGTGGCCGTGGGCCAACCGTCTCATGCACGATATGACAAAATATAGGTTTTCGAGTTTGCCAATGAACGGCCATTTTGATGTAACAAGAATCGCCATTTTGTTTTCTAACCATTGCTCATTGCTTTCTGTTCCTATTGCTTCGCAGTATATTTTCCGCTTACACTGCTCGACTGTGAAACATTGTTGTCTGTATGTGAAAGGACAAGGCCGCAGGGCCGTGAGGATAACAAGAGTTCGCTGAAACACAAACGTAGGCAGCGCCAGGAAGAATGCCCGGCTCCCTCCCGAATGTAGCCTTGAAGCAGAGCTGCAGGGCATTTAATCATTTCACAGCTGCCAGCCAGTCTCGTTATATGGTAGAATATGTTAGAACAATACTGCTAAAGGCTTGAATTATGCTTTTCTTACGGCCCCCTTTGCTGAGCCCGCTAGAGCATGTCGGCTCCCAGGACGCGAATAGCACCTGATAGATAGCAAGGTCCGTAATGCAACTCCCCCCCATATGTAGTTCGCTTCCAAGAACAGAAGCGCTGTGTTCTATTCAATAACCGAAAGATGCCTTTGCACTCACAAATTGCAAATTGTTACTAGAATAGATGTTTGAAGGTATCATAGTGGTCGGAGATGTCCATCATCACACCAAGTTCAAAGAAACCCAATAAAGGGGGGTGCTAAACATGTCATAGCTGATTGTTTGATATGCATTTTGTATATATGTAACTGATGTACGTAATTCACTCTCTTGCGTGTGTGGTGACTCGCCTTGTTTCCATAGATGTCAGGGTGCCCTAGGGGCCCCTTTCAACCTCACCACTAGGATGCATGAACAGGACCGAAAGCCAAAGTGTGCGTGGAAGTGAAGCATTGACACATTAAATGTGTAGTTGTATTGTGCTGGGGTGGGTGATTGGGGATGGTATTGTTGGGGTGGGTGATTGGGGAGGGTGGGATGTTAAATCCATGTACATTATGATTTTCACTTCCTTACATAAATACTTAACACTTGCAGCAATGATTGGACATTCGTCTTTGGATGCGTTTCTTTATTGTGTGCAATTACTAGTGAAGGGTGCATGGATAGAGATAGAGATCGTGGTTGTCAAAATAAGAAGTTCTCAATGAGCACTTGGTGAGCAAGTCACCCCAGCCTGGCCCCTGCTCGTGCAGTGTGTTGCAGGCATTGTGTCATCATCTTCACGGGGGGCACCTTGTCCGGCCTGTACATTAGCGCATCCCACGTCCGATTTAGACATCGGAAGCATGCATTCCACTAGCCAAATGTATGCTCAATTGCCACCCTGTTCCAGATGTGGGCCCAATTGTATGCCACCTCCTGTGGCATCTGGGGATTCCTCAGAGGAGTCATCAATCATGGGAGCTGTGGATATCCGGAGTCACCTGCCAGGTGGAGAGACATGGGAGCTTGTCATTGGGTACTCTGGATGGCTGCATCATTACAGCAGTTACATGATAGTCAGAGTTTCATGACATGTCACATGTGTCAGCCCACTACACCTATTCATATTTAGCCATTTACATGTGGATTGTACGATGTATGAGGGGGATACAAGCATACCTAATATTATACACACCTAACAATCATAGCAGCCATGTGTGTTTGCTCACAGGACAGGTCTGGTACACATGCCATGGCCATTGCTACTGAGGGTCCCTCAGTGGAAGTTCATCTGGCTGACCTGTCATATTTGACACTGTGATGCACTAAATGACACAGTGTTCACCCCATGTGTCTGATTGCTGTTGGTGTGACGTGGGCCTGTTACTTACTCCAGTTCACGCACAATGGGTGTCTGGGGCTTGACAGCTCATGCTGACGCACAGTATGCCATACAGCAGATATATTGACTTGTCAATGAATTGGATGTGTGCTTATGCTTACTGTGGTCAGTGTGTTGTTGCATGTCGTATGTGAACTCCTTGATGGTCCTTGGTGCCCCAGTACACATACTTTGTACACACCTTGCAGGCAATGCATTATGTGTGTGTTGCACTGTTACATGGACACAGGCCGGGCCAACTAGGCTCCAGAAAGTGTCACAGCCTACTTTGCAAACCTTAGTGACGGTGGCCAAGGTGAAGATGATCTTGCTGGAATACTGATGCCTTTTCCCTCCCAGAGGCCACCCGGGAGCATAGTAAAAAGAAGGGGTGTGCCTGCTCAGCTGCCCTCTGTTTACCCTCTGCCTAAGTGACATTACATCTGGGCTCTCCAGGCAAATTTATCCATTCGGAGAGAGCTAGAAATAGGACGTCTCTTTCTGCAGGCACAGTGGGGAAGACTCAGAGAGCTACATGCCTGAGGCATCTTTCCTTGACTCTCGCTCATTGTTGTCTTCCTTAACTTTTAACTCTCTGCCAGGGCAGGCCCTGTTTCTTTTACTGCCAACCCCCCCGACCTCTCATCTTCCACCTACTTCCCGCTCTATTATGTCTTCTCCTTTTTTGCTCTCTTCTTTGGCCCTTTGAAAAGGAAAGCAGGCTTAGCTAAGCCTCATGAAGGAAATCTACCAACAAAAAATGCATTCCTCACTTATGGGAGGTGCTGTGAGACAGTAAGAAGGGCTGAAGTGGTGATTGGGTTATTGAGTTGAGAAGCACCAGAGGCGTTGCCAGGATTGTCTAGCAAATGGGGCCTGAGGCTAATGTAGTTGGGCCCACTGCACTGACAAAAATATCTGTAAATGCCCACACAGTGCTGCTGAGTGGACATTTACAGATTTTGGGTGGGCCTTGCCGTTCAGGCCCTACCCTGCCTACGCCTCTGCTCTCACCACCAGGGCAAAGAGTGGGAAAGGCTTGTATTTCAAATCTTTCACTTTGGAGAGCAGAGTGTTTGCATTTAAAAATCATGAACAAACAGCAATAAGAAAGCATACAGTAGCAGAGGACAGAAGACTGCCCTGCGCATATCAATACACCCCAATGACAAAGTCAAAGATTTAACTGACCTGCTTAGCTATTAGTGTCTCACACCTCACAATGATTATCATCTCTCTGTGAAACAAAACATCCTCTGAATTGGGGTGAAAGATAGATCTAATGTGCCAAGGAAAGCAACATGGAAATTCAGTTTCCTGCTCTCAGAGGAAGGAGGGTCAACAGAACAATGGGTCAATGCACCTACTGCAGCCTCCTATGTGTAGCCTGCAGGCGACACATTCAGTTGCACATTCAGTTGCTGGTGAGATGCTGATACAGGTTTGCTTGCTCTGCAGGGGCCGGTGGTCACCTCACAGCACCTCGAGAAGGTGTCCTGTTTGAGTCCCAATGCAATTATCTTTTCAACCATGACCCGTAGATTACACTTTTTCCCCTCGTTTTTTCCAGTCAGTTGGGGCCAGAAAGACAAGCTTTTGTATGGGTGTTACCAAGACCAGAGTGCAGAAAACAAAGGCACAACTGTTAGTAGGAATGCACGTATTGAAGCGGCATTAGCTGTTCGCGCAGGGCAATGCATACCCATTTTCAATAAAAAACAAAAACATTTAAAAACATGCCCAGGAAATTCCAAACATTGGTTTAGAACTCAAGTCTCCAGCCTTAGCTGTTGGCTGATTGCGCAGGGCAATGCATACCCATTTTCAATAAAAAACAAAAACATTTAAAAACATGCCCAGGAAATTCCAGACATTGGTTTAGAACTAAAGTCTCCAGCCTTAGCAGTTGGCTGATCGCGCAGGGCAATGCATACCCATTTTCAATAAAAAAACAGTTTTAGATTCAGGACATTGGATTAGAACTCATGTCTCCAACATTCCAAGCCCAAGCACTTACCACTTGAGCCACTGGTGGCTGTGCTTCTGTGAGTAGCTTTTGGGAGTATATATCTTTCTTCTGCATGCTGCGGTGAGTATACCCATTTGCATTGTGAAACATGTTGAGCTAACTGCAGTGGCCTATAGGTTAAGTGCTTGCCTTACAGCGCTGGCAGCCTGGGTTTGAGTCCTGCTTTCGGAATAGTTGGGTAATCTCCTTGTACAGTTGCGGGTACCCACACTCCTTTTAAAAGGTTCAGTGGTTATGTTTCCTGGTAAAGGGAGGGTGGAAGGTGGAAAAAAGCAGAGAGGTGGAACTGTGGAGGCGAGGAAGTGCAGGGTTAATAAAGGAGGAGGCGGGGCAGGCTAAAGTGATAGGGCTGGATGAAAAAAAAAATGTCAGCCCATTGTGGGGTCCATACCACCCTCCACTGGGTACCCTTTTTCCCTCCTCAATGACCCCTTTAGAACACTGCTTTAGACACCCCACCCTCCACAATTCAGGGCCCTTTTCCCCATGACACCGTCCCTATGTCCGACTTTATCCTACATCCCCATGCTGTCTCATCTCACTATTCCCGCTGGTCATGGTGGCGCTGTGGCCGGCTGTGTTATACTGGCGCCCTTATGTCCCGCGAGTCTGCTACATGGACTACCCCCAAAATGGTGGCAGAATTGTGCTGCTCAGATACTATGGGTTTGACTGGTCTAACGTGCGAAGTATCTCCGCCCTCTAGCGGTCATGTGACTGTTCTTAAGCCGCTGAAGCCGGAGCTCCTGTGTGTCGCTACTCCAAATTCAGACGCTCCACCTGCGCCGCTAGCGATCACGCCCGCTCCAGGATTCCGTATTTCTTATAAACCTGCTATGTTCCTTAGTGCTTCTCTTCTGTTTCAAGCTTTCAACTTCTTAACGAGTGATACCATAGAGATACTGTAAGGATTCTTACTTATAACAACCCTCGTTCTGCTTCTAGCATAGGACGGCCAAACTTTTGGAGACGTCCAATTGTTTCCATTCTCTTCACTTGCGGTTCAACTCCACCGGGAACAAGTAGGTTCAGGGGGAAGAGGGAGTTATTCTTTACGAACAAAGGGAACCCCGTATTTATTGTTCTTTACTACCTGAGTAGGAAACACGCCACTATCCTGGAAGCACTTCTATTCTCCCAAGCTCGCCTTCTGTGGAGGTTTAACCCAAGTATCTAATTTGTAGGTGCGATCCTTACTTTCTATCTATCTCTTTACTTTCCTCCTTCTGACAAATATACTTACCCAATCTGTTGTGTTTGATAGGCAACTTCCTAGACAACACTGCAGAAGAGTAGCAGTTTCTTCGTCCGAAGACCCAGGATCCACTGCCGTGGTCCCGCTCCAGTCCAGCACAGGGTTTTCTAATCCCAGTGGGTTTCCCTGCAGATTTTGTCTCTCTCCGTTACCTGTTCCAGTCAGGCGGAGAGGGGGCAAGGTTCGCAGGGGGGTTTCTCCACACGTCCAGGGATTGTGATTTGCTCAAGTTAGTGGTTTCTGCTAAATCTTTGTTCCAAGTCAGTTAATTGATAATAGTTAGCGACGCCCGGAGCAGAAACCATGGACCAGCAGATGCAGCAGTTTATGTTGGCTATGCAATCCCTGTCACACGAGGTTCACACCCTCAAACAGGAGAATGCCCATCTCCGCCAACAAGTAGTATGGGCAAACCCAGAGTTACCACCCTCTGCTTTGCCTACGGGCAAATATGATGGCAGTCCAAACATGTTAAAATAATTTTTGGATAGCTGCACAGTGCAGTTTACATTTAAGGCAAAATATTTCCCAACAGAGAAAGACAAGGTGGGATTTTTGGTGCCACATCTAACAGGGGCAGCATTGGTCTCGGAACACCCTTAGTGACCACCGGCAACGCAATACTTGACTCCTATCCAGCATTTATCACTGGGCTCAAGGTCATGTTTAGTAGGCAGGAGATTTCCATCGCATCATAAGAGAGACTCCTAGATCTCAAACAAGGGAATCAAGATCTGATGTCATACATCACGAAATTTAAGCAATTGTCGTCAGAAACAGAATGGCCAGATAGTGCATTGCTGACGTTGTTCCGCAGGGGTCTGAATGAAGATTTGAAGGATGAAATCTGTCGAGTCTCCAGACCACCCAACTTGGCTGATATGATTACCTGATCGTTACAAATAAAGTTTCGTCTCCAAAAACGATCGCATGAACGAAAAAATGGGCCGGACGACTAGACCTCACCTGGAACTCCAGAGCGTTCCACCATCGCTAGAATCCCCAGAAGAACCCATTCAACTGGGCACAGCCAGAGGCCCTTTATCATCCAATAAAAGAGAGCGCAGATGCACACAAGGCTTCTGCATGTATTGCGGCTCGTCTACTCACAAGGTCGGTGACTATCCTGTTGCCCCTCCCCGACGATTTAGTTCTAGGAAGTCGTGACACTCTCTCGTCCCAGCAGTAAGAGGAAACACGGCTCGGGTGGAACAGACAGGTTTCTCGGACTCTCCAATGCTCTCACAAAATGCGGGAAACATAGACAACCTAATGGTGATAATACGTTGCAATTTCTTCTGAAAGACCACACAATCCAAAACATACCCACTCTGGTTGACAGCGGAGCGTCTGGCAACTTTATAGACGATCAGTGGGCCAGGAGTCAGGGAATAGAGAGGGTCCCAAAATCAGTTTCTATTCCCATACACAGGATGGACATCAGCCCTTTGGTGTCAGGTCCGATTAAAGAACAGACATTGCCTATTACGTGTCAAATATCTTCCGATCAAGAAATCCTATGCTTTGATTTAATCAAAGCGGCACATTTCCCCGTAATATTGAGGCTACCTTGGTTACGGTTGCACAACTCTTTTATCAATTGGACAGCCAGAACCTTATTTCTTGGGTCAGAGTATTGTGTAGCTCATTGTCTATCCAGCAATTCAATTGGGGTCCACACCACTCCTTCTGAACCACAGACTGGAGCAGTAACTATGGTTAGTCAGGTGGCAAATATCCCTGAATGTTACAAGCAATTTGTGCAGGTATTCTCCAACCCACAATGTTCCTCTTTGCCTCCTCATCAAAGGGATGATTGCCATATCGAGCTGGTCCCTGATTAACCGACACCCTTTGGTCGCATGTACATGCTTTCTCAAAAAGAAAAAGCAGTGCTTAAAGACTACCTACAGATGAATCTACATAACTGTCTGATAGCCGAATCTACCTCACCAGCGGAGCATCATTGTTCTTCATTCCAAAAAAGAATACAGAGGAACTGCGCCCTTGTATAGACTATCAGGGGTTAAACAAAATAACGATACCTGACATATCCCATGCCACTCATACCAGACATTTTGGAAGCCGTGTCAGGGGCTAGGATATACACTAAATTGGACCCCCGGTGTGCTTATCATCTCATTCGTATTGCCTCAAGAGACGAGTGGAAAACTGCATTCACAACACCCTTTGGGCAATTCGAGTATCACGTGATGCCATTCAGACTTTCCAACGCCCCCTCTGTATTCCTGCGTTTTATGGACCATTTGTTCGCTGATGTGCTTCTCCATTTCGTAGTTGTTTATTTAAACTATATTTTGATATATTCTATAAACAACACACACTCCACGTAAAACTAGTGCTGGAACGATTACATGCCAACAAACTGTACTGCACGGCTGAAAAATGTGAGTTCCACTCCTCTTAAGTCACATATATGGCTTTTGTGTTGTCTTCACAGGGGATTTCCATGGATCCAAAAAAAGTGTCTGCAGTGTTGGACTGACCTCTGCCATCCAATGTCAACGAAATCCAACGTTTTGTTGGTTTCACAAATTTTTACCGGAAATGTATACCCCGGTTCTCTGAAATAATACTCCCTCTCACAAGATTACTAAAAAAGGGACCAACCTTTGTCTGGGATACACCAGTCCAGGAGTCATTTGATACCTTGAAGGTATTATTTACCACAGCTCCTATTTTGGTCACTCCTGATTAATGAGAAAAGTTTGTCCTCGAAACTGATGCATCTCATTACGCCATGAGAGCTGTCCTACTTCAGGAAACCGATGACGGCACAGAATCACCCATCGCTTATCTGTCCAAAACCTTCAGCCCCACAGAAATCAATTATTCCTTACTGGAGAAATAATTGTTGGTGATAAAACGATAATTTGAAGGCCCAGTGACCTCCACCAAGCTGCCCCGCTAGTCAAAAACAAACACCTCGACACTTCCCCCCCTCTAACGGGAATACACCATGGCTTAGCAATCAAAGGCCAATAAGAATGCGGACATCTCCACAATGCTACTGGCAACCAATAAGGCCAAGAAAACTGATACCCACCTCAAAAAAGTCAGCGGATGATAAAAAATCTCTAGCAACCAAAGAGGACATCCAGGCCTTTATGGGAGACATCAAAACCGAGTTCAGATCATGCATGACAGAACTCAGTACAAAACTTGAACATACTAACCAAAGGGTTACGGAAGTGAAACAGCGCATAGGGGAAATCGAAGATCGTTCTCAGGACCAGTCAACATCGATGGGGGAGATCCAACGCTCGATCCAGTCCCTGCTAGAAAGGTGTGAGATCCTTGAGTTTAAACAGGAGGACTTGGAAAATAGGGCTCGACGTAACAATCTCCGAATTCAGGGCATTCCAGCCTCCATCCAGGACAAAGATCTCCCTAAATATGTGGATAACTTTTTTCAGGCCCTCCTCCTCCACCTAGACAAATCATTGCTTCTATTGGACCAAACCCACAGGCTGCGCCCTCGACAGGGGGTGACATCAGACTCCCCTCCTGATGTGATAACCAGAATGCACTTGTTTACAACTAAGGAAGCCATCTCGGTGACAGGCCGCATCCGAGATGAACTATCCTTCCAGGGGTCTCCTCTTCAGATCTACCAGGACCTCCCGCCACTCACTCCACAGAAGAGAAAAGCCCTCTGTCCTCTCACCCTTTTACTCCAGAACCGCCAGATCCGATACAGTTGGCTTTTTCCTACGGCTCTTCAGTTCACCCATAACGGATCCCTCCGAAGAATTACCCATCTGGAGGACGCCGAGAAGATCCTACACTCGGGCTCCCCTGAGGGCGCCTCAGCGCGCACAGTAATCGACAACAGTGGTGAAGCTCCAGCCTCCCCAACAAAATCCAAGGGGACCTCTTGGTCCCGAGTCCCGAGATACGGGAAAAGGAAATGATTACCTGCATGCTCCCTGCACGCTTCCGGCAAACCTTTGCCCTCCTCGAATCCTCCAGAATCCCCATCTTACTCTCCCAAAAACGCCAACTCCTCAGATTCTAAAAATAAGCCTACCGACGGGCGCCCCACGGCTCATGCCCATTTCCGAGGTACAGACCACCAATGAGTGCTTGCAATGATTTTTTCATGCAGTTGCCAGACCCCGCCACGTTGGCGGAGTGGATGGCTATGGCCAAATTGGTCATGGGGGGGGTCTGATTCTGAAACCCCAGGCCCCCCCACGTTATATAAGTTGGGGCTCTCCAGTTGGAGGCTCCGTTTAAAAGTTCAGAGGCAGAGTGACCAACAGTTGTAACTACTCTATAATGGCGCCTAGTCCTCCTCCCACTGCTGTGATGGACCCCCCCAGGCTCTCAAACCCTCTGATTTCTCTCCCTTAACGTCAAGGGCCTGAACTCCCCGGCTAAACGTAAATCGATCATTCAACGACTCCTAGACGAAGACACGGGTGTAGCCTTACTGCTGGAGACCCATCTGCTCCCGGGGGATTTTGGCCACCTCAGATCTAAAGACTTCCCACTACAGTTCTTGGCCTCGGATAGCACCAAAAAAGGAGGGGCGGTGATCCTCTTCAGAAGGGGCCTAGACCCGCAGATCCTAAACACCAAAATAGACCCAGAGGGCCGCTATGTGGCAATCAAGTGCCTCCTATTGGGCCAACTCTACACGCTGGTCTCCACATACGCCCCTAACGTGGGCCAGACGGCTTTCTATGATTCCTTGGGCTCGACCCTCTCTTCCTTCTCGGACGGGTTGAAGGTGATTGGAGGCGACTTCAACAGAGTCCCGGACCCTACGAAGGACAAGTCACAACCCCCCTCCTCTAAAGATCTTAACACGGCCCTGGGAATCCTGCGCCTCTTTAGGACTCTGGAGGTGGTGGACGCCTGGAGGGTGCTTCATCCCACAGAAAGGGACTTTTCATTTTACTCATACGTCCACAGGACCTTCTCCAGGATTGACCTCCTACTAACCTCACCGCAAACTCTGGCCTACGTCAAAGAAACATCGATTGCAACATGCACTTTATCAGACCATGCACCAGTAACCCTGGAACTCCGAGCCCACCAGGCTACACCCCCCCCTACCGCGCCGCTGGGCTCTGTTTGATCCAATCCTCAATGACATGCCCCTGAGAGATGCAATCGCCTCCACGATATGTAACTTCTTCAAGGAAAACTGCAATGAAGACACCTCCCCGGCGAACACGTGGGATGCTATGAAAGCGGTGGTCCGGGCGGAACTCATCGCCCAGGAAGCTGCATACCATAAAGCTAGGCACCAGACCCGCCTCTCCCTCGAGAAGGAGCTCCAAGAAGCAGAAAAAACACACAAGCTGAAGGGATGGTCCCCGAAGACACAACGGGTGATCCGCACTGCCCGCAATAAAATCGAGGCGCTTTACGCCGAAAACACAGCTCATCTCTTGGCCAAGGCGAAGCAATTTTATTATGCCAAAAATAGTAAAGCGAATAAACTATTAGTGAGCAAATTAGCCAAGGCAAGACAGACCAACACCATCACTGGGCTACAGGACTCCCAGGGTAGGGTCCACTATGCAGAGCGGGAGAAACAACAACTGGCGGCGGACCACCTGGCCCGAGTGTTGTCCCCCACTCTTAGAGATCGAAGCAAACAAAGGGAATACCTACAAAAGGCGACTCTACCCCACCTAAAGGAGGAAGTCCAAACATGCCTCGACACACCTATCACAAGCGAGGAGGTCGAGGAGGTTATTAAAACCCTCAGAGCACGGGCCCAGGGGCCCGATGGGTTCTCAGCAAGATTCTATAAAATCTTCCGGCTACAACTAGTGGCCCCTATGGTGGCCCTCTTTAACTCTTTCAGGGACTCGGGCACGGTCACTCCCTCTTTTGCAGAATCCATCACAATCCTGTTGCCCAAGCCGGGAAAGGACCCGAAAGACCCAGCCTCATACAGACCCATCGTCTTAATGAACATTGAAGCTAACATTTATTCGAAAATCCTGGCTAACCGCCTTTCAGCCATCCTACCCGAAATAATCCACCCGGACCAATCTGGCTTTATCGTCAATAGATGTACGGGAGACAATGTCCGCAGAGCCCTGAACTTGATTGATCTTACAATCTGGAAATCGCAAAAACTAGTCCTGGTGGCCCTAGACGCTGTAAAAGCGTTCAACAGGGTGGACTGGGCCTTTATGGGTCAAACTATGGAAGCCTTCCACATCGGACCCATGTTCCAGAAGAAGGTTTTAGCGAACTACAAAGCTCCAAAAACCCTTCTTAGAGTCAAGAGTGCCCTTTCCGCCCCGATACCGCTTGGCTGTGGGACCAGGCAGGGATGCCCGCTATCCCCATTACTCTTTGCCATGGTGATGGAGCCTTTTGCCCAGAGGATCAGAGCCAACCCCAACATCAAAGGCCCTCAGATTGGCCTCACTGAACACAAAATAGCCCTCTATGCAGACGATGTCCTGCTCACTATCACATAACCCGCTCGCTCCCTGCGCCACGCCCTCACAGAAATAGACAATTACAGGAAAATCACAGGCTTCTCCATTAACTATCATAAGTCAGTAGCCTTGGGGTCTGGCCTGTCGCCGGGTGACCGAGAGGCCCTCTCTTCACTATGCCCCGTACAATGGAGAGAAAACGCTATCCCCTACCTGGGAATCCAGATCCCAGCGAACCCTAGAGAGGTTTATCATGCAAACTTACCCCCACTCTTTCGTGAATTAGAAAAAGATCTGAAGAGGTGGGCAACGCAGGAAATCTCCCTGATGGGGCGCATTAAAGCGAGCAAGATGAATCTTCTTCCCAGATTCCTGTATGCATGCTCCGCTCTCCCCGTAACGATTCCGCCGGCCGCCCTCCAGGGGCTCCAGAGGAAACTGCTCCAATTCATCTGGAAAGGCAAAAAG
Source organism: Ambystoma mexicanum (assembly GCF_040938575.1). NCBI lineage: Eukaryota > Metazoa > Chordata > Amphibia > Caudata > Ambystomatidae > Ambystoma > Ambystoma mexicanum. The sequence goes on along the minus strand of NC_090927.1, from coordinate 1,088,141,191 downwards.
GCCCGAATCCCCCTAAGAATAATTCTGGGAAACGCACGCTTGGTAGGACTAGGAGTATCCGACCTTCAGAATGACCAAATAGCGGCCCAACTAGCCCACATCCATGCCTGGCTAATGACTTCGGGCCTGCCCCTGATGGGTGCAGATAGAACAATCCTGGCTGCCACTTCCTCTGCGTTTTCTCACACACATTCCACCTCACCTCTGACAAAGCAGAGACAAACTACTACTTTCCACCAAACATGCGTTAAAAGCATGGGACTGGGTGCGGCAGCGACAAAAGATCCCGAGGGGCTTAAGCCCCTTCTCCCCGGTCTTTATGAACCCCTCTTTTGCCCCCGGAACCAATCCCCACAACTTCAAGAACTGGATAAGGGGAGGCTTAGAGTCACTGGGCCAACTTTTCCCGGAAGGTCGCCTGCGAACATTTGAACAATGCAAAGAGACCTTTCAGCTGAAAGAAACAGACAGGTTTACCTATATTCAACTTCGGCATTGGTGCTCCCACCCGCAAACCCGTCAAGCAGCAACACGCACACCCTCACCACTCAAACTCAAGTTGCAAGAGCTCCCGACTCGGGGAAGGATCTCGGCCCTATATAATTGCTTTTCGGGAGACTTCCTCAGCTCCAAAACCCGAGCAATGGCCCAATGGGAGGCAGATCTAGGGCACCCGCTAACTGACCAGAACTGGGTGGATATTTGTTTGCACCTACTCAGCGTCCTCCTGCATCACAAACCGAGAATGTGCATACAAATTCCTACTGCAGTGGTACTACCGCCCCTAAGGTTTCATCAAATAAATCAGACCTTGAGCCCTGCCAGATGGAGACTATGTGGACAGCCAATTTCCTTTTATCACATGTGGTGGTCGTGCCCGAAGGTTCAACTTTTTTGGTCCCAGTGAGTGACTATATTCACAGACATCACCCAGAAGGCAATCCCACTCGAACCTGAAACTATCCTTCTGGGGGCCCCGGTCCCGGGATGCTACCCAAGATCAGGAAGAAAGGCCACACTCCTGACTCAATGCCTCCTGGCAGCGCGGATTGTGGTGGCCCGCACTTGGAAGACTGCTGAGGGTCCACTGATGGTGCTGTGGTGGGGCAAGATGTGGAACATTCTGATCTCAGAGAAAATAACAGCAGCCAGAGCCAGGGTCGGATTGGCCCCTCGGCCTTTCGGCCCGTGGCCGGGCCAAAATCGTCCCTGGGGAGTGGGGGCCGGTTTCTGGCCATGCCTGGGCCGGTTTGGAAGAAATAAAAAGAAAAAAATATATATTTTTTTCAAATATTTTTTTTTTTCAAAAAGCCTTTCATCTTTCTTAGGTTGATAAATGAGTACCAACACAAGTTGGATGGTATTGTATGCATATTTGTTCTATAAAAAAGAGCTTAAGCGTAAGTTCTATACAATAACATATTATTATTTGGTCTTGGACGTCTGCTTGGATTCACAGTAATTTAGTGTACTTAGGCGCAATGCTATTTGATGCCACTTCCTATTTTGTCCAGGGGTGAAAGGTCGTGTTTCATCACTTCCCGGGATGTCACTCTGGGTTGGGGTCAAATGACATCACTTCTAGTGATGTCATAAGAGGTCAAAGGGCGTGAGGTGAGTTTGGGCCACTTTTTTGAGGCGAGGGGTGGACCACTTTTTTTTGGGTGACCGGGCCTATTTCTTCTCCCAGTCCGACCCTGGCCAGAGCCAGAACTCTGCACCGCTTTCGGGACATTTGGGCCCCATTCCTAGACTATAACCGGAAGTTCCCGGCCATAACCCACCTACCCCGGAATACTGCGAGAATTCTGGAAGGGACAGAAACTAACTGAGCGGAAGAAGAAGGATAGGGGGAAAGGCAGAGGGGCGGGAGGGGTTGGGGGCTGACTGTCATGCACTGATTTTGCTTGTAATGTATTCACTTTGCTCTGTTGCAAAAATAAACACAGTTTTAAGAACAAAAACCATAATTTGAAGAGTGGAGGCATCTCCTCTTGGGCTCTCAGCACCTTATAGAGGTTCGAACGGATCATCAGAACCTTAAAGTTCTCCAACAGGCAGAAACCACCAGTAGTCGTCAGGCCCGCTGGGCTAATTTTTTCTCCCCTTACAAAATCCATCTCACATTACTTCCAGGTTGTCAGAACCTCAGAGCGTACACTCTTTCTCGTAGGGATCATCCCACTGCTAGGTTTCATACCGAACCCATATTCCCCAAAGCCATGTATGTGCATGTTCTTATGGACTTTCTGCAGAAAGTGAAAAAAGCTTCTCTGGAACTCCGGGAATGATGTCAAGATTTGTTGCTAACACATCATCTTACCCAGGATCAGGGGCTTTTATTTCTTTGGTTATAGAGTGCTGATACCCTCAGAAGAGCTCCAGAGGGAAGTCCTTTACATGAGTCATGATTCCTGTGCTGCTGACCATCGAGGGTTCAACAACACCCAAGACCGACTACAGAGACACTTTTGGTGTCCCTCCTGGTCTAAGGATGTGCAGGATTATGTAGCAGCTTGTTCAGTTTGTCTGCAGTCCAAAACGTCCCATCGTTTTCCACTTGGTCTACTCACCAGAATGCCGGTTCCCACCAACCCATGGCAGGTGATATCTACTGATTTTGTTGTAGATCTCCCTCCTTCTGAAGGCCATACTGCTATCATGGTCACCGTTGACTATTTCACGAAGATGGCTCACTTTTCTTCCCTGCCAGGTGTCCCTACAGCTTCCCAGATGTCATGGATATTTTTGGCTGAAATCTTCTCCCGCCATGGTTTACCAGAAACCATTGTGTCTGACAGGGGTTTTCAGTATACCTCCAATTCCTGGCAGAAATTGTGTGAACGCCTTCGAGTTCAAAGTGCCCTGAGTTCAGGTTTTCATCCCCAGACCAACGGCAAGATCGAGCGCCTGAACCAGACATTGGAAGGATACCTATGTTGTTTTGTATCGGCGACCCAAGACGATTGGATTGAACTGTTACCCCTTGCTGAATTTTCCTACAATAATGCTAGCCATTCTGTTTTACGATCCAGCCCTTTCTTCTGCTTTTATGGGTATCATCCGTCATTCTTACCTACTGTTGTTCCAGCGTCCTCTCCTTTTCCAGGTATGGATGCTTTGGTGTCTGATATTCATCAATGTCAACGGGTGGCTCAACAGGCACTCTTGGACACACAGGATCGGGCCAAACGGTATGCTGACCAGAGGTGCAGACCAGCACCTGTGTTGGCTGTGGGGGATTTGGTTTGGTTGTCTTCAAAAATACCTACCTCGTATATGGTCCCTCCCAAAATGTCGCCCAGGTTCTTTGGCCCATTCCCGATTCTCCAGTTAGTAGGCGTAGTTGCTGTTCGTCTTCAATTGCCACCGTCCTGGTCGAGGATTCATCCTACGTTCCATTTATCCCAGGTCAAGGACGATGTGCCGGATCGTTTTCTGAGGAGTTCCTCGGCCCGTCCCCCGCCTGTCGTCACTCCACAGGGTTCTGAGTTTGAGGTGTCCGGCATTTGCGATTCACGCTACTTCAGAGGCCGTTTGCAATATTTGGTTGACTGGAAGGGGTACAGTCCTGGGAATCAGCTTCTGATGTTCATGGCCCTCGTTTGGTGCGTCTTTTCTATCGGCTCCTCCCGGGTAAGCCGGGTTGTCCGCCTCTGAGAGGGGGGCATACTGTCACATCTCACTATTACCGCTGGTCATGGTGGCACTGTGTCATGGTGGCACTGTGTCCGGCTGTGTTATACTGGCGCCCTTATGTCCCGTGAGTCTGCTACAAGGACTACCCCCAAAATGAACAGAATTGTGCTGCTCAGATACTATGGGCTTGATTGGTCTAACGCGCAAAGTATGTCCGCCCGCTAGCGGTCATGTGACTGTTCTTAAGCCGCTGAAGGCGAAGCTCCTGTGCATTGCTACTCCAGATTCAGACGCTCCAACTCCGCCGCTCACGGTCACGCCCGCTCCAGGATTCTGCATTTCTTATAATCCCGCTACATTCCGTAGTGCTTCTCTTCCGCTTCAAGCTCCCAACTTCTTAACGAATGATACCATAAATATACTGTAGGGATTCTTACTTTAACAAACACTGTTCCGCTTCCAGCATAGGACGGCCAAACTAACTTCCATTCTCTTCAGTTCGTCATCTAGAGACTACACGCCCCTCTTCGGAGACATCCAATTGTTTCCATTCGCTTCACTTCCAGTTCAACTCCACCGGGAACAAGTAGGTTCTGGGGGAAGAGGGAGTTATTCTTTATGAATAAAGGCAACCCTGTGTTTATTATTCTTTACTACCTGAGTAGGAAACACGCCACTATCCAGGAAGCACTTCTCTTCTCCCAAGCTCGCCTTCTATGGAGGTTTAACCCAAGTATCTCAGTTGTAGGTGCCAATCCCTACTTTCTATCTACCTCTTTACCTTCCTCCTTCTGACAAATATATTTACCCAATCTGTTGTGTTTGATAGACAACACTGCAGAAGAGTAGCAGTTACTTCGTCCGAAGACCCAGGATCCGCTGGCGTGGTCCCCCCCCCCCCAGTCCAGCACAGGGTTTTCTACCCCAGTGGGTTTCCCTCCGGATTTTGTCTCTCTCTGTTACCTGTTCCAGTCAGGCGGAGAGGGGGCAAGGTTTTGCAGGGGGGTTTCTCCATACGTCCAGGGATTGTGATTTGCTCAGGTTAGTGGTTTCTGCTAAATCTTTGTACCAAGTCAGTTAATTGATAATAGTTAGCAACGCCCGGAGCAGAAAACATGGACCAGCAGATGCAGCAGCTTATGTCGGCTATGCAATCCCTGTCACACGAGGTTCACACCCTCAAACAGCAGAATGCCCATCTCCGCCAACAAGTAGTACGGGCGAACCCAGAGTTACCACCCTCTGCTTTGCCTACGGGAAAACATGATGGCAGTCCACACAAGTTAAAATAATTTTTGGATAGCTGCATAGTGCAGTTTATATTTAAGGCAAAATATTTCCCTCCCAACAGAGAAAGACAAGGTGGGATTTTTGGTGTCATATCTATCAGGGGCAGCATTGTTCTGGGAACCACCGGCAACGCAATACTTGACTCCTACCCAGCATTTATCACTGGGCTCAAGGCCATGTTTAGTAGGCAGGAGATTTCCATCGCATCATAAGAGAGACTCCTAGATCTCAAACAAGGGAATCAAGATCTGATGTCATACATCACGAAATTTAAGCAATTGTCGTCAGAAACAGAATGGCCAGATAGTGCATTGCTGACGTTGTTCCGCAGGGGTCTGAACGAAGATTTGAAGGATGAAATCTGTCGAGTCTCCAGACCACCCAACTTGGCTGATATGAATACCTTATCGTTACAAATAAAGTTTCGTCTCCAAAAACGATCGCATGAACGAAAAAATGGGCCGGACGACTAGACCTCACCTGGAACTCCAGAGCGTTCCACCATCGCTAGAATCCCCAGAAGAACCCATTCAACTGGGCACAGCCAGAGGCCCTTTATCATCCGATAAAAGAGAGCGCAGATGCACACAAGGCTTCTGCATGTATTGCGGCTCGTCTACTCACAAGGTCGGTGACTATCCTGTTGCCCCTCCCCGACGATTTAGTTCTAGGAAGTCGTGACACTCTCTCGTCCCAGCAGTAAGAGGAAACATGGCTCGGGTGGAACAGACAGGTTTCTCGGACTCTCCAATGCTCTCACAAAATGCGGGAAACATAGACAACCTAATGGTGATAATACGTTGCAATTTCTTCTGAAAGACCACACAATCCAAAACATACCCACTCTGGTTGACAGCGGAGCGTCTGGCAACTTTATAGACGATCAGTGGGCCAGGAGTCAGGGAATAGAGAGGGTCCCAAAATCAGTTTCCATTCCCATACACAGGATGGACATCAGCCCTTTGGTGTCAGGTCCGATTAAAGAACAGACATTGCCTATTACGTGTCAAATATCTTCCGATCAAGAAATCCTATGCTTTGATTTAATCAAAGCGGCACATTTCCCTGTAATATTGCAATTATCTTATAAAGCATGACGTGAAGATTACACTTTTTCCCCTCATTTTTTTCAATCAGTTGGGGCCAGAGACACAAGCTTTTGTATGGGTGTTACCAAGGCCTGAGGTGCTGTGAGGTGAACACCGGCCCCTGCATAGCAAGCAAACCTGTATCAGCATCTCACCAGCAACTGAATGTGTCGCCTGCAGGCTACACATAGGAGGCTGCTGTAGGTGCATTAACCCATTGGGCTGTTGACCCTCCTTCCTCTAAGACCAGGAAACTGAATTTCCATGTTGCCTTCCTTTGGCACATTAGATCTATCTTTCACCCCAATTCAGAGGATGTTTTGTTTCACAGAGAGATGATAATCATTGTGAGGAGGTGAGAGCCACTGATAGCTAAGCAGGTCAGTTAAATCTTTGACTTTGTCATTGGGCTATATTGATATGCACAGGGCAGTCTTCTGTCCTCTGCTACGGTATTCTTTCTTATTACTGCTTGTTCATGATTTTTAAATGTAAACAATCTGCGCTCAAAAGTGAAAGATTTGAAAGACTCTTGATGTAGCGAGCATTTCCCACTCCTTGCCCTGGCGGTGAGAGGGCTGCTTTCTGCCTTCAACTTCCTCAATTATGGAGTGGCTGGCCCCACCACTGACAATCAGGGCCCAATCCTGGAGGGAAACGGCAGAGGTCTGCGCTCTGCGTCCTCCACGCGTCCCTAACGCTCCCAAACGCGACCACAGCCCTTACGGGCACAGCCCTATGTCCTATGCAGCCCCTCTGGTGCAGCCACCCACACAGCTTAGGGTTAGGATGTGTGCTCTTCCACATAATCCTGGCCACCAGGTGCCCTCTGCTTACCCTCTGCCTAAGTGACATTAGTTCTGGGCTCTCCAGGCAAATGTATCCATTCGGGAGAGAGCTAGGGAAAGGGCGTCTCCTTCTGCAGGCACAGTGGGCAAGACTCAGCGAGCTGCATGCCTGAGACATCTTTCCTTGTCCCTCGCTCATAGTTCTGTTCCCTATCTTCTAACTATCTGCCAGGCCCTGTTTCTTTTACTGCCAACCCCCCCGACCCCTCGTCTTCCACCTACTTCCCGCACTATTATGCCTACTCCTTTTTTGCTCTCTTCTATGGCCCTTTGAAAAGGAATGCAGGCCAAGCTAACCCCCATGAAGGAAATCTAGCAACAAAAGATGCATTCCTCACTTATGGGAGGTGCTGTGAGACGAGGTAGAAGGGCTGAAGGGGTGATTGGGTTGTTGAGTTGGGAAGCACCAGAGGTGTATCCAGGATTGTCCAGCAAATGGGGCCTGAAGCTCATATAGTTGGGCCCACTGCACTGACACAAATATCTGTAAATGTACACACAGTGCTGCTGAGTGGGCATTTACAGATTTTGGGTGGGTCTTGCTCCTCAGGCCCTACCCTGCCTACGCCTCTGCCAGTCTCTCTAGAGACAGCTATGATTCATCCTCAGGGGGCTCAGCCTCATTTTCCCTAGACATTTACAGGAAGGAAAACATCTAAACCCTGTGGAGCGTATAATTGTGAGAGTGGGGTTAAAGAAAGCACATTGAACATTCTGCAAAAGTGGGTGCTTTGAATCATAATCAGAGTGTGCCACTTGCCATTAAACCTCTTACCAATTCTGGGGAGACGGCAATGCGTTCTCATAAATCATAACATAATAGCATGAGCGCTGGTCATTGGGCGAGATTTTCCAAATCTAAGGTCCCCGGTCTCCGAAAACCACTGGTGCCACTTGTGCCGATCTGCTATGTTCCCATTAAGGTCATGGTTCTGCTTTTGTTCCAGAGACTGGGACTCGAACTTGAACTTTGATCACACGGACCAAAATCGAGTGATTTACCCACTCCCCTACAACAACCTCTGGTTACGCTGTATGTGAATATTCCTGTCAGGAATATACAAAAACACCTTTTCTAAATCTCGCGAGTTCTCCCTCACCATGCTCCTACCACCCTGCGGTTTTATGTTCATCCTCCCCAGTTTTTTTTTCGCAGCTTTTTTACCAAAAAGGTTTTGCTGAAAAAAAGAATCTCATTTTTTTTTATTTGGGTGGGGGCAGGGGGTCACCCTAAAATCCCCTCCACCCTGTGTCCCCTACCTCCCGTGGCTCTTGGGATTCCAGAGTTAATAATGTCAATTTCCAGCACATTCATGTATTGTGTGCTACTGAGGTTTACTGTGCTGTCGCGCAGCAAACAGGTCTTACTGTCATCAATTTTGACGGTATCCAATGTACCATTCTCAAAAGTGTTAAAGACTAAGGGGGTAATTCATAGATTCCCACGCAGAAGTAGCGCATGCGGCTGGCACAGAGAGGGAGTGTGCGCCAGCTTGCACCAGCCGCATGCGCCAAAACCCATTTCGACGCAACGCGTATTCATGGATTTAAATATCCATAACCAGCAGTGGCGCAGAGTGGCGCAGCGACCCTGCAGCAGTGCCAGTTACGCCCCCAAACACGCCCCGTGCGCGAAAAACATCGCACAAATCCCCTACATGGCGCAAAGGCCAGTTGCCCAGCATACAGCCCCCCAACCATGAAAACACGCTAAAAATGCCACTCAGCCCTCACGCGACAACCCAATCGCATGTAAAACTCCCCGCACACCCCTCGGAATACGTGTACTCCCTGGGCACCCCCCAGATTACACGTTCCCTGCTCGCGCCATCAAAATCATGTGTAAAACTTCCCGCGCACCCCTCGGATTACGAGTAACCCGCTCGCGCCAGCGAAATCGCGTGTAAAACTCCCCGCCACCCTCAGAATATGTGTACCCCGCTCGCGCCCGCGAAATCGCATGTAAAACTCCCCGCCACCCTCAGAATGCACGCACCCCTGTCTCGCGCCAGTGAAATCATGTGTAAAACTCCCTGCGCACCCCTTGGAATATGCGTACCCCGCTCGCACCAGCGAAATCGCATGTAAAACTCCCCACCACCCTCAGAATACGCGTACCCCGCTCGTGCCAGCGAAATCGCGTGTAAAACTCCCCGCCACCCTCAGAATACGCGTACCCCGCTCGCGCCAGCGAAATCGCGTGTAATTCTCACTCCTGTACCCCCAGATTCACGCAGCAGTGTGGTGAGAAGCCACATGCACCCCCTGCAGCCAGACCACGCCACAGGGGTCCACCCTACACCCCTCCCCATGCCCCGCAGGCAGCCCATCACCCCTCCCCATGCCCTGCAGGCAGACCATCACGCCTCCCCATGCCCCACAGGCAGCCCATTCTCCCTGACCATGCTCCGCAGGCAGCCGATCACCCCTGACCATGCCCCTGTCAGGAATGGCACTCTGTCAAGAGTGGCACAGGGTACCCAGGTAGGTTTTGGGTGGCTGTGCTGAAGTAAGGTTGCAGATAAGCACACACAGCAGGAAGTTCAACAAGAAAGAAGAGTAGGAAACTGTAGCTGTGACCCAAAAGGGGCAAAAGATACAAAGGTACAAACAAACTGGATTCCCTCTTGGGGTGTATGCTGAAATGGGAAAGAGTGTTCCACGAACCTTAGGAAACTCCAGCCTTCTGCACAGATTGCTATAACAGAGGCCCACGCTGTATGCTCATGGCTGGGAACAACAGCAGTGGGTGTCTTTAACACTGAAAACGCGACAAGGGAAGGGGCAGAGGTTGCCTGCCGGAAACCAACAGGCAAGCACTGTACAAAGGGATTACATAAGACACATGAGAAGACAAGAACAGATATATCCAGCGAAAAGGAAGTCAAAGAGCAATCTAGCAGAAGGAAATGAAGGAAAGGCAGTTAGACTGAAGTAGATAACCTAAGGTGGAGTACAGAGGACTCAAGGAAGAGAACAAGGGAGCAGCAGTCAGGAAAACAGAAGGGCTGCAAAGTAGGAAGCAGGTCTGCAGTCAAGAGTGGGACTAGGTGCAGGCAAACTGTAGTGGACAGCAGAGGACTGTAGAAGGCTGCAAGGCAGGGAGTCCAGAAGAACAGGACAGAGAGAGATTAGTAGTAGGCGACAGAGAGCCCAAAAGAATAGGGCCGCGAGGTAGGGAGCCCAGAGGAACAGGGCTGTAGGCAGCTAAGTGTAAAACAGGCTGTAAGGCAAAGGAGTGTAGCAAGCCGCAAGGCAGGGAGCCCAGAGGACACGGGCTGTAGGCAGCGGAGGGAGCAGGCTGCAAGGAAGGAGCCCAGAGGACAAGGGCTTGGAGACAGCATAGGGTTGCAAGCTGCAAGGTAGGGAGCCCAGAGGACAAGGGCTGTAGGCAGCTGGAGTGAGGCAGGCTGCAGGGCAGGGAGCCCAGAGAACAAGGGCTGTAGGCAGCCGGAGTGAGGCAGGCTGCAGGGCAGGGAGCCCAGAGGACAAGGACTGTAGGCAGCCGGAGTGAGGCAGGCTGCAAGGCAAGGAGCCCAGAAGAGCAGGGCAGCAAGGAGTGAGCCCAGAGGAGCAGGGCCGCTGACTCTAGAGGGCTGCAGAGGACTGTAATAGGCTGCAAGGCAGGAAGCCCAGAGGACAAGGGCTGTAGGTAGAAGGCAGCGCAGCGTGATTGGCTGCAAGGCAGGGAGCCTGGAAAGGGCACTGGATCAAAACAGGATAATACAGCAACAGGAACAGCATACAAAGTAAAGGGTCAAGGCAAACAGGAGTGGGGAGATCTCAAGATGCAAGACACTGTGCTCCTGCAGGCAGCTGCTTATATACAGCCCTGCCCTGTTCTGAGGCAGGCTAATTGACAGCACCTGGAGCAGCACACCTGAAGACAATCTGCCTCCTCCCTCTCTGGTCCTGAGCAGGTGGAAGCAGCACTGGCCGCTAGGGCTTCTGGGGATTGTGGTCCCAATAACGATGAATGAGAATAGCCAGGAATTGAGGACTTTAGCAAGGTGCATAGTGGTAAATGTAGTTAGTTGAATAAAATAAGAAAGAACCAAAGTCAAGCAAATGGAAATTAAAGACCAAGTCGTGAATAGGAGTTGTTCAAAGAGTATTAGGAGGATAAATGAGTACCAATTAGTCCATGATGGTTGCCAATGCGTGTGCCAGCGGCGCGGGCATGACAGTATGCCCCTCTCCATGCTCCTCTCCAGGCCCCCTGAAGACTGACCAACAAGAAGAGCACGTCCAAGGCCTGTCACACCGCAAGAGAGTCTTATACCAAAAAGGCACATCATGAAGCACCAAAAACTGTTTAATGCTGCAAGGTGAGAGTCTTGAAGGGAGGAGGTATTACCAATGTTTCGAACCTTTGAGGTATAATTCAGAAAAGACAACTTCTTAGGGACCAAAAACCCAACAGTGCGTTCATGAACTGAGGAACTGTGGAGAAGTGCTGCAGACTCCATGGCATATATTGCTTTGAAAGAAGTGGTCTTCCTTGGGACTGGCAATGGTACAGTGCTGAAAGGTGGAACCAGAGTTTCAGCTGAATTGGTTGCTCTAGGACGGTCGACCAAATAGTCAGAAGCAGAATGGCAACACGAAGATTTGCGACAGAGACTTCAGGAGTAACAAATGTTGCAGGAAGATCAGGAATGGCAGTAGGAAGTTCAGATGTTGTAACAGCTGGAAGTATAGGTGTCACAGGAGCACCAGCCGACAGGGACGCAACTGAGACTGATGGCGTCGTGACTGGTAGTTTAGGTGCTGCAGAGGCACCATGAAAGTCAACGCGCCCCTGCAAAGAAGGCAGGACAGAGAGCACGCCTAATTCTACCACAAGGCAGAACCTTCCCCACAGAGCACATCAGGGCAAAGCTGAGTAGCATACCAGCGAGTAACCCGGCTGGGTGGCGTCCCTGTGGATACCAGGTGAGCGTAACACTCTGTCCTTCGGGCCCAGGTACCTGCTCACCCTGCCTCCCTGCTGCACTGCTTCCAGGCCTCCTGTTGCAATGGGTCCTGTACGTGTACCCATACAGTCCCCCACTCTTCTTCTGCACTCATCAGATTTTCCCTATCCAAATGATCTTACAATTGCCACTTGCTGGCTGCACTACCACCTTTTGAATGCCTATTCTATCATTGGACTTCATTTTCATTATTTGGTCTCCTCTGTTTGGCACGTTCCACTTCTCCCCCTTCCAGGGTCTTCAAACCTTTATCCCTTCTCCATGCACTTGCGTGTTCTCAATGTCACTGTCCCCAGTATGATCGCTGTTTTCAGTTCCTTTTCTCCCTTGTTCCCCTCCCTTTGTTTGGTTGCACTCTGAGCCACGAGGGCAATCTTGATGAGATGTCATATCATGTCATATACATCCTTTGTCCTTGGTGCAGTGTGTCTCATTCTGACTGTGCTGATGGCAGTTGCTCCCCATGCACATGTGTGCACATTCATGTTCCATTTGCATTCCATGTATGCCCCTAGGTGTCCTTGACCGCCTGCTCATTGTAGTATGTCTCCAGGATGATCCAAGTGTCATGTTATTTGGACAGCCATTTCATGCTCACTGTGGGTCTGTGTGTCATCACGCACGACTTTAGGGTGTCCACATCTGTGTCGTGCGCATGGTTCCCCCTGTTACAGGCCCACTGCCTCTTTTCAACTGGTGTTGTGTCTTCTGCATGCATGGGTGTACTATTGATGGTTCCTCATCTGTCCTGCATCATGTCCACTTCTCATCGGCTGTAGTGACATTTGACTGACGACATTCAATAGACGCATGCCAACACTGTCTGCCAATGCACAGTCCTGTGGTGGACCTTTCATTACCATGCAGTGCCTCCCTGCTATTGCCCAGAGGGTGGGTGTTTCACTGTATCCATGCAACATGGTGCATGCCATTTGCACATGATGGCTGCAATTGCCCTTACACTGCCGTCACGGTTGGAGATTGACATCACTACATACGTGTTGATGTTTGAAGTTGAGGGGGTACACATGCACTGCACCGCACACACCCACTCCTGTGCCAGGTTTAGCCCTTCAACATGCCAACACAATGCTGCTGTGTAATAGTGACCTGCCATGTATGTACCCATGTCCCTCCTTTCACTGTATCGAAACGCAGTAGCGTAGGTGCCTCCTTTGACACATGTACTATGCATAGTCAATGGTTGTTGAGTGCTGCACGTGAACATGCATGTTACATGTGTCATGGTGTGTTTGGTGTGATTGCCAGCTGTGGCTATTTGTGTGTTCCCACATGCTTATGCTACGTGCCATCTCTTTGTTGCCATCTCTCCTTTCTGCCTTGGATATGTGCCTGCTAGAGGTTGTGTGTGATGCAGGTGATGGGCAACATGCAAAACATGTGTTGGCTTCACATTTTGCACACATCCTTTTCTGCTTTCGGGATACCCTTGCATTGCAATGCCACTGGATGCATGTTGGGCTTTGAGTTGCGTGTGGCATGTCTGCTTCATGTGTTGGCTGTCAATGTTGTGATCTGTATGTGCTACTGACATGCGTGTTCTTGTTTTTTTTGTTTATGTTGCAGGTGATGAAGCACTGGAGGCAGAGGATGAAGATGTCATGCCAGACACGGTGGTCAGTTCACATGACAATCCAGGCACCAGTGGTGGTCGTGGGGTGGCAGCCCACGAGAACCCACTGGTGCTCCAGGCCATCGTGTCCAGAGCGGACTCTGAGTCAGGCTCTGATGTATCCTCTGACCACTATGTTGAGCCGGATCTGCATCCTGATGTGTCGTCGCCAGTAAGTCATCCTAGGTTGGATGATTTTCTGTCCGTGACACCTGCAGTAGGGGGCCAGGCAAGGTTGGAATGCCCGCATGTGGGGGTTACGGTTGCACGGTCACACTCAACACCAGTGGGCCATGTTCCTGGGGCATCAAGTCAATGGAGGGATGCAGTCCTGCAGCCGCGGGTGGCACCAACTCAGCAAGGACCACGGCTCCTTGGGCCCTGCAGGTGTCGTGTCCGGCAACGCGGTGGCCGTGCGCTACCGGGGTCAACTGAGTGGGAGCATGCCGTTATTGCCATTGCACAGCAACAAGGTGGAGCAGTTGAGATGATAGATCAAGGTATGGAAAGTGTGGCCCATTCCATCCTCCCACTGAAAGGCAATTGCAGCTCCAGCAGCAGGATATGCGGTCCACATGCCGCTCACTCAGGTTGGGCATGGCGGCCTCTGACAGGGCGGGTTAGGGCTGAAATGGTGGCTCTGCATCAAGCTTTTTCTGCTCAGGCAGAGGCACACCGTGAGGCCCTGAGGGTCCAACACCAAACCCTCCGATCTATTCTGGGTGCTCTCATGATGGACGACAGTAGGCGGGCAGAAGACAGGATGAAGCGGCTTGAAAGAACCATCTCAGCTGAACTCCATGCAAGCCAGGAGGTACTCTGTATGTATTGTGAGGCCATGCAGGCTGAACTCAGTCTTACACGTGAGTTCCTGCAGGAGGAAGCACGTGTGACACGTGAGGTAATGCATGCAGACCTACATGTCGTTGCCATGCAGGACCTGGCTTACCAGACCCGCATGCTTGCTGCGGCTGAGGGGCAAGGCACGGATAGGCGCGGTGAGGCAACTGTGCCGCGTCCACCTTCTGATTTCCATCCAGAGGGTGACGACGACAACCTATCTCCCACATAGGTCAGGCCGTGCAGGCGCTGAGCCCAGTGAGTTTTTTTTTTTTATCCCAACATCTACACATGTGGGTGTTGAGGTACACCCTGTACCTCCCCCGTCCTGGGTTCCCCTCCCACCCCCTGGTCATATGTAGCCATTTTTGATTGTTTTCTTTCTTTTTTCCTGCAAGTAATTTATTTTTTTTTACATTTTTTTGTCTATTGTGCATTCATGTGACAGTGTGGTGCTTTTTGGCATTTGAAGGCATCCAGTGTGTGTTCCAGCAGGGCCCATTCAGGCTTGTCTTGTGTATGTGTTTTGCTTGGGGTCCTGACACATATGCTACTCCTGCTTCCCCTTTCCATGGGCTCGCAAGGATGGCTCGGTGTGACAGCATCTCACACATGGGCATTGGGCTTCCATCATATCTGTGGCCAGCCTGCAGTCCTACTTGTGTGTACACCCCTAGTGGGTATTCTGGATGGCTTCTCCAATGCATGTCTGCACTTCATTTTGGTGAATATTTGTCACGATTCCGAGAATCCCAAGGGCCCAAAGGAGCACCTGGACCCAGAAACTGGCTGTTTGGCGCAGACATAGGCTTATGTATGCCTATGGCCCCTATACAAAAGCAACAAACACCACTTGCTACCCAACTTCCTCTACACTGTCAACGGGGTGGTAGTTCCTATAAGTGATACTTATTTCACTTAGCTGCAAAGATCACATGAACATGAATATTAGCAAAAATATAACAACTTTTAATTCATAATCCAATTGTTAAAAGAACCATCTATAAAGCCAATATAACGATGGTGTGACTAAAAAACAAATCACTGGTGTACAGACAAGTCGATATGTTTTCATATCACTTTGATACCAACATCACAGTTGCTGGTATAGATAGGAAAGACCTGTTTTGAAATGAGACGTTTTCAAAATATACTAGTAAAATGCATAAAGATGATGCTTTGATCCAAACTGTGAAGCTCTCTGAGAAAATATCGACTTGTCTGTACACCTGTGATTTGTTTTTTAGTCACACCATCGTTATATTGGCTTTTCAATATAGCACAGGGTGGGTGATGTGAGTTCATCCTCCCACTCAGTGACCAGCGCTAGGATGATATGAGGTGGAAATCTATACCTGCCATAGACCTCGACATCAGGCATCCCAAAAAGCTGGTCCTGGGCAAAGAAATGCGGGCCTGGCTATTCTCCTCCTCCTGCGGTGTTCCACGGTCACTGCTGCGAGGAATGGGACATTCATCGTAGCTGTATATGCTTGTTTGTTGTTTGCACGCACTTTTATGCTGCGCGGGGGCGCTCCCACCTGCTTTCGTGTGGCGGATGTATTTGTGCGTGTGTTTTGATGTGCGCGGGTTTTCCCTATTCGATTCCATGAATACGTGTTGTTCACTAGCGTGTGGGCGTTGCGTGTGTTTCCCAGCGGTGTTTCCCAGCGGTACTTCCCACGTTACACCTACATTTTCATGCGTTGTTCCTCATTCCCTGTGTTCCACCCCCATTTTAGGTGTGTGCGCGAGAAGTTGTGCGCTTTCCCCGTTCCTGTCGCGCACGCGTTTGGAAAGTCGCAGTGACGTGTAAGGTAAACGCGGATTTGGCACACATCTCCCTTTTTCACGCTTGCGCCAGCTTGCGCACAAATTTTGGGGCACATTTATTCCATGAATTACCTCCTAAGTGTGCGCTCAGGGGATTCGTGTATGAAACTTGCAGAGGGGCAGTTAGTGCGTGTGCCCCTTATTAGCTAAAACAAATGTCCTGTGTGCATGCACTACACAAGGGAAAGGGCGGAGCACAGTAAAAGAATGGCAAACGACCCTGCTGCTCTGTGAGTGTGTTTGGGGATGCCTCCCACCCCTGACACTCGAGGAACTGCACACACTCCCAAGTGGGTCTTCAGGCCACCCGTATGCACATACTGATAGCACAGCCCTTGCAGAAGAGCCTGTTTGCACTTGTGCATTATGCCCTGGCTTTCAGAGTGAGGTAGAGACCCTCTCATGGGTTGGGGGTAGTATGTGACTGCACCCCTCGTGGGTAGCCTCATAGAGAGATCCTGGGACAAACCAGGCTCCTCCCCACCCCCCAGCACCGGGATTATTATGAAATCTCATCCTTTAGCAACAAAAATGTAACCTTTGCAATCTATGCTCCGGTTTGACCCTGCATTTCCCTTTTAATAAGCAGCAACGCCAGATGCTATCGGTTCAGAGTTACGAACAATCAGTAATTGGTGCCATTGGACCCAAATACTGCTCACTTTACATAGAGGCACGATGGCAACACGGCCTTCATGCATTGAGTTGGTTTACACTAGGTGACAATCGAAAAATATATGTGCGAAGGATAAAGTAAAACATATTAGGACATTTAGAACAAAACAGCCGTGATTGAAGAGCCACGTTTGATTTTGTGAGTAAATTGTGTACACCAAGAATGTATTATTAAAATTAGAACTTGATATTTTTTTATGAAATTTGAAGCTATTCCTCTAATGTCCACTAGAGAGCAGCCTTGGATTATTATAAAAGAAATCAAGGTATACACAATGAAACAGGTTCATTTAATTTGCCGTCATTTTTCACAACCTGCTGCTTCTGCTCACCGGTGCAATTGCTAGGCGACATAGTAAACGGCTTGTAAGAATGAGCTGATGAGCTGAACATGGGCGTTGAACACCAGCACCTTCTCCGGGGTACAGAAAAAAATGTGCAGTGTAGGCATCAGTGTCAGATTTAAAAAGCGTCTGCAATATTTCAAGGGGAGAGGGAGTGAGCAAAGGGGCAGTGTGTGGAGTTTTACTCTTCATGTAGTAGCAGCAGGGCTCTTAGTGGACCAGGGCTAGAAGGGGCAGAGCACTGGCAGTCTCCAAAAAGTGCTCCCAAGCCGGGGCTCTGTTGTGCTTCCCTGACTAGCCCTTGAGGCGCCAACCCCCTCAGGCAGCCTTTTTTACTCAAAAGAGCTGCATGGTTAAAGAGCTGCCTGCAGGGGCGTCGCTAGGGGGGGGCTAATGGGGCTATAGCCCCTGATCTTTTGGTTGTAGCCCCCGATGGAATCTCAGGAGCTACAGCCAAAAGACTAGCTAGCCCCCAGTCCCAACAGTTCCAACATCAGCTTAGCCCCGGGTCTTTTCCAGACCTAGCAACTCCCCTGGCTGCCTGTGTGGGTCAGTGCGTCTGATTAGAAAAAAGTAAAGGCAGTTGCACCAAAAGATATGATAGCAGTGCGTCTACCTCTCCTTTAGTTTCTTATTTGGGTCTACCTCTCCTTTAGTTTCTTAATTGGATGCCTGCAGGCAGTCCTTTAACCATGTTAAGTTATAGGGCAGCCTGAGGGCGGTTAGCACCGTTCATGAAAAGACCAAAGGAGAGTCGGGCACACTGCTATAATTCCTTTTGGTGCGCCGCCTCTCCTTTAGTTTGTAAATCACAGGCTCCAGCCCACGCAGGGGGCTGCAGAGGCTCTCATGAGTCCTTTCCAAGTTTTCATTCAAGAGCCAATCCTCATCTTCTCATAGGCCCTCTGCTTCCTTTGCAATACAGAGCTCCCCTTTCCAAGTTCCACACTCGGGTGCCATCGATGAAGAGTAAGTGTGACCTTGTTTGATCACGTGCCAGCGTGACTTCATTCTTGTTGTTGAGCTTGATTTTCATCTGGTCTCTCTCATTTATTTTAGGTGTTTGTGTCGACGTGTGAAGTTGCATCTCTTTGTGTCGTTGTTTGCTTCCTTCTCCCTCTCCACAGCATGTCATCAGCGAAGACCGTGGAATCTACTCTTATGCTAGGGAGTCAATATGGTATTGACGCAGTGAAGGCCCTGTGCCAATATTGTTATGTCCTGGCCTGCGGTCACACAGGCCATGCAGACTAAGACTGGGGGCACCCAGCTGACACCAATTGACAGGGGGCACCCTGCCAGCCCATGAGCACACAGGCCCTTCCATGGCCTGGGGGCACTCGGGCCAACACCATAGACGGCATTGGCGTTGCCCAGCAGGGGTACCGCCGTCTGTATGCAGGGTTGCCCAGCAGGGGCTCTGCAGGCACATGCCAGTAGGGTTGCCGGCAGGGGCTCTACTGGCATGGGGGGACACCATCATGGATAGTGTTGCACAGCAGGGGCACTGTGCGTGTGGAGGGCTCTGCTGCAGCAGGCCCCTCACCTAATACCCAGCACCAGTATCGCTGCTGCAATCACACACACAGGAGGCTGGGTTCCATGGTATAAACTGACGAGCAGGAACTGGATTGTCCCTTTTATTATATTAGCCACACGGTCACAACCATGTGACCATAGCATGAGACCTGGGAGATACCATGCCACCAGGAAGGGGTGACGCACCTATTACACCAAAATAACTTAAATAAAATGCTGAATGCCATTTTTCTGTGCATTCGGCATGAAAGAAAATGACAAAGTCCAAAATGACCAACTAGGTGAGCGGAGGTTGCGAGGGTTTCCCCCACTCACATAGTTCTGTATTATGGGCTTAAGGGGCTGCAGGGGTGTCCCCTTCATACATTAAATGCAAAACGAGAGACAAAACAACACAATTCGAAAAGCTTGAGGTTCAAAATGGGAGCAAGTCGGCTTGGCAATTTTGAATCTCGAGCATTTCGGAATTTTTTCTTTTAACGTAGATCCCCCTGTGCCATCTCAAGATTTGAAAGTGTGACACTCCAGTAAGGTTTTGGGAGTGAGTCTTTGTGTAGCCTCAGCTACCATTGCTGTGATGAATGTTTTTTTATGGAAGGCTTAAGCTACTTGGAGACTTCCTTTAAAAGAGCCCTTAACCCTCTTCCCTTGGCGGTTGGCTCAGGGTTGACATAGTGCCGCCCTTCACTGTACAATGTTGTATTTTTCCAGGACGCTTCTCATTTCCACTGATACCAATTGGATGCCCTTGTCTGTGACTAACTGTTTAGGAAAACCGTCACGATCAAAGATGCTGCCGAGGGTTTTGATAAAGGTGGCTGTCGTAATGTTCGGTACAAAGTGTCATTCAATTCATTTGGAAGTAATGCACCAAATCTACACTGTCTTTGTGGTCACAGGCCGTGTTCTTCAGCAGGTTTATAAAATCAAGGCCAACCTTCTTCCAAGGTTTGTGGTGAACATCTATGTTTGTAGATGGAGCTTAGTGTAGTTTGAGCCTCTTGTCAGTGTTGTTGCGTTTGTGGCAGTGCACTAGTGCATTATCCACATCCATATCTTTCTATGTTTCTGTGATGTGTCTTTTGGTGAGAGTGACCCGTAAGCACAGTTGATGCGCCTTTTCCATTATCATGGACCGGTTTATGGTCATTTCATCTAAACCATTGCATCTAATGCCATTCCATCGAAATGTTTCCATCTAAAAAATGTCCTTCTAATGCTTTTTTTTCTTTCTTTTTTTATTTATTTGGGTGGGGGGGGGTCCCCCCAAACCCCTGTTTTTTACCCTTTAAAATGCACCTGAACAACAATTAACCCTTTAACCACCAAAAACATGCATTAGATGGACATTTGTTAGATGGAAAAATGTCGATGGAATGGTATTAGATGGAATGAGTTTAGATGAATTGACTAGATACCTCATGGGACCTGATATTGGAAGGTGGATGTGCCTTGTCCCCCCAGAGCAGAGCATCTTTGGTTACTCTGAGCTCTGGAGCTATTTATCGTAATGACTGCAACGGCGGTGGTCAAAGCCCGTCATCAAGCCAACCGTATATTATGAAGTATCTAGCTCCTTTTGCGCGTAGCATCTACTTATATGGCCTCTTGCCAATCTTTTTCGTTGATCGCAGGTTCATTTTCTGCATACCCGTCTGCTGATAAAACTCTGATGCATTCTTCCTGGATAAATTACTTAATCCTTAATTTCTCTTGGTCAGCCCAAATACACAGTCTGCTTGATTATTTTCTCTCCCTGGTAGGTGGTTTTTGTGTAACCCCTGGTTTTATGGCCCTGACCTGGGGGAGCATAATACTGAAATAACCTCGACCCAGTAATGGGCCACACTGGAACCATCCCACCATCCCGGTCCAGTTGGTAAATTGAGGCACTGCGCAACCTGAGATTAAAATGTTTTAGTACCAGAGATAGGCCACAATCCTGGGTTCCTGATGTTAAATAATGCACAGTACGCCAGAGGGGGAGTTTTAGTTACCCTGGTGGGCATTTATATGAAACATGCCACTTAGTAACCAGTTACATTCATATTCTGCCCAGGTCCGGCCCACTTGGGTGGAGCCTCCGCCGTTCACTGTGCAGTCCGCACTGAGCTCCAGCTTCATAGGATGTATGTGGCTGGGCTCCAGGTAAGCCCTCCTCGCACTGCACTTCCCATCTGGCCCCGGGGAGAGCAGATGCCACCCAGGCTCCTCAGCGAAGCTGGCAACCCCTGTCATGCCGCTGATGCCATAAGAGTTTCCTAGTCTTCACCATCTGCCCCGCTGGCCCCTGGGGTGGGTGGATTTCCCCACAGGTTCACGTCGCATCCGTTTTCACCAGAGCAGCCATGCACCACGCGGCTGAGGAATTTAACTCCATCAGGTCCACTGAGACCTGGTTAGTCCAGGTGGGCCGTAGCACACAGGCCGTGGTTCGGGTCACCGACACGTGGCCACAGAACGGGGCATTTTGTTAACCGGGGCTGCCACGTACCAGGTAACCCATGACTTTGTTGTTTCCAGCCTGCCCAAACTGGCCCCGAACGGGCCGCCACCTTTCAGGCCCCGCCACTGGTCTCGGGCCATCTGCACACATGACCCCGGGCAGAGGCGTTACTTCTCCTGTGGTGCACTACAGTCGGCCCGGGGCTGTGGATTCATGCTGGGCTGCTGCCTGTATACACAACCCAGCCAGCTATCTCCTTGATGCCCAGGGTGGCTGCTTGAGGCTGCGACTCCCCAGGGAGCGATAATCCACCTTTTCTTTTCTTCTGCCTTCCTTTTTCTGTATCTCTATATCTGTCTTTCTCAGTCTCTTCCGTACTCCAACTGTCACTCCTAACTATATTTTTCTTCCTTTTCATTTCCTTTTAGAATGCTGGAACAGGTAAGTCTATTACTGTTGGCAGGGGGCGCCTGCCCTTTGCCCCACAGTCTCAATGTTCCATGTGGTCCCCATGGTGGGGAACCTGGTACATTCAGGTAAGACAGTTCAAACACAGGGACATTTAATGCACATTTTGTTTTTGAAACTTCCCATATCCTGGTGTTTATTTTTCTTGTATTATTTTCCTTTGTATAAATCGTCCCTACCTGAGAGGGCCCCATATGGCCCGGGGGTTACAGTTGGGTTTGCTCGATCCACAAAGCAAAACATAGGCACCCTATCAAGGTACGTGATATCTGATTTATTACATCTCCATGACAGCTCTCCCTTTCACATCCATCAGTCCCATAACTGCCGTGCCTCCCTCCACATTCCAATCTCCCCCAATATTCCCTTCCCCAACATTCCATTATCTCTCCCACACTCACACGCAGCATATACAAAAACAAATATAAGCGTGCCTAACAATGATCCCAATTAACAAAGAGGAACTGTATGAACATCAAACCATGTAATGCTGATGTTTCAGCAATATCATAGCGCGGGGATTGCCGCCCTATAGTTAAGGTGAGTCGGAGACACATAGGAACCCCTAAAATTCTATTGTTAATAACTTTTGATTCAGTATCGGATTTGACCAAAATTTCGAAAGTGATTAAAAGAATGTGGGCCCCCCAGACTGCAAAGTTTTGTAAAGATTAGTAAAAAAGAAAAGTGATAAAATCAAAAACAAATTTCACCAAAAGTGCTGCACACTTCCCATTCATTTTCCCATAGACCAAAAAGTAAAATTTTTGCCAAAACGCTGGATGGATTTGGACCAGGTCCAAAACAACTTGGGCACGAAGTGTTGGCTCAGACGCCAAGCATGGTTTGGGGTTATTCTGTGCAGTATTTATTTAAATATTTGATGGAGAAGGGGGTCCCCTTATTCCCCCCAAAAATAGAGATATCTCCCATGGTGCATTGCAGGATCATGGTTTTCAGAAATGAAATGACCGCCATCTTGTTTTTCTCCCGATGCAAGAAATATTTGCGGCTATAACCGAGGTTATGGGAAAATGGAATGCAGGAAAAAGCTACAGGCAGGACAATAAACATACACATGCCATCCGATTAGAGGTGGGGAGATGGCTAGGGGGCATTGAGTCAAATTTGGGAGTTGGAGGGGTTCCAGGGACCACATTTATAACACAAAGCTTTCTGTAGCTTCGGCTATAGCCGCGAATAGCTGACATCTGAAAGCAAACCATCATAGAAGAAGCGTGTGATTTGGGGGATGAAAGGGAGCGGGCAAGGGAGGTGAGGAGGCCATCTGGAGAGTGAGGGGAGCTGGCACAGATGGGGACACTTGGTGTTGGCCTGGGGGGGTAGAGAAGAAGTTTGTTTTGGTTGTTTTGCCAATATTCGCGGCTATATCTGAGGCTATGAAGGCCTGCAGATACCCACGGGTAAGAGTAGTTCTGTATTTGCGGCTATATTTTTGGGGATGTATGTGTTTCATTTATTTTCGAAAGTTATTTGTATAGGTATAATGACGTTGGGGTGAAAAATCACTGGCCATCGCCAAAGGCCATGGTCAGTGATTTGGTAGGTATTAGAGAGTCTTTTTTTATATTAGACGTGTGTTTCAGACTTTTGAGCATGTGAGACTTTGGCGAAAAATAGAAGAACATTGTTTAACAAAATTAATATAAAAGGGAGCAATTGTCTAGTTTTAGATGCACCATACAATGTATTTTAAGGTATTATATTGTGTGGCTGTGAAATGTTTGCCTATCTAGTTTATTGTTATATATTTTCTATGCTTTCTTATTTTTCAGTTACTTTACATAACTACATGAGTAGTGTTGTACTATATTTACCATTTATGTTGGAATGTAGTATAAAACGTGAAGTCAGTCCCCCTTTTAACTGACTTTTTGTAACCACAATTTTGGTAAAAGTCAATGAACTGTAGCCGCAGGTATAATAAAAAATGTTTTTTGTTATTATTCACTGTATTTGTGAATCTATGTATGATGAGTTTTGGGGTACACTGAGTGTAGAACTTTAGCAAATCAGGAGTACTGTTTTGATGTTATGAACGAACGCTGCATTTCCTTCATCGATTAGGTGTACTCCGTCATGTCTATAGAAATTGGCCAAGTTGAACTGTATGTTGTTGTTCGAAATCCATAATTGGTTGTGGTCACTCATGAATGCTGAAACTGCTTTATTAATATTTCTTCAGGATTTCTCAACTTTACCATTAGATCTGGTGGTACATCTCCATTTTTGCCTTTGAGTGAGATTGGAAAAGATAAAGATGGTGTGAGGAAATAGTTCCATTCATTTTCCCATGTCTTGTTTCATCATTAAAGTAAGGGACACCCCTCGTACATTCCCCAAATAATTGCCTCCACAATGAATTAGTATGACGTCTTGGTGCCCTGTATTTCTCAGACTTAACACTTTTGGAAAAACTTGCAACCAACGCATTTCCCGCAATCCAAACCATTTAATTGTAAAATCTCTCAAACCTAGGTCCATGTTAGTTCATATTTAGTTTCCCACAAAAAGCCAGCAACCAAAAGAGCCAACTGTTTCCAATCAGCCACACCATTTTCAAACCATCCATAAGATCTGGAGTATTTCTCTGTTTCTAGGAAAATGATTCATTGTTTGAATATCTAGTAGTCTGTATGAGCAGGGTATGTATGATGTGTGTGTGTGTTGTAGTTTCTAATTGGTTGGTGGTGCTGTTGATATTATTTGCGGCTACACAGCAGCCACCCAGCGTGCAGCATTGCTATTCGTGGGTAGATACCCACCCCCTAACCCTTCTGCAGCCGCGGCTATATTTCGGCAAATGACATGTTGTGTGTTTGTAGACAGGTGGTAGCTGCGGCTATCCAAAATTTTGGGTGGGGTGGCATCTTATATGAATTGAGTGGGGGGATTGTAAGAGACTAGGGGAGTGGAGGAGGACTATGAGGAGTGGTGGGCAGCTGGTAGGCATGTTAGGGATAGTCTTTAGAGTTTGGTGGAGTGGAAATGTTGGAATGTTTTAGTAGGAAGGAAAAAGACAAAAAAGACAATGCTGCAAAAAATAAAAAAAGTTAAGAAAAGAAAAAGTAAAACAAAAAATACACAAACAACAAATCACAGTACAAAGGGAAATATGATTAGGGGAAAGGTGGGTAAAAAGGAACAGGAATTTAAGGGGTAAAGTGTCAAAAGTGCTTGCAGTTACTGAGAAACCCTTTCACTAGCAAGTACAGAAAGCAATGATAAATGAGAACTTCTTTTTTGTGGGTGTGATGATTATTCACGGCTATAGACTGCTGCACCATCTGATTTGACAGTCTTGTACGCGTAGATGTCGTCAAACAGCGTGGGCATAGCAGCGTCAATATATCATAACGTTTGATTGGCTCGTTCGTTCATACGCATAAAAGTCACATGTAGACGCAGAGCTGCAGTGCGTGATTTCATTGGTTGGTGGATAATGCATGAATATTGATAGAGGCGTTAAAGGAGTTCGACGTCCTATAGGCTTAATTCGCACGCACGGGTTACGTCAGATGGCATGGGCGTATTCGCGTGAATACATCCCAACGATTAATTGGATCATTTGTTGACGTGCATAAAAATAACGTGTAGACCCCCCAGTCACTGCTGCATGTAGTCGCGCATGCGTCCTTAGTAGACGCGGCTATAAAACCATTAAAAAAATATATGTATTTACATATATATGGGCAGTAGTCTTGTACATATTTATTTTAAAAAATATTGAGTGTAGTCTTTCTACACAGTTACTGTAACAATGTAATAACTATTCATGAACAGTACATATACAAACACATTTTTTGTAACAGCACGTTTATTTGGGGGGAATGCGGTAGCCCAATTGCTTTTTATTTTACTTTCTAGACATGATACATTGTTTTGATTAGCCAAATTGTCTTTATTATTAATGTTAATTATGTATGATATAACAAAACCATTGAAATTCAAGGAAAAAACTTTAGTTGCAGGGACGTTAAGCTGAGCAATACATTGTAACAAAACCATTGAAATTCAAGGAAAAAACTTTAGTTGCAAAGACGTTAAGGTGAAAACTTAATGCAACAAAATACTGGAAATTCAGCTAAAGCCAGCTCAACTTCGTGCCTCCTGTTGCGCAGTCTATGACCACCCGACACCTTCTACTTGTCCCATCACATCTACCACTAATTTAACCCAATATTGTTAAGGTACCGTAACAGCTCAAAGTTGGCGTTTTCTGTGCATCTTTCTTTTGTCAACATTCAGACATTCCAGGCACTCCCTAACCTTCCTATCAACCATTATGTTCATCACAGGCTGCCAAAACACCTGGTGTAACCCCCTTTTAGTGACATTGTGCCCCACATGTCCTTCATGTGCTAGATCCATGATACTCTCCCACAAGACCAATGGAGGAATTATTTTCTCACTCCTCCTTAGCTAGCCCTCTATCATGCTCAACTCATATTTCACTTCATGCCATGCACCCATTTCCTTGTGCAACCTGTTTTATTTGGACCACCCACTGACTGTCCTTTCTTTTATTCACTTAAGCATACCAACCCCTTCTTCCGCTCGAGACCCCTCTTCCTCTGAAATTGCTGGCAATTCCATGCTTGCCACTACCACCTCATCATCCTTGTTAATCCTCTCCTTTTCCTCCTGCATGTTCACAGTAAGACATGACAAACAGTCTGCTGCTGCATTCCCCCGTCCCTGGTAAAATGTTACAACAAAATTATACCCCTGGGTTTTCAAAATCCGCCCAGAAATGCACGGTAAGGTACTTCTCCATCCTTCAGATGAACATAGTTGTACAAGAGGCTTATGATGCGATCTTACCATGAACTTGTTGCCCCACAAATAGAACATTAAATAATTAATCACCCACGATATCTCCATCGCTTCTCTCGCTATCACTGAGTTCTTACATTCTACATCTTTCATTGGTTTTGCAGCAAATGCCACCGTGTTTTGTCCTAATTTGCCCACCTGTGCTAACGTAGCTCCCCATCCCAATCAACTGGCATCCACAGCCACTATTGTTCTCATCCCTGACTGACATTGTCCTAATGTGGGTGCATTGGCAATATCCTTCTTCATGTCTTGAAATGCTTGGTGTCACGGCTGCCAACACTGGCTCTCACACGGAGGTAGCACAAACTACTGCCTCCCCTAGAAGTCGTGGCACCTGTATGTTATGTGGGGATGCTGTGACCTCCACGGGGAAAGAGGTTTAGGGTCCGTTGTTTGGATAGAGTGGGGGAGTTAGGGTAACTGGAAAGAGGGTAAGGGAAGAGTATATGGATAGGAAGGGGGAGATAGGGAAGGTTGCTCCTCGGCTCTTTGAACACACTCTAGACACACTCGTAGTAATCCTTCCTACATGCACTCATATATATATAGTGAACAGAAACGTGGCTGTATACCACAGATAGCAAGGTACATACAGGCATTCCTATATTTGTTGAGCAGAAGCGTGACTGAGTGTCATGCACACCAAGGCACCTTGTGCTAGCTCGTGTATGCACCTTTTGCTAGCTTGTGTAACCCAGATACCTCTCTGGATACTGTTATGGGGCCAGCCATTAGCATCAAGCGGGCCCCATGGGTGCTATGGACACCAGCACCACGGAGGCCCAAAGCCTCAGGGGTTTGCTGGGGGACGCCCGGTCTTATGTGGGGGCAAAGCAGGCCATACCCGGACCATGCAGACCCTAGCCACCTTGCGGACACGAGGGCTCAACGGCATCAAGGGCAACACACAATGAAAGGCCACACATAACAATGCCCATCTTAAAAGGGCACTACACATGGGATGGCCACACACCACACTCCTCCTTTTACATAACAAACAAGCAAACATTACTCAAATACAAACTGATGCCCCCCTTCCCCCGTTACAGAACGACAACATTTTGGTGACTTCGGAATTGTAGGATCAACAAATTGTGGGATGAACCACTGACACATACATGGGGACTCAGTTACTTGCAGACATATGACATACACTAAAGACTCCACAGATATCCAGCCGGTGACACGGTTGTCAAACTGCTGGTAGTATATTTGCGATTCTGCCCCATCTTGCACGACACTTTATTAACCTGCGGCACATGGAACTTCAAGCACTGAATGATGCCATGGTTAGCTGCTGGCACCATATAGAGCATGCCTACAAACTGCGGGAGCACAGCTTTGCATGCATATGAACTGGGGGCCACTTTAAGCATACCTTCCATGCAGGCTTACAGCATCAAGACACACGTTTACTGAGTCCTCTCTGAGTACTTGCAGGACTGCAGGAGACCAGTTCACCTTACATCAGTGTCCATTCGGGATAGTCACTACCACAGGCCAAAAAAATGGCAAAGCTGCACCTGGGATCATCAGAGGCCACCAGAGGCTTTGCTGGGGGGGAGGGTGAGGGGCTGAATGGGGCTATAGCCCCAGGTCTTTTTGATGTAGTCCCGGATAGAAGCTCAGGGACTACAACCAAAAGGCCATAGCTAGCCCTGAGTCCCGCCACTCCCGACATCAGCTTAGCCCCTGATCTTTTCCAGACCTAGCAACACCCCTGGAGGCCACATCGACTTAGTCCCTTGATGTTGTGGCAGGCAGCGAGACGCGGGTAGCAGGGTGTCTAGGCTGCGCCAGGTTCAAGCTCCATCAGTCCCTTGATGTTGGCCGGGCAGGAGTGGCAGCTTGCTGGACAGGGTAGGCAGGTTGACATTGTGGCAAGGTATCGGGACACTTGATCTCCCAGGAGCGGCACCAGCCACACACTTTCCTGCCCTTTTTCCAGAGGCTGTTGGTATGACTCTGCCAGCCCTAGGGGGTGCACAAGCACTCGTCTGAGCTGCCACCCTCGTTCCTGTTTGGATCGGGCATGTGCTAGTTCGGTCCTTCCCTTCCTTCAGGCAGGGGTTACTGTTATAGATAATAAGTCAGCAGTCCAAGCCAGTCCTAGTTTCCCTCCTTCCTGGCAGTAACATTGGGCAGGTGACGTTCCAATTCAGGGGCTGGCAGAAACCCATCTGGGGCCACATCAGCCTGGTTCATGGGTGGTAGGTCAGGCAGGGCGACACTGGTGGCCGAGTGCCGGGGCCTCGCCACTTTCTTCACTCCCCCAAGCAGGAGTGGTGGGTAGGACCCTGCTGGTATCGGAGGACACACACGCACTCTTACAGTGCTACAACCCTCACTTGCTCATTGCACTTCTTGGTGGTGGGTGTCGGGGCCATACTCTATTCTGCTCCCCAGGCAGGAGCGCTGCTCTGTTTCTTGCTCTTCCCCCGGGCTGCAGGAGGCTGATCTCAGTCCCTCCCCACTGAGGCACAAGCCAGAGTGTTGACTGGGGCAGTGCTGGTATCTCAACGGAGTGGCATCATCCACCCTCCTCCTCCAGGTGGGAGTATCAATTTATGGTAGTGGCACAGGAGGGTGCATAAGGACTCTTCCAGAGATGCAAACCTATGTTCATTTTGTGTGATGACCTGTGCCAGTCCAGTTTTGTATTGGGCCTGTGCCTATTCAGTTCTACCATCCATTTCCTTGACAGACACTGACCCTCGTCCCGGGCACACTATGTTCACTTCTTTTTTTCTTTTCTTCAGGCAGTAGTGGTGGGCAGGACTCTGCCAGCCTTAGATGGAGCAAAAGCACTTGTGTTGAGCTGCAACCCACACGTTGTGGTTTGAATCTTCCATTCACTGTACCTCTTTACCTTGGCAATCACCATCCACAGGTCGGGTGCAGGGGTAGCACCAGCATGATAGGTGCAAGCAGAAGTGGTCGCCGGTGGGGCAGGAAGCAAACCTATTCTGGTGCCAGGTCCAGGCTAGGAACAATATGGACATTGCAGGTGCTGCAAAACTCTGCTCTGATGCCACATGCCTGCTTTCCGTGCAAATGCAGAGTCACACTTAACCCATCTGCGGTGTGATTTCACCCTGTTAGGAGCTGATGAGGCACTACTGCCACTGGGATCGCACTTGTTGCCACCATGACTGGAGTGTATTCCCCACACCAAACATAGCCTTCCCACAATGCCTTTCTGCTGCTAACAGCATACAGGCTCAGCCTCCATTTGTTTCCGCTTTTGCTTGGGTCTGCACTACCTTACTTCATCACACCAAGACTCCCCCAGGGTCCTCATTAGGCTAACATGTACCCTGCTTATGCATATATAGTACAGACAACATTAGCCTCTAATGTAATCAACAGTAGCCACCCAGCTCTGTAATGGATTTCCGTCCGCTCTGCTTCTGACGCAGTGTGGATCGATCTCGCTGCTCTTCTGTGCTAGCGCAATGTCTGAAGAAAGAATATTTAATCCATTTGCTGTGGTTCTAGGGCAACTTAACACACGTCTTATGTGCTTTGATCCAAATAGGTTCTGCTGAGAATGCATTCAGAGGTTAACCATGCAATGCCTTAGGTCAGCGTTCTGTCAACAGAGCGATCAGGGAAGGGCAAAGCCGCGTTGCTAGCATGCTGTTAACTGAGCGATGGGGTAGCGGTGTAGCAGTATCACTTATCTTGCCAAGTGCGGGGTCTGATCAGTACAGGTGAGAGTATGGCCCTGCATAGGGGTGCTAAGTCATCCGGAGCGCCGCAAGCATGCGTTCTTCCAGGTTGAACACCTGAGCACGAACAGAGTTCCTGACTTGCAGCGCGAGTTGCGGGCCATGTCCCTGGGATATTTCAGGCCTGTGTTGCTTGCGGCTTTGCCTTCTGGCAGGTGTAGTCTTTTGCTGGTGCTCCTTTTGTTCTCTGCTGGTTTTTTCCCTGCCGAGGCAGTTGTACCTCTGATGTTTCATATTGGAGCATCTGCAATGGGGGCAAATGTTCCATGGACTGTGGCTGGTATGCTTGGAGGTCATCGATGCACTTTGCAACCTTCTTCACATTAGTGTGCATGGTCGTGCTACCTGACATTCTTCCACACCTCCCACGTTCCCTGACACTTGGTCACAGTCCTCTGACCATGAAAAGTTCATTATTTTTTTACAAAAGTGCTCCCAACGGAGTGGTATTTGTGGCAAAGTCCATACCATAATTGATCTTTGTCACCATGGATCAGCGCTAATTTGATCGCTTCCACCATTTTTTACATGGCCTCACACCTGCCGCTGACAATTTGTGTCCCAAATACTCAAATTCATCAACTCCCAGTCTACATTTTGTTCTCTGAATGGTTAAATCCTGATTTTTTCAATCACCTCATTACTGACTCCCGAATTCCATCATGCTGTTCTTTATTGCTCCCATAGACTAGTACATTGTCTTGAAAAACCATAATGTTATACAATTCTTCTAGTATCTTCTCCGTCACTCTTTGAAACACTGCCACTGCAGATGCTAATCTGAAAGGCATCCAGCAAAATATATAGGCCCCCATCGTAGTAATGAACGATGTCAAGTGTTGACAATCCTCAGAGAGACTGACTTGATGATACCCCACTGATAGATCAAGAACACTGAAAACCTTTGCTGTACCTAATGTCGCTAATGCTTCTGTGCTTTTCTTCATTGGGTGCCTATCCACCTATGTGGACTTTTTTAAGTCTGTAAAGTCAACAGACATATGTATTTTTCCATCCGGTTTGGACACAATCACAATTGGTGCTAACCACTCTGACCCCTCAATTTACCTGATTACTCCCAAATGAAGTAATTTGCTCAATTCATTCTTCAATTCTTCCTACATGTTCAATGGGATGGGACACACTTTATGTACCACCAGTTTCACCTTGTCTTTGAGTATGATTCAAAGCTTGAATCCCTTCAGCTCTCCTTGGTTGTCTGAGAAAATATCAGGATATGCTTCTGCCCACATGCCTTTAACTTCTGACAGAGACGCTGGGGCAGGTGGATATGCTTCTATCCTAATGCGTAATGTATCCTGCTCCTCTCAGCCTAACAGGAGCGAGCCTTTAACAGCAACATATATCCCGATTGCCGACTAGTTTCCTTTGTATTTTATAGCAGCCTGAAATGTTCCTATTTATCTGATTTGGACATCACAGTGCGCTACTGGGTCAATGTCGGTGCAGACGTCTCTATCAGTCTCTCTCTAAGCTCTATAAATATCTATTGACATTATGATCCACCACAATCCACTGTCTACTTTCATGCAGATCTCCACATTGTCAATCATGAACAAACCAATTGGTCCTTTCCGTAGGAGCAGCAGCAGCATTGTTACTACAAATAGATGTCTATCTTATATATTTGGAGGATTCTCCACTGATTTTACCAGATTATCAAACCTCCTGCTCTGAGATTAGTGCATAATGCCCCCTTCTTTTACATTTAAGGCAAACTAACATCCTTGCTAGGCAAAAGTAATTGCTTATGAAGTGTCTCGGGTTTCCACACCAGTAACACTTCTGTTCCCTGCCGACTTGGTGTTTTCTCCTTTTGGTTTGCTTAATAATGCATATTTTGTGGTGTTTGTTTTTCTTATGTTTATCAATTTTCATTTCCTTTACATACTTTGCAGTTTCATCAATGCTACATGCTATTGTTATGAACTCTCCCAATGAAGGATCCTTGGCCAACAGTTGTTCTTCTATTTTAACATTCTTAGTGCATCTTACTAGCTGATCTCTAATGAATGAGTCTGTGATTTCTACAAATGCACAAGTGTAACTCAAGGTTCTCAAGGCTGACACATAGTTTCTACTGGTTCCACTGATACTTGCACCATTTGAAAAATGTTATGGTGTTCGAAAAGAGTGTTTGTGTTGGGCTGAAAATGTTTTCTCTCAGCAGCTTTTATATACTCATCCATATCCTCAACTTGCTTGCCAGACCACTCAGATGGACCATCATGAATTGAAAGGCCCTCATTTCCTAAATTGTGTATGAGAATCATTTCCTTCCTTGTAGCTAAAAATCTCTCCCTACCAATGGCTATCAGGTATGTGTCGAACATCTTTCCACCATTTTCTTTCCATATTATAGGTATTGGACTGGTTGAGCTAAATATGCTGGAGGTTGAGATTCAGTGGCAGCGGTCATGATTTGTATATTGTTATTCTATTCCAGTTTTTGCTAAGGATAAATATATCTTGTATGCCTACTTCCAAAAATGATTTTGTGAATTGTAACAATGTTACTGCACCATACTTCTTTTATAGTTCACCCATTGCACACACTGAATTCGACATTCTAGGCATCTTCCAAGATGGCCCCAGCCATAATGAGCTCTTGCATGCCTTCACGAGAGTTTCCAAAATCTGGCCATAACAGAGCGTGGCACAGCCCTGTGAACACTCCCAGTGGTTCACTGCCTTTACTAAATGGAGGTTGTGCTCCCCTCACAGCACCTCCGGATCGTTCCTAGCTGGATTCACAGGCTGTGAATCATGCTGGCAGTCTGCACCTTCACTTTCCACCTTGCTCTTTTTGTCCATGAGAATGGGGGAGAGTGAGTGCCAATGCCACTCCCCCTCATGGCCCTTGTCGCCAATGTTGTGTTTGCCTGATCCACAAACCAAGACACAGGCATGTTGTCAAGGTAAGTGGTATCTGAGCTTTTGCACTCCCTTGACAGCTCTCAGGCCCGGCTCCAGATTGCATCATCTAGGTGGGCCAGAGGTGTTATTGGGGGGCCCAATTTCCAGTTGGTGTAAGAGTAGCCTAACCACCAAGGAGCTATATCATACAGCCTTCCAAGTCTCTGGCACAATACATGGGTTGGATTCTGTTTCCATACAGACACTATGGACAGTTACCCAAACTGCATGAGCTAATGAGGATCAGTACTTAATACACAGTCCCAACCATGACATAATCTGGCCGGGCAGTTTTCCGTACTTGTTTGGTCAGAAACCCTCCAGTAAGTCGTACAACAGGAAGCACTGACACACTGCCCATACTTGCCATCTTGCCCTAGCCCCTGGCAGGCAGGGCACACTGCTAAACCCCAGACTACAAATGATACATTCTGATTAGGTAGGGATCATTACGAGAGGTACCCTGAGAGTGAAGAGGACTAAGCTCACCATTCTTGCCGTGACACATTTTCAGGCAGGGCAGACTTCCTGACACCCAAGTATAGAAGAGACATTCTGAAAGTCCCATTCTTGGCATCTTAAATTAGGGCAAGCATTCAAACAAACAACTTTAGGGAAAATATTCATTGTTAGGCACTGCATTGTTGTTAGGTTGGCAGCCTGCAGGTAGTTTGTGTAAAAAGTAAGGGTTCTACAAAGCCTATACCTGTACATCTTAGCCATTGTTTTTTTAGTTTGGGTTATTAGGTGTCTGTGACACCTATAAGCGAAACTATTGTATTCGAGTACAGCTAAGTGGGAGTTGGCAAGTAAGGAAGGACACATAGTTTGTAGCTGTTTGGTTATTTACCCACCCATCGACTGCCCCAGGCCATGCTAATCCCTATGGTCGTTCCCATCCAAAACCTGCCCCTCGCCTCCCAAAACACATCCCCTTGAGATCTCTTTGAGCTCACTCTATCAATCCGAAACATCATACTTTTGCCTGCCAGAGTTATTTCTAAGCAGTCTGCTGGGGTGTTATTGCAGCGGTAAATGGCTAATGGTGTAATAAACATGTCTTAACCAAGTGTGCTATTAGCCACTTGTTTATTATCTGTTCCTTGCACTGAAGTCCTGCTAAAAACAAGCATTGACAAAGCCAAGAGGGTTATGTATAGGTATTAAATAGGAATTTGCCAATCACTGCTATCAAATGTCTAGGTAATCATATTGTTTCCAGCTGTTGGAATCATATGACCAGCTAGTACCACCATAATATCAGTGTCTAGCAAATGCCTATCACATACCTAACCAAACGCCCAAAACTTGGTTTTGCCCTTGCTTGTTTAACGAAGCAGCCTATCTGTGTTCTTTCCATTTTGTTTTCGTTTCCAGAATTCAAACTGCATACATATTTATGATCAATTATGTTAGACTTGTTTCATGTGACACACTCAAGGTGTTCTCCCCGAAAACAAAAATACTTTAAAAAAAACAATAGCGGAAAAAAAGAGCAACACATTTGAATTTTTTTCTCCAAAAAGCTGTATTCTTGACAAATGAAAATAGTCCTTTGACAACTGGTTTAAAGGTGTAATTTTCTCTTTAACATTGAAAACCTCCTTACAAATGCATCCATGCAAAAAAGCTGTATTCTTGACAAATGAGAATAGTCCTTTGACAACTGGTTTAAAGGGTTAATTTTATCTTTATCTTTGATGCAGTCATGGAAAAGTGTCTGCATAATTATTTACCACTTCATAAATTGTGGCAATATTTGAAACTGCTGTGATTATTCATTTGCAGCAATGGTTTTGTCACTGCCAGTTCTGCCTCCAAAGCAGATTTGCTGACCTGATTTAGGTCTAAAAGGGTGAACATACGCTGACATCCAGAAAATGTTGTGATGAGGGAACCAGAGCAGTGATGGCATCTATTAGCGCAGTGGGAGAATCTGGTTTCCATTTCAGCAATCGCTCCATCAAGAATGTGCAGCAGTGGTTTCCTTAGTATTTGTTGTTCTGAAATTGAAAAATCATTGGCATTTCCAGATTGTCCAACTGCGGTACATACCACAGAATCTGCAAATCGGAAATGCATGGTTCTTTGTCTTTTTGGTCCATTGCCTAAATGCAGGACATCTGCTGAAATATTTTAAGCGATAGGAGAGCAATATTTAACATAAAACATTCGATCAGCATGCATGCTTTTTGGAGCCTTGAGTGTAGATTTCACAACCTCTACAGCAAATGAAAGATTTGTTTGCACTGTTTGGAATGCAGAGTTGGCTGGTTTCAGGATTAACAGCAAGTGTAATAAAAATGTACCAACAATATATATATTTGTTTGTATGTGAGATAATATGCCACGTGACTAAGCACGCACATTCAGATGAAGCACGTTCATCATTATATATTTCTGATAAAAGATCAGAAATGTTATCTATGTTTTCAACTACACATGTGGTTTCCTCATAATGGCTAGTCCATCTGATTTCAAGCACTCTCTGAAGAGCTGGCCCATTATATCGTTGGCTTACATAATGGTGATGAAAGAAAGTATGCAAAAGATAACATAAATCAAAGAAATGTTTTGCACTTGGTTCACTCTGAATTGCATGTATAACAACAAGATGGAGCTGATGATTATAGCAGTGAATTCTTCAATTTAACCAAACATTGTATGACAGCCTGACTCGCTCGTTACAGCCACTCATAACCGACGCTCCATCAATGTGCTCTTGTCTAAAATTACATTTTGTCAGTTATCTCAATATCTGTTTGGCAATGTGTTCTGCAGCCAACTGTTCTAACTGTAAAAGGCTGATCAAGTGCTCTTCTGGCTTGGCTTTACTTACAAAACGTACTAAAAGTGACACATTTTCAGTATTGCATTTGCCACGAATACCATCACTTTTGATACAAAAACTCTTTGAATCACAATTGTCATACCTTTGCTTAATTTCAGAGAGAACCATGTTTGTTAAAGCATCTATTACTTCATTTTGAACAGAGGTATATCTGGCATTTTTGGGAACAGATTGTGCAATATCAGCCAGCTTTTTTAAAAATCTTTTTGCAAAGTGTATTGAAACAGCTTTAAAAACAAGCCACCTGAGAAGTCCAGCACATCTTCTGTGCCACCATGAAGAGGAAGTTCATTAACAACAAGAAACGGAATCACTTCTTCTATGCTCTTTAAGTAATACCTATTGTTTTCAATTACTTTTGTATCTAATAAAAAGGAAATTGTGTCTGATTTTTCAATTCTTTGTGCCCTCACTGTCAAAGCAAGAGCAGAAAAGGTGTGTGTTTGGCTTAAACCTATGTCAGATTCCAAGGCATGGTTCCAATTGCGGAAACCAGTTACAGTAAAGCCAATGTCCTTATCATTCTGCCCACTGGTAAATACATGGCAATGGAAACAAAAGCAAGCATCGTTGCTTACAGAAATCTCCAGCCATTTTCGGGTTTTGTACCATTCTGAACTGAATGCTCTTTTGCGGGTACCAAATTTACTTTTTGGCTCACCCTGCAGTAAAGGCTGAGTTGGTTTTTCCATATTCAAATCATTAATATTGACTGTGTTAGCACACGATTGATGCTGTGCTTGGTCAATAGTGCTTAGATGATAAGGCCATTTCATCTCTTTTGCACATAAAGAAGGTGGTACGGACAGAGGACATGATGGAAACTATTATGCACTGTGGGTGGCTTCTACAAAACCTCTTCCATTGACGAATTTGTCCATGAAGCTCGAGCTAGGGTAAAAAACTGCAATACAAAACAAAGAAAAGATGATTAGTTATGAAATAAGCACAATGAAATGGACTCCAGAATGACCTGATTAGAAATTCTCTGCTGGCCACAGTACCTGCCCTTTTACGGCAAGCACTGACTAAAGTATTGTTTTGTTCCTCAAAAGTAAAAAACGTTTTGCCCTCTTGAGATCCTGGAAAGATCATTGAAAACTGTATGTGAAAATAAAAGGTGCAATTAAAATAGAGCCATGCGTTACATGAACACCTTCCTTCTGCTTACCCAACTAAGAGGCCTGTGTTTTGTTATTAAAATTGATCCCCTCGTTGCATGAATGAAGCTTTGCACTGAATGATTAGACAACGGGGTCTGCAATCTGCAGCTCTACAGATGTTTTGCAATACAACTCCCATGATTAGACTCTGAATCCAGGGCCTTAAATGGGCTGAGCCCCCAGCGGCAGATTTTAAATTGTGCATTGATATGGGGCCATGCGCTACGGCTCCATTCACAGACACCAGAAGATTTCCAACCTCCTCTCTGTCTCTTTGGAGATGCTGCTGTCTTTGCTGCAACAAGGAGGTTCGTTTAATGCCTGGGAATTATTGAAACAATAAAAAATACAATTGGGTGTGAACACGCATTGGCAAAGCAGCAACCAGTTTTAGCATTTGTGCAGGCATGACATAGGCATTTGACAGACACTACCATAATGGTACTGCCTGTTCGTAAGATGGCAACAGCTAGCGGGCAAATCATTTTAGTACATGATCATAGTATGATCTTGCCTGGACAATGCTTATCTAGTGCCTATACCAGGGCCAAAGTTAATGGCTTTGAAAATGCTTGTTTTAACAGGACTGCAATGAAAGGAACAGATGCAAGGAAACTGGGACCAGACTGTATGCCAATGCGCTAACTGTCAATCTCTTCCATGAGTTTACAGGCACAGTCTTTGTCAGGCTCAAGTTTGAGAGGGGCAGGGAGGCCATTCCAGAGGACGGCACCTGCAGAGGAGCGAGAACTACCCCCACTCTCTGCCTGGGGAAGCATCTGACCCTCAGAGAGTTGGAGGTAACTGAGCGAAGGGCTCGACAAGGAAGGTATTTTGGAAGAGAGACTTGCATGTAGTGCAGGCCCTGGCCCCAGAAACCCCTGTAAGAATATGCTCTCATTTAAATCTCCATATATCTGTATGTGTGATGGTTTTTCAGAAATTGTTTTAAAAATGAAAGGGGCAGGACTGAAACTGAATCAAAGTTGAGAAAAGATTTGAAGCTAGGGGTGTAAAGTGTAAGTGCTACCCCGGCCTGAGACGACCCTAGGAAGCAGAAGATAGGAGTCACTCAGCCTGTGGGATTGCATTTAAGAGGTTGGGAAGACATCCAGCCCCCAATGCCAGTGGAGCAGCCCCTCAGGAGAGGGCAGCAGATAGAGGCAATACGCTAAGACTTTTTGAGCATAGTAGCGTACTGAATACATGGATATTTATGTAGTACCTGTCTGCAGATCTGCCACTGGAGCTGTCGTAGTATGATCAATGAACCTCAAGGCAGAAGGAATCGCTCCCAGGGGGACACACACCACTTCTCAGGTCTCAAATGAGGAAAGTATGAACATCACCCCAAGACCGTTCTGCGAATTCCAGTTTGATAGGGTACTAATGGGCAAGACTGCTGCATGATTGATTGTGTCAATCCCGCTGAAGGATCTCGAAGGAAGTGCAAACAGGCCCCTCCCAAGTCTCTAACTCTAACAATATCATCCAGTAAGGGGAGGCTGCGCTGGTGCTTCACCGAGAGGACGGGCCCGCTGGTTGATATATACATCAGAGGTAGCGGTCCAGGGAGGTAAGGCATTCCACTGTAGCTTTTGAATTAAGGCCAAGCTGTGACGGCTGTGAGCAAGAAAGACACGGGCTGGTGAGAGACACCAAATACACCCACAGCCAGATGCTTACAGATCGCCCCAAAAAAAAGTATTGTTAGCTTTCATCAGCAAGTGTCCTGTCTGTGCTGTGGACAGTACACTAGCAGTGTTATTATACTGTAGCTGTGCTTTAGCAATGCTTGTTACGAAGTTCGTTGGTCGTGTAGAGTATGAACAACCCCTCTGTCCCCAAGAAACACCCTGACGATAATAGATATATTGTCAGTGTGAATATTAAGGCCACAGGTGGAAGTCCGGAAATCCAGGACGCGGGAACAGCCGGAAGAACCCCTTGAGCACTGTAAGGCAAGGTACAGTGGTTAAGTAAAGAAACAGGGCCCGAATACCTCCATGTGCATAAACCCAAAATACCAGAATACCTGTGAGATCTTGGGTCAAGGCGTGGGTCTCCTAGCTGTAGCTGGAACGAGCTGTAGGGTAGAACAGGTAACCACCTATTTGCAGGATCGAGGTCCTAGCCAGTGAAGGGTTAAGCAAGAACAATCCGTGGAGCAGGCGAGGGTCGTAGTAGGCAAAATCCAAAAGTACTTGAAAGGTTAAGCAAGAGCAATCCGTGGAGCAAGCGAGTGTCAGTGACAGGCAAATCCAAGAGTACTTGAAGGGTTAAGCAAGAGCAATCCGTGAAGCAAGCGAGGGTCGGTAACAGGCAAATCCAAGAGTACCTGAAGGGTTAAGCAAGAGCAATCCGTGAAGCAAGCGAGGGTCGGTAACAGGCAAATCCAAGAGTACTTGAAGGGTTAAGCAAGAGCAATCCGTGAAGCAAGCGAGGGTCGGTAACAGAGCAGGTCCTTGAACAAAGAGCGAACGTCACGTGATCCAAAATGAAACAGCTGTGAAGCAACGCCTTCGGTTCACAGACTCCTTTTATCCCTGGAAGGGACGCACGTAGAGTCACGTGTGAAGCGAACCGAAAGCGTTGCAATGCTGCTAGGCAACCAAAGTCACGTGATCCGTGTAGCGCCGGGAGGCGCCGGTCTCCGCAAGGGATGTGAGTTCCTGAAATGACGGAGCCTCCAGTTGATCTGCCACCGCCGTGAAGGGCGATAAACACCCGCTCCCCCAAACATGCCATGCCGTGCCCTGATGTGTGCGACGTGAGTGGGGGACATAATGCACGAGTGTCGGGGAGTGCGGGAATGGATAGACAAGGAGGGGCGAGCGGAAAGGTGTGTCCGTGGTCTAGGAAGCGGTGTGACAGAATCCCCCCTCAAAGGCCCACGACCCCGTGGGCTAGTAGGATTGTCCCTATGAAACCGAGAAACCAGAAGCGGAGCCCGGACATCCCGGGAGAGAACCCAAGAGCGATCCTCGGGACCATAGCCCAGCCAGTCCACCAGGTATTGAAGACGACCCCGATGGAAACGGAACCCAAGGATGGCACTGACTTCGTAAACATCCTGGGAAGCCACCGAGACAGGAGCGGGCGGGACCAGGACACGGGTAGGAGCAAGGTAAGGTTTAAGGAGAGAAGTATGGAAGACCGGGTGAATCCTCCAAGAAAGGGGAACCGAAAGCTTGAGAGCCACGGGATTCAAGACCCTGGAGATCCTATAAG
Source organism: Ambystoma mexicanum (assembly GCF_040938575.1). Classification (NCBI taxonomy): domain Eukaryota; kingdom Metazoa; phylum Chordata; class Amphibia; order Caudata; family Ambystomatidae; genus Ambystoma; species Ambystoma mexicanum. The sequence goes on along the minus strand of NC_090927.1, from coordinate 1,088,100,799 downwards.
GACCCACAAAACGAGGCAACAACTTGCGACATCCAGGGATCCGCAAATGCCTGGTCGAAAGCCACACCCGGTCGCCCACCTGATACTCCGGGGCTGCAGCCCGTTTGCGGTCAGCCTTAGTCTTCATAACTGTCTGGGCCTCACGGAGATGGACCAAGGTCTGGGCATGGACACCGGCCAGATCACGAACACAGGCATTAGCAGCGGGAGTAGTAGAGGGGAAATCAGGAAGTGGAAGGGCACGTGGGTGCTGCCCGTATAGTGCATAAAAGGGCGAGAAACCAGTGGTCGAATGACAGGAGTTATTATACGCAAATTCAGCAATATATAGCAGTTTGGCCCAGGAGTCCTGGTACTGGAGGGACAAACACCGCAAGTACTGCTCCAGAGCCTGATTCACCCGCTCGGTCTGCCCGTCGCTTTCGGGGTGATAAGCCGAAGAGAAGCGAGCATCGATCCCCAGAAGTTTGGTGAGAGCGCGCCAGAAACAGGACGTGAACTGTGATCCACGGTCCGATATGATGACCTGCGGCAAACCAAAGAGGCAGAAGACAGATCTGAAGAACAAGCGAGCCAGGGTTGGAGCAGATGGTATACCAGTACAGGGGATAAAGCGGGCCATTTTGGTGTACGAATCGACAATAACCCATATGGTATCATAGCCCTGTTTGCGGGGTAGGTCAGTGATGAGATCCATCGAGACGGTGTGCCATGGTCTGGGAGGTACGGGTAGCGGTAAAAGTAGCCCTAAAGGCCGTCCTTTGCGTGGTTTGCATTGGGCACATATGGAACAAGTGTTGACATAATGTTCGACATCTTTTCTCATAGAAGGCCACCAGCACCAGCGTTGCAACAGGTCCAGAGTACGCTGTTGCCCGGGATGGCCGTTTACAGCAGCATCGTGTGACCATGTTAACGCCTGGTTGCGTACGTCACACGTAGGAAGGAACAATTTGTCGTGGATAAAAGGTAACCCCTCGTGAAGGGCAATGTCCCATTCGTTAAGTGCCTGAGGATTCTGGGAAACCCAACGCCTGATGTCAGTAAGCATGGTGGGGGATGGAGTACAAGTACAGATGACATGGCCCTCTCCTAGCAGTGTGTCGGGGTACACGGACAAGGACTCCCCTCCGGGAGAACGGGATAAGGCATCAGCCTTGCCATGAATGCGACCTGGTCTGTGTTTGACCACAAAATCAAACGCGGCAAAAAACAAATGCCACCGCACCTGTCTGCTGTTTACACATTTCAGAGAGGCCAGGTCCTGTAGGTTTTTGTGGTCTGTATATACCACTGTCTGATGTTTTGCTCCCATGAGATGATGACGCCACGTTTGTAAAGCATCCTTGATGGCCAATAGTTCTTTTTCGGTTACTGTATAATGTGATTCGGCCACCGAGAACTTTCGTGAGTGATAGGCCACTGGATGTAGACAACCGGTGGTCGGGCACGGTTGAGACAATACTGCGCCTAGAGCAAACGAGGAGGCATCTGCCTCCAGAACGTAGGGGAGATTGGGATCAGGATGCTGCAAAACAGGGGCGGACACGAACCTGGCCTTGAGTTCCTCAAAAGCCTTCTGATGAGCGGAGGTCCAAGTGAACGGGACAAGGGGGCTGGTCAGAGCGGTCAGTGGAGAAACAATAGAAGAGAAGCCGACGATGAATCGCCGGTAGAAATTTGCGAAGCCGAGAAAAGATTGAAGTTGTTTCAGATTTCCTTGAGTCGGCCATTCCGTGACGGCATGGACCTTAGATAAATTCATGGACAGGCCTCCAGGGGATATGTGAAACCCCAGAAACTCCACTTCCTTGGAATGAAATAGACATTTTTCAGGTTTAGCCTTAAGGCGAGAGAGCACTTCCCTAACATGCCCGACGTGTTCCTCCAGGGAGGATGAATAGATCAGAATATCGTCCAGGTAAACCATCACGAACGTATCCAGGATGTCCGAGAATACGTCGTTGACAAAACGTTGGAACCTGGCAGGAGCATTACAAAGCCCGAAGGGCATTACAGTGTATTCGAATAAACCCTGTCGGGAGCAAAACGCCATCTTCCACTCATCCCCAAGCCGCATACGGATTAGATTGTATGCCCCTCTGAGGTCCAGCTTGGTAAAAACAGATGCTGTAGTCAACCTCTCCAGTAGCGTGGATATGAGCGGAAGAGGGTACCTGTTTTTTTATGGTGGTGGCATTTAACTGTCTGTAGTCCACACATGGACGGAGATCGCCCTCCTTTTTTGGCACAAAGAATATCGGACTAGCAGCCGGAGAACAAGAAGGACGTATATGACCCAACTCCAGAGCCTTTTGTATGTACTCCTTAAGGGCTTGCTCCTCTGACCGTGACAACGAATAAATCCTACCCCTGGGTATAGGGGCATCCGGAACCAGGTCAATCGGACAATCGTACGGTCTATGAGGGGGAAGGCCCTCAGCAGTGGCCTTATCGAACACCATGTGAAAATCGTGGTAGGTCGCAGGTATGTTGGCTGTGACAGCCCCCACAGTGTGTGAAAGCACAGGGTCCGAAACACTGTCTTTGATATGGGCGGCAGCCATGGCACCAAGAATCGTGGCAGGAGTGGACAGTGAATCTGTGTCGATGAGACAGAAATGTTGACACACATCCGATTCAAACGTGACCTGTCCGTTGCCCCAATTGATCAATGGGTTATGTTGTCGTAACCATGGTATTCCCAGTATGATGCCGAACAGTGGTGTATTAATCAAATCAAACGCCAGGGTTTCTCTATGGATGTTTTGAATCACCACTTCCATAGGAGCAGTTTGGAACCTGATCGGGCCGGAAGATAGCGAAGTACCGTCCACAGCATGCACTGGTTCCAGATGTTCCTTCCTAACCAGGGGCAGATTGAGACGACGGGCCAGGGAAATATCGATGAAACAACCAGTGGCCCCAGAATCGATCACAATATGGACTATGTGTTTGATCTCCCCAGTGGGTTTTAGCAGGGCATGGACCACTATCGGTCTAACAGGGCCAAAGGCAGGTTCGGAGGGGGTCGAAGACAGGCTCGCCGGTGCCCCCTGTGTCATGGGCGAGCCTTCGGAAAACCCGATGTTTTCTTCTGGGGGCGTCGGGGGCATTCCCTTACAAAGTGTCCGTTTAACCCGCAATAAAAGCAGGCCTTGTCGTTTCTCCGGCGTTCTCGTTCGGATGGGGTTATCGGACTACGGATACCTCCTATTTGCATGGGTTCAACAGGGGCGGTGGATACGGGATGTCCAGAGTGGGCAGAGAAAGATGTTTCGGCCCTTCTCTCGCATCTCCTTGCGTCTACTTGTAAAGCAAGATCCACCAAATCCGAGAACACTGAGGGAAGGGCAGGAACCACTGAGAGAGCATCTTTCATGGAGTTGCATAGGCCCCGATAGAATACGATTGCTTTTTTCTCCTCTGGCCAGGATGTTTCAGCCGCGAGTTGGTTATACTTAGTGATGTATTCTATCAAAGTTTGTTTGCCTTGTGTTAGATCCAGGAGTTCGAGATCTCTAGTGAGCTTTGTATCGTGTATCAAAGACTTTGGCCATTTCTGATACAAGAAGATCGAAGTCATAGAGAGCGGGATGGTCGTTCTCTAGCATCGGATTGGCCCAGGTGGCCACTACCCCAGACAAATGGGACAGAAGAAATGCGGCCTTAGTAACAGAATCGGGGAACGCTAAGGGTTTGCACAAGAAATGTAACCTACATTGATTGATGAAGGTACGATACTTCCGAGGATCCCCCTGATAACGTTCGGGGGCAGCAAGGGGAACGGGCATAGGAAGCAGTATAGGAGTGGGTGCAGGGACCATGACCGGGACTGGTTGGTCTGAGGGGACTGTGTCACCAAATTCTGCATCCGTGGGTAAAGGAAAACGTGTGCTTTGCAGGGCATCCAGACGGTGGTGTATTGCTGCCGTGGCGGTAGTCATGTCGGTCCTAAGAGCCGCCACTGCTTGTAACAAAGCGGTCACTGAATTCCCGGCGGAGGGATCCATACTCTGGACGACCAAAAAAAAGGCTTCACAGTCTGTTACGAAGTTCGTTGGTCGTGTAGAGTATGAACAACCCCTCTGTCCCCAAGAAACACCCTGACGATAATAGATATATTGTCAGTGTGAATATTAAGGCCACAGGTGGAAGTCCGGAAAACCAGGACGCGGGAACAGCCGGAAGAACCCCTTGAGCGCTGTAAGGCAAGGTACAGTGGTTAAGTAAAGAAACAGGGCCCGAATACCTCCATGTGCATAAACCCAAAATACCAGAATACCTGTGAGATCTTGGGTCAAGGCGTGGGTCTCCTAGCTGTAGCTGGAACGAGCTGTAGGGTAGAACAGGTAACCACCTATTTGCAGGATCGAGGTCCTAGCCAGTGAAGGGTTAAGCAAGAACAATCCTTGGAGCAGGCGAGGGTCGTAGTAGGCAAAATCCAAAAGTACTTGAAGGGTTAAGCAAGAGCAATCCGTGGAGCAAGCGAGTGTCAGTGACAGGCAAATCCAAGAGTACTTGAAGGGTTAAGCAAGAGCAATCCGTGAAGCAAGCGAGGGTCGGTAACAGGCAAATCCAAGAGTACTTGAAGGGTTAAGCAAGAGCAATCCGTGAAGCAAGCGAGGGTCGGTAACAGGCAAATCCAAGAGTACTTGAAGGGATAAGCAAGAGCAATCCGTGAAGCAAGCGAGGGTCGGTAACAGGCAAATCCAAGAGTACTTGAAGGGTTAAGCAAGAGCAATCCGTGAAGCAAGCGAGGGTCGGTAACAGAGCAGGTCCTTGAACGAAGAGCGAACGTCACGTGATGCAAAATGAAACAGCTGTGAAGCAACGCCTTCGGTTCACAGACTCCTTTTATCCCTGGAAGGGACGCACGTAGAGTCACGTGTGAAGCGAACCGAAAGCGTTGCAATGCTGCTAGGCAACCAAAGTCACGTGATCCGTGTAGCGCCGGGAGGCACCGGTCTCCGCAAGGGATGCGAGTTCCTGAAATGACAGAGCCTCCAGTTGATCTGCCACCGCCGTGAAGGGCGATAAACACCCGCTCCCCCAAACATGCCATGCCGTGCCCTGATGTGTGCGACGTGAGTGGGGGACATAATGCACGAGTGTCGGGGAGTGCGGGAATGGATAGACAAGGAGGGGCGAGCGGAAAGGTGTGTCCGTGGTCTAGGAAGCGGTGTGACAATGCTAAATCAAACCAGCAGAGTAGTGGTCCAATGAGGGAGCACTGGGGTCCTCTAGCTATCGTGAACGCCAGACATCCTGGCAATAGTAGTGTGGATTGGGACCAGACAGTCCCAGCCCACTTCCTGGGTACCCACACACGTGACATGCATGGGCCCGCCAAAGAAGCAGCTTTCGGGGGCAACTGCATGTCGAACAAGGAAGTCCTAGATCAGTAGACCAGGGGAAGGCTAAAGAACAAAATGGCCAAAGGAACAGACAAAAGACATGGTTGCACGGCCATGACAGACAATAGCCACAGTCATCAGCCAAAAACTGTAAGCGTGGTATGGCTCGATAAAAAGTTGTAAAAATACAAAGAAAAGCTACTGCTGCCACTAGACTATTCCTAGGCACACTGTGCAATCACCAAAAATCTATAGAGTGTGTATAGCGCCAGAAAACACAGAGACCCCAGTTAGCGGTACAATAATGCACTTTGTGCAATGATTGCTTTCAAATCTTGATTCCAACACTCCTTCCACTCTCATCCTTCTTGACCTTTCTTCTGCCTTTGATACAATCAATCATGCCACCCTTATAAATTGTCTCTGTAATACCCTTGGCATCACAGACCTGGCACTGGACGGGTTAAGTTTTGTTATGTGCATTTGTAGTGAGCTTGCTCACCTAAAAGGTATCTTGGCACAAGGAAAAACAACAGAGCAGCTAGGCCAACCAGTATTTTAGCACATCAGAGTTTAAGGTGACGGTGAAACTGCAACTGGTTCTCAGTCTGCCTCAGACAGGCTGGGAGATCATTACAAAGCCTACTTGCAGCCACCAAAAAAGCCTGACCTCCCACCCTATGGAGACGGAACCTAGGACACATGAGTAAAAACCCATTGCTAGAGCGAAGCTCTCTAGCTGGAATATATATGTTGACCTCCTTTCTCTCTGACTGACCATCCCTGGTTCAACTGGGCCCTTCTCTCTCCCCCATCACACTCTCTACCTGCAGCGTCCCTCAGGGCTCTATCCTCTCGCCGTGGCTCTTCAACATCTACCTTTCTCCTCTAACCCTTTTGATCTCTGCCTTCTCTCTTCACGCCCAGTGTTATGCGGACGACACACAGCTCTTCTTCAAGCTTCCCTCCACTGCCCCCTATTCTTCCTCTCTCAATCCTGATTGTCTGACTGCTATTCAGGCATGGTGTGCTGCTAATGAACTCTGCCTTACTGCCAGTAAGAGTGAGATCCTTCTCATTGGCACCCAGCTCCTTCCTTCTCTCCTACTCTCGGGCCGCCCTCCATCGGCCCCCTCCCCTCACCCTTTTGTGAGGCAAAATGTCTTGGTGTCATCTTCGACTCCTCTGTCTCCTTTTCTCCTAACATTGCGGACCTTGCCAAAACGCCCACTTTCAGCTGCGCCTCATCAGAGGCATTCTCCCTTTCCTCACCTTCCCCCAAAAATTCAATGTCTACAGAGCTTTGGTCCTCTCTAGGCTGGACTACTGTAACAGCCTCTTCTTCAATCTACCTAAATCCTCCCTTTGCCCCCTTCACCTAATCCAGAACAGAACTGCAAGTCTTATCCTTGGCCTCAAGCCCCGGGGACTGCATCTCTACAGCCCTAATATCTCTCCACTGGCTCCCGCTGCTTGCAAGGATGAAATTCAAGACCCTCTGCATCATCCACAAGGCTTTCTGCTGCTGCTTGGGACCCTGCTGCAACCAACTCACTCTCCCTAAATACCTCTCTGCTAGAGCCCTTTGGTCTTCTAGCTCCAACTCTCTGTAGATCAGATGCAGCGATTAGGGGGTAGATCTCTCTTTTCTGCAGGAGTCTCCCTCTGGAATGGCCTCCCTGCCCCTCTCAGGCCTGAACTGGATCTCCTAAAGTTCGAGAAGCTTCTCAAGAACCTTGTCTTCTCTTCTGCCTTCCCTCTCCCCATCCCCTGCTAATGTCCCCCTCTGCCGCATTTTGATTGGGTGCCTGGTTCCTTCTGATTCATCGAGGGCACCAAGCCCTCCTGGCCCAGTCTACCCCAGCACATTGGTTTACCCTGACCCCTGCCCCCAAATGTGCACTTGCCCTACCAGGCTCTCTCCTCTGTGCTAACCTGGCGGGGCCTGCACCCCTACTGAGCCCATCCAGCACTGTCCTCGAACTTAGCATGTGGACCTACACTCCCTGCACTGGGAGGAACCTGGCACTTGTCCACCTGGCCTCCCCTTAGAACTCGCCTAGCACAGGGGCCCTCTCCCCCCCGCTCTCCCCAGTACTTGCTCACTCTCAACTGCGACCAGCGCTTCCTTTCCCTCCTTAGCATTAGTGTGTTCCGCTCTGACCTCCAACCCCCCGCCCACTCCCCTGGACTTCTCGTTACTGCACTTGCATGATCTGAATGACACAAGGCCTAGTAGGACCATTTTTGTGTTTCTTCATCCCTGTCTCCCCACCCCCTTTTTTGTCTTGTTGCGCCTTGAAACACCATTGGTGCGTTTTGCTTCACCAGCCTTGTATAGCTCATTGGAAATGTTGGCTGGGGCACTACATGTATGTATGTGCGAGAGGGTGCTCCTGTGCCTCCTCGCACATACGGGCAGAGCAATCTGGAGCAGGGCATTTTAGCAAACACGCGCAGGCCGCTGCAGAAAGTACATTTATGGTGATTTATTTTTGATTTAAATATGTGTATGGATGCGTGTATGATTGTGTTATGGGACTGTGGTGTGAGCAGGATGGGTGGGCGCACTTTGATAGTGATGGGAGCAGGGTGGGGAGAGGCCAGGGTCTGTACTAGTAGTAGGGTGCAGTGACGGCGCACAAAAGTTCATCTGGCACATTTGGGGGGGCCCGGCCTGTCCAAATTTTGCTTAGGGGGGGCCCAGGCCAAACAAGTTTGAAGACCACTGCTCAATAGGCATATTATAAATACCCAATAAATAAACTGCTATCAAAAGTGTCAACAAAGTCGAAAGACTAAGAGAAACAAAGTTTCTCAGTACTAACAGCCTGAAGGACATGTCAATTTCCCCATAACAATTAGTGAAAGCCCAATGGAGTATAGCTGAAGGCTGTGTTCCACTCCAAAAAGTCAGGCCAGGATACTGTAAAGCAAGCAGAAAATGTGGGGGATCCATATTTCTGGAGAGAAAGTTGCATTCAGAAAAATCTTTCCTAACAAAATGCATGACTGCTCACCTTCTAGACAGGTGACCAGATTCTAGTACTGATTCCCAGTAGTGAAAGAAATTGCTCGCCCAACGGCATGAAATATACAAGTGTAGAGAAAGTGTTGGTAACCACAAATATCAAATATACCAACCAGACCGACAAAAGACATGAACACTATTATGTAAATTGATTGAAAGCCTGGAAGTATGATGTTCCCTTTATACATTACTAACTAAGAGAAAACCCAGAAAGATCTATGGGCTCCTCAGAGTGAAGGTACGCCACGAATTTCAGAAAACCTGACTAAAACTCATGGACAAGATTTGCAAAACATTCAGACTTCTCAGATATTTATAGGTGAATAAAATCATCAGTCATCAGATCAGAAGAACTTAAGGGATCCTAGTCTGCCAAAGACCTTACAAGCTACCAGAAACTCTCTGAGTGGTGATTCAGGATGCAGTGGAGAAGATGTTAAGTTTGGGAGTTGTAGCAACATGATTTAGTAAATGGTTTATGCCCATCCTCTTAGTACCAAACCTTGATGGGACCCAAGGTTCTCTATAGACCTGCAAAAGGTCAATACTATGAAACAATGTTATCCCTACCCTGTACCCCCATGGATGAACCGATTGAGCAGTCCAAATTTCCCACCATATTTTAAGTTACAAAGGGGTATTGACAGATGCCACTGCATCACAAAGACAAGACTTCCTTTTCTATTCGACAAGTCCTTTTTCTTGATATTACAATTTTTATTTTACATAAATAAACATGAACATGAATAATCCAATAAACACATAGCCAATCAATTCAATGTAAATAATCAACATATCACAACCAATTTAAAAATACACATCAATGTACTAAAAATAGAACCGGTTGAAGAAGAAGAAAAAGAGGAAAGAAAAAAGAGAAAAAAAAAAAGGGGAAAGAGAAAGGAAAAAAGAGAGCAAATGCAGGAAATAAGGACTAAGAATACTAATTGCATGAACCATACAACAAATTCAATAATAAAACAATCAATGCACATCCTATAGATGTCATACAGCACAACAGTGTACAAGGATATGTATATATTGTCCCAGATCAAAGTTCTGCTTTATTCATAGGCATCAAGAAAGCAGCCCCAAATGTTCCAAAACTTGTCAATGTCATCAGTGAGTTTGTAAATAGCTCTTTCATATGTTGAAATTGTAAGAAGCTCCTCCACCCAATCATCAATGTTGAAAGAATTACTCGATTTCCAGGACCTCAAAATGAATTTTTTAGCAATCATACATGCACGTAGCAGCCAAACTTTCTTTCCAAAGTCTATTTCCTCCAGAAGAGAATCATTGCCTAAAATCAATAATGAGGCATTCATGGGGATTGCAATGTTTAAGACCAAGCTTAATCTCTCACACACCTTTTCCCAGAACTGCATCGTTTTAGGACAGGACCAAATCAAGTGACTCAGAGATCCTCTAGAACATTTACATTTCCAGCAAAGATTGTTGTCTAAAAGTTGTCTCCTGAATAGTTTCTCCGGCGTCCAATAGGCCCTAAACAACAACTTCGTTTGAGAAGCTCTGAGGGACCAATCCAAACTCACCAAACGAGTGTTCTCACAGCACCTTCGCCAACATCTGAAGTTCACATCTTCCCCCAATTCCTCCGCCCACAGAGCAGGTAATCTCGGATCACCTTTCCGAGTAGCTTTTATGATACTATACATGGTAGAAGCAGGGTGAGATGCACTGAGGCATACAGTTATAGCTGCCCAGGCTGGACTCTGAACAGTCAATTGTGGCACCTCAATACAAGCTGAAATAATAATCTTCAACTTCCGATATTCGGCAAATGAGCATTTCGTCATATCACACCTCTGGCCAAGCTGAGTGAACGTTAACCAGTTCTCCCCATCAAACAAATCTCCAATGTATTTGATACCAGCCACAAACCATTCCATCCAAAACAGTGTTTTGCCTTGATACTTCAAGGCTGGATTATTCCATATGGAGGCCTCTGGATGTAAATATGGATCTGCACCCACACGGATTGAGAGTTCACACCAGCAGTCTTGCAAAAACGAAGTAAGGGCGCTGATTTTTCTAGATTTATTCCTTTGAGTGGTCAGCAGAGCTCTCGGGTCTAATTGGGATACAGCACTGCATTCCCAAGATAAGAGGTCAAAATGCTCAGACTGTACATCTCCAGAGTCAATAACTTTGCACAAATGTCGAGTGGAAAAGGATAAATGGTAGTCTGAGAAATTAGGCAAATTCATTCCCCCCAATTTCAATGGGAGTTGAAGTTTCCAGATTGCAAGTCTCGGAGGCTTCCCATTCCAAATAAAGTTCTGCATAATCCTATTGACCTCCTTAAAGATGTTTCCTGGTATCTTAGTGGGTAGCATGCTCAGCAAGTAATTTATCCGAGGAGCCAGGTTCATCTTCAAACAGTTGATTCTGCCCCATGTCGATAACTTCAAAAGACTCCACCTCATCAAATCTGATTTTAGAGTCGGAAGAATCTGAGCAAAGTTAATGGCAGGTAACTTCACTATGTCTGCTCCAATCCATATGCCAAGATATTTCAACTTTTCAGCACACCACCTGAATTGAAATTGAACACATGTATGTCGTTGACACAACCCATTGATTGGAAGGATCTCGGATTTACTCCAGTTAATCTTATATCCCGATATCACGGAGAAGGAATGAATGTCTTGCATCAAATAAGAAATACCAATAGCCGGGTCTTGAAGGGCAATCAACAAATCATCCGCATATAACCAAACCAAATTATTCCAACCATTTCCAATTACCGGTTGAAGGCGTACATCCGCCCTTAAACTCACTGCTAGAGGTTCCATAGATATAATAAAAAGGAGAGGTGAAAGAGGGCAACCCTGCCTTGTACCACGATGAAGCTCAAACGGATCGGAAATAAGTCCATTCGTCAGCACACTTGCAGAAGGGTTGGTATATAACAACTTAACCCATCGCTGGAATTCTTGCCCAAATTTCATCTTCCCCAAGCATGCAAATAAAAAGTTCCATTCAACACGATCAAATGCCTTTTCAGCATCCAGGGAAATGACCGCACTGGCAATTGGTTGATTATGCCCTTTCTCAATTGTCAATAGCAGGCGCCTCATGTTGTCCGCCACTGCCCTTCCAGAGACAAAACCCACTTGATTCTCATGTACCAGAGTTGAAACCACCCTATTTACCCGAACAGCCAAGACCTTGGCCAATATTTTGCAGTCACAGTTTATCAGACTGATCGGTCGATAATTCTCACATCTGGTAGCAGATCTGTCTTTGTTCCTCATCACTGTAATCAATGCATGTCTCATTGAATCCGGCAGTGAACCAGATTCAAAAGCCGCATTAAAAACATCACACAAAAGCTGTAGTGCGGAATCAGGGAGGGCCTTATAAAATTCATTAGGTAGTCCATCAGTGCCAGGTGATTTACCCATTGTTAGTTTTGAAATTGCGTGTTGAACATCATCTACCTCCACCTTTCCTTCTAAACTCATCGCATCATCTGTTGTCAGGCTAGGGAGAATATGAGAGTCAAGGAATTTTTCAATTTCATCATTTCCACAGGACAGATCCGAGGTATAGAGTTTTTCATAGAAGCCACGGAATGAATTGTTAATCTGTGTTTGCTGCGTCTCCAATGTGTTAGTGAGACTCCTTATAGCAGGAATGAAACGATCAGCCGATGTGCCAGCAATTTCCCTGCCTTCTCACCATTCTCAAAATAGTTAATTTTTTGTCTAAACAGAGCATAGTCAACTTGGCTAGAGATGAGTTTGTTAAGTTCATACTTAGTTTTTCGTAGTTCATTTTTTGTATTTTCATCTCTGCTTGCTGCAAACAGAACATCCAGGCGCTTAGCTTCAGAAGAGAGTCTCTGAATTTCTTTCGTTCTCAATTTCCTTTCTTTGCCAGTTTTTGAAATCAGTAACCCCCTAACAAAGCATTTCAGAGCTTCCCAAACTGTTGAAAGTTGAACATCGGCAGTCCTATTGATTAGGATGAAGTTATCAATTTCCTCTGTCACCTCCTGTCTGATCTGGTCATTTTTCAGTATATAAGAGCTCATTCTCCACCTTGGAGATTTAACCAAAGAGTATTGCAAGGACAATCGCAATGAAATAGGTGCGTGGTCAGATAGGGCAATAAGGCCAATAGCCGAATCATAGCAACTGGAAGTCACTCGGCCAGAGGTCAAAAAGAAGTCAATTCTAGAGTATGTGTCATGACACTGTGAATGAAAACTATAATCCCTGTCCGACGGGTGCTCCAGCCTCCAGATGTCAGCCAGGTTGAACTCCTCAATCAAATTCTCCAAGGATCGTTTGCATCTATTTGGTGTCCTAGTATAATCTCCATTTGATCGATCCAAAGCAGAGTCCATGACCTGATTGAAATCCCCACCCACTACAATGGAGTCCATATTAAAACTTTGAAGCAATTGAGCCACTTCATGAAAAAAGGTCGGATCATCCAAATTTGGTGCATACAGATTGCATAGTAGAATGTCCACACCTTGAATTCTCACCAGAACGCAAATAATTCTTCCTTCTTTGTCTCCCTTGCTCTTGATGACTGATATAGGCAGATTCTTTTTAATAAGTATCGAAACACCTCTTCTACTAGAGGAATGATTAGAAAAATAAGTATCTCCAACCCAACCTCTTTTCAATTTTTCAGCCTCTGAGTCTTCTAAATGCGTCTCCTGGAGGAATGCGATGTCACAAGAGCATGAACGCAGTTGAGATAAAATCTTAGTCCTTTTCACCACATTGTTGATTCCATTAACATTCCATGAGACAATATTCAGATGATCCACAATTTTGGTACTCATGGTACAGGTAGAATTTCGAGGCATATTATAACATATGCAATTACAATCAAAGAACAGGATAGAAAATAGAAAAAAGAAAAGAAAGAAAAGAGTAAAGGTAAAGCACATGCCCATAAGGGGCAACAAACACTAGAATATGTTAAAATAGTAACAAGTAGATGGCACACTGTACAGATACAGCAGCAAGGCAATCAAAAGTATAATGTCACTGAACACTAAACTTTCAGTAAACTCCAAACTCAAGTCTCCCGTCCCCACCCTAAATTTACACACAAACCTGGAACAGAACTCTATAACATCCACACATAACAAGGACAACCCATTCACATTAGCTAAGCATAGTACAACCCGTCACCAGTATCAATCTACAAACTATCAGATCTTACCCCTTACAGGCAGCATCAGAATATATAGTCAAATCCAACTACACTTTCACTACATGAAAAGATCTAACTTCACATATATCTGGGTCAAGCAGACACATCTTATCATCCTACATGATTGAGGCACCAAGTCATAGTACCTCAATGAAACAAAAAGGCACGACCCCAAAAGAAAGAGGAATGGCCATAATATTCTGAGGCTGAGGCAATTAAACAATTGAATGTTGCATCACGTGCGTGGGATGATAACAAACCAAAGATCAAAGCATATAGATCTTGATTGGACTTGATTATAGGTGAAAGGCAGAGTTAACATGAAAGGTAAATGATATGTGAGGCAACACCAATCATGTAATAATGCATTTATAATCCCCCGCCAGGGCGTAGAAAGCGTATACATGAAGAAAGATGAGCAAATATAAGGAAAGCAGTCATTTCACAAAAGAAGTGCACATCCATGTCAAAAACATCTTGTCAATGCACACATATCGTCAATCTATATCATGCCAGTACATCGCTGTTCTCCTCACAGCCATCACGGACCCCACACAATGCTGTGAACAATGCCCCTAACCCTCAGTCGGAAAAGGCTCAAAATTACAATATGAATAACGTAAACACCAGCATAACAACCCCACAATGCGGGAATCAGTGAATAATACAATATATAGCAACATTAGTGTCAGTCACTCAGTATCTACTGTGAGAATGACGACACCCGTCTGACATATGGTAACATATAAGAAGACTCTAAGTAGGAAATCAAGCAAACTTCTTTCTGGAAACAGAACTCGATCCCACACCCCCCAATGAAAGGAGACCAATCCCCTATAGAGATTAATGAATCAGCATATGGCCGTCCTTTCAAACATTTACGTTTTCTGGAATCGAGCACATCTCAGTAATTGGGTTCCATATGGCTGGTATTCATAAAGTTAATATTTGCCCCATAGTTACAAAGAGGTGGTTCTCTGCTACTGAGTCCTTTAAATGTGTAACCCCTGCATTGCCTTGCTCACCAACAATCAAGTCCTTTTTCAATTCAGGGGATAGCAAGTTTGATTCTATTAGGCACCCACACAGAATTATGCAAAACTAAAAGAACCGCCGAGGCTCACTGGAAAAAACACCCCACAGCATCCAATAAGATAGAGCTAACCCTAGCCTCTTCTAGTTACAAAGAGGCCATACTGCATGCTAAAAAAGATACCTACAACAAAAGGATTACACAAGTGGAATCGAACACTAAAGAATTTTTCAAGATTCTGAAAGAATTAGAATCCCCTATTGCCCCCACTGACAAATGTATTACTGACACACTATGGTGCAGCAATATTCAGAAGGCCTTATTAGACAGAATAGCTCGCCTACAAGCCAAAATTAACGCAAAAAAATCCTTATTACCAGCTGACCCTGACTATACACAACTACCTAACAGACCATCCACTTTCAAATCAACTTGTAAACCTTTCAACTGTTCACCCCTTTCTATTTGGGAAGTGGAAAACATCATCAGGAAACTCAAACATTCAAACTGCCAAGGTGATGTCTGCCCTGCCCCGATCATCAAAGCGGCGGCGCACGACCTAGCACCTTTCATCACCAACCTCATCAATGCCTCATTTAAATCTGGAATAGTACCTGATAACCTTAAAGACGCCTGGGTCATTCCTCTCCTTAAAAAACCTACTCTTGACCCAGCCAACCCGTCTAACTATAGGCCTATAATGACGGTACAGTTCTTATTAAAAATATTGGACAGAGCAGCCTACTTACAAATACAGGCCTACCTAGAATCAAACAACCTCCTAGGACTTAGGCAATCAGGCTTCCGACCAAGACACGGCACGGAAACTGCACTAATAGACCTTACTACTCAGATCCATATCCTGAAAGACAATGGCAAACTCGCACTCCTTTTACTGCTTGACCTGTCAGCAGCTTTCGACTTGGTCAACCACCAAACACTCTGTCATCACTTGAAATCTGCAGCACACTTTTCAGACGCAGCCACGGCCTGGATTAGTTCCTTCCTGGCGAACAGAACCATGAGGGTCTTTTCTGCAACGGATTCTGCTGAACCTTCACCAGGCTCTTGCGTGTCCCCGACACTTTACAATATATTCACAAAACCACTCTTTGGTATCCTTGACGCTCTGGCTGTCACGTATACTAATTACCCGGATGACACCCAGATACTCATTCCTATCACGGGTGATTACGTAACTGACACTACCACCCTTAATGAAATCTACTCGGTAATACAAGCATGGATGGCACACCATGGACTATGTCTCAATGACGAAAAAACTGAGTTAATCATCCTGGGTACTCATGTCAAACTTAAAAATCTCAACCCCTCATTCAAAGCCTTTACCATAGATGGTAACATCATCCCTGTGTCAAATAACACTAAAACTCTTGGTATCTACATCGATGCCACCTTATCCTTCTACAAACAAACCAATGCAGTAGCTTCCTCAGCCGCATACACCTGCAAGCTGATCACGGCATGTAGACCGTTCATCTCCACACCCAATTGCATTACTCTTGCCAGAGCACTAGTCCTATCCAAATTAGACTACTGCAACGCCCTTTACTTGGGCACTAGTCACAAAAACATCAACAAATTGCAAGTAGTCCAAAACAATGCCATCAGGGCTGCCCTCAACATCCCCAAAAAAGCACACATATCCGAGACCAGACGTAAACTACGCTGGCTCCCTGTCGAGCACAGAATAGCTCTTAAATCATTGGCCCTCATACACAAAGCCAGGGCTAACCTTGCCCCACCATACCTTACAAACCAACTTACACCCCACACCCCACACCTCCTCAAGACCACTCAGGGTAGCACAAACAAATACCATGACCAATCAAACTTCATAACTCAGGTGGAGCTAGCTTCCCTGTTCAAGCTTCCAAATTATGGAACACTATCCCCGCGCCCTTGCGTGCAGAATCCTCATTCAACCTGTTCAAACATAACACAAGGTGTTGGCTCCACAATTTGGACTCCTTGACAGCCTATCCTCCGGATCCTAGCACGCTAGACTGATGCCGCCACACCATGTAATTTAATGTATATTTGTACGTACTTGCAATACTATGTTTGTACCTTCTGTAACTGTAACGTAACTACTGTTGACTGCTTTTTATTGTAACTGTAACCAGATCTAACTTACGCGCCCATATGCCCCCGGGCCTGGCTGCTCTTTACAAATAAATAAAATGACAAATGACAAATGACAATAGTCCAACAACCAATGAACCTTCTCTTATACCATCACAGTGGATATATTACCACCCCCATGCTCTGATTCTACTTTTATGGAGTCCTTTCTCAAATTGGCTAAAAACCTGCAGGTACAGTATCCTAACCTACTATTAGTTGGAGATTTTAACTTTAAACCTAATGATCCATCTGATCACTTAGATTCTCATTTTATTACTGCTATCGGTGACCTAGGTCTTCAACAGCTTGTTACAGAACCTAGGCAGTAGTTAAGAAACATGTTAGAACTTGTCTTGTCTCCAGAAGCATTGACAAATACTTTCCCTGCCTTTCATACCTGGACGGATCATTTTATTGTTCCGTTTTCTATAGGTTTTAAGTCCCACTCCTCTACCCCTGCTACTGGTGGTGTCATGAGGCGAAATTAGCAGATATTTCAACACATATTAATGAATACGGTGCCACCTCCCAGGTTTTTGATTTGTCCACAAGTGTACAGGCTTTAACCACCACTGCTGACTTACTGCCCCATTGAAAATCTCTAATCTTTGTGGCTATCCATAGGAACCTTGGTTTAATGAGGACCTTAGGTCACTTTGGCTGAAACGCAGACATGCTGAATGGAAATGGTGGTTAACCTATTGCTTGGCTAATAAAATGTTATTGTGCCAAGCGACAGCCATTTGCCATGAAGCTATAAGCAAGGCCAAAGATATTTTTTATACGAGCCTTGTTGAGACTGCTCTTGATCAACCCAAGGAGCTTTTTTAATCCGGTAGGTTCACTCTCATCTAATTTGGCCTTCCGTGAAGTTGTTTCTTTGTTGCAGACACTTTTTTTTTTCGATTAGCTTGCTAGCTATTTTATACAAAAGATTGCTGATATTCGTGAAAAATTGTCTCTTTCAATGCTATGGTTCCCAATTCGGATTATTTCTCGTCTTGTTTCCGCTCTTTCACACCAGCCGATATAGTACCTGCCACAAACAAGATGGAGTCTGCTTCTCCCCTTGACCCCATCCCTCTGGATGTACTTAAGAATATTATGCCTTCGATTGTACCAGAGGTTACTCATGCAGTGAATCACTCCTGCGCATCTGGCTTTATTCCTACGGAACTGAAACACGCCCTGTTGATCCCTCTTTAAAAAAAAAAAATCTCATTGGACACTACTAGTCCAGTGAATTTCTGTCCTATATATATTTTATCCTTCTTGATGAAGCTTCTCAAATCCTTGGTTACCCCTTTGGTCAGCGTGTTTCTTGAGGAGTCCCACTTTTTTTTAATCCTTTTGAATCAGGGTTTCGCCCTAGCTGCAGTACCAAAAGCGTCCTCATCTCCGTTGCAGAGGACCTGGCCTGTCCTTCTGATGAATGTTACTCACCAGTGAGATGAGTGCGTGGAACCGGGGAGTATCCAAGACCCAGGAAGTTGCTTGAAGAGCTTTGGGTAGGGCCTCTACCCAAGCCTCCTCTCTGTGAGGGAATAAGACCTTCAAAATGATATGACCACTTGCTGTATTTAACAAGACAAGGGGACTGATCACCCAGAAGGGCGGGGAGAAAGCGCACCGCCACGAACCAGGCTGTAAAGGAAGAACAACAAGTGAGTAATACGAAGGTAACAGTTGTCCCCTGTAAGCCTTACTAACTGATGGAATACCTGGGCTTTTTCCCCCCGTAGGATAGAAGAACAGCACAACCCGGGAATCACCTAGGAATATAACAAGACTTAGTATCTAACTGGCTTAAACTATGACACAATTCAAGAGGTGGACAGGATCTTACCAGTGGAGAATGAATGGAGGAGTTGAGTAGTTTAGAACACAACGACAGGGATAAAATAAAAAAAAGGAAATGTTAGTAGTAGGATGCTAATACCCGGGCAGCACGAGAGTCGCACTGGATTCGGGATGGTGCACAGCTGCAGAGCGTCCTTGAGTGCACGGGTTAAACAGGTGCATTCCAAATGTTCCGTTTGTGAAGCAAAAAGTCTTACCACTGATGAACGAAGAATGATGATAACAACCAGTCAGGATGGTAGTTCCAGGGAAGGTAAGTGGAAGGCAGGTAAGGTCTGGCGCGATGCAGAACAACCAGTCGGGATGGCTATTCCTGAGATAGGTAAGTCGAAGGCAGGCAAGGTCTGGTACACTAGCGGACAGGGACTATGGCAAAAGCGCATAGAAAAGAAGTCCAGCAGAAAATCGGTTTTCGGTACACAGGCAGGCAATAACAAAGACAAACTTTTTCTAGCGGGGTCCGTGAAGCAAAAACAGGTTCGGTACACGGGAAGGCAGTTCAATAAGGGTATTCCAAAAATAGAGGGTCCAGTAAACAGTCCGAGTCAAATCCGTAAGAACAAGGAGGTTTGCAATTGAAGATGGAACTTCTAAATGCCGGGAGTAGCTGTAAACAGAAGCGGCGCCCTGGCTGCCTCCATGGACTACATCAGTGAGAGAGGCGGGGCAAGCCAATGCGAGGCTCTACCGGCAGACTACCGTACGGAGCCAGGTTTTCTGGGGAATGTAGTTTCCGATTTGCTAACTTCCACTGCAGCTGCCATCGTGCATGAAATGGGGCAGCATAATGCCAAATTCTTTTGGGGAGCGCTACAAATCTCCCCTTCATTCTGGTAGTTGCACTAGGAAGTCGAAGTGCTAGAGGTGCAGGTGGCTGGGTTTTGCACACAGAGGGGGGTGAACGACGACCCATAACAGCATCCGCCCCCAAAGACGGCGGCAACCCCTTGCGGGCATGGAAACGACGCAGGAGTACAGGTGAGTGGATATTACACAAGGGTTCCCAAGACCTATCCTCAGGACCGTACCCCTTCCAATCGACCAGATAAAAGGGCCGACCCCTGCGGAGTTGGAAGTCCAATATATCAGCAACCTCATATTCATCTTCGCCATCCACGCGAATAGCGCAAGGTCGCGTAGGTAGGCGCGTGGAAGGAAGGCAAGGCTTGAGGAGACTGACGTGGAAAACAGGATGCAGTTTCCATGAAGTTGGCAAAGAAAGACGCATTGCCACAGGATTCAAAACCTCTGTAATGGGAAAAGGACCCACAAACTTCGGTAGCAGCATACGTTTGCCAGGAATACGTAGATTACGTGTAGACAGCCAAACCTTCATGCCCACTTTGTATTCAGGAGCTGCAGTGCTATGTCGGTCAGCGTATCTTTTCTCTCTCTCCTGCGCAAGTAGAAGATGGGATCGAACTCCCCTACGGACTGAGTCCAATTCTCTTACACAGGCCTGAGCGGCCGGGTTGTCAATGGGGAGTGCCGGATCCAAGGGCAAAGAACGTGGATGGAATCCATACAAGGCAAAAAACGGTGATACACCCGAGGCACAGTGTACCGAATTATTGTAGGCAAATTCGGCAGGGGCGAGCGTCTCTAACCAGGTAGACTGAAATTGGAGACACAGGCATCGGAGGAACTGTTCCAGAGTGGTGTTAGCCCTCTCAGTCTGTCCATCGGTTTGTGGATGGTATGCAGAGCTGAAACCATCGTCAATGTGCAGTGAAGAAGTCAAAGCCCTCCAAAAGCGAGAAGTAAACTGAGGGCCACGGTCCGAAACTATGATAGAGGGAAGTCCAAAGAAACGAAAGACATGCTTGAGAAACAAAGAAGCCAGGACGGGGGCCGAAGGTAACCCCGAGCAGGGAACAAACAGAGCCATCTTGGAGAAGTAGTCGATGACAACCCAGACGGTATCATAACCGCTTAGAGGAGGCAGATCCACGATGAAATCCATGGAAACCATATACCATGGTTTATGTGGCACCGGAAGGGGTCGCAAAAGGCCCACAGACTTGGATCTTGAGACTTTGCATTGAGCACACACTGAGCAAGAGGCCACGTAATCGATGATATCCCTGGACATCGACGGCCACCAAGCCCAACGGCGCAGTGCCTCCAACGTCTTTTGCTGCCCCGGATGGGCCGCCATCAAGGAATCGTGTGACCAGGCTAAAGCTCGAAGACGTGCTTCTCCAGGAGGTATAAAGAGACGACCCTGGATATAAGGCAAGCCTTGTACGATGTCGAGATTTAATGACTCACATTCCTCATCATTTGAGGTCACCCAAGATGATATAAGGGCACGGAGCGAAGGCTGAGGAGTGCAGGCACAAACCACCCTTTCAGGTAACAGCAGGGGACGATCAGCCTTAGAAACACAGGAACCGTGGGATAACCTTGAAAGAGCATCAGCACAGGCATTGAGGCGAGCCGGTCTATATATGATGACAAAGTTAAACTGGGAAAAGAAAAGATGCCAACGAGCTTGTCGGGCCGTAAGGCACTTCATAGATTTGAAGGCAAGGAGGCTACGATGATCCGAATAAACAGTAACCTGATGACGGGCCCCCAACAGATGATGACGCCATTCCGCAAAGGCATCTCTGATGGCTAATAACTCACGTTCTGTGATAGGATAATTGCGTTCATAAGGGGTCAATTTTCTGGAAAAATATGCCACTGGATGGATTTCTCCTGAATCGGGACATTCTTGTGACAACACTGCCCCAACAGCTGAACCGGAGGCGTCTGCCTCCACTAGGAAGGGAAGGAGAGGGTCCGGGTGTTGCAAGACCGGTGCTGTCGAAAAGGCGGTCTTCAGGATTTCAAAGGCCCGCTGTGCCTCCGGATTCCATGCATATGGTTTCTTGGAGCTGGTCAGTGCTGTTAAAGGAGAAGAGATCGATGAGAATGAATGGATGAAACGTCGATAAAAATTGGAGAACCCCAAGAAGGACTGCAGTGCTTTAACTGAAGCAGGAACGGGCCATTCCAGAATCGCTCTAACCTTAGAGTGACTCATACGAATGCCACGACTGGTCAAGTCATAACCAAGAAATTCCACCTCGGCGGAATTAAATACACACTTCTCTGCCTTGACGTACAGGTGGTTCTCCCTCAACCTCTGTAACACAAGACGCACATGTACGCAGTGATCTTTCATAGAGGATGAGTAGATAAGGATATCATCTAGATAAATTATGACAAATTGATCCAGATAGTCATGGAAGATGTCATTCATGAAGGCCTGGAAGGTGGCCGGGGCATTACAAAGTCCAAACGGCATCACTAAGTATTCGAACAAGCCATAACGTGTCTTAAAGGCAGTCTTCCACTCGTCCCCTGCTTTAATCCGGACGAGATTATAGGCCCCCCTGAGGTCAAGTTTAGTGAACATCACTGACGAACCAAGTTGATCTAGAAGCACTGATATCAACGGAAGAGGGTACTGATATTTTACCGTAACATTATTCAATGCCTTGTAATCTATACAAGGGCGCAGGTCCCCCTCCTTCTTAGGGACAAAGAATAATGGAGATGCCGCTGGGGACTTGGAAGGCCCGTGGCCAAGGCTTTATCTATGTATTCTTTCAGAACCTTGTCTTCTGGTAAGGTAAGGGAATAGACTCTTCCGGCTGGTATCTTGGCCCCAGGTAACAGGTCTATTGGACAATCATAGGGCCTATGAGGCGGCAATCGATCTGCCCTGCCCTTATCGAACACATCCCGAAGGATTTGTATTCAGGAGGGATGTCTTTACTAGTGTCACGAACGATGGCACCTATGACAGACAAGGAAGCCACCAGAGCTTGACAGGAAGACTCCGGGCATACATACGTATCCTGAAAACAGTTTTCATTACACTCCAAAGAAGGGAATCGAACACTTTTCTTTACCCAATCAACAGCAGGGTTGTGGTGTTGCAACCATGGAATACCCAATATGACCTGATATTGAGGAGCTTTGATTAGATCGAATGAAATCGATTCAACATGTCCGTCTTCGGTCTTCATGCTGACAAGGGAAGTGTTCTGTGTAACCAAACCGGATACCAAAGTTGTACCGTCCACAGTATGGACCCTCTCGGTTTGAGCCTTTGGTAGAATGGACACTTTGTTTTTTGCAGCGTAGTCAAAGTCCACATAGTTCCCCATAGCTCTGGAATCTATAATAGCCAAGGAGGGGAACGTAGCGTCTTCGGCCGTGGTAAATAACACAGGAAGACTGACAGGAGCAGACAAAAAACCCTGTGAGTCCAAAGAAGACACTCCCGGCGTAGGGACTCTATCTATCGCCGGGATTTGGCGTTTCCCGCCTTTTTGACCGGTCTTTTGGGACAGTCTTTCAATTGGTGTTCTGAAGAACCACAATACATGCACAAATTATGCGAACGTCGATATTCACGTTGGGCCTGAGTCAAAGGACCCCTCACCGCCCCTATCTGCATGGGTTCTGGAGTCGGAGCAGGAGGAGTAACTACATCTGCTGGAATGGGGGTAAGGATTGATGTTTTACGTCTCCTCTTCTTTCAGACCTTCGGGCATCTATTTGCAACACCAAGTCTAATAATTCACCGAAGGAGGTCGGAACGACCGGTACTGTGGCTTGGATGTCTTTTAATTCTTCGGACAACCCTTGGTAGAATACGGCTGATTTCTTCTCTTCAGGCCAGTCTGTCTCAGCAGCTAGCTGATTGAATCTGGTGAGATACGAAAAAAGAGAAGAAGAGCCTTGTCGTAGACTCAACAACTCCAGGTCCGATGCTTGAGATTTGTAACGGTTATCAAAAACCTTATTCATGGCCAATATGAGTTCGTCACAGTCATAGAGGACGTAGCTGTTGGACTCAAGTAAAGGGTTGGCCCACGTAGCCGCTGTACCCCCGAGATGGGAAAGAATAAAGGCTGCCTTGGTGGTGGAGTTTGGAAAGGTGGTGGGCCGACACAAAAAATGCAATTTGCATTGATTCATGAAGGTCCGATATTGCTTTGGATCTTCCGTAAAGCGTTCCGGAGGGGCCAACGGGAATTGAGTGGCCATCAAAACCGGGGTCGCAGAAAACCCAGAGGCTGAAGGTAGACCAGAACCTGAAGCGGCTGCACCCGCCATGTCTACCCCGAGTGTCGGGGGGTTTTGAATACTCCGTAAGCTGTCGATCCTTTGATGCATGGCGTCATGAGTTAATGTCATGTCAGATCGTAACTCAGACACCAAACGAAACAAAGCAGCCAAAGGATCAGCTTCATCCATGGCTTCTGTTTTTGTTACTCACCGGTGAGATGAGTGCGTGGAACCGGGGAGTATCCAAGACCCAGGAAGTTGCTTGAAGAGCTTTGGGTAGGGCCTCTACCCAAGCCTCCTCTCTGTGCGGGAATAAGACCTTCAAAATGATATGACCACTTGCTGTATTTAACCAGACAAGGGGACTGATCACCCAGAAGGGCGGGGAGAAAGCGCACCGCCACGAACCAGGCTGTAAAGGAAGAACAACAAGTGAGTAATACGAAGGTAACAGTTGTCCCCTGTAAGCCTTACTAACTGATGGAATACCTGGGCTTTTTCCCCCCGTAGGATAGAAGAACAGCACAACCCGGGAATCACCTAGGAATATAACAAGACTTAGTATCTAACTGGCTTAAACTATGACACAATTCAAGAGGTGGACAGGATCTTACCAGTGGAGACTGAATGGAGGAGTTGAGTAGTTTAGAACACAACGACAGGGACAAAATAAAAAAAAGGAAATGTTAGTAGTAGGATGCTAATACCCGGGCGGCACGAGAGTCGCACTGGATTCGGGATGGTGCACAGCTGCAGAGCGTCCTTGAGTGCACGGATTAAACAGGTGCATTCCAAATGTTCCGTTTGTGAAGCAAAAAGTCTTACCACTGATGAACGAAGAATGATGATAACAACCAGTCGGGATGGTAGTTCCAGGGAAGGTAAGTGGAAGGCATGTAAGGTCTGGCGCGATGCAGAACAACCAGTCGGGATGGCTATTCCTGAGATAGGTAAGTCGAAGGCAGGCAAGGTCTGGTACACTAGCGGACAGGGACTATGGCAAAAGCGCGTAGAAAAGAAGTCCAGCAGAAAATCGGTTTTCGGTACACAGGCAGGCAATAACAAAGACAAACATTTTCTAGCGGGGTCCGTGAAGCAAAAACAGGTTCGGTACACGGGAAGGCAGTTCAATAAGGGTATTCCAAAAATAGAGGGTCCAGTAAACAGTCCGAGTCGAATCCGTAAGAACAAGGAGGTTTAGCAATTGAAGATGGAACTTCTAAATACCGGCAGACTACCGTACGGAGCCAGGTTTTTTGTGGAATGTAGTTTCCGATTTGCTAACTTCCAAGGCAGCTGCCATCGTGCATGAAATGGGGCAGCATAATGCTGAATTCTTTTGGGGAGCGCTACAAATCTCCCCTTCATTCTGGAAGTTGCACTAGGAAGTCGAAGTGCTAGAGGTGCAGGTGGCTGGGTTTTGCACACAGAGGGGGGTGAACGACGACCCATAACAATGAAGGTGGTGTCGCTGCACTAATTTTTATTAGATCTATCAGCTGCATTCAACACCATCGATCTCTCCATCTTGCTCAATCGCGTGTCTGGGGCAGGCCTTTTAGGCATGGTTTTGTCTTGGTTTCAATCTTTTTTGACTAATCGAGATGTGTGGTGTCCCTCAGGGCTCTGCCCTATCCCCCATTCTGTTCAATGTGTACATCCAGCCCCTGGTCAAACTCACCCACTCCCACAGCCTCCTCTATTACTCCTACGCTGATGACATGCAGATTATTGTTTGGCTTAACCTTTGTCAGCACGATGCTGCTTTCCAGCTAAGGAGTTGCTTGGAAGCAGCGGAATGTGGGATTATTGACAATTGGTTCAAGTTGCATGGAGACAAAACGGAGGGCATGGTGATCGGCCCCACATCAGCTGTTTACCTTTGGACCCCAGTATTTTGGCCCTCTGTGATTGGCTCTTTTCCTATTTTGTTTCCTGATTTAGGTTTTAAGATCTCTGCCTCTCTATCGACCGAAGCCCAGATTGGCACGGTTTGCCAATCCAGCCACTTTCAATTTAATTTAAGGTGCTTCAGAAAGTCCTTCACTTTCTCCAATTCCATCTACGAGTGCTTGTTGTTGCCTCCTTAGTATTATGGACTATTGTAATTCATTATACCTGGCTCAACCTGGGTATTTGATTCATTGTCTTAAAATTCTACAGAATTTGGCCACTCGTGTGGCGACTCAATCCTCATTTGGTATGCATATTTCCCGTCTTGCGTTCCCTTCACTGTCTTCCCATGTCCAAATGGATCTAGTTTAAATCTCTCTGCATAGTTGGACCAGGCCTTTTACTGTCCTGGTGCTGAATATCGTCAGTCTAAATTCTCCTTCTATGTTCCATGCCGATCACTTTGTTCACACATTTGTTCACACAATGCTTATTCCATTCAGGTCCAGCGTTTCAAATACTCTCGAATCGGGGGTTGTGCTTTCTCAGTGGCTTCAGCTAGGCTTTGGAATTTAGTTCATCTCACTCTTCGTGCAACCGATAATCACCTCTTTTTGGCAATTTTTAAAAACTCTTCTTTTTTAGGAATGAGTTTATTTTATTTCTCATGGCTTTCCTGTGATGGGCTTTCTCCAGCTCCAAGATGCCTTTGTTCGAATGTCGCACTTTACAAATAAAAATAACATCATTTATAGGTAGTGGATTACCTTGATGGTTTAGTAATCCATAACCCAACATGGGAAGATCACTTAAGGCACCTAAGATTGATGTGTTCCATTCTTAAAGATGCTACAACCATGGTACAATACATGGCATACCCTGTGGAGGATAGACTACTTCACCAAATAGACACTTCCAGGTTAAGCTTGGATGCCACAGTACCACAATCCTGAATGATATGATGAGACCAGTCCTGTGCATCATTAGACATCTTTTCCCACGTGAAACCTGCTATTCCACCATTGAGAAATAGACTTTGGCGATTATGGGGGCAGTGGAGATACTCTGTGGAACATTTTATTTTACCTTAGTTACAGATCATGTTCCCTTGGCATGTTTGTCACAGAAAAGGGACACAGCTGTACACATCCGATAGTGGGTTTAATGTGTGTGGTCACCATCCATACAAATTAGCCTGTAACATTCAATGCATGGTTACAGAGTTGTATTTTCTAATGTAGGTCAAATGTATGTCAAACATTTGTCCAAATCAAAACATTCATTCCTACCATATGGATGACATGTTCTTAAGAACACTTTCCAGTATGTTTCCATTTTGTAGATTAGTATTTCTCTGCCCCTTTGTCACAGTGAAATGTTTGTTTGTTCAAGTGCTTGACATCGTAGTTGACTGACTGATTACTTGATCTCTTGAAAGTTTGTGAAAGCACTTGATTTGGCCATTTAACTGTGCATGTTAGACTTATGTTCAACTGGACTTTCTTTCCATTTCCTGGCGGGTTGACTCACATATATCTGCCAGAGGGATGCTCATGTCAATAGTCTACACATTCACTAAAACAGGTTGCAAATAGCCTACTCTTTTTTCTGTATGGTGCTCTCGTTCGTATCCATGTATGCATTGTTGCAGCATGTTAACTCCCAGCAGGGGAACACACCTTTCTTTTGTAGAATGGCTCCATGCATCTAAGGAGTCCAAAATACTTAAGGAAGGGCTGTCACTTCTGGGGACTCTAACTGTTGCAAGTTTGTTTTATACCACATTTCAATTCCTCTGAAGGACACATAGAGAACAGCTATGTTTTCTGTGTACCATTTATGTACTGGCATTGCTGCATGGCACACAAGATTACTGTCTGTATTGGTGTAGGATGTTTCCCCCCTGAACAAGTGGATGCTCCAAATTACTAGCACAGGTGAATGGGGACTAACTTGTGTGCATTAAGACAATTCCAAACACTAAGATCTAGAAATCGTCCTCTGCTGGCATCCATCTTTTGAGTTTAAATTATGTGTGTCCTGACAAAGGTCATTCTATAATCATTATAGGGGCAGAGAAACATATTGCAACCCAATTAGGCTGAAACGCAATGGAGCTCATTTTTGTCAGAGGCGTAATGTGAATGAGAGGAGTAAAAGCCTTGAGTAGGGATTTAATGCCGTTCCTTCACGCCATGCCACATTTTCAAGCATTTGTATAGCAGAGAGGAGGGGCAGAATGCAACTTGGTTTTCCGCTGGCTCCATTACACTCCACCAAACAAATGCTGGCTCAATGCTGGATATCCCTATGGGCTCTGCAGGCTCTATGCACCAGCAAAAAGCAGGAGGACCTCATAGGGATCTAGTGTAAACTCTGACCATCATGCTCGCATGGCGGTCTCTGTTTACAATTGAAATTAAATGCTGTCTGACGTGCTTGCATGTCGGACAGCGTTTATTTTCAATTGTGAAGACTGCTTACTACTATGCGCGCATGGTAAGCAGTCTTCACAATGCATATGAAATGGTGTTTGACATGCGACGACAGCATTTCATTTCAATTGTGAGCGCTGCTGGCCATGCGCCCACAATTAAAATCAACGGCTGTAACGGCTCCCTGCTGTCAAATTACATTGAGCAAAATGACAAAATGAGCTCCAACGTTTCTTTTTCTGTAAGCGGAATTAAATACAGCAAGAATGATTGCCTTTGTCAATGAGTGCTTTTCATGTGTGGTGCTCGTCATCCTTCTCGAAGGCGCTGGGTGAGTGGAGAGAGGATGATCGCCATTTCTTCCTGTAGCTGCGGATTTTCTCATTCACTTTGTTGTAAACTAATATCACCTGTGAGTTATCGACGAGATAAAATAACTGCGCAATAGTGCATGTTTTGCCGCGTGTCAGTAATATTTTGGTTCCTGTTTGACAAAGTGGGAAAAACAGTTCCCTCTCAGGAGGGACTTTTTGTTCTCCACATATCATTGAAGCTACCCCACAGCGTTTGATCTGTGTGTTATTTTTGGGAACTTCATTGAAAGAAAAAAAAGTTTGCCACCCAAACATAATCTCTTTTTGTCCACATGCTTTGCTGGCCACATTTCTGTCCGTTTGTGTGGTCCCTCGTCCTGATGCGTCCTTGATTGTAGTGCAGTGTGTTTTGAACATCTGGACAGCCTAGAAAGATAAAATGGCGCCAAGCCAGCGGTCCTGTCTTAGCTTATGCCTGAAACACTGAGCAGAGTCTGTGACGACCGAGGTGCTCGACAGCAACGCCTGTTTACAGCTCTGTCATTCTGGCTCGACTCGGGGAGGCCATTACTTGAAATAGAAACCCTGGTTTAGCTCTGATGAAGACCAGTGAGGGTACAACAAGTACTTGAAGCAAAAACTCACAAACGGTATCAGATCTAATAAACTGCTACACAGTAAACAAAATAATTCAGAAAACACGAAGCCTGGAAATAAAAGGGTAACACGTAATATTGAGGAAGATAACCAGGCTTAAAATTAATAAGAAAAATAACAAACATGTGATATTTAACAAAGGAAAATTATAAAATGGAGCAAACCAAAATGAAATACTCTTCTGGCCATGAGCAGTGTGGTTTAGGAAGGGTCTTTGATGTATCGGGGCTGCCCTGTTTCAAAGAAAGAAGGAAAGTCAACATAAAGGAGTGCAGAGTTGAGCTGGGTTTAGTAAGGTGTTTCTCCATATACTAATACATATACTATGAAACCAAAAGCAGATAAAAAAACACATATTTGGATAGAATTTCTCTTTTCAGTACAAATAAGTAAAACAGTACATTTAGTTGGTTTTACGTTCTGCATTTACAATGAAATCTCTTCTATTTTTTCTGTTTACATTGCTTACTAACAGATGTGTTTACCGCTTCATTTTTACAGCTTCATTTTCAGCAAGGGTCCTAATTGCTAGGCTCTGATAGCATAGAATATAAGCAGTGTGAACAGCAAACAGACACATGCAGGCTGAATTAATGGACGCATTTTGAAGTGTGATGATTTAAGGGGTGGCTCTGGTACACCATGACATCACAGCGTAATGCTGAACAGTCTGATCAAGTGAAAGCTGCCATCTTTATTTTTATTTATTTTATCATTTGTAGAGCGAGGCGCTAGCATGGTTCTTAGTAGGTGAGCACCGGTGAAGTGCAGAAATAGATGGTGAGGCACAATATGGGCAGTAGTGGGGAGAAGTTCTCTCAAAATCGCAGGGGTAGATAACTAGAAATGGCATGCTGGCTCTCCGGGTTTCCGCATGCAAGATCAATACATTCCTGTGCTTGACCTTTACACGTTGAGTGATTTCATACTGTTTTAGCGCTAGGCTGGACATTTTCAAGCTCAGTCGCAGTTAGGGCTGCCCACTTTTCTTGATTTTCTATGAGGGAGAGTCTGAGTTTTGTACAACCTTTGATCTGGTTAGTTCACAGGAAGTGACTACACAGGAAGTGATTTCATGGGAGGTGGGCCACTGTGGCATTCAATGTCCAGAAATAATTGAAAGTGGTAAATGATTACCATGCTATACTTGAGCAGCACCTGCAAAAAGTGATTCATGGTTAAAAGCAGTCCAAAGGGTCTTCAAGGCCATCTTGTCTGAGCTTAAGTTTGCAAGGCAATGATGAATGCAAGGAAAGCAATCAATAACCACGGTAAGGTTCAGCAAAGAGTTTTATTTTCTACAACCAAAAACAACCCAATGCAAACAGGAGTATCTGTTGGCACAAACAACGTTGGACATCCATCCATTTTGAAGTGAGAACATGGTTGAGATCAACCTTCTAGTCAGCATGTTTTGGTCTCATTGTGTCAATCTTCAGGAGAAACATATATAACTATAAATATACAAATGGCATGCAATCACTATCTTCCTATATATATAAAGAGGCCGTCAACAGAATACAAAATACATATTAACGCAGAACTGAACTTCAACTCCAACAGTTCAAAGCAGATTTCATGTCCAGCATTGATTCACCATATCCAAAACCTTTCCATGAGGCATTATCTCCTTTTATACTGTTATTACACTCTAGGGTTAATGGGAGGTCACTAGTGCACCTATGCTGACTATTAGAAATGAAAGAGGTGTTTGATGTACTAACAGACAAGCATAATTGAGTAAAACTTTACAATCCTCTAACCCAACATGTTATGTATAGAAATGTTCCACTTCATACAGCATAAACAAAATGAAAAAAAAAAGAAAACTGAAAAAATAGTGTAACAAAAAAGGGGAAAAAGACGGCTACCTACTTATGCCAATTGTTTCTGGAACTACATTACCCATCATCATTTTCTGAACAGGTGCCATCTTAATTATTTAGGAGCAGTCATTGGTTGGTATAAATATTATTAACAACTACACTACCCATCATACCTTACTTAGATTGTATATACATTTAAATAGGTGTGAACAGAGGATCACTATTGATTTCTTAGACTTGAGGGAGGACATCACGCATACATAAAGGCAATTTAGAAGCCTCTCTGCAAGAAGATTACAGAATGCTAAGAGTCATTAGGAACAGAGCACGACTCATGATCTCACAACCTCTTCCACATTACTGCAGATTGTTCCAACCAGCCAGAAACTCGATTGCCGTACAATATTATCAAGCACCATTGATCTTTGGCAAAAGATGAAACTGGGAGACTATATTGCACATGCAAAGGGCACATTCCTAGTTTAGCAGGCATTGGGGAGGCATAGGTATGGCATGAAGAGTTTCATGGATGCCATGTAATGAGCAACTGGCTTCAAGATGGCAGCTGCCAGTTTTAAGCCCTCGGTTCACAATCAGGAATTCATTAACAATGATGAGGTGAAGTTACAGCATCTGAATACAAGGGGCACAGTGCGAAAGCATGTGGCCAGTAGGTGGGAATAGAGAGCCATGACCTTACGACAGTCCTTTGAGGTCAGAGAAGCAAACAACTCAATGGCAGGCCTCATTAGGGCAATAAAGACCAGTATAGAATCAAGCATCTAGCGGTAGTTGTGGGGGAAGAGAGGGAGTTCAGAAAGAGAGTTCAGGGGATATTACAGGAGAGACTGCGAGCAGAAGAAATTAGTAATTTTCTGGCCTTTGAAGCACACTTCCAATAGACTCCTGAGGCCTATCTCCCAGAGATAGAAGACCAAAGGTGGGAGGAAACAATTGCAGAGCTTGCTGGGGACTAAAACCCAGAGCCTGGCTTGGGCCAGGATGCCACAAGAGAAAGAAGCTGATTAAAGGCCTACTGGAGGCTACAGTTTAGTTTCCTGGCTGGAGTCAGATGACCAGAAACAAGCTTAACCTGAGCATGTTGTGGTCTTTGGGCATCCCCAAGGACCAGAGGGAATCACAAGTTCTTGTCTAGTAGACGTGTCTCTAGTTTACAATCAAGGTGCCCAGGAGACGAGCATCAGAGAACACTGATCAAAAAGGAATTAATGGAGAAGCAGCCTGTGAGTTTGGGTGACTCTGAACAAGCCAGCGGGGCGGTTTTCCTAGAACTGTGTTTATAGAATAGAGAAGGGTGTTCAGGCTAGGAGATTAGGACAATTTAGATTAGAACCTTGCACCTATTTGATAGACTTCCATTGTGATACCGTTTGACAGAACAAATCCATATGGAATTTAGTTTCGACTTTTTAGCCGAGAAGCGGTAATCCAACTAAAATAATTGGGCATATGTGTACGAATTCTCCAGTGGCATGATGCAACTCTTGTGGCGATAATTGTGCACTACACGAATCTATAACACCATAGTATAACAGAACATTGTAGGATTTCATCTCTAGCGTGTTAAGGGTTTTGTTGGTCTTCACTGTGACAGCTAAGTCAATAATTAATTATTATGGAAGCTGTGAGGAATTGCCACCTGGCAAGGGTGAAGGAGCTCTGTTTTTTTTATTTTTATTAAATAATAAAATGATGTTGGTAATTCCATATCTGAAAGGGAAATCTTCTTATCAGATTGCTCTTTCATAATCTCCATGCCAGAAGCATAATGTGCACTTGTACCCTCTTGCATCAGTATCCTGATTTGCAGCACCTGCTCTACCAGTGGCACAGAGCAGGTTCAGAGGTGCCCTCTAACAGCCTTTGTGACAGCAGAGTCTCTGCCATGAAGGGCAGCATTTAAGATATGCACCAATGTTCCAATAATTGCATAACTCTGGGGATCCTGGCCTGGTGGCACAATAAACTGTGAATATAAGATGTACCTGAATTTGAGTATGGTGGCCAGCATCTTTCATGGTTATCCCAGCCACATCAAATTGATATTGCACATGTGTCAGCCATGTGGGCCCAGTTCAGCTGTGGAAGGGTTATATTTATTCATTCCAGACAAGACTTCCTCTTCCCACTGGGAGGACTGTAGCATTGGGGGATTGCCTCTCTTTGTTCCTGTGTAAGGGCAGGTAATGCCCTTTCCCCAGAGATAGCCACTCTACAGGAAGCTGGCCTGGAAACAGGAATCAAAGGGTACACCCATTCACCAAGGGCTAGGCCTCGCACCAGGGTGCTGCATATCGAAAGGCCTTTTATTCTACTCAGAAGATCAGGGGGTGATGTTAGTGTAGCCAGAGGAAGATCTGTACACGTTTTGGAGACTTGCGCCATGTTCTTTCTCAATGGTACTCTTTCTCTTTCCTGTCCCCTCTACTACCTGTAGCACAAAGCACTTTGGGTGTGATGTCAGAAAGGCAAGGTCCACTCATTTAAAGAGCAGTCATTGGACCCCTAAAGCAGGACAGCTTTAGTCCAATCACCTTTGGAGTTTTGCCTTGAAAAGAAGGGGTCTGACACCACTTATTTGAATCATCCTTTGGACTCCAATCCTGAAAGACGATTTTATTGGACCCTGCTGAGAGAGCAGTCCTTTCCAAAGTCCTCCAACTGTGAGGTGAATGCAGGTGTTCCAAGGAAGAGTAGAGCTCTGTCCCCTTACCATTCTCAGGGACCATTGGGATGACCTCTGCTGCTGGACCAAGACTGTATCTCAGCCAGCCACCCTGTTGCCTGGGACCTCACCATGTTTCAGAGCCAATGAAGGACTATGCCAGCCTCCACCATATTTGGGAGCCCAAGAAAAGGACTGACCTTGGCCCTTGAGACTCTGCATTGAGACTCAGAGCACCTCGAAGCCAGACAAGTCGAGCTTCCTGTTTTTAATATCAACCTGCTGCGAGCCATGACTCAAGCGTGTTCGACACCAATCGAACTGTCAGGACCCTTTGACGCTGCCTTTGGCATTCATTGTTCTTCTAACTCCTGCTTGCCTTTTTGACTCCGTTTGCTGCCACACCACGCTGGCTGGAGCACGTCATTTCCCCTGCTTGAACCAGCGAAGTACCTCTGCCTTGCATTGCTCGAGTCTCTGTCTGAAGCACCAGCCTCGTCATCACTGTGCCTGTAAGTGAATCGACCCAACTCTGGTGTCTTCTGAATAGTGACCTACGAGCCTCCACATAGAATCTACTTGTCTGTAAATTCTGGTACCATCTCACAGCTGTAGAACTTCGACTGCAAACTGAGCTTGGTGACCGCCCGATCTACACAGCACGAGTAGAAGATTCGAAACCAGAGTCACCGTCCATGAGACCCCGACTCGATGCCAGTTTGCCAGTGGACCACCGTGACTGCTGCATCTTCAATCGAAAAGAACCCGCATTCAATGCAGAGAATCCTGATTCGACACCATTGACCCACCAAGACCTTTGTGAAGGTATTACTAACTGGTCTCTGCACACCTGGTTCATCATTGGGCCCCCGAGACTGGCTAGGTAATTTTAATCCCTTTTTGCAATCTCAGGACATATCCTTTGAACATTGTGGTCTTTTATTGCCTTTTCTCCACGTCTCTCCTTACCCAGAGCACTGCATCCTTTCTTTGTTTGCATATTCTGTGTTCTTTCTACAGGTGTGAGTTTTTACACTGTGTTCTAGTTGGTTGTTTTTGTACATGGATTGTTTGATTAAATTATATGTTTACATAGAACCTTGATTCAACATTCCTTTTTTTGGCTGTTGTACTTCACTGTTTGGGCTGCTACTGAACCACATTCACACCCCTCTTTATAGCCTTCCCTCTGCTCACATCACCACAAAAGGCAAAGGAGGTACATCTCTTGACTGTGCCTGTTCTACCTTTATGACAGTGTTGGGTCTTGGTTTGTAGAAGTGTGACGGCTGAGTGGACGCTTTAGCCTCTACTCATCCTTATACTCCTGTAGAGCATAAGTCAACTCGTCACAGAAGCCCTCTATATTTCAGTATCCCATAGCATATTACACAGCATTCCATTCAGAGTCAGAGGTGTGGGGGAGCAGAACAAGGCGCCAAGGTACAAATGCAAAGACAGAAAACATTCTAAGAATAATACACACACTACTTCACAGCTATATAATAACAAGTGTAGCAATGCAGCATTTAGTGCAGAGCGTTTATATGCATCTATAGGGAAAACAACTTTAGAAAAGTTAAGCTGTCTACCTATAAAATCGTAAAATCGACAAACATTGGGAATACGAACATTCAGGAATGTCAACACTAAAGATAACATAAAATAAAACCAACATTTCTGGAACCTTAACTTACACACTTGTTTTGGAGTGATGTTAATGTGTTTATTTTAGTGTTGCTCAAACTTCCCAAAATGTGAGGGGAAGGTCACGCTTTTTTTGGTGGGTTTGACCCACCGCATGGGATTCTTGCAGGTTTTCCAAAGGGTCCACCTGCGCCATATTTATTTATTTATTTTTATTAAATACATTTATTATACGCCCAAACAGGAGGGTATCACGGCGTAGCTACATAGCTTTAAGTTTGGTTACAAGTGGGTGAAGATTACAAGTAAGACGTTACAAGAAATTACAAATTGGCATTACTTAAGCATGATATGTACATTAACCTTAGGTCACTGAATCAGTTGTCACAAAGCAAGTTGCGCAAATCATTCATTAGATATAGAACAGGTGGAGCGTTAACATGCAGACTGGAGTTAACTATTATATGCTATTCCTGGTCCCAGTTTCATTTGTTAGTGTTAGTATTTGTTGAAAAGCCAGATTTTTAGTGACTATTTGAACTTCTGATGGGAAGGTTCTACCCTGATAGTGTGAGGGAGTGTGTTCCAGATTTTGGGTGCCATCACCGGGAATCTAGATTCTCCAGCCATAGTGGATTTGTAGCGTGGCATGAAGAGTTGGGAGCAGTTATTGGATCTCAGGGCTCTGATCTTTTTGTTATGATTAATGGCTTTATTAAGGTAGGTGGGTGCCGTCTTGCTGATGCATTTATGGGTAATGCTGAGTGATTTAAAGATGATTCTAGCTTTGGTGCTTCCCTCCTGGTCTTGGAGATATGGTCAAATTCTTTTATACCTAGGGCTGCTCGCAGCGCCTTTTTTTTGTAGGAGTTGGAGTTTGGCTAAGTGGGTGTTCGAGGATCCTAGCAACAGTACGTTACAGTAGTCCAGCTTGGACAGTATAAGCGTGGTGCAGTTTTGTGGGGTCAGGAATTGGCGGCTCAGTGCAATAAGTTTAAAAGTATATGAGGTTGTTAATGCTACTGTGCTAACATGTTTATTCATTGTAAGATTGGTGTCTAAATAGACGCCCAGTGTTTTGACCTGGTTAACGATGGGAATGGGACCATCCCCATTGGAAAGATAATCCCCGTTGGATTAGATACACAGACGATGTCTTTGGTATCTGGAATGGCTCAGAACCAGAACTAATTGATTTTTGGCAATACATAAACCAATGTAATCCACGCATAAAATTTACCACTGAGATTGGCAGACCCCAGGTTAATTTTTTAGACGTCACTATCGAATGGAAAAACAATGAAGTGGTCACATCCATGTACAGGAAACCCACGGATGTGAATAACACCTTGCATTTTAACAGCTTTCACCCGAGATATCTAAAGGAGAATCTTCCATACAGCCAGCTCTTACGTGCCAAAAGAATTACCACAAACACAGAAAGACTCCAGACTGAATTTGAAACAATGAGATCAAGATTTCTACAAAGAGGATTTCCAGAAGAAGTAATTACCAAGCCATTACAAGGACAGAAGCCAACCCTCGGGATGTATTGTTAACCAAACAGACCACACAAATCAAACCAAATCTTATCCACACATTGAGGTATTTGGCACAAAGCTTCCAGATAAAGAGGATCATCACTAAAAACTGGCAGCTCATTAAATCAGACCCCACTTTGAATCGTCTTTTTCCATCTCCTCCTATGTTGGCTTACAAAAGAGGGAGAAACTTTAGAGACATTCTGATCAAAGCAGAAAGACCAAAGAAATCTACTCAAAGCACATTCGTGAAACAAAAAAATGGGACTCACCCATGCCTAAATTGCCAACATTGCTCCAATGTCATTAAGGGAGACCACACTAGGCATCCTAACAATGGGAAAAAGATCTCTCTAAAGAGTTAATCATCATGGATAAGATATGAACGCATTTTTTCGCAATGTTTTCTAATGGTCTACATTAGATTTTCATTATCTTATATTATCTAGATTGAAATGTGAACTCTATAAGTGGGTATACAATTGGGAATCATGTTGTGCTGTATCTAACTACTTTCTTTAGTATCCCCTTCTTTAGAAATTAGAACTGATACTTATTTACCACATGTAATATATCCACTATTTTAGAGGAGTTTTTTCACCCGCTCCTATGGACATTCAGACCAGGTTCCTTTTTTTTTCTCTTAGCTTACGAGTAGCCAATGACATGATTGGCATCTACTGTAGCAAAATTTACCATTGAGATTGGCAGACCCCAGGTTAATTTTTTAGACATCACTATCGAATGGAAAAACAATGAAGTGGTCACATCTATGTACAGGAAACCCATTATTCCATTTTTTTCAAAACTACCTTTTAGCCACTAAGTACTGTTCTGATTCATTCATCTAAAAGGTTATCTATTGTGTACCCTTTCTTCCATATCATTCGACCACTTTAATGACTATTGACATGTTATAAAGCACGGCTTTCTGGAGAGGTTTGGCTGAACTGGAGGATGTGCTAGTTACCCACAATACCTGGGGGAAATCTGGAGTATTAATATAAATTGATTCTATCATTGTTTGATCAATGGTAAAATAGTTCATTTTTTGAGGTTATTCTTGATCAAATCATGTGTTACTTTATATAAAAATTAAAGTCCTATGACTTTTTCTCTGTAAATATTGTATATAAATCTCTTGCAGAATTTGAATTGCCCCTGATGAAGAGTGTATTTTCACTCGAAATGCGTTGGGCCCTGCACAGCTTCACCATCATGAATGAATAAAATGAAGATTGGTTCTCGTGACAAAATTGATTGATTGATACTTTCTTTCAAACGTTTCAAAAAATATATATATATCATATAGACTTACTAGAATTATTGAGTCTTAAAGTTATGAATTGTTTGTCTGATTCTTCAGATATATGAAAGTGTGCAGGGGACGTGAGTTCCCAAACTTTGGAACTTATTTGTTTTTCTGTATTTCGCACAACCTAGGTGTCAAGGTTGCATTTCTCTCCTCTGCACCTCAAATCTACTTTTGAATTATCTAACTTTTCCACATACTTTTATGACTCTACTTTAAAATCATTTAAAAAAGGGTGTGCTTCTATTGTCCACATCTTTCTTTCTAAGGATGGGAATAGGCCTGCCATCTATGGTGATGGATGTATAGTCTGCAGGTAAAGATTTGATTTTGGCTGGGGAGCCCACAGTAAGGATCTCTGTCTTTTCGTCATTAAGACATAAACTATTGTTGGCCATTCAGTTTTGTATTATGGCGTAGATTTTGTTTACATTAAGCGTGTCTTGTTCATGGTTACCAGTGATAGGGATAAGTATCTGTGTGACGTCCATGAAGTTCGTGTAGATGACACCCATAGCGTCCAAAGCAGCAAATAGAAGCTTTGTATAGGCATTGTAGAAGGTGGGAGAGAGACAAGACCATTGTGGTACTCCTATGGAGGCTGGGATGGGATCTACCGCTTCCTTACCTATGGCTACTCTAGAAGTCCTTTCCGAAAGGAAAGATATGACTCAGCAGGTAGCTTTGTGGGAGAATCTGAAGTTATCAGTAAGGGTATTGCATAGTTTGTCGTGGTCTACCAGATCGAACGCAGTTGATAGATCTAGTAGTAGTAGGATGCACATGTTCCGAGAGTCTCTTATTGAATCCATTTGGATTTTAAGGTCTAGTAGCACCGTTTCGGTACTATGAACAGACCTGAATCCAGATTGTCTGGCACCTAGGAGTTGATTTTGTTCAAAATGATTTTGTATTTGGGTGTACGCAATTTTGTCAATTATTGTTAGTAGGAATGGAACTGTCATTATGGGTCTGTAATTGGTGGGGTGACCCAGGCTTCTTTGATGTTAGCTGGGACGGTATTGGTGTGGAATGAGGCATTGATGAAGTCTGTGATGATGGGAGATACAGTGGGTGCACAAAGTTTGATAAGGTGGGCTGGAATTAGTCTCCTTTACAATTTGAGGGTTTTAGTTTAGCTATGGTGTCTAGCATCTGGTCGTGGCTAACCTGTGTAAATTTTAATTGCGTTACTGACTCGTCCTGGTCAGAATTCTGGAGTGGTGGTGGGGGGATTTTGCCCTCTAGTAGGGACCTCTCGGCTATGATTTTGTCTTTAAGCATAGTTATTTTAGAAGCTACAGCATTTTGTTTGGTGGTACACCAATCTTTGCTCGCATTAGTTGGGGTAGCCGATAGGATGGGATTCTCCAATTCTTTGAGGATGGTGAAGAGTTCTTTGGAATTGGAAGTAGCATTGAGAATACGCATGTTAAAGGTATTGGCTTTATGTGATATGATGGTAGATTTATAGAGTTTGATTGCTTCTAGTAGGATGGTGGCTGAGTCTGCAGTAGATGATTATCTATGTATATGTTCTAGGGATCTTTTTTTCCGCAGTAGCGATACAAGTTCCTCATTACACCAAAAGTTAGACCGTTTGGCTGACTTTGGAATTTTGGGTTTGAGCAGTGCTAGGAGGTCAATGGTGGTCTTGAGACAATCATGGCAAGATGTTGGCAAGGCAAGTGGGTGTAGGGTTGGTATAGGATTGGGCTGCAAGGGTTTCTGTCAGTACTCGGGTAATGTTTTCAGCAGTGAGATTACAGATATTTCTTATTTCGATAGGGCTCTGGTTAATGGAGATGGGCCTAAGTTTGTCTTATGTGTTGAGTTCAAAACTGATCAGGTGGTAATCTGACCAGTTGACTGATACATTGGAATTGATAGTAATGTGGACATTAAGTATTAGTATCCAATCTAAAATTCTTCCCTTTTCATGGGTGAGAGTGTTTACTATATGTGCAAAATTCATGTCCGAGAGGGCACTAGCTTTGTGATCATGTGTATCATTGAAACCTAGATTGAGATCTCCTAGTATAATGAATTTTGTGCTGGGCTTGATAAGTGCTCAGATAAGAAGGGGGATGCCATGTTCGGGTTTGTGGTTGTGGTTGGATGCTCTGTATATAATGAGTATATTAATGGTGGTTTTAGGGTCCATAGTCATTTTAATAAGAAGCATTTCATATCCCTCCAATGTGTCTATTGGACAAGGTCTGAGTTGGAGACTGGTTTTAGCAATAATAGCTATACCTTCTTCCATAGTGCTTTGGCAATCAGCCCTAAATATGATGGAATCAGGAGAGATAGCTAGCATGAGTAAGGGGCCAGAGGCTCGGTGTAACCACGTCTCGTGACTATCAGGAAGTCTAGGTTTTGGTCTAAAATGAGGTTGTGGATTTCAATGGCATGTTCTCCTAAGGAGCGTGCGTTGAGGAGTGCACCCTTGGGGTTCGGGGTAGTCTCCTGTTCAGGTTTGGGTAGGGTGACCTGGTGTGGCATAGGCTTGCGTGGCGCTTGATCAGATGAGTTGTGTGTTTCTACATAATTAGTGGATCTTGCATAGTGGTGGGTGAGGCGTGAAGCTAGTCTTGTGTTTCTGAAGTTTCCTAGTATTGGGGTCATGTTCATGGCAGTAGGTAGCGGTAATCTAGAACGCAGGCGTGAATTGCGCTGTAGTCCAGTGCAATGAGTGCTCTTGGAGCTGGTGGCCTTACTGCTATTGTGGTTATTTTTCTCTCATAATAGTACAATTACTACTGTGATCACTAGGGGGGTTCTGTTGTGGCATGTGGGATAAAGTTTGTGGAAATGGGGGTTTTTGGGCAAAAAAAGGGGCGGGACATGGGAGTGGGTAGCGGCGCGGGCAACCAAGTTTTTCGCCGTGCCATTGCCCAACTGTGTGTAGGCGCCTCCCGTACAGTATGTGCGCTCATCTGCATTAAGGGGAAGGCCTGTGTACATGTTGGAAACTACTACAGTGGCTGGGTACTGTTAGTTTATAGCTGTCCTGCTTAGATTGATTTTAGTGATAACAATATGTGGTAAAGCTGGGGACTTGTAGCAAAATTACAATTGAGCAGGCATCCTGTGCACTTACGTTAGTCCTTTGTGATAACAACATACAATTCTCATTTGAGTTTTGAGGCCATTCATCCAAAGGCATGGCCCGAGATTCGAGGGAGGGAAGTTTGACTATCCAGTCAGAGGTACTGGGTCGTGGTAAAACAGGCTCCGTGACCTTTAAAAGGCCCAGCTTGTTTCCTGCTTCCTTTGTGTGTTTTGTTTGACTGTCGAATTAGGAGTGGACTGCACAGGCTCACACATTTTGGATTGTGGAGGCATTGTAGAGAGGTTTTGTAGAGTATTAGTACTGTGTTGGTGGAGTTTGTTAGATGCCTGCAGTTTTCTTGCTTTTTCTGGATCCGTGCTTTATTCATTTTCTCTTATCATTGTGTGTTTTATGTTCTCCCTCTAAATTCCCCCTTTAACTCTTACTTGTTAAAAAAAAAGAAGCAAGGAAATATCCTCTTGTACTTTCCCCGGTTCCTTTAGTGTCACCCCTACAATGTAAAAAAGCAGACTAGGTTTCCTTGTGCCTGTCCTTTCCTGTGCTTGTAGAGAAACCTTTGTGTGTGAACCAGAGTGGCCTTCCAGTGCTGTGCTCCATCACCTTCCCTGACAATTACCTGTTTCAAAAACCCTTTCCCATCATGTGAGTCTTCTGAGAACCTGCTGTCCGTCTTTGTCACTTTCACTGTGTTTTGCACCGTAGGCACACGTGTGTTTTGCCCTTTCAGGCCTTACACTTTATTTGGATGAAGTGCTGGTGTGGGGGAGGGAATACGTTGAGGGCATATTTGAAAAACTCAATTTAGTACTCTCGGGAGGCTGTACCAGCAATGTCTTGTAGTAGATTTTCATTTAATAAATGTTGCTTCTCCTGAGCCAACACCGAGTTCCAGATTCTGATGTGGGTAACTAAAATGAACAGTGTTGGTGTAGGGGGTAAAGAAACCGCTGCACGTGCCATTACATTCTAATGTTCAGTGTAAAGCAGGGCGCAAGTCGAGGGTACACGCGGGGGGACGGAGTCCAACCACTTATTTCAGAGGGTGGACTCAGTCCCCCCACCTAAAATGAGAAACAATGAATGTCCTCTTTGAATTTATGAATTAAAGCCGACCTCTGGGAACAAACTCTGGGATCAAACCACTGTCATCAGGTTTGCAGGCCGGACACTTCGCCACCTCACTATATAACCTGATGAAAAATATCAAACTAAGGTGAAATAGGTATTTGGGTACTGCAAGTTCCAGGGAAAACATTTGTATTGGTTCTTGGAGTGTAACACTTGCACACCTATTAACGTTTTCAAAAACACTATCAGAAGAAAATATCCTCTCTTGATTTTGTGTGTGTGTTGATTTTATGAAAGACAAACGCCATTCGTCCTGTGCAATGTGGGTGGTTATGCAATGAATGAATGCACATTTAATGAAATGTGCATATTTCACCTTAATAGGCTACTTTCTGGTGGCGAAACATCCCATTGTGTTTGTTGATGATTCCACCCACTTTCATGTTTAGGACTTGATCCCTGGTGTAAAGGCAGCAAATATGAAAGTCTGCCACTTTTTGCACAGATTGAAGAAGCGTGCCCGAATCTCGCCATCCAACTTTGAAATGCGCCTAGACTAGTTACTAAGACATTCGTGCATTGAATGTTTCAACACTATACTCCCCAGGGTCTACCTATTACACGAACACATTCAAAATGACAGTACCCAGGCAGGTGGGGTTGGCTGATAAGGACCAGGGTTGCAACCAGTGGCGCTTGATATTTGTGTGATGCATGTTGCCATTTTAGAAAGAAGGGCTTTTGCTGCGCTTGTATAGAGACATTTATTACTTTACTGTTGACATTTTCCTAACATGTTTGAAATGCTGTGCCTTGACACTATTTTCGTTGTTTACTGAATTTGGAATAAAATACAGTATTTGGAATAAAATAATTAAAAAAATCGTGCTGATGCTTTCGGTAAATAAAAACACATGCAAAGTATATACCCACAAAACACATTAAGAACATCTCTGCACATTTCTGGCACAACATTAGCTACCGACGTCCATCAGAATCGATGCACAGCACATGCTGAAATGGCGCATTGTTTCAGGTATTTTTAATTTTTATTTGTTTAAAGACATCCATATACAACCAATGCAACTGGTAGCCATGCTTCGTTTGCTATTCATACCGCCATAACAATTTGTGTGTTTCCCAGGACCTCTTAAAAGCAATAAGCAAACTGCAAGAATATAGCGAGGCCATACCCAACTCAACCAACAACCACAAAGGAAACTTACCAAACCACCTGCTCGTGCAATCTGATCCAAAACTATAACCTAGCCATGAGCAACCATATAAGTATCGCGGGGCGCATGAATATGGGGGCCTATGCATGATTATCTATAATTCAGAGTCAATCGTCTGTGGGGCATTTCATCTGAGGGGACAAACATTGCCTGTGTAAGGGCATTCCAAGCTTCCACGTCAACCCTCCCCTCCT
This sequence comes from Ambystoma mexicanum, assembly GCF_040938575.1. Classification (NCBI taxonomy): domain Eukaryota; kingdom Metazoa; phylum Chordata; class Amphibia; order Caudata; family Ambystomatidae; genus Ambystoma; species Ambystoma mexicanum. The sequence continues at coordinate 1,088,057,211 of NC_090927.1, read as the reverse complement.
TCATACCCGCACCCACAGCCCTATACCAGCCAGAGGTCTCCGCAACAGCCCATCTCTGCAAGCCACGCCACCACGCATCTACATTGGGTCCCTCCTTTGTCTTCCAGGCCATTTTGCGTTTGGCTAACACGCGGCTAGCACGCAGATCAAATCCTTCATCCTGGTTAGGTGTGTGGTGTGTTTTTTACTCCTCTGGAACATCCCCAGGAGGCAAGCCTCAGGGCACCACAAGTGCATCACAATGCCTCCGTGGGCAGCCCTATCTACAATTGCTACCCAAAACCTCTGGACCACTGGGCAGTTCCAAAACATGTGCAACAGGTCAGCCTTCTGGTCGGCACACCTAGGACAGGTCTGCAGTATTGCCCCGGGAAACTGGGATATACTATATGGGTTAATGTACGCCCTATGTGTACATACACTTGCATCAATTTAAATCTGGCATTCCTGGCAACCTTCTTGGTGTGAAGCAGGATCAGAGCCCACTCCGCTTCCTTGAAGGACCTACCCAGATCTGCCTCCCACTGCATCCGCACCAGGTTGGCTCGCTCAATCTACCCAAGACTGATTCATACACTCTTGAGACAACATGGCCTCGCTCCGACATATCATACATGGCCTCCAAGACCAATGCTGGCTCCATTCTCTCGTGAAAGTTCAGCCATCTGCTACTAATCACTTTTAGCAGAATGCTTCAGGAATGCTTAAGAATGCATAGCCCAGTTTGAACACTGACACCGGGATCAGGCCTTGATTTTTATTCTTTCAGGATTGGATTCCCATGTGTTTTAAGTTTGGAATTAATCATAGAGCAATATTTCGAATAATCATGCCAAATGTGGGAAACAGTCCCTGTATCTTACTGGCTCACTGAGGCCCCTTTTACAGACAATAGAAGCACTGGCTAATGATTCCTTCGTAGGGCTCAGATTAATATCCATGCTGCGACTGCCTGCCGTGTCCCCACTGGCCCTCAGGAACACTGTGTCCCATCAACACCACTGTTTCAGTCATGAAACTGCCAATTCAAGCAATTAAGTACCTAGAAGTCCTGGGGAGCTGGTAGCTGTGTTGACCCAAACCACTCTAATGGAGAGGATGTGAAGCTTTGCTCTCCTGGACTGATAGCCTCTTGAGGCAGGCTTGCAATGGGTCTCCAAGATCCCTGAGTGGGTGCCTGAAGGCACTGTGCCAGAAGCACAGAGGTAAGTAATGTTAGCACTAACCACTGACCGTGACCATGTCAGCATTCTGAAGGCCAGTGGAGTGCTTGTATCCTGACCAAACTGCAAATGTCATACAGTGGATAGGGTCAGTAATATTATCCTGATATTTAAGGGAATTGGTACCACAATAATCTGGGAAACATTTTTGAAAGCTCATCTCTGCAAAACCTGTGAGTGTGGACCCATAACACTGCATGCAGCCAGGCCAGGGGCAAAGTGACACCACTGCATTAGTGCCACTTGAGAGAACTTCCCTCTACAAGAAAGACTCAGGGCCCGTCATCGATAATGTTCCACATTTCGGCTGTTTTCGTATTATATCCACAATCCTGGTTCTAAAGAAATGGAGGACCAAAGAAAGGAGGGAGGAAGTACAGGAAAAGATGGGTATGAAAGGACAGGCAATGGTGTTTGGGTGAGGTCAGTTGGGGTGGAGGTGGACCAAGAGACTAGGCGAAGGACGGACGCTGGAGTGGAGTGTTGAGCAGCTGGTGAGGGCACATAAGATTGTTACACAGTGCTACCAGATAGTAAGAGTGAAGCAGTCAATGAGTAAGTGTCTGAGAGAGTTAGTGTAGCAGAGTAATCAGAGAGTTAATGATTGTTAAGAAAGAGGGGTGAATAAGTGGAGAGAGGAGTGAGGGCGAAGATAGAGAAAGAGAGGTAAGATAGGATGAGGGAATAGCCATTGGTGGGAGACAAGGCCAGAGTGGCAGAATAGAAGGAGGAGATGAGAGAGAGAAAGAGAGAGTGGCAGACAGAGAGAGAGAGATAGGAGGGCGAGAGCAAGAGTGCAACCATCAAAATGAGAAAAGAGAAAAGAGGAGAAAAAGCAAGAGAAGGGGGAGAAGGGAGAAAGTAAGCGAGTGAACATTGGAGGAAGAGGATAGGAGGGAGAAGGAGAGGAGACAAGAGTGTGACAAAATTACTTTTGCTCTGCAGGAGTGTAAGAATGAGTAGTGGCAAAACCACCTGCTCACCACTTTCTACAAACTAACAGTGTTGCACATCCTAAAGATAAAATATTCCATCCAAGAGATATTCCTCATTCACCTTTTGTGGAAACGTGGGCCTCTCTCAGAAGCGGTTTGAATGTGATCCAGCAATAACCCAAACAGCATATTAAAAGAACTGCCCAACCAAGGTTATATAAAAATATATATACTTTAATTAAACACAAGATATGCAAAAATAACTAAATAGTATACACTACTCAAACCCAACACTGTGGAAACAACAAAGACTATGCAAAGATAGAAAGATGCAGCAATCTGGGTTATGAAACAGGCAAAAGGCAATCAAAAACCACAATGTTCTTAAAAGAGATATGCTCTTGTGCTAAAAAGGGAATAAAAGGGACCTAACCAGTATCTAGAGTTGAAAGCTGGACCAGGGGGAAGTTAGCAGTCACTAATTAAGCAATGTGCCCCGAGTGGCATTACCCAAAGTTAACGAAGGACCCGGGGCATTACAAGAGTCGGCAATGCCCCCGTCACGAGGGGCATATTATTAGTACCCCGGCCCGCAAGATCTGCGTGACAGGGGACCTAAAAGCATTTTTTCTGTCCAGAAACGCTGCGTTTTGGGTCAGAAAAAAAAAACCGACCAACAAAATGGCCACCGGGAAAGGGAAAACGGAGTCCGTTTTCCCTTTCCGTGGCGGCCATCAGGAGTGGACGCGCTGGGAACAGGAGTGTTCCCAGCGCGTCCGCTCCTGAAAGACAACAGAGAAGAATGTAAGTGGGGTAGGGAGGGAGAGATGGAAGGAAGGGGAAAAAAAAAGCATAGCTGGATCCCTGCCGGGGAACGATGGAAGCCTCCAGCCGTGTGGAGGCTCGGAGCGGGGATGTCCCCGCTTCGAGTCTCCACACGGCTGGAGGCTGCCATCGTCCTCGCCGGGGACAAGGCAGGCATAAGGTAAGTGGAGGTGGGAGGACAAAAAAAAATACCTGAATCCCTGGTGGGGGACGAAGGCGGCCTCCAGCCGTGTGGAGGCTCGGAGCGGAGATGGCCCTCCTTCGAGCCTCCTCATTGGCTGAGGGACTGCTGCGCCACCGCCGCAGACAAAGGCATGGAATCCAGGGATTCTGGCCCGGGTAATGCCCCGGCGAGGGCCAATCAGAATGGTCCTTTCATTCTGATTTCGCCCTCACCGGGTACTAATACCTTTTCTTTGTCCTTGGAGGTTCAACATCATTGTACAAGTATTTGAGCGCTTGTGCATACGGATCGAACCAGGTTCTGATGTGGTGAGTCATGCTGGTTCAAGCGGCAAACTGGCGTTAAGTCATTTCAGATGAGGTAGCTCAAAACAGTTCGAAGGTGGCGTTTGAGCGATGCACATCGGAGTACTCACCAGGATTGATTCGGAGTTGAGCCAGTTCAAGATGTATGGTAACCAATGGTTAGGCTCAGCCAGTGAAGCTCCAGCGGTCCGAGCCAAGGTCCGGGGATGGTTCGATGCTGTGATCTTGATGTTCGGCATGTAGGTTGATGAAGCAGCGATTCAAGCTCAAACCGGTTCGAGCCATTCGGTACTTGCTTTTTATGGTCGGCGAGTGACGCTCCAGCGGTTTGAGTCAAGGCCCGGTGATGAGCAGTTGATTTGTGCATAGCAGAGGACAGGCTCTGTATGGTATGATGCAACCTTCAGCTGGTTCAAAGTAGCAATAATATTGGTTTGAAGGATTCCATTGAGTGCCAAAGGCAGCACCATTTTCTCCTGTGGTTTGAATGCAGTGAACACGATTCAAAGGCAGTTTGATCAGTTTGCGGCAGTGAAATACAGGGATCCTGGCTGTCTTGGATCTCATGATGCTGTAAGTCCCAATCCAGGGGCTGAGGGACAAGATACATCCTTGCATATGTTATCCCAAACATGGGAGAGGCTGGCAAACACCTGCAGGAGTCCTTAGCCTCCAGTGAGCACCTGGGTACTGGTCTACCTGGCAGTGAGGCCAGTCTGCAGGTCACCCCTAATGTGCCCTGGGGATGGTTATGGAGAGAGCTTGCCTCTGCCTTGGACACTCAATCTTTACCTCATTGGAGATTCAAAGAAGCCGTGGGAGACCCCCTCCTTATAGGCAATGGTCAACAGGTGATTGGACAAAAGCAAGCCTGCTATCAGCGGTCCAATCCCTGTCCTAAAGGCAAGTGGCCTTTGCCTTCTGACTTCATAAGCAATGTGCTTTGTGCTAAAGGAAGGGGAGGAGAAAGGAGGGAAAGAGAGGTGCAGAGAGACACGAGATGTTGGAACCTTTCCACCTCTCCACAATTGTGCTGAGCTCACTGTCTACACTAACCCCACCCCCTTCACAGACCCATACTATCAAAGCTCTTTGGTATGCAATATCCTGGTGTGAGGCTCTTCCTTTTGTATAGGGTGAACCATTTGATTCTGGTTTCCCATGACAACCCCTGCTGACAAAGGATCAAAGGAGAGGCACAGCCATTCATTCTCTTGCCCTGCTAGCGGCTGGACCAGGATGTCTAAACAGAATAAACACAATCCTTCCATGGCAGGCCTAGGCTCACAGTGCTGACACATGTAGGTTATAAATTAGATGTGGCTTCTGATAGTTATGTGTTCTATCCACCATACCCTAAACTCATGTATGGCTTTATGTTAAAAGATTAAACTACCACCTGAATAGTAATTGCTCATGACTATATGGATTTGGAACAGCGGTTCAGACTTCAAATTCAGCCTCAGCGTGAAGTTTCTTGGCTGTCATAGCAGCACTCAACAGGGCACTTGTGATCGCTGAGCATGCTCTGTGCCACTGGAGAGCAGATGCTGCAGATCAAGAGAATGATGCAGCAGGACACATATCTCAATGTATTTGGCATGGAGCTTATGAAATGGGGATCTGGTTAGCAGATTACCCTTTCTGAGATGGAATTACTGGCGTCATTTTATTAATTTCTTTTTTTTTTTAAAGGTAGGGTATCTACAGCCTTACCAGATGGAAATTCCTCAAAGAGAGAGAGGGAGAGAGAGGAAGAAGAAGAGAGAGATGGAGAGGGGGAGAGAGGGAGAGAACAAGGGAGAGAGAGAAGAGAGAGAGACAGAGAGACCAGGCCAGAGGAGTGACTAGTGAGAACAGGGACAACAGAGAAAGGGAGCAAATGGGGAAAAGAGTGAAAGCGCAGAGTGTCTGTTATTGGCACAATTAAATTCCTTGCCATTTTGATTTAAGATCTGGAGAAAGACTAAGCAAACCGACCAACTGTGATGTACACCATATGAATGGACACTGTTATTATTGGATATTGGACAATATCACGAACAAGGCTTTTTTGGAGTAGTAGACTGAGTTCGCTGAATCACTTGTAGGGGCGTCTCATTTTGGCAGATTCAGTATAGTGAGATGAAATAATTTGCCTGAGAGCACGCACTGGTTAAGAGGCAGAGCTGGGATTTGAGATCAGTCTGCCATTCAGGCACTTGAACACATTTCTTCCCAGCTGGAGTTGGCAGAAATATTGTAACTTTGGTATGAAAACACCACCTGACTTTGGAATACAGTGGATAGAAATAGGAGTCTGTTTAGCTAACTGTTCTTTCTGCAGCGTTTCATGATTCTTTTATCTTTATGGTGCATATATTCGGCCATAAACCCAAACTAGCATTATGCTTTTAAGGCAGTAGCTAGAGATGAGGATCATTTTGACTGACAATTTCCAAGCAACTTTTTTTTATACATAAGGTCAGCTACATACCTAAAGGATGTCTCCTGATGTGGGGGCAGGGATTGGGCTTAGGCAGCCAAGGTAAAGTGCTTCTCTTAAGAAGAGCCTATTTACCAGAGTTTTCTTGAGCCAGCCCTGATCACGACCTCGGCGGTAACGCTAACGCTATCAGCGCGCGGGCTATTAGCGCGACCGCCATAGCCCCCGGCGCTAATAGCGCGGGATCACGAGTTGGGCGGACTTGGAAGTCCCCATTCCCCATTGAGCCCATTCGGGAATGCCCCATTCCCCATTGGGCTCAATGGGGAAAATTTGCGCTCTTACCGCCGGCGGATTTCCCACCGGCGGTAATAGCGCGAATTTTCGGCAGATTTCCCCCCAGCCAAGAGCTGGGGCGAAATCCGCCGAAGCCCTGATTCGGCGGACCCTTAAATCCGGCGGTAATAGTGCTACCGCCGGATTTAAGGGTTACCGCCGAGGTCGTGATCAGGCACTGCTGGCCTTCAAATGTCAACAAAATTAGCACAGGTCTGGATCGAGGAACAATAACCTCTCCAGTCTCCAAGCCAGCAACCTCTCCTCCCTCATCACTAGAAGAGGCAAATCATCAGAACCCTCTTGCCCCTCCCACTGTCCTCTCATCTCCACGTTAAACTTTCATAAGTACTCTATTTTATAGTAGATGACTTGAAAAGTACACACATCATAATAAAACAATCTGACAAATATATAAGTCGTTCTAAAAATGTTGTAAGTAAAAAGTGTATGATTGGAGCATTATTATCCAACATTTTACATGGACGATCAAAAATACCAGAATGCCAGAATGCAATGCAACATGGGGCTAAATAAAATGTTGTGTGAATTTTGTAAATGCTCTTGCAAGACTTATAGGGCCACAATAAAAGATAAGGAGCCTCATTACAACGTTGGCGGGGGCGGAGGGGCGGGGGGCATAGCGGGGAAGTGGCAGTAATTCCGTTACCACCACTTTTCCCTCACTGCAAAATTATAATTGTCAGGTGATTCACCACCGGCGGTATTACCGCATGGTAGCAAGGCTGCCCATCTACATTACAGCCCTTAAAGCCTAAAATGCACAATACAGTTCGTGCCTGCAGAGCCCTCATAAGAACGGGGCCCTTGGCAATGGCTCAGATTGCCAAGGGCCACCCTGAGTACAGAGAGTACAGAGTACTTCTGTGCTTCTCCCTTGTCACAGTACTTATATTCCGGCTTTCTTGTGGGTTAATGGAGTGCATCCTCGTCACAGTACTAGGAAGTGGATCTACACTTGGGTAGCTTCTGATCTTCCTCATAGCAGTACTTACTAGGGAGTACATAGTACTTCCATGCTTCTCTCTCTTCACAGTACTGATCTTCTGGCTTTCTTGTGGGTCAATGGAGTGCATCCTTGTCACAGTACTAGGAAGTGGATCTACACTTGGGTAACTCCTGATCTTCATCGTAGCAGTACTTACTAGGGGAATACTAGGGTGGCAATATCTCATGACTCTACGAGGGAAGGGATTCTTATTGAGGTCACAAAAAGGGGGTCTAGGCATATGTGATTGGCGGGGATATAGCGTTCTCCTAGGGCCATCGTCAACAGTCCCCTTAAGAGTTTCCCTCCCCATGAGATTCACCAGCTGGTACCAACCCCAGGGGGAATATCGGGTAGCGGCCTCACCTCCCTGGTCTCATGTAACGGGGCCTCCCCGAGGGAAGCTGTGACAATACCCTGTGATTTGTCACACGTCAAATAGCTGTTCAGCAGACACCTCTCTCAATTGCTGTGTTGAGTCAATGCACAGGACTGTGCACCATTCAGTTCTATCCTCATCCATACCTGACAATATTAATTTGTCTACTTTAGTGATTAACATGACAATGGTACCTGGTGTGCCTTTACTTGTGGACTGTTGGTCTAAATAGGAACTCATATGCACAATATTTTCTCTTGGATCTCGGGGACCCATCCTTATAGGGGGTGACAGTCCTAAAAGAACAAATCCACACAGCCTTCGGAGCAGGAAGCACTTTCTGTGGCCACACCCCCTCTACATTTCTTTCCTGGCCACCCACCCCGCAGGGTGAAGCCCGTGGGGGTAAGGGTGTGTGAGTTGGCCACAAATTGAAGCCTGCAGCCTCTAGCGGAGAAAGCACTTACTGTGGCACGCCCCCTCTACATTTCTGTCAGGTCCTCCCCCCACAGGGTGAAGCCTGCTGGGCTAAGGGCGCAGGAGTTTGGCATCCCGCAGGGAGTTTGGTGGACGCAGGAGGAGGGAGCTCATCTTTGGTCATCTTTATTCGATTAAGAACTGGATACAGGAAACAGGATTGGACCAGCACCCTTGGCAGGATTAAGCAATGGGAGACCAGGTAAGAAGCTGTAAATATAACTTGAATCCTGGCTCAAATGAATACCAGCAACATGAATCACCCCTTGCTAATAACTGCAATTGCACCATTCTGGGGGAAGAGCATGTAAGCACAAAGCGAAAAATCCTGATAGTTAAGCAGCATATGGTGGTTGGTGCAATATACACAGGTTCTGAAAGCTGCACTGAAAAGTGACCTCCACTGAATCCCACAAGAATAACAGGGAGGCCTATTCTCTGATACAACAAATTAATCAATTCCTGGCCACTAATCATGTGGTCAGTGGGGGTAATACCACAAGTATAAAGGCAAGGGAGCACCATGATATGGGTAATGGTACGCGCAGTTGAGTTGCAACCTGGTTCCCAGAGCAGATTGCCCAGAAAAGCAGAGACAACAAGGCCGCAGAAAAGACTGAAGGCCCGTTTCAGGGTCTCCTCTGCAACCACGGAGGCCATAATCTTGGGATAGGAGGGCTGAAATGGATAACAGACGTGTGGCCAACTTAACACCCCTAATACTCAAGGATCCATGTACCCCCATAACAACTCTCAAAACTTTGACCAATGCCAATGCGGGCAAGTGTAATGATGGGGTAGAGGGCAGCACTGGAGGAGTTTTAACTGAAGTACTGAGGCCCAAGAAGTACTGAATGAGTAAAACCAAAATTGTCTAGCTACCATTTACATTTATACTGCTCCCACTACCTTTGCTATGGATATAAGCAGTATAGTACCAGTGCTTGCATTAGAGCTGGCACTTAGGGCTCATAACTGTATTATTGGCTGACCTTTGAATTTGCACCTCGCAGGAGGGGTACTACACAGGAAAACCTCAATGAGAGACCAGAAAATCTCTATACTTCCGCAGGTGAAGGATCGCATGACTCTAATCCCATGGGGGCACAATCTGAACTCGAACCTGCTGGAACTACATCCAGAATCAAATGGGGCCCTGCCACCAAAGGACCTAATGGAATTTGAATGTAAGGAGCTCAAACTAAGTCCTGCTAAAGACACTCCTCCCATTGTTAGTCCTTCCCCCAGAGGTCCTTACCAAAGGAGGAACCATACAGAGAATTGTTTTCTGCTGACCTCTATCCACTCATGTACTGCAACATTGCTTGATCAGCCCACGAAGCATTTTGTTGCCCCAGTTATTGAGGGGGCATGTGCATTTTGCAGATGCGAATGCAGTGCCATTTTGCTGGCACTTAGGGATGTAAAGAGGCTTCTCATGGCTCTTATTGAGGCCCAGGGGAGAGGGGGAACACTGGGGGGACTCCCACTATGGTTGGTGGGTGTCACTGGGCCCAACCACCTATCTGAGGTGTTCGCTCCTTGCAGTTCAGATGCCCCCACAAGTACAACAATTTTAAGCGCAACAAGGTCAGGGTCCACTTGTGTAACTAGAGACATTAATAGCTCTGATGGGAACATGAATACCCAGGGGTATTCAGCCCCAAATGACTGAAACGCCCTGATCCCAAATCTATAGGGTTTAGATGTGCAGCAGTCTAAGCAGCCTATATCCATTGGACTAGATCAGGGACCTGGAGTTAAAAGTTAAATGATTAGCCAGTTTGTGGGGCCAGGCATGTAGTTCAAAACTATGGCACATATCCTGCCTGCCTTGGAGTGCAGCTTGGACTGGGCCCAAAGAGGTGTGGTATATTTGCATAAAGTCCCTAAATTACCCTCAAGTCTGCAAGAACCCAGGGAGGACCTGATAAATAAAAGTCTGCATTGGCTTTGTACTGTACGGGGTTGTGTTTTTGTATCCTGGGAGGCCATTTCGAATTGTTCTAGACTGTACCAGCAGGGGTAGAGCGCCCATGATTACATTCGGGTAGAATTCCGAGACCAGAGACCAGCTAATGGTATTCTGGGCATTAACAGGAAAAGCTCACCACTCAACAGCACAATTCTAATCAGTCTGTATTTTGATGGCCACTTTGCTTCCCCGGTTGAAATAAGGTGCCATCTGGGGAGAAAGCTGTACCACTGGGGAACCGGCCCATGGGGAATCATAAAGAGAAAGAGGCATATGACCTGCATGAGTTTGGTGGACGATGGCCATTGGTTGGACGCTGGGGTATTTGTTAAGGTGACTTAAAGACTGGAGTATGTATTGATTCCAATTTCTTTGTTATTTTGTTTGTCTCTATTCTATTCTATTCTATTGTCTCTATTCTGGTCTTGTTTATTTAGTATGTACTTTCATGGCCTCATGGCCGAATAAAGTTGATTGATGAAAAGAACAAATCCGGCTTGTACTTCTGTTGGGAGCCCATGATAAAAAACAGCAACGTTTGTATCCCATACCTCCCCTGTTTATAACCTCCACATCTCTTGTATTTGCTGAAAGTAGAGTTCAGTGTCCTCGTCTGCCTTCATTGTGCGGCCATAATTGAGTTTATCTCTGGCCTATCAGGGTATATATTCCTCAAGAACTTCCACACTTGTGCCCAACAGTAATTGAATGGGGCAGCATCATGTACAGTATTATTCGATGCCCTCTCCTTATACCGCGCCTTACTCCATATCTCATCTGAATGCTCACCCAACAGGGAGGCGAGCAAACTCTTCATGTCCCCCACTGCTAAAGTGATTCCTGCTGTGTTTTTTTGTGGTTGAAAATCCACTTCCACTATGAGGGAGGGCAACGTATGCATTAAGTAAACCTTATCCATATGGGACCCTTCTGTAATAATGAGAACTGTGTTCCACGTTTTCTACTCTGTTAGGCTTTCCCTCTCTTCTTACCCTTTGCTAGGGCCATCATGACGGGCCGTGGTTTACGCCTGACAGCCCATGGTGTTATATCTTCCTGTTCCTCTGTCTCCCATTCATCAACATCATTGTCTGTTTCTCTGTTGGTGTACACTGAGTCAGGGCCTCATTATAAGTTTGCCGGTCCGGGAACTACGGTACCGGTAAGCTTGCCGGTACCGCAGTTCCCGGACCAGCAAACTAGGAGTTGTGCTCACGGTTGCCTTTCTGCTCGCCAGGTTGGACCTGGCAGGCAGAAAGGCACCCGCGAGCACAGCATGTCGGATGCACCGGCACCGTTATAAACGGTGCCGGTGATCCAACCTCCCCATTCCCATTCGGCTCTATGGGGCCGAATGGGAATCATCTTTTTTCCGGCGCCTGCAAATGGGCAATTACTGGGTCCGGCAGGGCCGTAATGACCCGGTAATTGCCCATTTGCGGGCGCGGGAAAAAAATTGCACGTTTGGCGGTAGCTTTGCCGGTTACCGGCAAGGCTACTGCCAAACTTGTAATGAGGCACATAGTCAACACTATTATGGTGTTTGTTTCCATCTTGACGACCCTTAGCTATTAGTCAACACTATTATGGTGTTTGTTTCCATCTTGAAGACCCTTAGCTATTTCTCTCGAACTGGTAGGATGCCCTACTGTTCCTTCTAGGCTGACGAGATCCCTGTGGCCTCCTGGTTTGGGGCTGTGCCACCCATTGCTATCTGTGGGTCGTGTACCACTTTGCTGTCAATCTTCAAAAGTATTTGTCCGCCCTGCATCGGTCTATGGCTATCGATAGACACTGACCCTCCCCTTGGCCTTGGGTTGCTTTTGACACGCTCCTCCTCTTCCTTCTGTAATGTTGCTTGTAATTCCCTACGCCCTTTATTTTCAATTTCTAAAATCAATTGATCTCTGGGGATGCCTTCTACTTTCCACTGTGCTCCCTTTTCCCCTTCAACTGGGGGCAAAAACTGGGGGTTGATGTATCCTGCCGCTGGCTGGAGAGGAAAAACCCCATAAGGGAGCAGAGCAGTTACTTGTCTCCAACCCTGATTGGTTCCTCCTGCATCGTCATCAGGGTTATTTTCTTCTACTGTGTACATTTTCCATAGATAGAGTATAGCTTGCCTATTTTTTAATTTCTTTCCTTTGTAAGCTGACAATAAATACATATGCATATGTTCTAACATGCTTTATCGAACAAACACTCTCCGGGCCAAGATTTGAACAATTCACCCAAAGTTCCCTGTACCCACTCACTGTGGTACTTAATAATGTTTTCATTGTGTTGTGGAAGTGCTTTACAAACATGTTCTAATGGAGAACCCCTGATACCTGGAGGCTCTGACCTCTCTCAAAAATCAACAACCTGCATGTGCTGATCTAGAGGTGCCTTGCACTGCTTAAAGTTATTAGAATACATTATAGTAATACAGAAAGAGTCAACCATTCAGTCCAACATATTGATATATTTACACCCGCATATATATATCAATATGTTGGACTGAATGGTTGACTCTTTCTGTATTACTATAATGTATTATAATAACTTTAAGCAGTGCCTTTAGCCCTGAAGACGGACATAGTCTGAAATGCATCAGCAAACACATGAACTTTCAGCCTTCCAATTAAATTTTGGAGCATGAAAAAAACAAAATAATTTCTTGTCTTTTGAACACAGCCTGCAACTCCAAAGGAGTGCTTAGCGTGAGCATACCTGCAATTACATTAATTTCTATTTCTTTCTTTTCTCATTTATCAGTAACCTTGTGCCAAGGCCTCAAGGTGTGCTCCGACACGTACAACTTCAAATTGAATTATCATTGAATAACCAGCGGTGCCCAGCCTCAATTACCCAGATTCTACCCACTATTTCACTACCAATCACATCATGCAACGATTAGCATAGCTTTAATAGAGAGTCATTGGGCCTCATTATAAGTTTGCTGGTCCAGTAAATACAGTACTGGTAAGCTTGCCGGCACCGTAGAAACCGGACCGGCAAACTACGTGTTCTGCTCGCAGGTGCCTTTTCACTGGCCCGGTCTGACCTGGCGAGCGGATCGGCACCCGCGAGCAGACCATGTTGGATGCACCGGCACCATCCAGAATGGTGCCGGTGCATCCGGCCTCCCCATTCCCAATGGGGCTCGAATGGGAATGGAGTTTTTTTTTTCCGGTGCCCGGAATGGTTAATTACTGAGTTCGAAGGGACCGTAATGACCAGGTACGGCCCGGTAATTGCCCATTCCCGGCCGCCGGAAAAAAAATGATACCGGCGGCAGCCATGCCGGTTTTACCAGCACGGCTACCGCCGGTCTCATAATGAGGCCCATTGTCTATATGTGGCAGCAAGGTGATAGTATTCTCTCCCTCCATACTATTTTCGAGCCTGACTGAGCGAACCTCACCAGCCTCTTCTCCCCCTGTGCTTGCTATGATGTTTTGCTCCATTCTGTTTTCTGCAGGTAAAAAGAAGCGTGATTTACCCCGCAGGTTTTCCTTTTCCCACTAACACCATGCTATTAAGCGAGCTGTACCTGGAGCATTAATTACAATTGCAGGCACTGTGAAATAAGGAAGATTCGCGGTTGGGGGTAAGACAGGATGTTTAATTAAGAGCGAACCCCAGCACTGATCCCCCAACGACAACTGAAAGAGAACATGGAACATTGGACGAAAGAAAACATCCAAGGTTCCATTATCATCACACTGCCACTGTGCTTTTCCCCATATTATTATTAGTCATACCCTTATTCCTACTATATGGAGCCTTATGTTTCATGCTATAACAATTTGTTTTAGATCACACTTTTCCAGGCATTCTGCCACCCGTATCCAGGTGTCACAATCAGACGGCGCATTTCTACTGGCTCCATTAAGGAATACCACCCTACGATCACAGCATTTGTGGTCCAACTGCTCCAAAAACAGCCCGCAAATACAGCAATTTTTCCATGATGCCCCTATTAAAATTGTATTTATTTATTACATTTATATAGCGCACCTAACCCTCAGGCATCTGGGCACTTCAACTTAACAATACGGTTACATTTGAGATACTTGGTTATACATTACAATAACAAATGCAAGTATGGTGACGATACATCAAAGCAAATGCAGAGCATAGTATCACAGGTTTTTGTTAAGCTGCGTAGGTCTTGTATGCAGTCAGTCGGCGGGCCGGGGGAAGGTCTAGTGCTCCTTAGAGGAGCTAGGTTGATTCTTAATATCCTGGCTGAAAAGCCAAGTTTTTCATTTTTTGCGAAAGGACCATAGCGACGGGTCTGTCCTTAGTTCCGTGGGCATGGAATTCCAATAGTTGGCTGCATTAACAGGGAAGTTAGATCCACCTGATTTTTGACTTTTGTATGTTTGTGTGATCAGTTGCCCTAAATAGGCTGAACGGGTTGGTCTGGCTGGTTGAGATTTGGAGATCAGGTTTGACAGGTAGCGAGGAGCGGTGTTAGATAGGCATTTGTGGTGAGAGAAAGTATATTGAATTTAATGCAGTCTCTAACTGGTAACCAGTGAATATTTCTTCTGTTTGTGGTTATGTGGTCTGTCTTCGGGATATTGAGAGCCACTCTGATAGTGTTGCTTTGTACAATTTGGAGCTTTCCTAATGTTTTTAGTAGAGGAGCCTCCAAAGATGGCATAGCAATAGTCTATCCTGGAGAGGATTAGTGCTCTAGCCAATGTGACGCAGTTCTCCACCATACGGTAAGGTCTGCATGCAATGATGAGTTTGGCAGTGTAGGTTGAGGCCGGAGTCATGGCATTAACTTGTCGGGAGAGGGTGAGTGATGAGTCAAGGTACACCCTTAGTGTCTTGACTTCTTTGGCTACCATATTGTTTCCATCTATGTCGAAGGCTTGGTAGGAAGATGGGAGTTTCTTACATTTTGCGGGGCTGCCTATGATCAGGATCTCTGTTTTATCATCATTAAGACAGAGTTAGTTTTGGGCCATCCAGGCTTGAATAGTGAGGTAGATAGCGTTGGGTGTTTTGGAGTCAGTGTCATAGTCCCCTGTGATTGAGAGTAGTATTTGGGTGTCATCACCATGAATATGTGACACCCACATTATCTAGTACATCAAAGAGAAGTTTGGTGAGTGCGTTGTACAGTGTGAGGGATATGCATGATCCCTGAGGCACTCCGCAGGTGACCAGAGTAGAGTGTGCAGCTGCTGTGGATGAGAAGACTTTCATGGAGTGGTTCGAGAGGAACGATTGAATCCAGTTTATGGCATTGTTGGAGAAGTGGGTATCGCTAGCTTGGTGGCGGCATAAGATGTTGTGATTTACTAGATCAAATGCCGCTGAGAGGTCCAGTAGGAGAAGGATGGCTAGGTCACCTCTATCTCTTATCTGGTCCATTTGCATTTTTAGATCTACCAGGGCCGTTTCCGTGCCATGGCCTGGGCAGAAGCCTGATTGGTGGAGGCCAAGAAGGTTGTGTGTTTCGAGGTAGTTTTGGATTTGTACATAGGCTACCCTGTCAAGTATTTTTAGAAGGAATGGCACTGTTTTAATAGGCCTGTAGTTGCTTGGCACGTTGGGGTCTGAAGTTGTTTTTTTCAGGAAAGGAAGTCCCAGGCTTCCTTCGAGTTTTCAGGTTCTTTATAGGAAGCGAATGAGTTATTTATTAGCAAGATGATGAATGGTGTCAGATTATCTGCGCAATCTTTGATTAGGTTAGCTGGACAGATGTTCCTCTTCATCTCAAATGTTTTAGGCCTTTTATGATTTTGATGGTCTCCTCTATGGTAATAGCTGAGAATTCAAACTTAGGGAACAGTTTTGGTGGGTGACGTTCCACAGAGGGTTGAGCAGGAGTGGTAATTGCATTTCAATAAAGAAACTGTCTTTCTAAATTCAGTGCACTTCATTTTTGTTTCTGTGAATTATTTGGAGCCAGAAGGATATTTTTCTACATATTTTAGCGACCGGCCGATGTGATGTCCAGTTCCGTGGAGAGCACCTGTGGGCCATGCCACAGACCATGTGGCTCTGTACCCTGCCTACAGTGAGCAGTCGCCTGCGCAAAAACAGATTTGGTGAACAGACCCTTTGATGCCTAATTGGCTTTCTAGTCTCTGGAGTCAAAGGGGGGGGCTGC
Source organism: Ambystoma mexicanum (assembly GCF_040938575.1). Classification (NCBI taxonomy): domain Eukaryota; kingdom Metazoa; phylum Chordata; class Amphibia; order Caudata; family Ambystomatidae; genus Ambystoma; species Ambystoma mexicanum. The sequence goes on along the minus strand of NC_090927.1, from coordinate 1,088,041,020 downwards.
GCCAGACTGTGCAAGACAGTTAAAGGGGAGCAGCCCCTGGAGAACTCGGAGGACACCTAGAATGTGAGTGCACAGTTTGTGTGAAACACTGATTTTTTGTCTCTCTGCCTTTCTCTCGTTTTGATTGTCGGCATTGCTTGTAAAAATTACAGTACGTTTTGGAGAGTTCCTCTGAATGTGGAAAAACAACTTTTTGTGTATAAGAATTGACCAGTTTTTAAGGTGAGGCTCCTCTTGGTGTAGGGAAAGATGACATCATAGATTGATAACTTTTCATAAAGTGATGAATTGATGTTGGGTAGCTCCTCTTAGATGGAGTAAAGACAATAAAGACAGCAGTGTAAATAAGACATTGTCCTATGGTGAAAGGACAGGTTATCCCTCAGCTCTAGAGTAGAGACAACTTGAGAAGGGTTGAGTGCCCTAACCTCCAGGTAAGGAGGCAGAAGAGGAAGCATACCTATCCTTGAGTAAATAATTGTGTTTTATCACAGGTATTGTGGTCAGCTGCGGTTTTGATGTTTAGACCTTGTTGGTGCACTCTGTAGATAGAGGTGTTTGTGGTAAGAACCCTTTCTTTTTAAAATTTCATTGTGTGATGGTGTTTTCAGGCGTTTGCTATTTATGTATGTAATTTGGTTTGTTGCATTGTTATTTTGAAAATATGTTGGACTGAATGGTCGAAAAAGCATGAAAAAATCAAAATATTTTCAAAGAAGGGCAAAAACGCACACCAAGTTGCAAACAGTATTGTTAACGAGGTGATTGAGAGTGAGAACGTATCAGGCTCTTCGCTTATCTACTTAACGAGGAAACAAAGGAGACTAATGAAGAAGCAACAAGAACAAAGAATAAGGAAATTGGAAAAGACAACAAAGGAAAAAGGTGTGAGCTACGATGACACCACAGAGACTGCAAAACAATTCTAAAAAGGTGAGGAAAAAGGAGAATAGGAAACCTTGTGTTAGAAATCACCAGCTTGGACTATTAAATAGCTGGTTGGTCCGAGTAAAAGCAGACAACGCTAATAATGTGGAGTGCAGCCAAAGGAGTCGAAGTGATAACTCATCAATTGGTTCACTGGCAAATGATACTATGGGGGAGGTTTCATTGGGTCCAGAAAGCTTAAATACTGCAGGGATACAGAGTGAACCAAATGCAGCAAGAGACGTGGAGGCTATCCGAAAAGCAATATTATCGGGGACAGCACCATCCCTGCCAACGGTTTTTACGATAAAATGGAATACACAAATGGACCCAAAGAGAAGTATGAATAGAACAGATTTGCTAAAATTACTGAGATTGATAACACCATTAAGGGTATTGGAATCATCGTATTTTAAGTTTGTGGAGGCCCTTAAATGCACTAATAAGAATGTATCTCACATCCATTGCATTGTGTTGTAATGGGCATCTGTGTTTGCAGGTGCAGAATGGTGTGATGTCACATGGAGTCTACATTGTTGGTGAGTGACTGGGTTATATGTGTTCTTACAGTGACAGTTAGAGTTGCTTTGCTGGCTGGGATCAATGTTCCAATATTCTGTCCATTGGTCTTACGTGTGTTCACAATCAGGATATAAACTCACCAGGACAATCTAAAGGGCGCCTGGCGGAGTCCTGATATGCCCAGCTGTGTGGTTTTGAAACTACAATTTTTATTTCAAACCAATAATTTGCACAGATGATATTTTAATTATTTACAGGACTTTCGATAAGCACGAAAGTGACAGAGGACAGATTTGATCATAGTATTTCAAAATTGGGTACTCCCAGTTTTTTGTTATCGGGGGGACGACACTATCAATGGGAGACTGGTACGCTGAAAGCAAAGGATAATAGGTCGCCTTCCCCTACCTTAAGACCCCGAGTCACACTAGGTTAAATCCAAGGTAATCTCATGTAATTTTAAGATTACTCATACCACGCGCAATTTACAAAAATATTTTCTTTTTATTGTTCAGACAACACATGCCTAAAATAAAAAGGGATTCAAGCGCCTAGATCTAAAAAAACAAACTGTGCTAGTCACTTACAATCTAACTGATGTAAACCCACCAGACCTTTCGAGATGCCAGATTACATGGAGAAAGGTAACGGGAAAAACAGTGTGTATTACTGCAAGCATGGACACATATAATTTCAGGGAAGAGTCAAATATATTGGAGTCTCCCAACTGTAATGTATGCCTCAAAGGTTTTTTGACCAGAGTGGGTGATCTAGTTCTGTGTTTTGATTCTTAACCACTTTGTTCTAATTTACCTATGTTGGTGTAGGGTAACTGCGAGTTGCTTGATACACGCCATCTGCCCTTTTGCAATTTACTGAAAGTTAGAGATAGGAATCAAGAAAGTGAAAAAGTTCATATTAGCAAGTCGACATATGTTTCGGCCTTTCTGACTCATACGGAACTCTCTCTGGTGCCGTTAGTTCTGATGGTAATAGTGGCCGTCTTCAGGACAGAGACAATTTTGTTGTTTTCAGTAATAGATACTTTCCCATTAATAGAACATCTGAGTGTTTCTCAATTTCTTTGGGACGTGTATGGTAACTTTAATCGGCATTTTCATCCGGCTCTTAAACGGAGAACGCGACTGAAACAAAAAGTACTGCCCAAGACTGTGATTAGTCTAGGGGTAAATAACAAACAGTGTACACAACACCATCTACAGAACAGACACTGGGGGTTAAACAGTTGTGTCACAGAATATCGACACTGGAGTGTTTCGGCCATAGAGGGCTGTGTTCAAGCCCGTCGTAGTGGTGGCCTTCATCAGGATGGATGCATGGTATGGTTCTGTCCGTCTTATCTGTGGGGGAAAGGGTAGCTGTAAGGATCTCAGTTTGTTTAGTATTTTCATCTAGGAATTTATAAATAATGGCTTATTGGTGCCATAAGGACACATCGAGGGGTGTATCGAGGTACAGTTTACCTTCTGCTAGGGATGCAGTGGTGGCGTTGTGTATTTCAGGTCTTTAGTAGAATGCAGAACTGTAGAGTGCTCATTGCACTAAAATGGACCGGTACCCGAGTGCATGACTTGCTTCAGGGTCCCAAAGGCTGAAAGTGAGCCTTGGTAGGTTTTGCATCTATCAAAGGGAAGACCACAATGTGTCAGTCTCACCAAATATGGATGGTGATTTAAACAATGGTGACGGTGCAGGCTGGTGAAAGGTGGCACCTGTTTGTTGATCCATGTGGAGGGAGTACTCCTGGTGTGATACAGATACGGCCTTAAGTGAATAATTTGTGTTTTCAAGTGGTTCGCCTATCACATGAGGCACGTGCCAGGGGGTCAAACGTGTGTGAGAGAGAGCTCCAAAAACGAGTGAGATGAATCTATGCGTGGCCCCAGGCTAAAGCTCGATACTGTCGGAGCATGATCTACCGCTAAGTGCTTGCCTGGCGGTGCCAGTCAGAGGACAGACTAATCCCGCAGTGCTGATATTAAAGGTAGCAAAATAAGCTCAAACAGTCGAAAGTGCAAATGCTAGAGCTGACTGTATGTAGCTCGGTGCAAAGGTGCATGAGTTAGTGGGATCCCAGAACATCAATCAATGAATGGACGGCGTGGCGTACGCCTGGGTGATTGCAAAAAAACGTACCGATTTGTTACAAACTGCTACGGTCCCGACGCTCAAACAGCACAAAATGGTTGCTGTGGAGCTCGGGGACGCTAGGGGTATAAGAATCTGCCCAAGGACGAGTAGCAGACCAATCAGGTCGGGGGGGTGCGCGTCTGCTGACGTGTCACACTTACCGACTCAGGTGGTGTCCAATCGCCGTGAGTTGGGCTCTGTGTAGCTGCAATAACAGAGCGCCCTGTCCATAACTGACTTTTCCTTTCAGTTTACGGCTGCTCCACGATTGGACACTCGATCGATCACGTGGTGTCAGTCCAGAAAAAGTAGATACCCCTCAATAATGGAGGCAATGTATCTTGTTGGCCGAAGACCAACAACTTCATGTGTTTGGTATTAGAAATACACATCTATAAGCTTGACTAAAGTGCGGCCATTTTGATGTGATTGAAATAGCCATTTTGTTTTTAACTTTCGCCTCTTGCCTTCTGTTGAAACTGCTTTGCTGAAAGCTTATTCTGCTCCACTATTACATTATTGTTCATGCATAGAGCAAAGCCATGAGATACTTGTTGAAACATAACGCTGGCGACCCAGACAGAAATGCCCGGTCTCCTCCCTCACAAATCCTTGGAAGTAAGCAACAAGGCATTTAATCATTACACAGGTGCCAGCTAGTCTCACCCATGTGATAAAAATGGTAGAAACGAACAATTAATGGCTTGAATTATGTTCTTCTTTGCAGCCTCCCTTCCCTGAGCCCTGTAGAGCCCTGGAGAGCAAGTTGAACCCTAGCACACGAATAGAAACTAGGAGATAGCGAGGCCTGGAATGTGTCTCTCCCCTGCACGCAGCTTGCTTGCAAAAACAGAAGCAATGTGTTCTCTAAAACAAAGAATCGTGTCTGCAGACTCACGAAATTGCAAACTGTTGCTAAAATGAATGTCTGAAGGTGCTATACTTGTCACAATTGTCAATCATGGTAAATGATGGTGAGTTGCTTCCATTGGTGGAGGCAGCGGTCGAGTGATGACATCAGCACAGAGGGGTGTTGGTGTGGCAGCGTGCACCTCACGTGAGCAACAGGAGTACAGTGGGGCCATGGAAACGGCATGCTGCCATGAGACCTGGCATATGTCGGCCTGTGCAGACTGGAACGCGGCTTGTCTTCAGGAGCATTTCAGCAGGTCAGATCCATGTGGAAAGGTAGTGCAGCATCATGCAGAAGCAGCTCTCTCCGTTGAATGTTACGGCGTGTAGTGGGAGACGGCTTTCAGGGCACATTGAGGGTGCAGGAGACTGGTAGGGATGAACACTGTGGTTCTGACTGATGTGGCCGGACCAACTTCCTCCAGTGGGGTTATGGATGATGAGAGGAGCGCTTTGGGGTGCGTGGACACCAAGGTTGGTATTTCTGTTTCAGCCAGGTGGGACAAGAGAACCTTTTCCGAGGTGGATGAGTCCAAGGAGTTATAAAGTGCTTCTGTTCAGAGGGGCAGGTTGACATTTTTAAAGTGTGTGTTGTCTACACGACTAACGGTCTGCAAGGGGGTTATAGATGCCCATCCTGCAAGAGATTTGAGTTTGGACCCGATTTTGTGGGATTTTTACATGAATATTAAGGTTGTCAGTTTGTCAGAGGAGGAGTAGGCTAGGGTCAATAGTGTGGGGAGGCCTGTACTTTGCTGCTGTTTGCGATATATGTTGTGGCCTCAGTGTTAGTCGTGTTTTAGGGGTTGGTCAAGGTACGATTTTGTTCTGGGGCCTGCTGGATAAAGTGGTGAATGTTTATGTGTGGCTCCTGGGTACCTCGCTAGAGTAAATGTGTATTGCCTATTGTATTATGATCAACTGTTTTCCTTTCAGGTGGGCAGCGTGGACATGTGGTAGCAGGGTTGCTTCCTTGTTTTGATTATTTAATTGAAGTTTTCTGCTGCAGTTTGGTTTTGTTTTATGAGAGATTGGACATTGCGTGGACAAGTGGGTGCGGGTAACATTTTAGGTTCAGCTGAGCTGTGTTAGGTGATGTATCTTTTAACCTATTCAATACGTTTGGTTTTTGCCATTTGTTTGTTGTCCTTTTCTGTGTGTTTTGTCCACACGTTGATGTGTGTGAATGGTTTATGGTGTATTGCAGAATGCGGGGTGGGTTCTGCAGGTGGGTGTCGGCTGTTGGTTACAGCTGTGGTTTAGTTTTCACTGTTGGTTACAGTGTGTGGTATTACAGGATGTCGGTGGTCCTGTACACTGTGTGGTGAGTTTTTGTGACACTGTGGTTACATTGCTTGGTGGTGGTGTTGGTGAGGGTGTGACACTGTTTGTTATAGTGCATGGTATTTCAGGATGCCAGGTTGGTCCTGTACAGTGGTGTTGGTAGTTGGTGAGACTGTTGGTTACAGTGTGTGGTCAGTTGGCGTAGCGTTTGTTACCATGGTTGTGGCCGGGTTCGCAGAATGGCTGGGTGGATTCTGGGCGTATATGTGTGTGGTATATTATTGAATGCCGGGTCGATTCTGTGTTTTGGTTTGTCACTGTGTCACAGGACGCCGGCCGGGTTCTCTGGGTTGTGGTGGCTGTTGCAGGTCATGATGGTTGTTGGTTACAGCTGTTTGTGCCACTGTTGGTTACAGTGTGCTGTGACCTACCTTTTTGGTGGAGTACATGTTCTGGTGTTCGGGCCTGCTGCGTGTGGTTTCAACTTTTTCTCGTGGTTTAAGGAGGGAGTGGAATTAGTGTTTTAGTTCCAATTGGTGTTGGAATTCCAATATGTTTGTTATTGTTTGGGTCGTGTTTCCAGTTGGTAGTTGGGGCTGGAGTTGGATTAAATTTGCTTTTGGACACTTCCGTCCGGAGTTGGTGTTTTTATATCTAGGTGTAACAGTACCAGTTTTTTTCAATTTTTCTAGAACTTGTGCATTTTCAGGGTTGCTTCGACATTCTAGTTAACAGGTTTTGGAGTTGTCATCAAGGCATGTTCCAGTTTTCCACTGCTGGAATGTGTGTATGTGAAGGTGGTCACAGCATGCAATGATTTTCATACTGCCATCAAGGCGTTTGGGACTTTACCGTGTGTTGGTATTGTGGCGGGGCTCTCCGGTGGTATGGCTCCACTGTTTTCAGTCTCTTGGCATGCATATTTTGGGGAGTTTTGTAGGTGGTCTTAATTAGTCTGCCTGCTGGCCACACATGGATTGTGCTGAATTGATTGGTAGTGTTGTGGACTTTTGCCCTTTTGTTAATTATTAGGGAGGGAGAAGTGTTTTAATGGGCATCTGTGTGTGGGTGCAGAATGGTGTGATGTCACATGGAGTCTGGAGTGTTGGTGAGTGTCACATGGAGTCAGAGTCTTGGTGAGTGTCTGGGTTCTATGTGTTCTTACAGTGACAGTTAGACTTGCTGTGCTTGCTGGGATGGATGTTCCAGTACGCTGTCCATTGGTTTTACCTGTGCTTACAGTCAGGAAATAAACTTGCCAGTAAACTTTCCTTCTGACTCCAGTCTGATGTGTGAGCAGGTGAAACCCACTTCTTCAAATTGTTATTGGAACGTCAAAAATGATTCATGACCATAGCTTTAATTTTTGTGAATTCGGATATCAATTGGTCGTAGACGAAGGTCCTATGATAAGAGAAGATGTGAGGGTGGAGAGGCTTCTCAGTAATGGTGCAGGGGGGAGTAAATCAAGGGATGTTACACAGAATGATATCCTGTGAGAGTTAAGACTATGGGGGTCACTACGAGTTTGGAGGTAACCATGGCGCTATTAGCGCCATGGCTGCCTTCAAACCCATACCGACTCCGCCCTGGTGAATGGCGGTATTACCGCCCCATTCCAAGGTTGGCGGGGGCGGTAATTCCCCATTCACCAGGGCCCTTCGCCATTCCCATTGAGCCCTCATAGGGCCCTCATAGGGCTCAATGGGAATGGGGAAGGCAGTAATAACGGTACCGCAAATTGTGGTACCGTTATTACCTCCAAAGTCCCTTTTCGGGTCCTATCCTTAACGTCAGGTAAAACCAGGCATTAAGGGAGGACCCGCAAAGGGACCACGTAATAGGGCGGTAAGGGATTACCGGTACCGGTGCCCTTACCGGTACCGGTAATCCCTTACCGCCCGGGTCGTAATGAGGCCCAATTACTTTAAACTATTACCATTAAGAAGTGAAATGTGAGTTTGTAATCATGGAATACTTGCGATTTCTCTCAGCTACTTGGCAAACCAGGATCACTTGGTTTATTAAAAAAACATGATATCCTTATTCTTCAAGAATGTTGGTTAACCACTAAGTTATATATAGATGGTTACCAGGTTTTTCAGGTGTTTGCTGGGAAAGGGATGAGAAGTAGACCGAGTGGAGGTTTAGTAATGGGTATCAAAAATCCCTTTAGTGTCTTCTGTGAATTTGAGGTCCATCAAATCTTGTACACCTAAGATCAACACCCAGCGTAGCCCAGCGTAAGGCAATGAGGAAAATTAAGAACCAGTATACGCAGTGGATAAAATGGTGGCACCTATCCCAGAAGAGCAGTTGATGGCAGTAGTTGGTTAGGGTAGCCAATGTGAAGAATTACAAAAAGATTTGAAAGCTACTAAATAAAAAAAGAATCAATAAAGTGAATGTAGTTGTAAACCCCATTGGTTCTCCTCAATGGAATGAGCACATAACAAAGAAGTTTGTCTATATGTCAGAGTGTAAAGAGCCTTTTAAACACGAGAGTAGCACGAGAGTAGCACGAGAGTAGAGGTTTTGGTATCAGAATTGAAAAAAGAGAATATTGAGAGGAAGATACTAAAATTGAAAAACTCCAGAGCCCCTGATCCGAATGGGCTTACCAACACAGTGTTAAATAAAGACTCTGAGCGTTGGGCCTCTATTCTAGCAATATTGTTTAACAAGGTGTCAATGAATGGTACAATATCGGCCTCGTGGAGAAAAGCGATGCTCATCCCGGTATTTAAAAACAAGATTTTGCAAAAATCCGGTTTATTACAGATTACTTTCATTACTAGATGTTATGGGTAAATTGTTTGCTTCGTTTGTGTTGGATGCGGTCCAAAATGGGTGGATGCAGGGCAGATCCTAGATAGCTTTCAAATTGGCTTCAGACCGGGCTCAGGGGTACACCATAACCTAAGGTGAATGGACAAATTGATAACCAGGCCCAGGAAAAAGGGAAATTCAGGTCTATATACTGCTCTAATAGATTTTCGTGCAGTATTTGATTCTGTAGCCCGAAGTAAACACTGGAGAAAAATTGAATTATGGAGATGGCCCAGTCCGATTCTGAACGCAGTCAAGTGACTGCACGACAATGCAAGTGTTAAGGTTAGGCTGGACTATAGGGGTGCCACTACGGACTCAATCATCAACAATAGGGGAGTAAAGAAAGGGTGCGTACTGGCACCTCTGCTATTTAACATCTATATATCAGACACGCCTGGAACTTTGAGGAAAATCAATAATTGTTCCCCCAAACTTTGCACCACCAATGTATGTTGCCTCATGCATGTGGACAATTTAGTGGTCTTTTACCAAACATTTGGAGGGGCCAAAAGATCATTGGAGGGTATGTTTGAATATGTTAAACCAAATAATCTGGTGGTTAATCTGGGGGAGACCAAGATGATGCATTTTAATTCTAGGAAAACTGCAGAGCCTGAATTTGTATTAAGTGGAAATTGGGTAGAGTATACTACTCAGTATAAATATTTGGGTCTTATATAGAATAAGAAAGGAGACCATGCAGAAATAATATCAGCCAAAAGGACGAAAGCGGTGATCTTAACATCACTCAGTTATAATTTTGTGTCAGAAACATCTGGTTTTAGCCTTGTGGGTATCCTAACATTATACAAACAGCTTCTGTGCAGTCATGTTATACGGACTAGAGGCACTGACGATGTGGGATCTTTTGTGTTTTACAGTTATAGAGCGCACATAGTGGTGTAGGATGCTTGGTATGGCCCGTGTGTGCCAATTGAGTTATTGTGATTGGCATCAGGCTTGATGTCCTTACCAGCAATGGCACACAAACAAAGAGGTCTCTTTCTTATTGAAGCTATGACCTCTCCTAAATGTCCGTTACTTAAACTATTGGGTCAAACATCCACAAGTGATCCTGCTGATGGTTATCTACTACTATTATGTGAGACTTTGAAACAGGTAGATCAGTGTTACGCTCACCTGGTCTCTGCAGAAGCGTTGGGGCACCGTTGCAGCCCTCCCGGGCATGAGGTCACTCGGGTCCGACTTCGCCCTCTGCGCTTATGTGGTGACTGGTGGTGATAGGTGATGCTGCTCGGAACTGCTCCTGCATGGAGAATAGGGGGCGTGAGTATGCCAGCTTCTGCGCATGATCCCCTTCCAGACCCCTTCTCTCAAACCGTGGTACCCGTGGGATGCGCTGTCCCTGGAAAGCTCACCTGTTGATTAGTTTTGGCGAGCACTCCGTCCTGCTGCTTCTGGCAGGGGTGCTTGTATGATCTGGACCGAGTTCCTTCACTGGTCCCTTGCACGTTGTAGTCCAGTCCTGCTGCGACTAAGCCAATATACTTCAGGTAACTGTTCCTGTTTGCCTTTGTCTTTCCTCGTCTGTTTTTGTTGTGTTGTAAAGTTTGTTGTCTTGTTTTGCTGTCCGTTCCACTTTTGATGTTTGCTCTTTTGCTTTCTTCCCTTGCAGGTGATGTTGCCCGCCTGGCAGAAGCTGCAGAGCTCGAGGCGACAGCCGGAGGGAATGAGGAACGAAGCTGCAGTGGTACAGTAGCTGGTAAATTGTTAACTAGGAGGTGCGGGGGGTTCAAATGCGGTGCGGCCCTAGGACGGATGTTCTAACCTTGTCTTTCTTCTTCTTCACAGGGTCCGAGTTCGTGGTTGTGGAGTGCGGTGCTGCAGCATCGGGATCAAGGGGTTCATAACCTTTCCAGCCTATAAGGTAGCATAACTTGGACCGGACCATCTTAGAGTCTAGGATCCTTTTAACTTCGTATTCTGGTTCTCCTTCAACTATTTCGGGATCTGGTGGAGTATCGATCCGCGTACCTGGTCTCAATGGTTTTAGGAGGGAGACATGAAACACCGGGTGGATCCGCATGTGGGCCAGTAATTCTAATTTCATGGCTGCAGGGTTGTTCACAGCCTTGATAGTTTAGGGTCCCAGATATCTGGGACGGAACGCTTGTGGTCCTTTCAGGGGGATGTTTTTGGATGCTAACCAAACCTTGTCTCCGACTTGATAGTTGGGAGCTTCCCTTTGGTGTCAATCCGCAAACTGCTTCTGTTTCTCTTTGGCTCTTTGGCTCTGGCAAGATGTTCTGCTGATTCCTTAAAAACCTTGGTGATGGTTTTGTGTAAGGTAAGGTAAGTGAGCATTTCTAATGATTCGAGTGGGTCGGAAACGGATGTCCGTGGATGTTGACCGTACACTATGTAGAATGGGCTTTGTTCCGTATTGGTGTGAATGGAGTTGTTATATGCGTATTCTGCTAACCAAAGTATGTCCTTCCAGGTATCCTCGGTTTGTTGCAGCATACACCTTATGCATTGCTCGACGGTCTGGTTAGTCCGTTCGGTCTGGCCGTCGGTTTGGGGGTGATGGCTTGTAGATAACCGGAGGTCGATTTTGGCAATTTTACAACTCCTTTTCCAGAATGCAGAGACAAACTGAGTCTCGGTCTGATATCAATATTGATTGGAAACCGTGTAGCCGGACAATCTGTTCCAAAAACATGGTAGCCAGAGTAGAAGCAGTTGGGAGACCTTTCAGGGGAATAAAGTGGGCCATTTTGGAAAACTGATCTACGACGACTAAGATGGTATTGTATCCGTTACAGGAGGAAAGGTCTGTAATAAAATCCATTGATAGCGTATGCCAAGATGCTGGTTGTACTTCTAAAGGACATAGCAGACCTGCGGGACTTTGTTTTTGAGACTTGTGTTATGCACAGGTGCCACAGGTTGCGATGAACTGGACAATGGGCCTCATTACACGGACAGCGGTAAGGGTTTACCGGTACTAGTAAGGCCACCGGTACCGGTGAACCCTTACCGCCTTACTACGATATCCCTTTGTGGGTAGGTACTTTAATGCCTGCTGTTTAGCAGGCGTTAAAAACCAACCCGCAAAGAGACCAGGGTGCTAATTACGATAACAAGTGAACCCCTACGCTTGGCAGATGTTGGAGTTTCCCAAGTCCTGTTCTTCTTCTTCACCCTTGTCAGTTGCTCCAACTGCTTTTCTGGTTGGTTTCCCTGGGCATTCTCGGAGATAGTGGCCTGCCTTACCACAGTACAAACAAAGCTGCTGCTGTCTCCTTGTTTCCCTTTCTGCCTTGGTGAGTGGGCTCCGCAAGCCTCCGATTTGCATTGGCTCGGACTGATCATGTGATTTGGTTTGAATCTCGCAGGGTCGCACATAGACCGACCGCCGCTCGGCAATTGCCCGATCCATCTAACGATCCTGCAATCTGTGATTGAGCTGCACTGTCAGGTCGATGTATTCAGCACATCTTCCCGGGGGATTTACTACTTGGGCTAATACGTCCTTAAGTTCCCCTCGCAAGCCTCGGTAAAAGAGCATAGTTATTTTCTCCTCTGGCCAGTTAGTTTGTGCTGACGATTGAAGGAAGCGATATATCGCTGCTGCGATCTGAGCGTGATCTGCAGATCTCAGGTTCGAATTCTGGCAAGTCCATCTCAGTCTTTCATCCTTCCGAGGTCGATAAATGAGTACCAATTTCGGTTGGGTGATATTGTATGTAAATATGTGCTCTGTAAGCGTTTTGGATTAAGGCGCTATATAAATAACACATCATTATCATTAGGTCTTGATTACCCTGCCGTAGTGATAACAGTTCATTGTCCAGAACCCACCCTTGAGTATGCCGTGCAAATAGTTTCTCCATTTCACGCTGGAAACCTCCAAAGTCTCGAAGCAAAGGATCATCATGGTTTACCAAGGGTATTGACCAGTCCGCTGCACTACCTCCCAAATATGAGAGTACAAATGCCACTCTCGCTTGATCATTGGGGAATGCCCCAGGTTTGCACAAGAAATGTAGGCGACATTGATTCATAAAGACGGCGTACTTATTCAGATTGCCTGTGAAGCGTTCTGGTGGGGCCAAGGGACCCCCCCTGGACGAACCACCTGTAATGGCGTAGGCTGTGGAGGCGCGGCAGGAGGGGCATACCCCAGCAGTAGGACATGGCCTGCCAGTGCCTGGAGCATTTGCCTTGCTAGTTCATCTGTCCGCTCCCAGTTCACAATTAGATCCCTCCCTAGGGCATTGGTTTCCTGTCTTGAGGCATGAACTTCAGCCGTAACTCTCCCAGTAATCGGGCCAACTGGTCCATTTCAGATGTTTCCATAACACCCCGGCAGAGATTTGAAGAGGCTTTGCGTTCTCTTATGCACACCTGGTCTCTGAAGAGGCGTTGGGGCAAGGTTGCAGCCCTTCCGGGTGTGAGGTCGCTCAGGTCCGACTTCCCCCTTCTGCGCTTATGTGGTGACTGGTGGTAATAAGTGATTCTACTCAGGACTGCTCCTGCATGGAGAATAGGGGGCGTGAGTATGCCAGCTTGTGCACCTGATCCCCTTCCAGACTCCTTCTCCTAAACCATGGCACCCATGGGATGCGCTGTCCGTAGAAAGCTCACCTGTTGATTAGTTTTGGCAAGCATTCCGTCCTGCTGCTTCTGGCAGGGGCGCTTGTATGATCTGAACCGAGTTCCTTCACTGGTCCCTTGCACGTGGTAGTCCAGTCCTGCTGCGACTAAGCCACTATACTTCAGGTAAGTGTTCCTGTTTGCCTTTGTCTTTCCTCATCTGTTTTTGTTGTATTGTAAAGTTCATTGTCTTATATTGCTGTCAGTTCCACTTTTGATGTTTGCTCTTTTGCTTTCTTCCCTTGCAGGTGATGTCGCCGGCCCGGCAGAAGCTGCAGAGCTCGAGGCGACAGCCGGAGGGAATGAGGAACGAAGCTGCAGCAGTACAGTAGCTGGTAAATTGTTAACTAGGGGGCACGTGGGGTTCAAATGCGGCGCGGCCCTAGGACGGATGTTCTAACCTTGTCTTTCTTCTTCTTCACAGAGTCCGAGTTCGTGGATGCTGAGTGCGTAGCTGCGGCATCGGGATCAAGATCACTGGATGTCAGGAGATGAGTCTGCAGATGAAGTGATGAAGCACCGGTTTCCTGGAGGTGAGTATGTAGAAGAACCCCTGGTTTCCAAAGGTAAGTAAACTGGTCCAAGCGGCGGTGAGCGTCACGTTGCACGCGAGTGCACAGTTACGCGAAGCAACGGCCTTAAGGATGGAACAGCTTATATAGCTGAGTTTCTGAAGCCACGCCCACCAGGTTCAGACTGCCTGCCACACCCGATGAGTCAGCACATGAGAATGTTCTCTGGAATAAAGGCTCTCAGCTCCTGAAATAAAGTGTTCCTGCTCACATCTCTATATGAGCCTGGCGTCAAAGGCGCCAGGACTGAGTCCAGCCAGGGCCTCTGTGTTTATAGGTCCCAAAGGGACATAAGTGAGTCAAGTGACCCATTGCCCCCATCACTAGATGGTGTGGTTTTTGTGTTCTGGAGCCTGTGGCCCTGACAGCCGGTGCCCTGATTGGAAATTCGGGTACCGAGAGTTGAAGAAGCAATTTGTTCAGAAGGTGGAAAACTGGGATTGGGCCAATAATTATAACCACATACCCACATTGAAGCTCTTAGACCAGTAGGTCTTCACAAATATCAAAAATCCCAGAATGATTTGCTTCTTTGCACCAATCCTAATCTCCGAAGATTTATACTGTATATCGTACAAACAGACTTCCATACTAACGATTAAAGGCCCTGAAATGTGAATTCCTGCTTCTGAGAGAACATGTTAAATGTGTAAAGTAAGCACACTGATGGAATCGGATAGACATTGTAATAATGTACTAGAGGACGGGGTGTGTTCACATCAGCAATACCACAAATTAGCAGATTATCTGTGGCCCATCCGGACCCTTTCCACCAGCAATAATGTAGAACTCAGCCATGGGGCAAATAAACTGTCTTTTATACTCCAATAGACAGGGATCATACAGGAAACCACAAAATCACAGGCAATCTCAGAATCTGAGCCTGTGTCATCCGGTTTTGTATCACTGTAATGTGGAAACATTAACACCATCCCCAAAAACCTAAGGGGCATCCCCATTGGGTAGCTCAAGTGGTATTACCTATAGAAGTCCCATATGTTAGTTATCCCATTGGTTTACCATGTCAGGTGGCTTCTCCTGAGACTTCTCCAAAGCGATCTATTATTTTGTTGTAGGGTTACCGAAGATCATTGGCCCGTGCAACATTCTCTACCACCCCATGATCTAAGCGTCTGGTTTGGCTGGAGTGGGTCGCCCTCAGGCCTAGGATCCTGTTTGGTTCACAGCGCTCAGTGTACTTTTTCAAGGTAATGAGAAAGACTGTTTCCCCATTGTTGCCACTGGTCTGATCACCTAGTCTGGGAGAGTGCCTGCAGGTTGCAGTTTTTGGTGGACAACGCATGTATCAATCTTGTCTGATTTGGTCGGAACAGCTCCTCTTCTAACCATTAATAAAGAGCTATTGTTTGGCTCTGCTGGGTCACGTGTGCGAGGGCCACAAAACTGAGCCTTTGTGTCTACAAATATGAGTTCTTTATTATGTATTTCACAGGTGGTTCATCACCTCTGGAATCAGGAATGTTCCACCTGCCCTTTGTCCTTGACTTCAAACATCGTCTCTGTGCTTTGTGCTGCAGGTACTTTGTTCATAAGTAAGTCCCTTTATGTTACATTATGCACTTTTCCCTCTATGTATTTGAGGACTTTGGTTTAATATGTATTCACTACAGTCATTCTATGGTTTCCCCATGTGTTCTAATATCTTCTTAGAGGTTAGTCGTGATAGCACCCTATAGGTCCCTTATACGTTCCTGTAGCTCCTTATGATTAGTTGTGGTAAAGCGGTTACAAGCTCGGTTAATGTATGCTTGACTTTCTTGCGTTTCTGCGTTTGGCTAATGAAAAGGAAAAACTCTTGACAGTATGTACATGCATCTATAGAAGGTGTAAGCATTTTCTTTGTGTATGTGTGTGTGTGTCTGCATATCTTCGTGCAGGAATGGGATTTGCTCACTGACTAACGCTATGTGCCGTTGTCACTAGTGACATCATCACGGCTCGATCTTGTCATCAGTCAACCTGATCCATTGATGAGGCACCTGTCTCTTTGAAACCGTCAATTGGGTAAGGTTTAAAGGGTTGCCTGAGAGAATATCTTTTTGTATATGTGGGATACACTGGCAAGCCTGATGATTGGCCAAAGAATGAGTTGCATCTTTCGTTTCTTATTCTTCAGGCTGACATGCGCCATTCCAGGTACCCCTTCTTCAACAAGTTTCTAACGAAATGCAGGGAAAAAGGACCCCTTCATATGACACGGCTGGGGGGGTTTGTTGGAAATTATAATAGCATAATAAATGATGAATGTTGGGTGCATTGTTTAAACAGTGAGAAGTCAGTGTATATTGCCCTGTTTAACATTTGGAAACACATAGAGCCACTCTGTTAACAATTGGAATATAGAATGCATTTTACAGTAAGATACTTGTATGCAGATAGGTACTATTTTAAGTAATGGGTATGTGAATGAGTGTGGTATAAAGGGAATGAAATGATTGTACATGATAAGTATTGAGAAAGTATTGTAGTATTGAAGAATGTATTTATATGTATGTGTAAAGCTATTTATATGCTAATCACATTTAATAAAATCAAAAAGTATATATCGTTGTTTATTTCCGCAAAATAGTATGCATAAAGTATTTTCTCCTTTTATTTCACAGCAGTTGTCAAACAGCCTTTCATGGCCAACAGGGAGTTGAGAGCGGCCATACCTTGGCCCAACCAACGTCTATAAAAAGTAAGGTAGAATAGTGAAGGATAACTAGAGCCACAGGTAAATTCACAAGTAAGTCCCTTTATTATGTTACATCTTTAAGTAAGTGCAAAGTATATGTAGGGCCCAATGGTGCCCAACGCCCAGGTAACTGTCCCAATGGTCTCTGGTTGGAACATTCCACATCCACTCACATGACATCACACACTCTGACATCACACAGACCAGCATCCACACATGCAGGCATCTAAAGGGGAAGCCAGATACCACATAAGGGTTATCAACTCAACGCTGGAATGTGACCACAGGCGGGAAACATTCCTTAAGAGCCAGTATTATGCAAGTCTATGCAAAAAGGACGAGCATCTTCGTGCTTGGCCCTTCAGAGTAAAGTGGTAGCAACTGAAGCGTAAATGAGAGAGGAAGATGGAGTATGGCATTAGGGGGACTCAGGCCAGTGTGTAGGTCCACCTTGCCCCCGGGGAGTTTTTCGCAATTAATAGTGCAGCCCAATTTACAGATGTAGCATGGTGGACATGTTACTCGCCACAGCCTTTAGTGGGACTCACAAAGACAATGCACTGCTATTTAGGTGGGAAAGCGCGCATTTTTGCGGGTATGCAAGACAGCATGCCTGTAGGTTTGCTGAATAGGTTGTATGCACATATTGCTGGAGTCCCCAGTTTTCCTCATATGCCCTGAATTAAACTGGCTCCTTGCTTTATAGGCATGCCCTGGTTTAGCGAGTAAGATTGTATTATTCATGTGCAAGAGAAGAAACTGCATTAATGCAAAACAAACACATTATCAGTGATGTTCTTCACATTTAACCACGTGCGTGGGTATGCCACCAACCACAATATGACTTGTGCCTTTTTTTACTTGGCTTCTTATCTCCAGTGAAAAGACACTTATGCTAATTATTTTTCCTCCAAATTCTGGCATTTCGAATCATAGTTTGTGTTATACAATAAATTCACTCATTCATATGCGGCATTTTGCTTTTCTTTTAAATAAAAGAAGACTATAGGTGGCCAAGTTATGCTTCAACTGCACCCTTAATAAATGTAGCTTTCAGGCCCTGCCTGGAGGGCGGACACGGCCTTTAACCGCCCGCCATCCCGAGCCCTTTTCCATGTTTCCACGGCCAGACAGAGGAGCTCCGGACCTGAGAACAATGCTCCGGTCTGGTCCCGCAGGTAAGTGTAGGGTCGGTGGGAAGTGGAAGCGGGACATTTTAGGGCAGGGGGGCAACAGGGAGAAGGCTCCCTGTTGCCTTCCCACAATGGGAAAAAGACAAACGCCACCTGTGGAAAGGGGTCGGGTGGGACAGCGGCCAGTCATTGTCATCTCGCCCGTTGTTCCAGCCACCTGATTGGCTGAGCCCCCGTCGCGTGTGAATATATTTTCAATTCCACCAGAATGGCCCTGTCCAGAAAATAATGAAGCTGAACATCCCAGCTGGTACATTCTGTTACCCTGGTGATCTCATTGTTTGGTCACATGGTACAGAACAATGGTAAAGCAGTGTGACTGGAACAGTACACTGCAGCAGATTCAGCTTCGGGGATGGAGCTGCTTGCTGGGTAGCTCCTTGTTGATATACTTGGAGCAAGATGGAGCTCCTAAAGCCAATCTCAATTTAATGTGTCGAGAAATTGACTCTTAAATCACCACCGCAAGCATACAAGTTCCTGTTTAGTATTTTATGACCATCAACTTTTACCTGCAAAACAGTCACATTTCGGTTTTTTTTTGTCAGGAAGCTTGCTGCAATGATTGCTGGTGGATTTGTGTTTTTAGCTGGCCCGTTCCTCTTGCTGCGGGTGACATGTTTGGTGTAGCTTGAAAAGAGGGAAGTAGTTGAAAGTAGGTTTTGACTTTTCCTTTTAATGTCCCTCTCTTTGTTCTTCCACAGGAGGCAGAATGGATATCACGCTTGCGCTTCAAGAAGTACTGGGAACTGCAGCCAAGCACGGCGGGCTGGCCCGCGGGTTTCATGAAGTTTCTAAGGCATTAAGAAAGTAAGTGGCTTTTGGTTAAAATCCTTATTTCAGTCTCATATTGAATGCGTGTACGTTACTCTAGTTGCCTTCTCTCGTCACCTTACTCCCCAACAACGTGAGGTTTATGCCTTTCTACACAGCCCATTTTACAAAATGTCCTTCCTGCTACTCCCTCCCTCCCACTCTTTACCGCACTGATTACATGGGCCAAAAAGATGAGCAAAGCCATAGTAGAAAAAAAAACTCGCTGATGTTGCTTCCCCAGGGTGAATGAGGGAGATGGAAAAAAGTTGACCATAGATAACAGCTAGGGTCATTGGAATTCTCATACGGCATACAGGTATAACCAGCAGCAGTCTTCCCTATCACCTTCGGCTCTGTTTGCTTCCATCAACTTCTGGTTTGTTGCCTCCATTTTGTGTGTCACTTTTCCTCATCTCACACTGTTCCTCAAGCACCTTTCTCTTCCATAGACCTTGCCACTCTTCCTGCTGTCGCTATTGTGATAGGGGTACCCCCCACACCATATGCCCGCCTTCTTCATCACCATCACCGCTCACTTTGTACGAGTATGAGTGCGGTGCAGCGAAACGATAACTCTGTGAAGTTGCTCAGCCCAGAGTCAATTTCTCTGCAACATTATTATGTGGGTCGAGCTAACAGGGATTGATGGACCTGCCCAGAAAGCTTCCTTCCTAACAATGTGCGGATATGCATTAGAATAGCTGCTCTTTGATACGCTAGTACCCATAATAAATACACGATAACTCTAATGGGTCACCCTTGTTTCATGCATGTAACTGAATAGACCACGTTAATGTGGACCCACTGAACTCAACACTGTGGAGACACCTTTAGACTCAGTACCCATGTCCAGGTAAACTTAATAGTGCAACAAAAAAGTGGAAAGACATCTATCTCCAAGTCGCTGCCCTTTAAATATCTGTAGATGGAACCCTGAGCTCCCTAGCCTAGGATGTAGCTACTCCTCCTGCGTCCTCTTTTGAACAAAAGTGGGGACATGCCCCACTTCATGAACTTTTATAATGGGCAATCTTATCTTGCAATTAATATAGTTTGAGAGGGTTTACAGTCTTATCTGCTTTTCCGAAGGAGACAAAAAGCTTTGCACCTTATACAATGCTTCTGTATAAGACAGGTGAATGAATGGCCCTCTTGACAGCCATTCAGTCCTCCTCTGTGTATGGGGTCAATGACAAGGCAGGCAGGCAACACTATAGCCTGTGTGATAAATCCTGAGATGTCACTTCTCCCCGAGGGAGAGTCCCTTTCCATGAGGCCAGGATGGTGAGGCTGCTACCCGACAGTCCCCCAGTGGGTGGTATACAGTGTGAGGATCTCATGGGGAGAGACTCCTGCTCTGGGGACATGGATGATGGGGGATGACTAGGGAAGATGTGGTATGACATTCCTCACCCAACACCCTATACACCCTCACCCTCCTACCCAACCCACCACACTTCCACATCACACACCTCTACGTACGTCGGTAAGACTGAAATCCCAGCATGCACTGAGACACGGAAGAGTAGAGATGATCTAAAAGAGACTTACTTGAGATGTACTGGGATGAGGAGAAGGTGCACAGCACTAAACAGCACTTGGAAGATTGGGCATGCTAGTTGCCAGGGGCCCTCCTGCATAAAGACAAAGGAAGGACTTACCCGGCTCCTCAGTTGCGAAGGAACTGAGAATGAGACAGCAGTTCTGTGCAGGAAGAAGAGGCTGATGACCAGGACAGAGACAGAGAGATGTCCACATGCGTCATACAGTGACGGACTGTGTGAGAAGCTAGCAGAGCAGAAGTCCAGGCAAGTGCAGAATTCTGACAGCGTGGTCGAAGGAAGATTCACTGCCTGCAATGGACCAACAACTGTGTAGCCACCGCAGTATGCCAAAGAGCAAGGGAACGCCTCGCAAGACCGAAAAAGAGAGAGATGATGCCAAGACTAACCTGGAGACCCGTGTCCAACCCTGAAGGTTCAGGGCTTAGCGGAATGGTTGGTGGGAGTGCAAAAGGGTCGCACAGGCAACAGGAGGGTAACCAAAGGAAAGTTTCCCAATTCAGGGGAAAGAGGGAAAGTCCCCAGCATATATCAAAGGCCACTAATAATCAAGCATAAGGAAGCATAGAGAACAGGGTCTTGGAAGCAAAGGATGATTGTTGTCAGTCATCTTTCTTGTGGCAGTACTTGGCGAAGGAGTGAGCCAAGTCTGCCAGAAGAATAACACAGAAACACATGTCTTGGACCTGCACCCACAAAAGAAGATCAACATAATACATCTTCTTTGTGGCAGTAAGTGGCAGGAGAGTGAACCAGGTCTGCCAAACAGAAACCAGAGGCAAGCTCTGGTCTGGGACCCGCAACTCTAAAAGCAGAATAGCATAAGACATCAGGCAGTACCTGGCAGGAAAGTGAACCCGGTCTGCCATACTGTATATACAAAGAAAAGCCAGGGAAAGGGAGGCGGTCCCCCTGATGCTGAGGATTGTGAAACAAAGTGTAAGAGCAGCCAGGGAAAGGGAGTCATTCCTCCTGGTGTTGGGAACTGTTAAAGGGTGAGAAAAGGCCAGGGGAAGGAAGCCATTCCCCCTGGTTTTATGAACTTCAAAGTAAGCCTGAGAAAAAGCCAGGGGAAGGGAGTCAATCCCCTGGCATTGTGAAACCACTGAGAGCAAGACACCTGTAGAAGGGAGGCATTCTCCAGGATCCCAGTAGTGAAGAAACAACTATGGACAGTAAGGGATGTTTGAACTGGAATTTTACCTTCTGAGTTTGAACTGAGAACTTTATTGCGTTTTAACAATTCAACCTGGAACTTTGTTTTGTGCCTTGGAAAGGGATTGAGACCGGGTGAAGGGAGTTATTCCCTCAGGTAAAGATCCCATCAAAAACTTGGAAATGTGATCCGTTATGCAGGAGAAGGCAGCCATTCTTCTGGACCAAGAAGATCCTCTACTTTATTGGTTTAGTTGTAAGTCTAAGGGACAGAGATACATTTTGACAATGGATGGTGGGCTCTTTTTTTAATAAAATATTTTATTGGTTAATTTTTAAACATACATACAACCTACCAACAGTTTCCCCCCACCCTCCATCCCCTAGTAACCGGGTTGGTCCATCAATCTGCTCGTGTCTTGCTACTCTATGCATCACTTTCCAGTAAAATGCTACTTGCTGAGTTCCGTGTTGCGCTCCTGCGCTTTCTCCACTCCCCTTCGTTTTTCTCCCCTTTGCTGGCAGTCCTCAGGTCACAGGTGCTTCCCACTTTCCCAACATTTTTGTGGCCTTTGCTGTGCACCCCAGTGCCGTGTATATTCTGTGTACTTTCGCCGCGCAGATGTCCATTTCGTTTGACCATTGGGCCACTGTCGGGAACTCCGGGGCTCCCCATTTCTGCGCTATGTCACGCTTTATCAGGCCCATTGCTATGGAGAGAAAAATACCCTTGCATTTGTTTGAGGTGTTCTCATCTGGGGCCCCAGTAACATTATTGCAGGCTGTAATGCTATCGTGCGACCCAGCGTCCTTCCTAATATTTGAGAGCATTGTGTCCAGAAGGTCTTGATTTTGGGGCATTCCCAGAGGAGATGGATGAATGTACCTTCCTCCCCCCGGCATCTCAAGCAGTTGGGATCCGTTGCCCTTCCCCAACCGAAAAGGGCTACACAGGAGTAGTATACCCTATGGAGTATCTTGAGCTGAATCAGTCTTATTCTGGAGTCTATTGCAATTTCGCGTGGGTGCATGAGAACCTGGATCCAGTCCTCAGGTTCAATGGCCCCAACATCCCGTTCCCATCTGGCTTTGATGCTGACCAGTTCCGGGGTAGCGAATGCATTAATAGCTTTATATAGGATAGTTGTTACCTTGGTGGGGATGTGTTGTGTGAGTAGGTTGCGTTCCAGGGGTTTGTAATCTGGTGCATCGGTAAGTGCTTGCCTGTGACCATTGAGGGCGTGCGTTAATTGTGTATAGTGGTAGTGTTCTGCTGCTGGGATTCCAAATTTCTGCTGGAGTATTTCAAACGGGAGGATGGAGCCATCGGTAACGATATCTCCTATCGTTGTTATCCCCGCCCTCACCCACCGGGTCCATGCGTTCAGTTTTCGTACCTCCGACAACATGTGGT
Organism: Ambystoma mexicanum; assembly: GCF_040938575.1. Lineage (NCBI taxonomy): Eukaryota > Metazoa > Chordata > Amphibia > Caudata > Ambystomatidae > Ambystoma > Ambystoma mexicanum. The sequence goes on along the minus strand of NC_090927.1, from coordinate 1,088,018,362 downwards.
TGTTTCACAACGGTTGTGCCGTGGTGATCCTGTTCCCCCAACCTATGTGCATGTGAGCCTGCCTCCAAATGGTCACAATGTGGGTCGACATCGTTTGTGCTGGGGGCCTGGCTAGACTCTGGTATATTATTTCGAGTGGTGGGGTGTCCTGAATAATAGGTAGTTCCGCTCTAATATGTGGAAGTTCACGGTCCCCTTGGAGGTCATTGACTACATTTAATTTGCTGGCCCAGTAGTGGGACCTAAGGTGTGGGACTCCAATACCCCCCTCCCAGATAGATCGTTGCAACGTGGTCAGCGCAATTCGGGGCTGCCCTCCCTTCCATATCAGCTTCCTAAGGAGGCGCTCCACCCGGATGAATTCTGAATTTGGTATAGCTAGTGGGGCATTTTGCAGTATGTAAAGGAAACGTGGAAGTGCCATCATCTTAAAGAGGACCGCTCTGCCCATAAGCGTAAGGGGTAGGAGCATCCTGTGTTGTACATCCCCAGCGAAGCGGTCAATTAGTGGGTGCAGGTTGTGAAGCACATAGTCCGATAGAGCTCCCGAGACCCATATGTACAGGTTGCGGAAGCCCTTTCGCTCTACTCGGTACTGGGTGTCGCAAGGAATTGCTAGGTCGCCACCTCTTACCGGGAAGAGGATCGACTTTCTCCAGGTTAATCTGAGGCCACTGAAGTCCCCATAGGTCTTTAGCATTTGGGTTATGATTGGGCATGCGTGGACTGGGTTGCTTAAATAGAGTAATAGGTCGTCCGCGTAAAGGGAGAGCTTGTCCTCTCGCCCTTCTGGCCAGCGAAATCCAGACCATGTGGTGACCTGTCCGAGCCATCGGGCCAGTGGCTCTATTGTTAGGGCGAAAAGGAGGGGGGGCAGAGGACAGCCCTGTCGGGTGCCTCTACCCAGTGGGAAGGTCCCGGAGGTCCAGCCGTTCACCCTAACTGCGGCTAATGGGCCCTCGTACTTGTATAAAAGTTGGACCCAGCTAAGAAAGGCCTCACCGATGCCCATGCGCCTCATTATTGCCCAGAGACTTGCCCATACCACCAAATCGAACTCTTTCTCGAAATCAATTGTGAGTAGCGCAAGTGGTGTATTGAGAGTTGGGGGACTTTCCAATAGCAGGTGTAATCGGCGTAAGTTCATTCTAGTCGATATTTGCGGCATGAAGCCGCATTGATCTTGATGAACAAGTGAGGATATGACCGGTTAGAGCCTATTGGCCAGGACTTTAGCCAGAATTTTGGCTTTGCTATTAATAAGCGATATCGGTCTATACGATGTGCACTGGTCAGGGGGTTTGCCTTGTTTGGGAATGACCACGATGTTGGCCGTTCGTAGGTCTATTGGGAGGGTGCCCGGTTCCCTAGCTGCAAGGAACAGGTCACAGAGGGGGGCGGCCATCTTGTTGCTGCCCAGCTTCTTCCAGGACTCGGCCGGGAAACCATTTGGGCCCAGTGTTTTCCCGGATTGTAGCTGGGTCATAGCCTCCCCTATTTCAGCTTCGTCCAATTCCCTATCTAAGTGTGTTCTCTGCACTTCCGATAATTGCGGGAGCACAATCTCATCTAGGAGGGATGAGTCTATAGGGGCCGTTGGGGCGGCATAGAGCGTGGCATAGAAGTTGGCGAATGCCTCTGTTATCTCTGGGTCTGTTTGGGCAGGCACATTTTGGCTGTCAGTAACCTGTCTGACGTGTCTGTGCCCTTCCTCACGTCGTTCCAGCCACGCCAATAGTTTGCCCGCTTTGTCGCCCTGCTCATAAATTCTGGTCTTTGACTCCCTGTGCACCTGTATTGCGTTATCTAACGCCGTATTATGGAGGGCTGCTCTCGCTTTCAAGAGGGAGCGATGTATTTCAGAGGTAGCTTCGGAGATGTATCTGATTTCCCATTTCTCAACCTCATCCTCCGCCTAAGTCACTTTCCTATGGTGTTCTATCCTTTTATTGCACGTCCAGGCCATCATTTCCCCTCTAAGTACTGCCTTATGTGCCTCCCATAGTGTCACTGGGTCCTCTACTGAGCCGCGTTTAATTCGAAGAATTCGTTAGATTTTTCCGCGATGTGTTCCACGAACTCGGGGGGGGTCCAGGTAGTAATTATTTAGCCGCCATGTTTTAGGTGGTAGGGGATGTTCCATACGGAGCGTCACCTCCAAGGGAGAGTAATCTGATATCCCACGGGGAACGAGTTCAGCCATTCTTACCCTATATGCTTCGGGGGTTGGGAGGAAGAAGTAATCTATTGTAGATAAGGATGCGTGGGCCTCCGAGTGAAAGGAGAATCCTTGGTCTGTAGGGTGTTCTCTAAACACATCACTCAAACCAAGTGCTGACGCAAAGGTCGCCAGCCTTGTGGGCCGGTTTGGGTTCCGGTTGCGGATGCGGGACCGGTCTAGTGTGTTCCACATAACATCATTAAAATCCCCTCCCAACATCCATATATCCGATTGTTGTTGCACCATCAGGGCCGTCGTCTCCCTCAGGAGACCCTCCCCCAGCCCCAGTGGGGAATATATCACTAGAATGGCCACTGTCTCCCCCCAGAGTATGCCCCGGAGCATCACGAAACGGCCACAAGGGTCCTGCACCACAGCAGATAGTTCAAAAGGGAGTCGCTTATGTAAGAGGATCAGGACGCCCCGGGATCCCATTGTGTACCCCGCATGGTAAGCTAGTCGATAGTTAGTTCTACAGAAGAATTGGCATGTGGAGCCCGCTTAGTGGGTCTCAGTTAGGAGGGCTATGTCAGGAGAACGTCTATTAAGGAATTGCATGATCAGCCGTCGTTTTATAATTGTGCCCATGCCATTTACGTTCCAGGTAAGGATTTTAAGGGACCTGTGGTGTTCGTTGGGTATCATTGGGGCTTGTGTTTTTCCATTAATGGAATCTACATGGTGCTGTGTGGCCATTACTGTCTAAGAATCTGGGATGTTGTGCCTGGTAGGTACGAGGTGCATTTGGCCATGGGGACACAGCGTTCGCGCTTGGTGTGGGCATAGGCGACGAGCACGGTATGTTTGGTGGCATCTTGATAGACTTTGGCATGGTGTGACCTCCTGGAAAATAACTAACATAAAACACTTTCCCCCCCTCCCCATACTCCTCCCCAACATGAAGTATCTGTCGCCCAAACTCTACTGGCGTTTAAAACTATATCGCCAGATTAACTAATATGAACTGTTTCCCCCTTTCCCACTGACTTACTACTCCTTTGTGGGTTTGGTGTCTCGAGTCGGGGATGTGGCATCCGCCGATGGCATGGTGTATTAATGGCAACCGTATGTGACTCATATGATCCTTCATACAAGGGTGAAGGCAACTCACTGCTACTGTCGCTTCAGGAGGAGTGTTGCTTTACATGTGGTTGCCAGGAGAAGGGTTGGTTCTTGAGTCCATTAGTGGTTCAGTCTGCTCCCGCGTCCGGCCGGTGTTTGCTATTTAGACCGTGCTAGGGATTGGGGTCTCCGTCTGGCTCAATTGGAATCTCAGGTATAGGTTGCTGGGCTGGTCTTTCTCCCTGCGGTCGGGGTCTTGATCTACCCCTGCGGCATTGATCTTGTCTGGTCCAGTCGCCTCCGATGTGGGTCTCTGCCCATTTACAGGCTTCCTGTGGGTCGGTGAAGTGTACAGTTTTGCCTTCATGTTGGATTTTCAACTGGGCTGGGAACAACAGCCCGTATCTCACGTTCATAGAGTGAAGCTTTCTTTTTAGGTGCTCAAAGGATTGTCTGGCTTTCTGGACTTTGCAAGTATAGTCTGGAAAGAAAGCAATTATGGCTCCATTAAATGTCATTGACCCTTTTGTTCAGGCCATTTGTAGGATGCCATCTCTGTCACGATAATTAAGAAGCCTTGCAATGATTGTTCTCGGGGGTGCACCCGGGGCCGGGTGACCCGTGGGCATGCGGTGTGCACGTTCCACTGAGAAAAAGTTCGAGAAGGTCTTTGGCGCAAAGAGGTCTGCCAGCCATTCTTCCAGAAAGAGTTCCACACTGGGTCCCTGCGTGCGTTCCGGCAGTCCCAGGATGCAAATATTATTGCGGCGGGACCTGCCTTCTCCCTCGTCGACTCAGGCTTCCAGGGTTTTTAGTTGGGTTAATGCTTGTGTAAGCTGTTGGTGCACCCCCCCAAGGTCGTCCTCCACGCCAGAAATTCGTTGTTCCACCTCCCCGGTCCAAGACGAGAGTTTCTGGAGGTCATGGCGGAGGAAGGAGACCTCCATGGAGATAGTGTCCATTTTCTGTACCATGAGGAGCGCGAGCTGGCGATGGCGGCCATTATATCTTTTAGCGACAGGGCCTCGTCTGGTGGAGGGGGGTCCCCCCCCAGGTCCTCGACGCTTACTGCTGTAGATGTGCTCGTAGCATATTGGTCCATTGTACTTTGCTTCAAGGTTTTCTTGCTCTTTTCTTTTCCCATGATGTTGCTTTGCGCGAGTCGTCCGGTGCAAGTTTTGGAGGAGCGCTCCTTCTCGTGGCGTTGTTCGGACCTTTACCAGTGCTTGCAGTGCCTTTGCGGTCGGCGTGTGCGGGCGTATGCTGTGTTTTGTCGCAGAAGCGTTCCCCTTGGGTGCCTCGGGATTCCGTATATATCTTTTAAATTCAGGCTGAGAGTCCCCACGCGGCTCCCTCGTTGCCGTCTCTCAGCAGTCGTTCGGGAGTGGAGATATGGCGCCAGGGGCGTCACTGCCCGCGTCGGCCTCACCCACAAGTCCGCTCTCTGTCCTAGTCCCGGGCTGCTCCCTTATCTGCAGGCGACGCCGTGCGGCTCCAGGTGCAGATTTGGCAGTCAGGGGTCGCTATCCACCTCCGCTTGTCCCCGCCGCAGTTCACCGCGTCTCGATGGCGGCCATCTTGATTGGGGCAGGGCAAAGTTTCCGCCAGTCTTTCAATGCAGATAATTTGCATTTCCTTTCACGGATTCGGCTCCTATCACCACGAGGCGTTGCCCCGAGGTTCCGCCACCCGGACATGTCGTTTTTAAAGGTTTTCGTTTCCCATATCACAGGATATTGTAGGATATTTCAGGCGGCCGCCGGAGCGTGGAAGAATCACATCTCCATTGCACGCTCGCTGGCCGGCCATGTCTGGATGGTGGACTCTTGATTTACATGGACATCCTGACTAAATCCTGAATATTTTAGTTGAGGTAGGGAAACCCCTCGTAGAGTTAGAGGAAGGTAGATTGTGTCTTTGTTTATGATATAATAAATGTTTATGCCAACAACCATGCCACCTGTGTGTCAGTCTTCTCTTTCTGCACCCTTACACCAGGCAAAAATGAAATAATTGCACATTTTAGACATGAAATCAGGGCTTACTTGTCTAATAACTAAAGATTAAGGAAGGATCCTTAAGGATGAAGGGTAACACCAAAGACCATCCAGATCACTCAGTCACATTATAGATGATGGACACCGGAAGGGCTTATACAATAAGCAATTCACGTTTATGTCTGACAGTGGTTCAAATTAAAGAGCCTAAAGGGATTTAAATACCAATGGTGAAAGCCACTGGGGGAGAGCAGTGTTTTACAAGTAGTGTTGAGCAGAATAAATCCCTTCAACCATCTTGGGACCAAATTCTCCATAACGACTAAGCTATTCCAAGGAGTTCAGAAACTCTGTCTTCCCAAAGGGCCTTCTGAGTTGCCACAACTTAGCCTCTATTTAAACCATTCAAAGGAAAAGCCAAGATGCTTGGGGGACCACATTGAACAAGAAGAAGTGACCAAATGAAGCACCATTGCTGGAAGAATTGAATAAACAAAAGCATATGTTCTGTTGGTGGATGGTCTTCTAGATCACCGAACTTATACTGCTGCAGAAGCTGACCAACATACATTTTTCAGACACAGCCACTCAACCTTTAAGGGCAGGATTTTGAATGGCAGAACTGGAGACCTGGGTGGAGATGGGGCCATATTCCAGACTACAGAAGTAAACCTTGACAGTACCCAGAGTACCAGAACCAACAATCGGGCAATTTCTGGCCTCTCCTGCCTGATCGTTGCCAGTACCCTTTTAATAAGAGAAAAGGGCGGGAATGCATGCATCAAAATCCTGGGCCATGATATGGTCAGGAACTCCATTCTCCAAGGCAACTGATCTGCATTTGAGCACAGTACACTGTAACCAGCTGGTTCAGGTGATCTGCAAACATGTCTATCCTGGGGCACGTCAAAACTGTTGCATTCAACTCTCCAAAATGCTGCATTTGACATGCAAACCTCCAAGGAGAAAGGAAACACCTAAAGGATTTTCTGCCTCCACACCCAGGACCCATCGAATATGTACTAATTTGCTGCACAAAAGGTTCTCCTCTGCCCTCCAACATAGTTCCTTGTCCAAGACCTTTAGAGCCTGCACTCCGGTGCCCTCTGACAGAGAGCTCCAGATACGCCTCTGCCGTCATATTGTTTGTTCATAGAAGGCCTTCATGCCACCTGATACCCTTATTGCATTATTTGAGCAGCAGGCCAGTTGCTGAAAGCTATTTCCAGTTTTGAGAGTTCGGTTTCAGAAGGGACCACAGGCTGCGGCACACCCGGTATCCCCATCTTGTCTTCCACGTAAGAGTATGGCATGTGTTGTGGGAATTTCCAGACTGGCGGTCCAAACGGACACCTCTGCCCTAATTATGTGCCTCCTGTCTCCATATGTTCTTCCACTTGGCCTTCTCTATCACTGAAATTAGCTCCTTGCACATATGTGCACATTGATTCCATGCAGAGAGGCTATGGTTCAGCAATGAACTAAGACCACTGTGAGTGTAATATCTCCATAAACCTTGATCCAGTCCAAGGTTGGTGCTTGCGGTAGTTTAGGAGATGTCCTAATCAATCCTTCAGCTTCAGGACACTGACTTATTTGCATACAGACCAGAGCTAAATTTGTGGCAAAGTACGCTCACACGAATTCCGTTGTCTGAGTGGGTTGCAAGTGTGCGTTTCTGACATAGTTCAAATGCCAAACTGCTGAAGGACCTGACGCACTCTGTTTCTCTATCTCAATGACAGTTTCTAAGGATCCCACAATTGCCCATGTGCAGGTTCAGGCGAATGTCTTCCATCTGTAGCAGGCCCACCACTGGAGCTCACTCTTCCACTGCTTCTCAGAGCTGCTATCAAAACGGTAGCACCACAAATCTGTAATGATGTCCCAAACTAGCAAAGGGGAAGATACTTGTGGTGATTCCAGCTGACTGGCACATGGTACAAGCATTCTACAGATCTACGGCTGTCCTGATTATGGGCATTAGGGAGAAGAGGCTCTGATATTTCTTTCTTGAATTGTAGCAATGGGATCCGTTTGTTTAATTTCTTCAGGATCTACACCAACTTGAGCCCACCCATCGATTTAGGAACCAGTAGGACCATTGAATAAAACACTATGCCCCTTTCCACCAGAAAGACTGCCATTGTTGCTCTCATCAACAACAGTTCATCCAAGATATTTTGCTAGGGCATTCTTCTAACATGATTCCTCTGATTCTGCATCCAAGATAGTCAAGATGGGGGTCAGGGGAGACTAATGATAATGATCATTTGGTGATTTATATAGCGCTTCATACCCGATTCCTCTAGGTGCTGTAATAATAGGTGTCACCATTATAGCTTACTCATGGTACTCAGTTTATTTACCTCAGGGGTATGAAGTACGGTGTCATCCTGACCAAGGAATCTAATCCATGTGTCACGGCACCACCCTGTTTCCATGGTGGCCATGTTGTGCTTGGTAATTCAATCACCTACCCTTCTGAATGATTCCACAAGTCCAAGGATCCTAAATTCTCCAAACTTGGTGAATTGCCCAAAGAGGACCACCCACCTGGGCATTTCCAATCCTCTACTTCTGTATAGCCAAACCGTCTAGGCCTTGAAGGCTTACACACAACTATGCACGTATACCTGAGACCAAAACAATGGACACCCCCACTAGGGAAAGAGACCAGAACACTAATTGCAAGTAAAACAAATGTATATAAGATAAATGCAAGCAGAGGACTCTGCTACCCGAGAGCGCTCTGCCAAACAATGCACAGGCAGCACATTAAAAGGACACACATCATCAGCTGTGATGTTTCAAATATGGTAAAAATCTTGGCACTTGGGGGAAGGCCTATGCCATACTCGATCACATGGGGGAGGTTGGATGCTAATTGGATGTTGCTCCCCACCACGTGGGTCTGCTGGGCTCATCTCTGTGGTTGAAGGTCAGGTCAGCGGAGTGTTGCATTTCTAACTACATGAGCTAAGACACCAGGAACTGATGGCAGGAGACCAATTTCAAGCATACAATTCTAGCATGAATGGGGGGCACTTTCAGAACCCATTGGCAGATATATCTACATTCCGACCCTTGAACCCAGAGGTGCATAAAACACAGTGTTCCAGACTTCAGTGCCTGCCCTGTGGGTTTTGATCTATCCGATGCCTCATGATACGGGCAGACGTGTTAGGTTTTAGGAAGGATATATTGGTGTCTGGGATTAGGGCTATGGTGGGTGTCCCCATCTGGTCACTACAAAGGGTCAGATGGGTATCTTTATCAAAGATCAGAGGGGCATGGGTCCAGTGGGCTGTCGCCTGGCTGGGTGGGGGTTGTGAGTGCACAGGCAGGTTTGTGGAGATGGATGGACTTACGAGCTGGGGGCTGCTCCGGTCTCACACAGTACAGTGAGCTCATCTGTCCTCGGATGATACTAATTGTTGCAACAATGAATTGCTGGACTTCTGTGAGAACAGGGCTTGTGCAGAGCTGGCAGAAGGCGTAGGTGGCCTGGGCTGTCTTTGCAAGCAAGGCACTGGGCAGGGGAGAGACAGTATTTTAGAGATCATTTCTGGGCCTAGTGATGAAAAAAATGTATCTTCAGAACTGAAAAGTTTATATTCATCAGGGATCTGTGCCAGGAGGTTGGAAAAGTCCTTGGAGAGGTAGTTGGATGATCTCCTTTTGCGTGATACTTGATCCTGCAGTTTGTCTTCCAACAGTATATCTTATATGGGGGGGTGCTTCATTCATTGGTTGGGGTGCCGGTTGCTGAGTGCCGAGTGCAGCGTTGCCAGAGCACAGTAGCCCCTCAATGATGACAGGAGGTGCAAGTATGCCTGTTTTCCACACACCCAGTGATGGTCCGTCAGGGCAGCAGTTCATTTTTGCATGTCAGGGATGACGAGGGTTCTGTTGCAGTGGGTGTTTGAGCCCATGGGTACTTTTCCTTCCCTGTGAAAGAACAGTTAATATTTTTCTTCGTGTTGGATCTTTATCGGCTTTTCAAGTGCAGTGACCCATGTCAGCTTTGTAACGTGTTGAGAGTCCAGGTCTGGGCACATTTGTCGTCATCGATTTCAGTCTCTAGTCCGATAAGCCACACAGTGCTTCAGCTTTGCACATGACAGTTGCATCTTGCCATTTATTTTCTGTGAACATTGTCCCTTTTATTGCGAAAAATGGTTCCTTAAAACAAATTGCACCTTCAGGTTTTTTCTTGCATATCTTCTCATTTGGAGGGAGCAGTTGTAGTTTTACTGTGCATGATTGGGAGGTGCTCCTGATTCTACACAGTGTGAGATGAAAAAGACATTGGGCTTCCACTATGGGAGTTTCTTGATGTAGTAAAACCTTAGGCGTTCCTGACGCATGAGGTATCAGTGAGCACCCATAGCAGCTACCATTTGTGGCCTGTCTCCCAGTGGTGCTCATGTCAGAGAGTGGTCCGGAGGGTGGAGGTATTCTACCTTATCCAACCCCAAACCGTGGTACGCATCGTACTTGTACTGTTGCACTTGCCTTTTTCTTCAATTGCCCAATCGATATTTATCATTAGCAAGTGACCTTTTGCATCGTCTATCTGCAATACCTAGGAGTTTGTGTGCATTTATAGTTTTCAGGTGGTAGATCGGGAAAATACCCGTATTCATATTAACATTTGTGTCAATATTAAGCTGCCAGTATTGGGAACTTTGAGGGCACTTGGTGTAACAGTGGGGAACATATATACATCATCAACAGTTGAGGTAGGTTTCTCGGTTGGCTGTGAGGCAGTTTATGATATTTTAAACATTGTTGGAGTGGATAATTCATCATTCTGTACATAAAACACTCTTTCATTATTTACCACCAACCCAGGCCGTGGGATTACTTCCGTGTGATTCGTGTGTAGGGTAGTGAGATTTGGCGCTGCGTTACGGTCCCATATTAGTTTTACCCGATCCCATATTAAATGTCCCCCTTCCGGTATTCGTTTTCCCCCTCCCCCTCTTCTTTTATGTCTCCCATCATAAAAAACACACGCCAATATATTCCTAATCCTAACATTATTGTAGAAAAGACAATAGCTGTAAAATACAACCCGCATTCATAACTGTATGCCCTAGTGGCACTTATTTAATTCCTACTGCTATCTATCTGAGCTCTAGTTGTGAGTGGCATTCTCTCCAACATCATAGCATCTATAGAGAGGAACATAACAGGGGTGCGGTTAATAAAGTTCGAGACTGAATAAGATGTGAGAGCAGTGGAGAGACAAAAGAAAACATGGAAACAGGGGTGTAAGAGAGGGAGAACTTTTCACACCATGACATCATATTTTATTGTATATACAGGTTACTTTATTTTCATTTGTTCTGCCACGTTTTGTGTTTACTCCTTTTTTCTGTATCTCCTTATTTTTTCTCTAAGGCACTGCTGCCTCGCTTTCATTTTCTTGCACTGTCTCTGGGGTTACACTATCATGTGCTTTTCTTATATCTGATAAGTGAACCCCATACTTTAACCCCTTCACCTTCACTGCTAGTGGTGTACAGTACACTACTAAATAGGAACCTTGGAATCTTGGTGAGTTCCACCTTCTGACAAAGCTACGGACATACACTAGTTCACCGGGCATCAAAGGCTTTGATGGGCAGTCGGCTGTGGCAGTGGTAGTGACTGTTCACTTTCTCTTGTAAATGTTTGTCGCAATCTGTTTTGTAATACTTCTTACTGCTCTTGTGAGCTGTGTGAGGTACTCTTTGAATTCCTCACCCAACACTGTCACGGTTCTGTGTGCATCTGACATTCTCCTTACTGGTGACAGTGGTGTCTGCATACGTCTACCAGTCACTATCTCATGGGGGCACAAGTGGTGGTCCTTGCTAGGCCTTGTGCGCAACTGGAATAAGGGTAATGTCAAACAGTAGACCCAGTTCTTTTTGAGGATGTGACATAGTTTGGACAATCTACTTTTGATTTTCTCGACCACTCCATTCACTTGCAGGTGGTAAATGTAACACATCTTATGTTTTATTCCCAATAATTTTGTCACTTCCTTGAATAGGTCATTTACAAAATGTGTTACGTTGTCGGATCATATGACATTGCATATTCCCCAATGTGTCAAGACTTCTCTCTCTAAAAATGTTGCTGCACACTTGGCGTCCGGATGGGCAGAGGGCCCTGCCTCCACCCAACGCGGAAAGGGACAGACCAACACTATCAAATATCTTGCTCCATTACACCTCTCTCCCATGTTTGCATAATCAATATGCAGCTCACGGAAAGGTCTGATAGGGCGGGGCAATGAGTTAAATGTTTGACATGTGACATGTGATACATTCAATAACCATTTTGAAGACCTAGAGGTAAGTAAGTGCAGATATTCAGTATGTGTCTCCCAGATTTCCCCCCACATTTCCCTTGTGTTCCCCTTAGATAGGCTGGCTGGCGCGCAGGCGGTTGTGCTCACCGTATTTGGATGAAGACAGGCTGGAGATATCAGGTAAACATCCAACTCCAGTTGCTTCACTGCGAGTAGTGGTCCAGGCCAGCTGCGACGCACTGGATTCTGAAGGTATGGAGGTAAGTATTTGTACAGCGCTACGCCGTCCCTGTGGAGACTTACAGCTTGCAGCGCCGAGCACAGCGTGTTTTGGGCTGTTCATTCTTGTCAGGTGGCGCGGTACGCTCTAACAAGTCTCTTTACGTTCCTTTACACAGGTGCGGGTCTCGTAGGATGCCTTTGGTTAGGTCAACCGCTGCGCAAGAAATTAGTGGAACGGCTGATCATCTGTTTAGGTAAGTTTGAGCTGAATGGGGAACTCGGGTGGGTTTAGAAAGTTGAATTCAGTCTCTTACTGTTTGTTTTCTCATTTCAGGAGCAGTGATTGCAGTGGACCTCGCTCGGTGATGATCCCAAGTGATTGTCAGGACGGAAGCTGGAAGCGGAACCTTTACAGCGAAGTCTGTGAGGATATATACAGCTGCAGGTGAGTCTGAGCTGAGGTTCAAGTGAAATCCAAGACTGCGACATAAAGCGGAACTCATACAATGAAGTCGCTGGTACTATGGCTGCCGATGAGGCTGGACATGCATCGGTAGGCTAAAGTCTCTGTGCATGTGGAATACAGGAGCGGTAAGAATTACACTGCTCTGGTAGGTAGCAGGAGAAGCGCTAAGCACAGGGTGTGGCCGGAGGTGTTGTTTTATAGCCTCAGGCTGCACCATGTTAACACTATACCACCAAGGATGTCAGATCTTCGGATCTGCTGGGGGCCATCTTAAGTTCCATAGTAGGTTTTGTCTTGGCGACCATCTTGGTGTGGGTAAAGGCAACTCCCACCAAACTGCTGCGCCAGACAGCCACCCTGCATGTTCAGCTTCTCCCTACACTGTCACGGGGGGATATGACTTGTGTTCTGCCGAGTCTGCTTTGTGACTTTCCTGGGATCATGACAAGCGGGACAACCCTGCATGTACGGTGGTGGTAACGTATTCTGAATCAGAGTATATTGTCACTGCACATCCCTTTTGCGGCATGTAGGGCCTCAATAAGTGCTACTAACTGTGCTGCTTGTGCTGAATAGTGCATTGGTAGGCGCTTTTGTACCAGAATCTCATACACTCCCTCCTCCAATCTCACTACTGCTGCACTCACATGTTTTTCACCTGTTTATGTACAGATAGACGCTGACCCATCTACAAAGAGCACTGCCACCTCTTCTAAGGCATATTAATTAGCCTTGGGAATGTCGCCCCCTTCTCCCATATAAGTTGCACAGTTGTGATTTTGCATATCCTCTACCGTGCATGGCTCTGTGAGGAACGTGGCTGGATTTACTGTTTTGCATCATATTACATGAACATTTGGGCTTGAAATGGTTATCTCATAGGCTGATGCTCTCTGTGTGGTGAGCGTAGATTTTAATTGTTCTATTATGGCAGGACTGTTCAACGAACAATGCGACGGAACATCCCATCAAAATTGTTGATCTTTTCTCAATTGCGAATGCAGCGGCTCCAAGAGCTTGTTCGCAAGCGAAGTGCCCCTGCATCACTGAATCAAGAGTGCCACTGTAATAAGCTAGTGGCTTGTGGCCCAAAGATGTTTTCTGTGTCAATACTGCCGTCATGAATCTGCCGGTTGAATGTGAGAACAGGAAGAATTCCCGTTCATAATCTGGCGTGGCTAGGACAGGAGCTGTGCATATCAGTTCTTTTAGTGTTGTGAACGCAGTGTGCATTTCTGGGGTCCATGTAATCAGTGTTTTGTCTTTCTTGGCTTATTTTAATGCTTGCAATAGGGGTCGTGTGTAGGCGGCATAGTCCAATATCCATGCCATACAATAGTTGTAGATGCCGAGGAACTTCTGCATGCCCTTAGCGGTATGGGGGTCTGGCTGCAGCGCGCACTGTCGCCGCCCTGTCAGGTATTATCGTTTTGCCATCTCTTGAAATCAGTTGGCCCAAGAACAGGACCTCGGTCAAACAGTACTGCAGTTTAGTTTTGTCAACTTTGTACCCCTTCTGGGGCAGCAATTTAAGCAGGGCAATACAGTCCCTACGGCATGTTTCCTCTGTCTCACTGCATACCAGGAGGTCATCAACATACTGAATTATGGTACTCTGAACATCAATATTGCTGAGATCTTTGTGCAATATTTTGTTTAAAAATGCTTGGGCTTTCGCAGTATCCATAGGGCAATCAGCGATGTTCATACATTTTCCTCCCTAGTGTAAAGGCCTTGAGGTATTGGGAACCTGGGTCAAGGGGCACTGAGAAAAAGATTTGTTTCAGGTCTACCACAGCGAAATGCGTGACCTGCTTTGGAATGCTGCAGAAAATGGATGCTGGATTTGGGACGAGAGGGAACTCCTTTTGGACAATATTGTTAAGTGGGAGGAGGTCTTGGACCATACGCCACAGCCCGCCTTTAGCTTTCTTGATGGGGTACACTGCGGTATTACGTGGAGAATTGGACGGGACAATGTCTTGTTGCAGTAATGTATGTATGTATTGTCTCTTTTATTCCCTCCTCCCCCAGGCGGTACTGTTTTACCCTGGGCAGCAATGCCCCTGGTTTGAGCTTCATTTTTATTGGGGGTCACTTCTCTTAATTATCGTACCTCATGGAGGTTTGTGGTCCAAAAGTATGACAGTACCTGCTGCAGGCCTGCGACACAAAAAGATGGCGGTGCACTGACAATGGCCATGAGGGCGTTTGTCACTCGTCTGTTTTGTACCATTATAGCACAGGGCATGCATATTTCCATTATGGTTTCCCCATCCGTGTCGCTGTCAGTGAACAGCTCTTCATCATTTAATTCATGCAGCAATATATTTGGGTCAATACACAACACTATTCGCCACTCGCACCCATGTGTGTCCATGCCAATTGCTACAATATGCTTTGCTGACACCTGTACCCCTTGCAGATCAAGTGAGAGAACAGTACCAGGCAATATCTCGGGGGTGGCTACTGGGTGGAAAACAAAACTCTTCATTCCTTTCTCTGGCGCTACTCTTGCTAATACTTGAGTTGGTATACCTCGTATGGCTGTTTCATTAGCTATTGTTTGTATTAGTAGCATAGCTCGGAGTGGGCACATACCAGGAGTAGAGCACACTATACCCCTGTCTGTGAATGCTATGGTCATATTCAACTTACTAAGTAAGTCTCATTCCAATAGGTTAACAGGGGAATTTTCATGGTAAAGTAGGGGTGCTCGGTCTGTTTCCCCCTATCCTAACATCCAAATCTTCTGTGTAGGGAACCGTGACCACAGCCCCAGAGAATCCTTGCGTCTCGCGATTTTTGCCAGATAGCAGGAAATCGCCTTCACATAGACATGATTTCTCTGCCGGAGTTCACCATAAAGATGAACTGCTTGTTCCTAATCTCTGTTCCCACCAGTGGTTCCTCGTCCGGGTGTAAGGTAGTTTATAGGACCAGTGGCGTAACACAAAATGTGGGGGGCCCCCCTGCGAGCCATGCTGAAGGCCCCCCCCCAACTCGGCAACAAATCACAGGCCGCAACAAACTCTGGGCCAGCATAGATCATCACCTTTGCGAAATACACACAAATGTGTTGCTGAAGGGATATGGCACACACTGCACTAGGAGAAAGATATAAATATGTGTTTTAATGCAATATACAGCACACTTACTGAGAAAAATTGCCTAAAAAGCCAGAGCGTTTGCAATTGTTTTGTTGGGTAATACCAATCCAATAGATGCAAGTCACCAACAGTGCACAGGAACATTAATACTTTGCTATTAAAAATGCCATGCCACACATGTATAAAGGAGTTGTGTTACACATACTGATGTCATGCACCCTTGTCGTAACGTTAAAAGGTAGGATCAATCAATACTTCTTATATTCCAATTTAAGTTTTGCGCTTTTATTTCAACATTGATTCTTCGAAAAATGCCCTATGTGATTACACGTGTTTCGACAATCTATGTCTTTTTCAAATCAGGGCTAATCATGAAATTTATAACAAACAAAGTATTAATCCATTTCAAAACATACAAAAAATGCACCCAAAAATGAAATTTTTAACAACATTAATGAATGGCCATTTGAGGGAGGGGAAAGGGTAGGATTGTTAGGGTTGAGAGAAAACGTGTTTTTCAAAAATAAAAGAACAGAAAAAACAATAATAGCAAATGACACAAAACAATGAGAAAAAACAATGATAAGAAATTGATTAGTATTAAATAGCTTCCCGATAATTGAGATTGTTGTGTTAAATTAATCGCTCACTGTTGTTTCTTACCCAATTTATTGGTTCAAAGTTCATAAGTTGAATGCTTTAGTTCAATGTTCATGGGTTAAATCCCTGAAAATTAAACATCATATGGCTCATTAGTGAGTTTATATTCCCCACAATATTTAAACTCGCTTCGAGTAACATGTTGAGCCTTCCGTTGAAACTTCTTAAATTACAGAAAAGGGACGTGTCCTACATCTCTCATGTTTACTTTATATTTTGAACTGCCAATATTGTTTATACATCGTAATAGCTCTCTATGTCCAAGATGTAACACCACGTTTTCTCCACGTGTAGGTGGACTGTGTAAACTAGACCCCCATATGGGAGCCCTCTTAGCACGCTTACCTGCTATCAACAAGCGTGTTCCGTCTCTAATCGTCCCCGTGTGTTCTGTACCTAGGTGCTGTTGTTATTGTGTGCTCAGGTTACCGGACCCCTTGGTCCTACTACTGTGTTTACCACTTCCGCCTTAATTCTAATGCGATCAATAAATTATTCGATATTTTGTCGCAAACTCAAATACTATTTTTATATACGTCGGTTTTGATTTATTAGTACGCGACAGCATTTTCACCAAAAAATTGTTGCTCTATATTTTAATGTTAAATTGTTTTTCCTGATGTTCCCCAATCTGACACTGATTTATATTGGTTATTAGGGTCAAAGTTGTATTTGCGATAAGCAATACACTACTAAATTTCAATCGTAATACTATTTCTATTGAATTCCTGGCAGTCCCTTTTCTATTTTTAAACCTCGCGGCCATATTTTGGGTAAACCTCAATGTTAACTAAGTGAGTCACGTTCTCCTCAAAGGTCGCGCCTAAGTTTTCGTTAAATTGTGTCACTAAACGTGAATGGACATGTATTAAATGAATATTGGCTGTGATCAGTCAGAATTTGCATAAATATTATTTTGTGAATAACACAAGTATTCCCACAAAATAGGTTTTAAACAATGCTGTCATATTTACTATTTTTATTCCAACAATGGCCTATGGTTGAAAATTGCAGTTTCAAAAAACCTGGTGTGCAATATATCTTTTATATTTGTTTGATCTTCCAAATTTTAGTACCTAAAAGGGAAAAAATAAATATACATTTGTAAATAAATAAATAAGCAAGTACTGAATACCGCAGTTTTTGACCACAAATTGTTAGTAAAACTCAGTTAATCATTGTTTTCCATGTTTAGAGGAACCAGTAGACCAGTGTAGACACATGATATTGTTACGGTAAAGCATGCCAGGCCACATTTAGACACATCTAGACTGGTTGCGCCAAAATGCCAGTCGAAGCATTAACACTCATCAAGACGAGAACACACATTCAAGCCCGTGGCCTCTAACAACACAGCCAAACTTTTTAAAATCTGCAAGGAACTGGTCAATCCTATTGCGGTCTTTACCTCTCCTGTTCCCTCCCAGGCCCTCTGTATGGCTCTGTCATCTCACTTGTCTGCTAAAACTCCTGTCCTTCATCTCCTCTTCCTCTCCCTCTTCCTCTCTCGGCCCCCCTTTGGCCATCTCTACCTCTCTTCCTCCTTTCTCCTCTTTCTCTCTGACAACACCTGACGAGGTTTCTAGACAAGTCTGATCTATGAAAGTGTCATCCAAACAGGTGCTCCCCTGCTCCTCCAAAACCATCAAGGACCATATTGTACACCCTCGCTCCAGCCTTGGCCGATTTTTGTAATCACTCTTTTTCCACTGGAACGTTCCCCTCTCCCCTTAACCACTCCCTCATGCACCCACTCCTCAAGAAGCCATCTGCCGATCCTGCCTGCCCATCAAACTATCGCCCAATCTCCATCACCCCTTTCCTGGGCAAACGGTTGGAAAAGCTGGCCATCTCCCAGCTTACTCTCCCCACAGAATATGTTGGTTGTCTCCATGACCTTCAGTCTGGCTTCAGAGCTGCCAGAGGCACGGAAACTACTCTCCTGAACACCTGTAAAGATCTTCTCTGTAACCTTGATTCCAGCATTCCTTCTGTCCTCATCCTCTTTTCTCTGCTTTCGATACGGTCAACCACGCCATCCTGATCAATCCTGATCAATTGACTTCATGAGAACCTGGGCATCACGGATCAGGCCCTTGAGTGGCTGACCACCTTCCTCTTGGACAGCCCCTCCCATGACCAACTTGGTTGCTCTCTCTGCACTCCATCCTCTCACCATGGTTTTTCAACCTCTGCTTGGCCCCTTTGGCCCACCTGAACTCTACCTTCTCCTCTAACTTTCAGTGTTATGCGGCTGACACTCCGCTTTCCTTCAGGCTCCCCTCAGACTCCTCTACTCTCTCGCTCATTCCTGACATCTAATCGTGATTCAGGATTGGTTTACCTCCAACGATCTCTGCCTTAATGTCAGTAAGATGGCGATCCTTCTCATTTGGATTCCTGCCCCTGCTTTCCCTCTCTCACTCTGGCTGGCCGCCCTGGGCCCTTCCTGTGAGGCAAACAACCTTGGTGTCATCTTTGAATCCACTCTCTCTTTCTCTTTCTCTCCTCATATCTCGGACGTCGCCAAGAAGTCCCACTACCAGCTGCTCCTCCTCAAAGGAACTCTTCCCTTTCTCACTTTCCCCCATAAGATCACTGTCTCCAGAGCCCTGGTTCTCTCTAGGCTGGACTACTGCAACAGCCTCTTTCTCAATCAGCCTTCCTCTACTCTCCACCCTCTGCAACTAATCCAGAACAGGACTGCAAGACTTATCCTTGGCCTCAAGCCCAGGGATCCTATCTCTCCAGCCCTGAAATCTTTCCACTGGCTCCCAGTTGTTGCAAGGATCAAGTACAACACCCTTTGCATTGTCCACAAGGCTTTCTGGGCCTGGTGCCCGCACTACATCCAACACTCTGTTCCAAAATATCTTCCTTCTCAAGCCCTTCGCTCAGCTACCTACAACTCTCTAAGGGTTAGACACTTTAACAGGCAGAGAGTGGGGGTAGATCTCTCTCCTCTGCAGGTGCCTCCCTCTGGAATAGCCTCCCTGCCCCTCTCAAACTTGAGCTGGACCACCTGAAGTTCTGGAAGCAGCTCAAAACCTTCCTCTTCTCCTCTGCTTTCTCTCTCTCCCTCCCCTGCTGGCCTACCTGACCTACCTGTCCGCTGTACCGACTGGTTTCTTGGCTATCCTCAGAGTCTCACTGAGTCCAGACTCTTTCTTGATCAGTCACCCTTGCACTGCCTCTGGGCCTACCAAGCACTTGGGGGCTGTAACTGTAACCCTACAGTCCCTTGTTCACCTTGCAATACCCAGAGCCACGCTGCCCTGGCTGCACTTACTCAGAGCATTGCTGCTCTGTTTTTCCCTCCCCTCTCCCTTGCACTTCCCCAACTCCTTTCCCCTTGCACTTCTCGTTCTCTTACTTGCAGGATCTGAATGACACAAGGCTTAGTAAGATTGTTTGTCTTGTCCTCCCTCTATCTTCCCTCCCTTGTCTTGTCGCGCCTAGAAACACTTGTGTACCGGCGCGTTATAAGTGACTTATATCATATCATTTGATCACAGATGCCCAGAAAAATATACAATGCCACAGTAAGAAACGGCTAGACCTGCAGCACCCAAATGGCAGTCTAGCCAGGTAATTCACTTAGCAGGACTGCTTTATCAGAAATGCCCAGTTAAAAAAAGTCATACCAAACTGAGGAATGACTAGACTGGCTGCACCAAAATGCCTCTCTAGCCACTAATACCACATATCATGCCTGCTTAACCTGGACATGGACAGCATTATGATTTGTTGCACAATCCTGCCCCCCCCACACATCTGCTCTGAGGCAGAGGCAGAGTGCCTTATACACAAGTACTTTCTCATAGACACTGGGACGAGGAAGAATAGGGCTAGGAGTAATGAGTAATCAAGACATTAAACACAAGTATTGGTGCAACACCATTGAGCTGACTGGGATTCAGCACTCCCCCTGCAATTTTGTGCTATGTTTGTTGACTCGACCTGGCTGACCTTTAGAGCAGTTGCCAGACAGAACAGGGCACAGATGTTAAATGGCACATGGGTTTCGCTGTTAACAGGAGCCTAGCTAATACTAACATAAAGCATTTCACTGTTAGTATGTGCTTTCAAATGCCAAATGTTTTATGCAATTGAAATCGTGATGTGGGTTTAATACTTGCATGCCAGGGGAGTGATTGGAAGGGTAGAGAGGGAACATGAGACCACTAATTCTCACAGCAGTCCATAAGTGGGTGCTTTCAACCTTAAAGGAAATAGTTAACTGCTTGTAACATTGAAACTGCACTAGAATAGTCTCATTAAAATGAGTAAAGGAATTAGATGCCCCCAAACAAATAAGTTTGCCCCTCCCCCACGAAGTTAGCGCCTCTCCCAATATTTGAAGGGTTAGCCCCTCGAAATGTAGGTTTTGTTGTGCCCCTGAACGCAAGCACACACACCAATCACCATATACACACACGCACACCCAGCCATCCATACATTTAAGTGTGCATTATTTCACCATACAGGCACACCCAGTCAGCCACCCATACATTTAAACATTTAAGTGTGCACCCTTTCACCATACACTCACACCCAGGCAGCTACCTGTACATTTAAGTGTGCACCCTTTCACCATACATGCACACACACCCAGGCACCCACCCATACTTTTAAGTGTGCACCCTTTCACCATAAAGGCACACCCAGGCAGCCACCTATACATTTAAGTGTTCACCCGTTCACCATACACTCACACACGCACACATCATGGGGTTAAGGGGAGCCCTAATACTTCAAAATGAAATTGGGCCTCATTACAAATATGCCAGTCTGGAAACAACGGTGCCGGTAAGCTTACCGTTAAAGTGGTTGTTTTCATACACTCATCCTATTCATTCGTATTCTGATCATGCATGTTCCCTTCCCTTATTATGCCCCATAAAAAGTCTTCCCACTTTCCCTCATTTGTTTCCCCTTGCAATTAATACTCATGTGCTGTGTTCTTCCAAGAGCCTCCATTCGTGGTCTATCCACAACGCCTGGGCCTACCCCTTGTGACCGTACCCAGCTGAGGCGAGCAGTTGGGTATTCGCAAAGCCGGGACCCACAAAACCTTTTCTTCTGCGTACATGTTTTGTTTGGGGACTGGTCAGCCATAGTTGAGGGTGGCCCTTCTAGGGAAGCCCTGGATCTCACTGCAAGTACAAGGGTATCTCGAGGAATATCACACAAGAGGGGTCACCAAATGAGGGCTTACACCCAACTATGCACGTATACCTGAGACCAAGAAATGTACACACCCCACTAGGGAATGAGACCAGGAGAATAATTGCAAGTAAAACAAATTTATATAAGATAAATGCAAGCAGAGCGCTCTGCCAAACAATACACGGGCAGCACATTAAAAGGAAGCACATTGTCAGCTGTGACGTTTCAAATAGGGTACAAATCTTGGCACGTGATGGGAGGAAGGCCCATGCCATACTCGATCACATAGGGGAGGTTGGATGCTAATTGGACGTTGCTCCCCTTCGCTCCGGTCATACGTGGGTCTGCGGGGCTCATCTCCGTGGTTGAAGGTCGGTTCAGCGGAGTGCTACATTTCTAACTACATAAGGACAACAGGATCTGATGGCATGAGACAAATGGCAAGCATAACATTCTAGCATGAATGGGGGGCACTTTCAGAACATATTGGCAGATATATCTACATTCCGACCCTTGTACGAGAGAGAGACTGCCCCCCCAACCCCCGGCCACCCAACAGCCTTCTGTGTGGTATCGATAGTGGAGATTGTGCAACCCCTTCCTACTCTTGACTGTCTTACCAGGGGTCCCAAAGATTCCATGCAACTCCTATGCTGCATTCTTGGAAAAGCTTTCTTGGGATTCATTGTCCTTTTCTGCTCAGGAGTTTGGGAATGCATTCTTTTCTCTAAGAATCTTTTAATTCACAGTAACACATTTAGTTTAGAGCCAAACAAACTTTCTCCCAAAAATGGCATGTGTAGCAAGAAACTTTTCTGGCTAGATCTACCTTCCAATCACACGTGTGTTCCACCGTGCAGCAATTGTAGCCATCTCCATAGGTGTAGCTGTGATGACTTCATCCATAGCTGTGGCGGATATCAGTTGGGTTAGTTGTTCTAAATTTGGAAGGATGTCTCAGCAACTGTCCCCATAATCCATCCTTCTAAACAAGAAAGCTGGATTTTAAGCACACATATGGCCAAGTACACATCATATATGGTTCGGAAGAGCTCTCGATTTGATTCTAAATACATTTTTCTTAAACCTGAATCCTCTCTGTGATCAACTGGTTTGCTTGGATCCTTATCCTCGGCTGCCATAGATGGTTTCCCTGACAAATTAGAGGCCAAGGAGTTCACATAACTGATTCCATCAGTTCTTCAATTTTACTTTCACAGGGTGACATTAGATAAGAACTTTGAAAGAATTACATTCCCTGGGTCCTAATACATGTGGACGGAGGACCAAGAGATGTCTGCCATGGTGGTGGCTGCACTCTTCAAGGAAGAAACCTATACAAAATCGGCTACACTCATCTAGTCTACTTATGATACATGGTATAACAACAGTAATGGTGGAAACATGTTTTTTTTTTTAATATGATCTTTATTGACATTCAAGTTGTTACAACCACAGATCTTCATACTCTAAAGAACCAATTTAAATCCCCCCTCCCGCAGCCCTCCCCTTTTGCAACATCTCATGGCACTGTTTGCAATAAACACTGTCCTATTTAGGTTAGTCCGACAGGAGTTTTTCTTTTGTGCGTTTCATACACTGAGGCAGTCTAGCAGTCGGAAAGGTCCACCTCCTCAACACCTTTTCCGTTTCCCTAGGTGGAGATGCCCCAACCACAACCGTGTCATCCCCTGCTACCTTTCACCCCTCCCCACGAGGTCCTCCACTACCTTTGGCCTCCCATCCGGCCATCCAAAATCCCCATTCCTCCTGAAACACCCCCAGCCGGTAGTTCACTATGGCTGTCAACGTTTCCATTGTTAACATGTCCTGAAGTTTCTTTACGCAGTCTGATCTTGATGGCGTGGACTCCCCCTTCAACCCCTGAGCCACCATAACTCGAGCTGCTCTCAGCATTGTTTGTAGAGGTCTGGTCAATCTTAATTCTGAACTAGCAGTGGTCGGGAGCCCCAGGGGTAGCTGACGGGGATCTAGCTCTAGCAGTTCCCGAAAAACCTCTTTGATCCAGCTCAAGACCTCTGCCCAAAACACCTTGACTCTTGGACATCCCCCACCACATGTGTGAGAAAACCGCACCTGGCCACACGCTCTAGGACATTTGGGAGGAATATGGGGGAACATCTTTGACAGTTTAAGGGGGTCTCTATACCAGCCCTGGAGAAGTTTGAAGTTGTATTCCATCGTGGCAGTGAACAGGTTCCCGTGGAAGGCTATCTTGTATATCCGGTCCCATTCATCCCTCACTATTTCCCTATCCGTGAGTTCTTCTCAAAATCTTTTAAATTTCTGCCTCCCCTCCAGATCTGCCGTAATGAGTGCCTTATAAAGCTGCAATACCGTCCCTTTCCTACTTGTGGCTGAGTTTAGCACCCTCTCAAATGACGTGAGGTCCCTAGATAATAGTTCCGACCACTTGGGATCTGTGAGTATCCCCTAAAGTCTCGAGCAGTCAAAAATGGGGATCTTTGCCATAGGCATGTCGACTCGCAATTCCTCTATGGATTTAAAGCTAACCTGATGGAAAAGTTGGTCCGCGTGCTCTAACCCCCCCATCCGACCATTGCTGTAAAAACCTGCCCATCAAGACCAATTTGCGTGACCCAGACCGAGGTCTGTGGCGAAGGCCATGTAGTCAGAGTGGCAGTTGCTTTCCCCCTCTGCCGCATATCCCAAAGGGCCCCCTTGGTTGGGTAGTTCCTCAGACTTGGTGGGAGTTCTTTTTTGTGGTGCCCAGAGATAGTCTCTAAGTTTTCCAAGAATGTCCAGTAAGTTCTCATGTGTTCAAACATGACCCTCAGCTGGAAAGCCCGGTAGTATCCATGAAAATCCAGGAAACCAAAACCACCCCCGCTCCTTGGAAGTGTCACGGTTGATATTTTAATTTTCGCTTTTTTATTTCCCCCAGATGAACCCGGACACTGCCGCATTGAGCGGGGTAAAACATGGATCTTTATCGAGGTCATTTGACCGTACCACAACAAGACTGAAGGCTCCCATTGTTTCATATCTGCCTTGATTTGTGCCATCATGGGGATGAAGTTGGATTTAAATAAGCTTGACAGGTCTTTAGTCAAGTGTACCCCTCCACTTTCATCCCTACATATCCTCGTCTCCGAGTCTAGACATGACAGCCCAATGCACACCAGCATCACCCTAGATGTATCCGCGTTGATTTTAAGCCCCAGAAATACTCCAAAATGGGAGATCTGGGAGATCAGCTCAGGTAGGGAGGTCTGTATGTCAGAGAGAGAGCTAAAAAAGTAAATCTGCAAAAAATGATAGCTTGAATTCCGCCCCCCCCTTTGAGTGATCCGTAATCTTTGGGCCAGACCTGATAGAGATGGCCATTGGCTCCATGGCCAGAGCACACAACAAGGGGGAGAGCGGGCAGCCCTGGCGTGTTGCCCTAGACAATAGGAAAGAGTCTGTCAGCCTCCCGTTAACCTGTATGCGAGCCAAAGGGGCCTCATATAGGGCAGCAACCCAGCTTCTAAAGTTCACTCCTAGTCCCATTTTCCTTAACACCTCTATCATATAGCGCCACTCAACCCGATCAAAGGTTTTTCGGAGACAATGGTAACAAGGCCCAGCTCTCCACCACCGTCTTGCCCCGCATAATGCATTAGAACTATGGTGTTCCTGATGTTGTCTGTGCCTTGCCTCCCCTTGATAAAGCCCACTTGATCCCAAGAACTAAGGTCAGTAACACCCCTTATAATCTATTTCCCAATAATTTGGCCAGGATGTTTACATCCACATTTTTTAAGAGGGATATTGGCCTGTACGAGGAGCATAGTCCTGGATTCCTGCCTTAAATAGGGAGGACAACTATAATTACTCCCATCATTGTCTCCGGGAGGGAGCCACCACCAAGTACACGTTGAACACCCTCGCCAGGTACAGGGTCAGAACTGACCTATATTGTTTATAGAATTGTAATGAGAATCTGTCGCTTACTGGGGTTGTGCCACCTTTCATTCCCTTAATCATTCTCACCACCTCCTCCTCATCTGCCGGTTCCTCTAAGGTTATTTTAGTCTCCCCTGAGAGACTTGGGATGGACAATTGGTTCAGGAACTATGTTATACAGGAGCCATCACCTTGATATTCTGAGGTGTATAGGGACTCAAAAAAGGCTCTAAACTGCTCCCCAATCCCGTCTGCGTCGTAAACCCTGCGGTCTCTATACAGGTCACCAGCCTACTCTTCTGTTCCTCGTGTAATTTCCGGGCCAAGATTTTGTCGGCTCTGTCACCTTTCTCATAATATTTCTGTTTGAGAAACAATAATTGCCTTTCAGTGTCCTGAACCAGTAGAGTTCTCAGTTGGGCTTCACACCTCCTAAGCTTCTTCACTTCGCCCAATCGTAAGCTGTAGCCCTCCCTCTGGTCTGTCTGGATACCCGCTATCTTCTACCTTAGTTCCTGTTCTTGATGGGACCGTTCCTTCTTACGGGAGCCCATTTTTATTAGTACCCCTCGTATAGTGACCTTGAATCCGTTCCAAAGAGGTTAGAGCCCTACTTCCCCATTATCGTTGTGTGCAAAGTACTCCTTGATTTTGCAGAGCAGGACTTGTGCTATTTCTTTGTCTTTAAGGAGGAAGTCGTTGCCAATCCACCTGCGCTTTGGTTCCCCAGCCGCCCAGTTCTCCACCACATCCACTAGGTCATGGTCCGATCATGGAACGGTTTCCACCTCTGAGCTTGAGATCTGACCCTTAAGCATGGCATTAAACAACACTAAATCAATTCTTGAATTGGAATTGAAAATCGGGGAGTAGTAAGTAAACAATCATACCGCCCGCGCTGTTTCCATTGGGAAGTCGGACAACCCAAGCTCTGCATTCACTCTCCTTAATCTTTCTGTGACCCTCTCATACGACCGGGTCCCCTCCACAGTCCATGGTCTGGAGTGGTCCCTAACAGGGTCAAGAACCATATTGAAGTCTCCCCCGACCACCAAGGAGCATTCCGCAAAGTCCCTCAGCCTGTCTCTGAGCCGCTCCCAGAACAGTATTTGTCCCACGTTTGGGCAGTAGACTGAACCCAGCGTCAACGGGATACCCGCAAGTGAGCCCTTTGCCCTTCCACATCAATCATCTGTGCCACTACCTCGAAGTTAAGGCGTCTGGAAAGGACAATCGCCACCCCCCCTTTTTTTTTTAGCAGTGGTCGATGCACTATAGACCTTTCCCACAACTTTTGCCTTCCAAACCGGTTGCTCCCGCACTATCAAGTTTGTCTCCTGAATCATCATGACATCTACCTGGGACCTCCGGAGTTCCCTCCGCAAGAGGGATCTCTTCGTCAGGGAGTTGGCCACCATTACATTAAGGGAGCCAATCGTTATGTCAGTACCCACCACTCATCCCTTGGTTGTCCTCATACAGTAGCCAGTAACTGCCATCCTCATGCCTCCTAACAGTGCCTTGTAATCAAACTTCACGGTTGTGTGACCCCATGGACTCCACTTCTGTGCTTGAGACTTTCGAGAACAACAACTTGGACTTAACTCCCCAGACACCCACACACCCCCCGCCTCGCCACCTCATAAGCATCCAGGCTAGGTCAGCAATCAAAGTGACCTCTGACTGGACCGCCAGGGACGCTCCGTGCGTACACCCATTGCCACAACTCCTCTCGACTTCTGAGCCCCCTCCAACCTACAACTGGGATCAACAGAAGTTCCCTTTGGGGGAGTGTTGAGCTTTCTGAACTTGCACGAGCCTGGCATGCAATGTTTTTTTGACTGTTGTATGTGCCACTGCTCTTCCTTGATTAGATTTTTCTCTCTCACCGGGCCTCTTGTATTGGACCTCCACCAAGTCCTCCGGTACCCTTTGTATGTCGTCTTCAGTGATCAACTGGTACTTATACCCATCATTTGCAAATGAAATCAAAGAAGGGAAGCCCCATCTATAGCGAATGCCCTTCTCATTTAGCCATTTAGTCAGAGGGCTGAACATCCTGAGCCTCGTCAGGGTATAAGCTGATAAGTCTTCGAAGGCTGTGATCTTTGCCTCTCCATGGGTCACCACACCTTTCTGTTGTGCCTTGTCCAGGATCTTTATTTTCTCTGGATAGTGGTGGAAGTGTGCCAGCACTGACCTTGGGCCCCTGGCTTCCCCCCCAACCCAGCTCTGTGGGCTCTATCTATTCTGGTTTCATCGATTGAGTCATCCTGAAACAGGGTTTTTGCCACTTTGTGTATTGCTCTCGTGAGGTCCCTCCCTGTTTCACCCTCCTTTACCCGCATCCCGAAGAAGCCTACATTATTTCTCCTTTCTCTATTGTTTTTCTTTCACAGCACTTTATTAATTTTACAAAATAACCAACAAGTAACTAATGCAAGTATTCATGTAATATCAGAGTTACAATTCCTTTCTGAACAATCAATGAATACACTAACACAGCTTAAGAATCCTATGATATAGGCTTGTAATATAATAACTGTAATACAGCACAATTCCCACTAACATACATTGTCGTTGGACATAACACCCACAGAACACATCGAACGGTGATACAACATCGAAAAAAAGAAAGAGAAATGAAAAAGCACAACATCGAAAAAAGAAATGAAAAAGAAATAATAAATAAATAAAAGAAATTAAATGTACACATACCCTCCCCAACCAGAATTTCTCCACTAACCTACTTCACACACAAGTGATTAAATACATACGCACCATAGAGGCTGTTAGGTGACCAGAGTTCTAAGTAATCATCTCTATTTCGTTTTTAAAACAAGACCTTCTCAAAGTCAGATAACACTTTTGTCAATCCTTTGACTATACTACCTAGCAATCTTACACCATCCTCTATTGGCTAGTAAAAAGATTTGCAAAGGCATTCTAGGAAAGGTCATTGTTAATTCTGTATCCGTTCTGTCTAATACACCCCCCCAAATTTCTCTGCCGTAGAACAAACCCACAACATATGCATAAGAGTACCCCTCTCATTACCACAACCCCAGCATTTTCAATCAAGCCCAAACCATGCATACGCACCAGAGTCTAGTACAGATGTCCCAGAACGCTCTGATGTGTAAGTCTCAAATTCAGATCTAACTTACTCCTAAAACCTACTGATCCTACCTGCCGCCATTCCTTATCCAAAATATCACAACCCATGTCCTCTTCCCACTCCCCCCTTCAATTTTTTCCAGGCGTCATCAATGAGATGATCCACGAGCATTATGTGGCTACCACACATGGTGACAAAGCAAATATAGCATACCCTGCTGGTTCATCCTGTATTGGCATAGTCTCTGTAAGAAAAGCGCCTTAAATCCATTGAATCTAAATTTCTATTGCTTGGACTATAGAACCGTTGCAATTCCCCAAAAGGTATCATTCGTCCATCCCGCAGCACATCCCCTATCTCAAGTATTCTCCTCGAAACCAAACTATGCCAATACAATGTCCTGTTAGCAATTTGAAGACCATGATTATGCCAGAGGGAGGTTTTATAAGTAAGATAGAAATTACCTTCAAAGTTAGATAGCCACCAATTAAGTATTTCTCTAGTCACACTAGTCGTGGACAACTTCTCAACCACATTCAGTATTTTTGCATTGAGTAAATATTGCTCAATTTATATGGTTTAAAGGTTCCCCTACCAATTGATAACTAAATAGGCTCATAGAGAGTCTCACTTGATATATAATGTGCAGCTTTCTTCAGTATGAAACACCTGCAATATTGATCCAAATCAGGGTAACCAACCCCGGTGTGCTGTACACTGCATAATAGAATGAACCTCAGTATTTTTCTTTTTTCTTTTCACCCCACTGAAAATTTTGAAAGATCCGATCAATCATTTTCAACATCTTATTTGTGAACCTCAATGATATGGACTGTATGATATAAAGCACTTTTGGTAATAGAGTCATCTTTGTTGCATTGACTTTAGCCCAGATTCCTAAATTCAAATGTTCCCACTTTCTTATGTCCTTCTTCAAAGTCTCTGCTAATCTATTTAGGTTGAATTATACAAATCTCTTCAGATCCCTGATCAAGTAGATCCCTAAATACTTCACATGTGAATCTGACCACTTACAATTCCAATCTGCAAAATCCACTCCTATGGGCTGCTAAAAGTGGGAAAACCTGTTTTGTCCGCATTAACTTTGTGGCCCAAAATTTCACCTACCTTCTGAAAAGCATTCTTCAAAATTCTGTGCTTCCTTCTTCTGGGTTAGAAAAGATAACCACTGTGTCATATGCTTAAGAGAGAACCTTGACCTCAACTCCCCCAAACGTTAGTCCTCTTGTTCTTTGCTCACCCCTGATGTGAGCCACCAAAGGTTCTAATGCAATATTGAACAAAAAGGGTGAGAGAGGGTGACAGAGGGCAACCCTGCCTCATACCCTTTGTAAGAGCAAACGTGTCAGATAATTCATAATTCACCCAAATTTTAGCCCTCGCTGCATCCTGTAGCAGCCAACTACCTTAAGAAAATGAGTGCCAAAATCAATCCTTCTCGTGGTAAATATAAAAAATTCCCAGTTGACTCTGTCAAAAGCCTTCTCTGCATCAATGAATATCAACACAGTATCCAGAGTTTCTTTTTTCTTTTTTTATCACCTTTATTTAAAAATGTTATTTACAACAACAATAAAAATAAAAATACTTGTGAGAATTACAAAAGAAACAACATACCAACAGTTCTTTTAAATACAACACATCAACCATGTAGCAATGAACCCCCATCCAAAATTCCCACCAGATACCCAAATCACAATGTAACACACACACAACAAACCCACACATACACAAAAAACTAACACAACATAAACTCCCCCCTAACCCTATGATATTTCAATCCAATTTACTCACACTTAACCCAAATAATTCATTGAAGGATTCCCAGCTTTCACAATAATCACACTCTCAATGAAGCCGATAAGCAGGAGACTTTTCATATCTCGATAATATGCGCATATCCACCAACCAACCATCAATACATGTTTTTTTTTCGTGATTTCCATTCCTTCATAATGTTTTATTGCTGTCATTAGAGCTCTATTGATCCAATCAGAAGCACCACGAATTCTCAAACTTTTACTCTCATTTGAAAGAAAATTCACAGATTTAAAATTTCATGGAAATGAATCTCCCAGCACTAAATCCATCCGATCCAGAACATCCTTCCAGAAGGTAAGTACTCTTTCACACTCCCACAATTTATGTAAATAAGTCCCTGTTAAACGAGTACAGCCCCAACACAAATCTGAATCTATCAAGCCCCTCGCCTTCATCTTCACTGGAGTCCAATAAATGCGTCCCAAGATTTGCTGATGAATATACCTTAAATTCAAATCCATTTTATCTCTCACGGTCATCCTCCAAGCATTATCCCAGTCTTTCACAGATAAATCACTCCCCAATTCAGTCACCCACTTCACCCGTAAAGCCTCCCAAGAAACCTGCATACATTCCTGTACAGGTATCATTTTAGTAAACGTGGAGACTACATTTGGAGCAGCACCAAATAATATAAACACTTGTGGTTTGTCACTCAATTGTTCATCAAGCATTTGATATCTTTCCGAGATTTACTGCTTCAAACATCTATACCTTTCAATTTCCCTATACTCAATCCAAATCTGAGTACCAGTTCCTCAAATGTAATCATTTGATTATTCTCCCACACATCTCCCAATCTCAAAATCCCTTTTTTAGCCCATCCCTTCCAATACAACATTCTGTTTTCAATCTGTTTGGCGAAGACCCATTATATCAATAATGGTCCTTATATCATACTCGTACCTACCCCTCATAAATCCAAACTGAGATGCATGAACTAGACTCCCAATGCATTTATTCATCCTTTTCGCTAACATTTTTGCAAATATTTTCACATCAACATTAAATACTGACTTTTTTTGTGGTATCAAAGTGATCATGGTCTCTTGCATAGATGGACATACTCTACCATCCTGTATGAAAATATTAAATGACTCACCTAGAATGGGTCCTAGAGTTGACCCAAATGTTCTGTAAAACCCTACAGGCTAGCCATCTAAACCTGGAGACTTTCCAACATATTAAACTGCTCAATTGCTGCAAAACCTCCTCAAGCATTATCTGTTCTTCCAAACAAGCACATTCTTCCTGACTCAACAAAGGAATTTAAATAGACCCAAAAAAAGTCATTCAAGTCGGAACCCGATGGAACTACGACTTCCTTATATACTGATGCATAACATTACCAGAAACTCTTACAAATGTAAACATTTTTCACTATCAATTGTCCATGTTCATCCCCTATTCCCTGAATATATGACTTTTCACTGATCGCCTTCAATCTGTTCGCTAACAATAAGCCACTCTTGTCCCCTTTTTCCCAATACCTTTGTTTCAGGAAAAAAGTAAAAAAGGTTCTGCCATTGAGCTACTTTTATTAGGTAAGGTTTCCTGAGTTCGAGTCATTCTTAAACGATCTGTAACATTCCCAGTTTGTGCATACTTTTGCAAACTGTATAGCTCTGCTTCTAGAGATTTCAATTTTATCAGAACTATTAGGTCCTATTAATTAGTTCACCTCTTACAACTGCCTTGAAACTATCATGGTGTTTGCAGACCCTATATTATCCCTAAAATAAATCCTCAGAGGTTCAAATACCTGAAACTATGTCAACTTCTATCAAAATCCCTGTTTTGAGCTGGCACCATACAAACGTAGACCTCTCTCGACCAAAATCCAAACAAAGGTCTTCTAAGCCATGTTCTGAAGTCTCCCTCTCCCTAATGTCTACACCCAAAGACCTGTTTAATAACTTATTGGATATTAAAATGTAGTCTAATCTTAAGAAAGAATCATGTACTGGCGAGTAGAACGTATTTCTCTATTTTCAAAGTCGTCCATCTTCAAAGACTCTGACTCCCTACTTTCCAGTTCCGCTATTCTCATGTCCATCTGTGTCTCCAGAGTGTCTAAGGAGGATTGGTTGTTCTCCACTTGTTGTAGCCTGGTGTCCATATTGTCCAGTTGTTGCCTCAGTTTATCCAACTTTCCCCCTATGTCCACTCTCATGCCCCTTATTTCCTCCATCAGAGAAGCTTTGTCTCTTGGTGGATATATGGTCGCTGGCTTCCGTTGCCATGGTTTTATCAAAAGTCTGCAGCATTGAGGGAGGGGCCAGTGAGTAGAGAAACTGTTGTAGGGAGGACCTCCAGTCCATACGTGGCAGGTGGTTCATGTTCCACCCAAGGGAAGCTAAGTTGGTCAGAAGGCCCAGTTTCCCACCAGAGTTCGATTAGCGCCGGTTCTAAAGGTGGTATGTACCCTGACGCTATGCAATCTCCGCCAGTGCTGGATTTTGTGCAAGGCTTTGGCGCTCTCTCTCAGCTCCCCCCATAGGGCTCCAGGTTTTCTTTATTTCCTTGTGTCCCACCTAACTTCCTCTGTATCAGTATGGTGTGCCTGCCCCCCAGGCTAGTACAGGGCCACGCGAGGTGCTGGGTTGTACCCTCCAGCTACTGCACCCCTTCTGGGCTCTTAAGCGTTCTGGTGGTGTCATGATTCCTGCCCCTCATGTCCCCAGCCCTCCAAGATGTCAGGCTGGAATCAGGCCACAATCACCTACATGGCCCTAAAGGGCCTCTCCATCTCTCCAGCCTCTCCATCCCTCCAAAGACCCACTTGGAGTCAGACTCGGCGCTTGTGGCACCAGAATCACTCACTCCCATAGGATAACATTGGGGATTGGACTTGTAATGCATTGATGGGGACAACATGGATGCCCCCACATATTTCGGTTCCCAGAACTGCATGTGCGGTCTAGTCCTTTGGGTGTGGTTCAGCCCAGAGGTACCTGGGATACCCAGAGACTATTTAAGCCACACCCAGGCTGAGAAACATTCTTTGCGTTTTCTGCACCTGCAGCGTGACACTCACCGTGTTCGGATCGGCCTCCAGTAGGCCTGCATCTTTCTTCTGTGCTCAGCTCCTGCAAGAACAAGAACACCGTTAGGAACAGCCTTACCTTGCGGCGCTTCTGCCCATCAGTCATCGCTCCTTCTGTTCTGCGGGCATCTGCGGCGGTGTCATACCCATCCTGGCATGCCGCTTCCTAAGGAAAATGGAAAAGAACAGAAAAAAGGCATTAGTAAGCATTCTGCAAATCTTCGCTTATTTTGAAATACTGTACGAGCTTCAAACGCTTTCCTGAATCCCAGCCACTCTGGGGGAACTCTGTCTCTGGAACTTCTCATCCATCTGCAAGAGGGAAAAGACACTCCAGGTTAGCGTGGAAACATCTAGAGGCACCGCATACCGCGCTTACCCACCAAACTTTTCTTCATAACCGGCATCCACGCTGACAACGTCGCGGCAACTAAAAGACACAGAAAAAGAACTCAGTTCAATGCAAATACGAAAGGGGTGCATCGTGCTCTCACTCACCTTCAGCGCTACTCATCTCAGCAGCACGCCGCCATCCCCGGACGCCGGCCATCATCTAAGGAAGGAAAGGAAATAAGTTAAAGAACTGTTCAAAAGACTCATTATACTTACCTGTCAGACTCTTGCCAGTGAAGTAACTAGGCAGCAACCAGCCCGCATCAAACAACGCGTCCCTGCGCTGAAGGCAGGACGGAGAGCACACTATCCAAGAAAACAAGGTGAGCTGTGGATCAAAGGGAAGAGTTGGACCCCGGGGAAGAAGGGGTTGAAGCACACAGAGACAATAGGGAGTTAAACTCTACCAATCCTGTGTTTCAGGCCCAGTCTCCAGTCAAATAGCCTCTAGGGAAGGGTTCGAGGTTGCAAGAAGTCAGAACAGGCTGAGTGATGTCCCCGTGGATACCAGGTGAGAGTGACAGAACGCAAAGCCTCACATCAAAATCCACCTGGGCGTCATGGAAACATCAGAAACCGACCAGTTAGCCCACATGTTGGGGCAGCTACGTTCCAAAGTACATGCAGCCAGGCAGGAGACCAAAACCCTGAGCAGAGAGCTGATAGTAGCCAGAGAACGCACTGATGATTTAAGCCGGCAACTTCTCCAGTCACGAGCAGGGCATGCACCATTGCCGGGAAGCGTGCCCTCGATGCCAGCGCCATCAGCCAATCCCGTTCAGATAACCCTTCCTGGGGCAGTTCCCATGGTCCCACCCGAACGATTTACAAGGGATCACAAGAGGTTTGCAACATTCATGAACCAGTGCCGCCTGCACTTCCTTTGTGGCCAGGGGCCTTTCCGAATGACCAATCACGGGTCGCTTTTGTGCTATCCTACCTGAGTGGTAGCGCCACGTGCTGGTCTGTACCCTTTGTGGCCCAAGACGATCCTTTGCTGCATGACTTCAGGGGCTTTCAGCAGGAGATGGAAAAGCTATTGGCCCGTCGTACTCATGGGCAGGCATTAGACAACAAACTTCTGTCCCTAGGCCAAGGGAATCAAGACCTATTAACATACATAGCCACGTTCAATAGACTCGTAGTTGAAGCAGAATGGCCAGTGGAGAAGAGAACCACGTTATTTCATCGGGGGACGTGGGGGGAGCTCAAGGATGTTCTTGCACAAGTAGTGAACCCCCCGAAAGACTGCTCAGAATTCATTGACCTTGTTGTTCAACTGGATCATAGGTTGCAGTACCGAAGAGCAGATCAAACCAGACCGGACCCTCGCCCTATGTATGTGCATTCAAAGGACAATACTGCCTGAACAACGGAAGGTTCAGGAGAACCAATGCAAATCGGGGGGGTCAGATCCCCCTTGACTAAAGCGGAAAGGGATAAAAGGAGACAGCAGCAGTTATGTCTGTACTGTGGAAGGTCAGGTCATTTCCTTAAAGAGTGGCCTGTGAAGCCACCGATGAGGACGGTAGGGGCCACGTACAAGGAAGATACCATCAAGGAATCGGAAAACTCCCCAGCCCGGCAAGTGTAGGGGTCCACTTGTCGAGCGAAGAAAGTGAACTACAGACCTCCCATTTTGCACTATCTGTGGTCTTGATCAATCACCAACAACCATCTCGGATGCACACAGTAAGAGCATACCTAGACAGTGGAGCAGTTGGGAATTACATCGACCAGGATCTTGCGGCAAAGATGGGGCTTCCGTTACGCCCTAAATCAACCACCGACACTGTTAGCACAGTCGACGGCACGGAAATAGCTTGTGGTCCAGTATCCCAATGCACTGCTGCTTTAATGCTTCTGTGCCAGGATGGACACCAAGAATCTATCGTTTTCGACCTCATTAAGGCACCACAGTTCCGGTTGATTTTGGGAATGCCATGTTGGTAGGTCACAATCCTCGAATCGATTGGCGAGCAAAAGAATTGGCCTTTCCTGAGACTTGCGCCCACACATGTTATTGCCAAGAGAAACAACCAATAGACACCAGAACCTCCACGCTTGCAAATGTGGCAATCGGCACCCTACCAAGTGAATACCAGGACTTTCAAGATGTCTTTAAGAAAGAACAGGCTAATACCCTGCCACCGCATAGACCATACAATTGCCAAATCGACCCAATACCCGGCGCAGAAATCCCTTGTGGGCAAATTTACGCACTCACGGAACCAGAAAACCAGCACCTGAAAGCCTATCTTGACCAATACCTGGCCAACAGGTTCATCCGTCCCTCGAAGTCTCCAGCAGCCAGTCCTCTATTCTTCGTACCGAAAAAGGAGGGGGACTTGAGAACGTGCATCGACTATCGCGCACTGAACCAGATTACCGTAAAAAATCGCTACCCCCTGGCACTGATCCCT
This sequence comes from Ambystoma mexicanum, assembly GCF_040938575.1. Lineage (NCBI taxonomy): Eukaryota > Metazoa > Chordata > Amphibia > Caudata > Ambystomatidae > Ambystoma > Ambystoma mexicanum. Next base: position 1,087,982,396 of record NC_090927.1, on the reverse strand, counting down.
GAATTGCTTGATCAAGTCAAAGATGCCCAAATCTACACAAAACTAGACCTGAGGGGGGCATATCACCTTGTTCGCGTAAAACAGGGGGACGAATGGAAAACCGCTTTTCGCACCAAATACAGCTTGTACGAATATCAAGTAATGCCCTTTGGCCTTTGCAACGCACCTGTTGCATTTCAATACTTCATGAATGATGTCCTACGGGAATTGATTGATGTCTGTGCTCTAGTGTACATCGACGATATCCTATTATATTTCGCATCAAAGCAGGACCACGTTAAACACGTCCGATCCGTATTGGAGAAACTCTGTCAACACCAGCTCTATGCCAAGCTCGAAAAATGCTCATTCCACGTCTCCGAGGTGGAATTCCTGGGCTTTATTCTCAGCCCGAATGGAATCCGAATGGATGTACACAAGGTAGATGCTATCCTGAACTGGCCATCCCCAAATTCATTCAAGGGGGTTCAAAGTATGCTGGGTTTTGCAAACTTCTACCGCCGGTTCATCCCAGGATTTTCTTTCTTTTTTTTTTTCTTTTTTTTATTTGTTTAGCTGTTACAAACAACTTTTCAAATATTTAACAATTGTTTCAGAATCAATAAAATAATACATTTACATACAATTATTTTTCTAAAATGCATCTCACTTCTCAACTTTTCTTAGATGTTTTATACATTTATACACAAGAAACATCTGGCACTATTGTCTCTAAAAAATGTACAATAGCTACCTTCACAGCCAATCTAGGACTTGTAAAGAGAGATTTCCAAAGTGTTCCCTTATCCGGCTCAGAAAAGAAGACAAGTACATTTTGAAACAGTTTCATGCGCAGAGAATACAGACCAGGGCACGCCACAACTAAGTGTTGAAGAGTTTCATTCTGTTGTACATTTAGGCAGTAACGAAAAAAATTCTCATGCGGGGCAATTTGTTTTCGCCTCTGTAAAACATCACGGGTGTGCCACAAATTAAATCGGACTCTCATATATTGTCGTCGTATATGCGGAGATGGACATTTATTTAAGTATTCCGGCAGGACCTTGTATTTTTTCAAACCAAAGACTGCACTAACAAAGTCCTTGTAGGTCTTACAAGCTGCACAGTTTTTAATCCAGTCATATTCAAAGATCTTTTTCTTTGCTAAATCTGGATTAGTGAGTAGGATTTCAATAGTTACAGCAGCCAGGGCCATTTCGGTAAACAAAAGCGTGCACCACTTAAGAGGAAATCCAGAGGTGTTAACAAGTAGGTACTGTGCTACTATGCCCAATACATTTGACACATTAAGATTTAGCAAACATTTCCTCAGGAAAGCTGACATTTTCCACAATATTTGGGAATAGAGTGATAATACCCCCAACTCAAAACATATCATAGGTAGAGGAGTGCAGTTAGGCAATTGCAGTACCTTCCTCCAGTATTTACCCTCTAATTTGTCCCAGTACAGCTGATTTTGCGGGCTTCCTGACTCAGCACCATACGACAATATTGGTACAGCTTTCATTTGGTAAAAAGACAATGCATGTTCGAAGCTAAATTTACCATATTTTGCAACAAGAATTCTTGTCTGGGAGATCAGAGTCTGAAGTTTGTTATTTGTTTCCCATTTTTCAATTTTCGGTGTAACAGAATTGGAAATAATAACACCCAGATATTTATAATGATCAACAACCAAAAGTTCCTTTCCCTGTATTGTCCAAGCATATTTCTTATTCTTTCGTTTACCTGTATTATGGCAAACTAATACTTGGGATTTTGGTGCATTAATTTCCAGATGGTTAGAGATCGTGTACTGATTTAATCTATTTAGCATAAGCTGGAGACCATATGGTGTTATTGACAATAGTACCAGATTATCAGCATATAGTAAACAGCTGACTTTACTGGTACCCACTTTCGGAGGGTCACAACAGATGGAGCTGAAAATTGCGCTCATGTCATAGATGAAAAAATTGAATAAGCTTGCAGCCAATGGACACCCTTGCTTTAGGCCTCTCAAGGTATCAATAGAGGCAGATAGTAAGCCTTCAAGCGTTAGGCGTACCTGCATTGTGGTGTTAGAATGCAATAGCATCAACATATTCACTAAGGAGTTTGGGCAATTATATCTATTTAGTTTTTTGTGAAGCAACGCCCGGTCAATAGAATCGAACGCAGCCCGAAAATCTATGAACGCAAAGTACAATGACTGGCCCTTGGCAGCATAATGCATTTTGATTAAATTTAGGCACATTATATTTGGGATAGTACCCAAACCAGATTTTACCTGGTACATCAAGAAGGGAGATTGGCCGATAGCTACTAGGTGCCTGCCGATCCCCCTTCTTGAATATCGGGACAGTGATGGAATGCGCCCAAGTTTCAGGGATAGCCTGGGCTACATTGACTGCAGTAAAGATGTTATACAATATTGAAGCCCATAATTCCGGGTGCAGCTTTAGAGTATAATTCGATAAACCATCAGGCCCGGCTGCTTTAGAGTTAGATGAAGTTTTAATGAGAGTACAAATATCCTCATAATCAAAATCAAGTTTAAATTGACCATTCAAAACACTGGGTTGAAAAGGGGCTGCACCTTCTGGAATTGAATATAAGTCAAGAAAATGCTGTGTCCAAGCTTTTTCTGACACAGCATTTGATTGTGCTGCAAGTTGTGAAGACCCTGTAGCACAATTAATGAAAGCCCACATTTTAGCAGTGTTTTTAGTTGCTAATATGGACAGCATTCCTGCACCATCTTGTTGGAACAGAATTGCACGATGACTTTTTACCAAGTTAGTATATTTTGACTTTATTTTTGCAATCAATAGAACTCTGACAGCCGGAGGATACTTCATAGCCAATCTCAACTGGGCACGTTTTTCGGTTTTCTTTGTCCTCATAGCTTGGTCAAATATATGCGGATGTATAGTTTTTGATCTGACCTTAGTTCCTGTATCATGAAAGAGCTGCATAGTATTACTATATTGAATACACGGGTTGTTCATAATACTAGAGTTTTGCTCAGTTGTTTCTGATAGATATTGGTTAAATTTATAGACAGCATCCTCAGACCATCATAGTCTATTACCTCCCGGGTTCACAATTAAGACTCTTTGGGGCTGGACACTGTTGAATTGTGGTGATGTTTTTCTGCGACCATTTCATTGATAAAATATTATGGTCGCTTTGTTTAGTGTCAATGATTTCAAAATTCTCAATCGAGGGCAGTAGAGAGGTACTAACAAAAATGTAATCAATCACTGATTTCAGATGACCACTACGCCATGTGGCCCTCGGGGGTATGTCTTCTTTGAATATGCCATTAAGCATATGTAAACCACGGGCTTTGGTCAACCCAAGCCATCTATACACCCGCCCTTTAAGAGATTGGTTTTTCCCAAAGATTAAGTTAACATTTAGGTCACCAGCAAGAATCAAATGTGTAACTGAGTGCTCCAGAGCAACCATATCCAAAAGCATTATGACATCTTTTTTTTTTATTTTTTATTTGTTATAGCTGGTAAACCAACTTTTCAAATATTACATACATTTTTCATAAAACATGATGACTACATCTATACTTGGGAATTGCTTATACCTATTTGTACAGAATTAAAGCAACAAAATATACATACATAGTTTCTCGCAACTTGCATTTCACATGTCGGTCACTTTTCACTTTTATCCAATTTATTCAGATTTGGTTACAGGAAAAATTCAATTTAAAAATTGCACAATTGCAATCTGTATAGTTATTCTCGGATTAGAGAATAGGAGATTCCATACTTGTGTGAAGTCTGTGGTACTCTTAACAAATAGTTTTTCCCCAAAACATTTCACTCTTATATCATATAATGCAGTGCACTCAACTATAAGATGTTATAACGTTTCTTTTTGCTCCTTAATTTGACAATGTCGACAGAAATTCTGTTCCTTTGATATAACTTTTCTTCTAAACAAGATCTCATTTGTATCATACTGATTTAATCTAAATCTTAGATATTTCTGTCGGCATGCATGTGATGGGAATTTCAGCAGATATTCGGATATAACTCCATATCTTTTAATACCAAATGCATCAGAGTTGAAGTCTTTGAGTTTTGTACAGAGTTCCATATCACTGATCCAGACAGCTTGATGAATTTTATTTTTTGCACGTTCAGGATTTGTCAAAAGAACCTCAATCGATACTGAGGCATCGGATGCCGCATTTAAAGTGTGATTTCTCCACTTTGTTGATATACCATTTTTTGCTGTTGATAGATTTTGGGCCAGTATATTTAAGAAGGTAGGTTTCTCTAACCCCTCCAGCATTTTTCGTAGAAGGGCACACTGCTTCCATAATGCGTGAGCATATAGAGACACCAATCCCAGTTCAAATCTTAATATAGCCAGTGGTGTTCCAGGCGAAAGTGATAATACACCTTTCCAATATCTAGCTTCTACACTGTCCCAAAACTTACGATTTTGCGGCACCAGGGCCTCAACTCCGTATAGCACAATTGGTATTACCTTGGACTTATAGACATTATAGGCATTATGACATCATCAAAGAAAACATTATCACTTATGGCAGCAGTGTTTCAGTATATGTTAAGGACAGCATAACATACATCGTGAACCCTAACCTTTACCAGAAGCATATGTTTATTTGGGGCTGCCCAGAATTCCGATGACACTCCCTTTCGAATTTTAGTAGCTATAAGAAGCCCAGCCGATGGTCTGCCCATTATCGGCTTATAAGCCGAATTGATGTGAATGCAAAATCCATTCCAAACTGGAGGATCAATAAGCCAGGTCTCTTGTAAAAGAATTAAATCATACAATCCTAAGTGATTCGAATCATTATTAAGGAGATGAATATACCCTCTAGTGTTCCAACTTAAGATCAATATTTGCAATTGCATATGGTCCTGTACTAGTTATGCTTGTTCTTGGGTACATTTACATGAGCAAGTGGTACTTCTTGGGGGGTTAACCTTTCCCTTCTGGGGGACTGGATGATCCAACAGATTTTTCAAAACCGGGGTAGGTGTGTTATTTTCAGCAATAAGTTCAAATCCCAGGTTAAAAAGATGAGTTTTTACAGACCAGATGAGATTTTGGACGACCCGAGAGTTCAACCATAATCTCACAGTATTAAGATTCTGGTCATTCACAAATTCTACATACTCAATATCAGCCGAGTTAATGTCTTCCAACTGTACAATTTCAGAAAATATGGCCATAATGGATCTTCTGTCACAAATCATGCATCCCATCACGTCATTACTAAGGAAAAGCAACAAAAAGTTCCAGTGGACAACAGAAGCCGAGGAGGCTTTCCAGGAACTCAAAGCCAGATTCACATCTGCCCCAATCTTACGCCACCCTCGCCCTGATCTCCCATACCTGGTGGAAACGGACGCCTCAAGCATGGCTATGGGAGCTGTCCTCTCACAAAAGGACCCCGAAACGGGCCAGTTACACCCCGTTGCCTTCTGGTCGCGTAAATTCACACCCCCTGAACTCAATTATGCTATCACAGACAAAGAACTCCTGGCCATTAAGTCAGCCTTTAAGGCATGGCGGCACTACCTCTTGGGCGCCAGACACACAATCACCGTTATAACTTACCACCGGAACCTTCAGTACCTAAAAACGGCAAAGGCCTAATCCTCCCGACAACTACGTTGGGCTCTTTTTTTTTGCTGAATATGACTACGTGATTACTTTTCGACCAGGGGTGAAAAACGGGAAGGCCGATGCCCTTTCCTGTATGGGGTTGGAAGAGCATGGGTATCAGACCCCTGACCCAATAGCAATCATCCCGAGTGACAAGCTCCTAGGAATCACAGCAACCATAACTCAGAAAGAATTACATGAAGAAATCCAAAACCTGATGAGTCCGGAGCAATTACAAGCTTGGAGTGCACAAGGAGAACATTACATGATACAAGATCAGTTGCTCTACTTCAGGAATCGTTTATTCTTAGCAAACCAAGAACTATGAGAACAAGTCATGTCCAGTTATGATTCCTTGATCGAGGGCCACCCCGTAATCGCTAAAACCCTAGCCAAGGTAAAACAAAATTATTGGTGGCCCACGTGGCGTAAAGACATTATCCAATTCATCCTATCTTGTGGATTGTGTGCTCAAAACAAGTCATCCAAGCAGAAACCGGCTGGGCTATTACAACCATTGGAAATCCCACCAGTACCCTGGCACACGTTGTCCCTCGATTTTATTACTGACTTACCACCCAGTCAAGGGTTTAACACTATTCTTGTGGTCGTGGACCCATTTTCAAAAATGGCACATTTCATTCCTCTTAAGGGGCTCCCAAATGCTTCCACTCTGGCAAAGGTATTTCTTGAAGGCATTGTACGGCTCCATGGGTTTCCTTCAGTTTTGGTCTCAGACCGAGGTACTCAATTTGTATCTACCTTCTGGAGAAAATGCTGCTCTATGGCCCAGATCGACATCCGGCTATCCACCAATCACCATCCCCAAACGGATGGTCAAACTGAGAGGGCAAATCAGACGCTCGAGCAGTATCTGCGTTGCATGTTACACCAAGCAGAAGGAAGCTGGTTTGACTTATTATGGATAGCTGAATATGCTTATAATAATTCCCTGCACACCAGCACTGGGCAGACACCCTTTTATACCATGTATGGCAGGCACCCACGTACTTCTGAGTTGGACGTTCCTACAACCCTGGAAATGCCAGCAGTCAAAACCTTGCACACGACCATTTCTCAAACCTTTAAAAGGGCACCTGAACACCTACTTCAAGCTAATAATCGCCAAAAGAAGTTTGCTGATCAACACCGAGCAAAGGCCCCCAACTACCAAGTGGGAGACAAAGTCTGGCTGGCGTCTAAACACGTGTCCATTAAAGGAGCCCAAACTTTCCGTCCAAGATACCTGGGTCCATTCACCGTCACCACCGTGATAAAACCTGTGGTGGTCAGACTAGCTTTGCCGTCAAACATGCAAATTCATCCTCTGTTCCACGTGTCTCTCCTTAAACCTGTTCAACCTGGGACCCGGGTAGCAACGCCACCGCAGCCAGTAGTAGTCACTGGGGAGCCAGAATTCGAAGTCAAGGACATCCTAGATTCAAAGTACGTCAGATCCAAATTATACTACTTAGTAGACTGGAAGGGGTATGGTCCACAAAACAGGACATGGGTCCCTTGTGAATACATCCATGCACCTATCTTGCTTAGACGATTTCATCAAAACCATCCAACCAAACCAGGACCAGACAGAAGAGCCACCTTGAGAGGGGCCTTGGGGGGGGGGGGGAGTGCTGTCATGATTCCTGCCCCTCATGTCCCCAGCCCTCCAAGATGTCAGGCTGGAACCAGGCCACGATCACCTACATGGCCCTCAAGGGCCTCTCCATCCCTCCAAAGACCCACTTGGAGTCAGACTTGGCGCTTGTGGCACCAGACTCACTCACCCCCATAGGATAACATTGGGGATTGGACTTGTAGTGCATTGATGGGGACAAGATGGATTCCCCCACATATTTCGGTTCCCAGAACTGCATGTGCGGTCCAGTCTTTTGGGTGTGTTTCAGCCAAGAGGCACCTGGGATACCCAGAGACTATTTAAGCCACACCCAGGCTGAGAAGCATGTTTTGCGTTTTCTGCACCTGCAGCGGGACTCTCACCGTGTTCGGATCGGTCTCCAGTAGGCCTGCATCTTTCTTCTGCGCTCAGCTCCTGCAAGAACAAGAACACCGTTAGGAACAGCCTTACCTTGCGGCGCTTCTGCCCATCAGTCATCGGTCCTTCTGTTCTGCGGGCATCTTCGGCGGTGTCATTCCCATCCGGGCACACCGCTTCCTAAGGAAAAGGGAAAAGAACAGAAAAAAGGCATTAGTAAGCATTCTGCAAATCTTCGCTTATTTTTAAATACTGTACGAGCTTCAAACGCTTATCTGAATCCCAGCCACTCTGGGGGAACTCTGTCTCTGGAACTTCTCATCCATCTGCAAGAGGGAAAAGACACTCCAGCTTAGCGTGGAAACATCTAGAGGCACTGCATACCGCGCTTACCAACCGCATTTGTTCTTCATAACCGGCATACACGTTGAAAACGTTGCGGCACCTAAATGACACAGAAAAATAACTCAGTTCAATGCAAATACGAAAGGGGTGAATCGCGCTCTCACTCACCTTCAGCGCTACTCATCTCAGCAGCACGCCGCCATCCCCGGACGCCGACCATCATCTAAGGAAGGAAAGGAACAAAGTTAGAGAACTGTTCAAAAGACTCATTATACTTACCTGTCGGACTCTTGCCAGTGAAGTAACTAGGCAGCAACGAGCCCGCATCAATCAACGTGCGTCCTGCGCTGAAGGCAGGACGTAGAGCACACTATCCAAGAAAACAAGGTGAGCTGTGGATCAAAGGGAAGGGTTGGACCCCCGGGAAGAAGGGGTTCAAGCACACAAAGACAATAGGGAGTTACACTCTACCAATCATGTGTTTCAGGCCCAGTCTCCAGTCGAATAGCCTCCAGGGAAGGGTTCAAGGACGTAAGAGGTCAGAACAGGCTGAGTGACGTCCCCGTGGATACCAGGTGAGCGTTACAGGTGGGGGAAACCACACTCCCCACTGCATAGTACCCTGGTGGGAACCAGAGGGAGGGAGGGAGACAGCCTCCCCAGCAGGAATCACCCAAAGTGTCTTAGGACCTGGACTTCTGTAAAAGGGCTGAGAGAAGAGGCCCATCCAAGACTAAGGGCGAGGTGGGCCTCCGCTGCCCCCACCGTGTGCAGCTCCACGCACCTGGGGGCATGGCTGCACACGGGCACAATATGCGTCACTTATGGGGACACCAATTACAGGGTCCCCCTGGGCCCACAGCACCAGCGAGGTTCAAGTCAGGCAAGCCTCCCCAGGCACAGGTGCATCGTTGTCTCCATGAGATATCCTTGTGCCATGGCGAGGGTTAGGGGGGAGGGCACTCCACTCACCCAGCATAAAGTATGGTTGGGTCACCTAACGGCGGATGGAGGGTGTCTGACAGCGGTCCTACCTTCTGCTCTCTCAGGTCCTGGGTGGCTCACCCACTCAGGTCTGGTGTCCTCAACCAGCAACACGAGGCCCAGCGGGCATTGCGGCCTCCAGTGCGCCGGTAGTCAGATACTGGTGGAGCTCCTCCTCAGGGTCTGCCACATCCCTCTTCCTCTCTGTGCCTCACACAATGTTTCTGGGAATTGCTGCTGCTGAGTCACTGGAAAAACAGCCACCAGGTATCTCACCCAGGGGGGCAACGGACCCCGAAGTTAGATCGGTTCAGGGGCTGTATTAAAGGGGGGCTCAGGATCCTTTTATTCAGGGTGGACCGGAGCATGATTTCAAGGTGTGTTCATCCACGCAACCCCTGGAGGGTCAGAGAAACAGTTTTTCATTAACAATCATTTAGACAAAATTGAGGCCAGTGCATTTCAGACCTCGCAGGGTCGTTCATCAGGGAAAACTCTGTTGAAGTAAGGAAAATGGAGAAAAATTTAAAGAAGAGATGATCCACAGGATAGATGATACTCAAAGTGATAACATTAACAACAAAGATTTTGGCCTCATTACGAGTTTGGCGGTAAGTGGTAAAGTTGGCAGTAACTATGTTACTGCCAACTTTACCACTATTCCAAATTATGTGTTTGGACATGGAGTGGAGGATTTTCCTCAAGGAAAATCCTGGAGGTAAATCCTCCAACTCACTGCCCAAAAATCAGCTGAATTACCACAGTGGAATTTACACCAGAAAAACCCCATCGAGTACAATGTACCCAAATTAAATGGCGAATTACACTGCCGCCACCACTTGTAATCCGGTGTAAATGCAGCTGGATCAAGTGGTGGTAACAGTAATTCGTATGGGGAGTATTCCGGAGGATTTACCGCTGGGATATTGCTCAACTCGTAATGAGGCACAAAGAGAAAAAGCCATACCTCGCCTGTGATGATGAAAACCACCAGTAAAAAGTTACAAACAGAAAATCTGAAACAAAAGACCTGTGAAAATTCTAAAAAAAAGGAATGTAAAAGTGAAAAAAAAAGGGAAAACACAACACAGCGCCAATATTGTTCCATATATACAGAAGAATATGCACAAAAGTCATACCTTGTGTACTCATTAGAATGTAGAACCCAAAAATGGTCACTCAGTTACCAAGATCACTGTAGGAAGAGAGAACCATTTCTAAAATAACACAAAGAAATGACTAATGTAAGAATTAACCAAAATAAGATATAGCAGCGTTCACATTTTTTAAAAAATGTAAAGGGGAGTGAGGAGCACCTGTTGCCAGTAACAATATGCTTACCCAAAGGGTTCGAAAGAAATCTTGGAGCAGACACATCCAATCCTCTATCCCGAGTGTTAGTAAGCAATGGTGTGTTACGTGCTTAAAAAGAACTCAAAAAGCCAGGTGCAATGACATCATCACACAATGACGTTATTATGTGATGACATCACTATGCTGTACCCGCGTACATCCTGATAACGGGGATAAAAAAACATTGTAGGTAAGTACTTACACAAGAGGTCTATGGGTAGTATGAGACCTAGACGAAGCCTGTAGGATGTCAAAACCATGTCTACATGGTGTGTCCACACTAGAGAGCGTGGAAACACAATGTAAAATGAAAAAGAAAAAAGTGCAGCAAGGAAAAATGCACAAGATAATAAATATACTAAAAAAACAAAATAGCCAAAAACCAGAAAAAATAGTGAAAGGTAGAAAACTGCAACAAGGAAAAGAAAAAATAAGAGGCAAAAAAGGCGGAATATTCCATAAAGAAAATAAGAAAAGAAAACCATATTATATTTAAATCATAAAATAGTGGTGGAAACAGAGATTGAGTAAGAAGAAAGGAGAGAAAAAATATTATTTAACAAGACGTATGGAAAACAAAAAATAAATGATACTAGTGAGCAAAATAGAAGGCATTAGGTAACTGTGATGGTGTCCAAGGCTTACAATATACAACCAAATCCCAGTTTGTACATTTTACAAAAACACAAATATGACTGTATAAACAGCAAGCAATAGCTCCGGTCAGGAGAAAAACAGATACAGAAGCACAACCATCTTAGCTGGTGAGCAGTGGTGGGTCTGGTGACTGGCAATCAACGACAAGATCAGCAGGACAATCCCCGAGCTCCAAGGCAAGAGCCTTTCTGCTAATACGAAAGCCAACAAGAAAGAGAAAGCTTCCGAAGTAGAAATACCACTGAGCGCTACAAACCTTGGTTTCCAAGATCGGAAGACCCAACGAGGTTACGTAGACTGGAGTATCACGAGGAGAGAGAACCACGGCTGGGAAAGCCGACAAAGAGCTTGAGAGAGAGGAAGGAACAGGCTCACACACCCTATGCAAAACAGAATGAAAGAGATACAAACACTTTATTCACAGGCTGGAAAAGACGTCAAAAGTGTGAGAGCCTGAGAGAACTGAATGGTCTCACGCCCTATGTAAAACAGAGTGAAAGAGATACTCATTTTGTATGCCACGGCTTGGAGAACCGACAAAGGTACAAGGACAAGCAACAAACAAAATCAGATGTGCAGGTGTCCTATGAAAAACAGATTGAAATAAGTAGGAACACTTTGCAACAAGGTTGGAAAAGCCAACTAGGTTACAAGAACCTAGAAAACCCAAGCGGACAGACATCCCACGTGTACAAATTTGATTGAGAGTGAGTATATCAAGGTGTCATAAAACATTAGGGAATCTAAGATCTGCGAAAGCTGGGCATAAATAATTGTTTTACGAATGAGCCTGAAGGGATGTAAATACTTGATAAAAGGCTGAGCAAGGTAGTCTAAGGAGACCCCTTTGGTTCCAAAGGAGAAGAGAAAACAGTATGTAGGATATTCATGTATTACTGAATCTCTAAAAAAAGACGATGAACTGTATCACTGCATTTTGTGAATGAAAAGAAGTCATCAAGTTGGGCCAGGCAGAAGCCAACAACATAGGTCATTGTTTACGGCTGCCTCCACAGTGGTACGGCCAGATAGGCATTTTTCTTTTATTCAAATAAACACCCTTTGAATCATGACCCACTATAGTCTGAGTCTTTTTTCTGGTATGCCACAGAGCACAGGGTGTACCTTCCTGGGCCTGACTGGTGAGATCCAAGGGAGTCAGGCGCTGCGAGATGCTAGTCTAGGAGCGGGACCTGGATCAAGGTCATACCTTCTGGTGCTTGGACTACCTGCTCCAGGAGCTTAAGCAGCAGATCCATCATGGAACGCAGCAGGGCAAATAGATTGCAAAGCTGAGGGTCTCATTCCGGCACCTGTGTGTATTGGTTCACCCGGGGCAGCAGTCTCTGTCTCTGGCATGCTGGAGGTAGGCCTGCAGCACTGGGTTGGACCTGCACTGGCAGACTGGAGGTGGAACCACTGGCAGAGGCATCGGCGGATGAGGCAGAGTCGAGATGTGGTCATGGAAGATCGGTCCAGAGTTGAGGTGGAGTGGAGGCAGAGTCCTCATCAAGTGCAGGGACCCTGCAGCAGTGGGCAGCATAGACCCACTCCGGCACCTATCCTAATGCATATCTGGCCCTATTTGACAGCAGGATCTGATGTGGTCCGCAACACCTCGGTTGGAGTGCCGACTTTCGCTGGTGAACTTTCATGAGGACCGAGTCGCCAGGCTTCAGAGGATAGCAGGGATTCGTGGCTGGTTCCGGCAGGGCAGCTTTCACCTTGGCATGAAGAGAATGAATGCTTTAGCAACGTGCAACAATACTTCAGCACTGTCTCACTCCCTAGGTGCACATTCAGGAGGCGTGGAGCTGCTGGTGGTGAAGTTCCTACTCCTATGTGAGGTCCTGTAAGGATCTCATGGGTGGATCGGCCGTGCTTGCACTGGGGGTTGTTGCACATGGCAAACGGTGCTAGGGGCACTGTCAGTGACGACTTCAAACCGGTTTCTGGACACGCTTTGAACAACCTTCATTTAAAGTTGCCATTTCGGCTTTCTACAAATCCGCTCAACTGGGGTGGTAAGCACAGTGAAACTGCTGAGAGATTCCTAGCACTTTACACACTTCCTTAATGAGTTGACCGGTAAAGTGGGTACCTCAATTGCGATCTATATGAAGGGGTAACCCAAATTGTGGTGTGAATTCAGTAACCAACTTTTTGGCAATCATGTCTGCATCTGCCCTACATGGGAAGGCTACCCAGAGAACACGTCTACTACCACTAGACGATAGCAGCATGTTCTACATTTGGGGAGCTGCATTAAATCTGTCTGCACATTTAAGAAGGAACCCTCCGGCACTGGATGTGCAGACAACCTTGTTTTTACCACTCTCCCATCATTGTGAGTCAAACAAATGGTGCATCTTTCACAATAATCCTGCGCTACTGTGGCAAAGACGGGGCTACCCAATTCCTATCGACAGTATGTATCATAGCATTTTTACCGGAGTAAGCAATGATGTGGGCTTCTTGCGCCAAATATGAAAGGAGACACCAAGAGGCTGTCTGGGGAACGCCAAAGGGAATCTAGTTTTACTTGCAGGATCGCTGAGCCCAGGTCACCTTTTCTGCTTTGGGAGTATTGCCAGGCTAGAAAGGAAGGCAATCAGTGACTGCTGGACTGTAATACAAACAATAGTCTTGTTAGGAGCCAAGGGCCTGTTTAAGGCTGCCAAATGAGCAGAATTATCTGCTAGAGCATTTCCTTGGGCAATGAAAGACTGAGAAGGGTCATTTCCTTTACCCTTACCAATGGCCAGGAAAGATGGGAGCAGTTGGGCATGTAATCGTGCTGACACATATTTTCCATTCTAGATAGTGGCACCAGTGGATGTCAAGTAACCTCGCTGCTTCCAGAGTACACTGAAGTTGTAGCATGACACTGTGAGCGTACCTGAAGTCGAAGTCCATCGTGGCTGATTTACTTGGCTCCAGGATACATGCATGGGTGAGGGCAGAGAGTTCAGCGGCCTGGGCATATGTGGCCATTGGCAATTTATATACCTCAAGGGTATCATTGGGGGGGGTACATACAGAATACCCAGACACAGGTTCTCCTGTTCCCTGACCACATATACATGAGCCATCTGCAAAGAAGAATAGCTCAGGGTACTGTAGTGGGACATCTAGCAAATCAGCACGAGGTGACCATAGTGTTTCCACCACTAAAAATAAATTGTGTGGCTCCCCATCCAGCGGGGTGGGCAAACAATGAATCAGGGTTAAGCACAGATCATTGGTTCAATGTTACATTTGCAGCCAAAATAAATGGCAGTTTTTTATGCCATGTAGGGCAGGGCCTAGACGCATGCTGTGTCTTCCATTTGAGCTGGGAGGCCTGCTGACATCAGGTCTAGGGCTAAACTGTGGTAAGACATGGGCCGATACTTATCACTGTGTAACTGTGTTAACAATCATTGGGCAAAGCCCTAATGTTCATCACAATACAACAAAAATAGCTTCTCATAATCAGGTGGACACAGTGCTGGGGCTGTTGCGAGTGCTTGCTTTATGGTGACCAAGGAATCTTGTGCATCCCGGGAATGTGGCATGGGTTCTGCGGTTGAATCATGTGTGAGAGTATGACTTTCGTGGCACACCCGGGATCCATTGCCTACAGTAACGTACCATCCCAAGGAACCATCTAATTTGCTTCCTGTTCTGGGGCTTGGGTACCTTCTGGATCACGACAATATATCCTGAGACAGCTCTTTCCCAATCTCACGGCCTAGATACTGCACACGGGATAAACATAACTGTAATTTCATTTAGATGCCTTGTAACCCTTTTCAGTATGTTCTGTCAACAAAGTGAGGGAGTGCTGCAGGCTAAAATCTTGTGTTCTCTTTGGGCAGGGATTTTGAAGAATATACCATCAGGGGAACAGTAGATAGAACAACTCAGTTTACACAGCAGGTCTAACCGGAGCAGGAGAATAGGGACTCAACAAGAAAGCATGGTCCTCTGAGATAGGAACTGTAGGTGCCTTTCCCCGGCTTACTACGTGTGAGAGAAAATAAAATACCGACACAACCCCTTGTCGGGGAAGGAGGCAGTGAGACCCGGCTGCAAGAGTTCAAAAGATGGTTTATTTCTCCAGCTAGGAAATAACCCAAAAAACTCCCACCAACATTTACATCAGTGCTTGTATATATATCAATTAAAGTAACTAACTAAAAGTGCTAAATGGACCCGACTGGCCAGGCGGTGTGGTGCTGTAGGTGTGGGTGGCATCTCTTCCTTCTGGTTGGCTGAGTGGCTGACGAGATGACGGACGTCAAATATCTTGTGCTCCACGCAGGTCAGGGCCCGGTCACCGTGGTCACTACCTAAGCTAATATGTTACACATTTAATAACAAATGATCTAAAACATTTTATGCTACTTTTCACATTTCTACATAAGTTACACACAATGATTATTGTCAGTACAATTGGGTCATTTGTGGCTTGTAATTAAGGGCCTTGACCTTATTGTGCATGTAAAAGAATCAAGCTATGTTTCACATCTCTCCTAAGTTTCAGACCTATTAGTAAAAACATATATTGTAGTCATTATTGCTTAAGGTTAGTAGTGAGTGTGCTGGGTGGGTTTTGCAGCAGAGGCGGGGGTCTGGTACTTGAAAGAAATGCCTTACCAGGAGCGCAGGGTCAGGATGACAATAAATTGTTCTAATGGGGGTGGGTGTCTTGCACGTTTATGAGGACGAATCGAGCAGAAAGTGCTTAGCTCATTCTGGTTCACATGCTGGTTCTCAGGCAAGCAGTGATCTCAGAGGAAGAAAACTGTAGCATATTGATTGTTCAAACTTTCTCCGGCTTCTGCGTGAGAATGGAAGCACAGAGCTTTCCTTCGCAGGGGGAGTGCAAGGGTGAGGGCCAGCCAGCTGCCTGCACGCCTTGTGTGTGTGTGTGTCTCTGTCCTTGGCTGCTGCGGTGGAAGGGGAGCTGAGCATTGCTGTACTATCGCAGTGAGGCCTGTTTACCCAAGATGGAGTCGAAAGGGGCACAAAAGATGGATACCCTGTGTCCTGCTCAGTAGTCCCATCTCTGTAGCGGTCAACCGTGGTTAACTTTACATAAGGGCGAGGGGCAATCCCACTACCAGAGGCACATGGTCCAAGCTCTGTACTGAGGAGCATACGACGCAAGGGGGCCTGGGGACCCCTCGCTCCCATACATTCCCCCCTTTCGTTACATCTAAAGTAACAAACTACTTATCTCGTTCTTTCCGTTCTCCCTTCGGTAGCGCTCAGCTTCAGCCACAGCCTCATCCCAAGCCGGTGTACCCTTTATTGGCATCCATGCTTTGCACACACTTCTTAAGCTGTTACCTCTTCTTGCATGTTCTTCTGGGGTGACCACTAAGTATATCCCACCATCCCCATCTAAATCTATCCAAACCTCATTATACCACAGCAAGTTCTTTGGTTCTCTAATGGTAGTGTAATGTAGATTATCAACTACGTCCCCATACTGCCTATAGATGGCAGTCATCCTATACTGCGATGTGGTGTATTCTCCAGTTTGTACTTGGGCATCTATCATGGTAGCCACCGTTGTCTGTTGGCCCACTGTTACCATCATCATTGCTTAATTAGGCATATTATTTTCACAGCATCTTAGTCCCAATTGGCACACACAGAATATTAGGAGAAGAAAGACAATAATGGGAATGAGTATCTTCGCTGCCATGTTCACCCATGATGGTATCCAGCTGAACAGATTGTCGAACCACGTGTCGTTATCTGCTCCACCTTCTGCTCTCATTCTTTCTCCTAAATTATGCACTGCTGTTATCACATGTGACAGTGTCCCGTTATCAGCATCTGAAGTTGGTACAAACGTGCAACACGCCCCCCCAATTTTTTTGCAAACACCACCGTCCATCGCCGTGATAAGATCTAAGACATATCTGTTTTGCATGGTCATCAGGCGCAGTGCACGGAGCTCTATTTTTATGATGTTGAATCCTTCTTCAGTGTCGTTAGCCAGCGTGTTATCTGCAGCCATTTTGCGTTTGTCCTTGCTTGAACGCCTGGTGCTAGAAATGATGCAAAAAATGTCTCTGCAGATGAGAAAAGCCTGTACTGCTGCGGGATTTCAGCAAGGAGTTCTGACGATTTGGACGAAATATAATTGGATCTTTTGCTGCGTGACAACTTGGTCTTCAAGGTTTCTTCTGACAATAGTTCGTATGCTGGGGGCTCCGTGATTGTCTCATCGGGCGCTGTCGATGGTTCAGCCGATTGCCCTGCTGCCGATGTGTCAGCCGATTGGCCTGCTGTCGATTCGTCAGCCGAAGGCCTTGCTGTAAACTGAACGTGGCTCTCTGGTATCACCATTATGCTGAGTGAAGTGTGGCGAGGGCACAAGTGCCCCTCCAGGATGCTGGGAGATGCAGGTAGGCTCGTTTGCCACAGATCCAGTATATGTCCATTAATGCAGCAGTGCCTTTTTTCATATCTGGCATTATTAAAGTCTTATTGCACTGCTGTGCGGTTCCCATATTCACCTTCCCTTCTCCATGGAAGCAAAGTTCGTGCAGTATTTCTCTTTGAATATTTATGGGCCTCTCCAGGGGTGTGACCCATGTCAGCTTGGTGATATGCTGTGACCAGATGTGGATGCATGTTTCTTTTGCCCACTCGTATGTTTCGTCTGGCAGCCCTCGAAGCCCCTTAGCTTTGCATTTAATCATTTCATCATGCCACTTGTCGTCTGCATACCTTGTTCCTTTTTTGATGAAAAATGGTTCTTGGAGGCAGATTACTCCTTGTCGTCTGCTGGTGCAAGTTTGTTCGTTTTCCAATTTTTCCATAGTGACTGTGTGGGCTTGAAATGTCTTTTTTATTCTACACAGCATCAGATGAATCAAACATTGGGCCTCAGACAAGGGTACTTCCTGTGGGATTAACATTTTTGGGGTTCCAGTTGCATGAGGAATAAGTGAGCACACGTAGCAACTTTCATTACTTGCTTGCTTCGCTGCGGCGCTCATGTCTGAATACCATTTATTTGATTGGTCAGGGTGTCGGGGGTCCTCTATTTCATCTAACCCCAGGTTATGATAAATATCGTATCTGTTTTTTCCCACCCCCCTTTTTCTCCTCCTTTTGTTTTTTAATTGAGTACCAACTCGTTGATACTGCAGTGGGAATATTCTGGACCATGCATCATCTATGTTGTTCATGGTGACATGTGTGTGTTCAGTAATGGTTTCTGGTGCCGTGTGTGCGCGTATGCTTGTATTTCTGGAGTTAGTCAACCAATATTAATCGTCATTTACATTCCATCCAAGCTCTATTTCCTTGGCCACAATATTACTCAACAATGGAATAGCAGTTTTGTTTACATGCAATTGTTCAAAGGGTGACGTTATATTTATACTATTCGATTCAATGTTATAAGTGTCCTTCAAAATAGTTGTTGCTTCAGTCCATATTAGTTTAGACCCTGGTTTTGTCATATCAATTCTGCTCCCCCCTTTGTTCATTTCATTTGCCACAAATAAAACAACGTTATACCAAATAAAATAAAGCATCATTATTGCAAATAGTATGGCAGCATATTTGATAATGCATTCCAAATTACTTAATCTACTGGCCCTAGTGGCATCCCTATTTCTATCTAACATTTCAGCCTGCTCAGCCGTTTCGCCGCATTGGCTCATGTTGAACCTATGCGGGCGAGTCAAATTCGTTAAGTCATCATGAAAAGAAACATATTTGCAATTGTTCATTCTTTTTCATTTCTTTACTCAGGCATTTAACAATTTCTTTTAATTTTATCATAAAAATAATGAAGAAAAATAGAAAAGACAACACGATTTATATGAGAAGAAAAGAAAGAGAGAGAGAGAGAGAGAGAGAGAGAGAGAGAGAGAGAGAGAGAGAGAGAGACAAAATATGTAAAAACCTTTTGCTTTTCCACTATACTTTCCCTGTCTAAGTTGCAGTTTTCAACATGTCAGACTGTGTTAGCTATGGCATCCACACAGTCGGTTTCATTTTGGGGAAGTGCGACACTGTGCGCCCTTCTCACATCTGAGAGGTGCACCCAGTATTTTAACCCCTTTACTTTAACTGCAGTTGGGGTGCTGTACACCACTGTGTATGGGCCATGAAATCTTGGTGAATTCCACCTTCTTACAAAATTTCTGACATAGATATATTCCCCTGGCATTAAAGGCCCCTCTGGGCTTTCTGCTGTTGGCATGGAGGTGTCTGTTGCTACATCCTCAGTAAATGGTGGAACAATTTGTTTTGCTATGCTGCCTACTGCGCACGTTAGCTGTGCTAAGTATTCCTTAAACTCTTCTCCCAGCACTGTGGCAGCCCTGTGCGCATCAGATGCCCTCCTAACAGGAGAGAGCGGCGTGCGCATTCTTCTTCCCGTCACGATTTCGTGCGGGCTTAAATGGTGATCCTTGCATGGTTGATTTCTGAGTTGAAACAGTGCTAGGGGCAGACAATATAGCCAGTTTTTTTTCAACATGCTGCATAATTTTGATAAATTGCTTTTGAGCAGCCCGTTGATCCTCTCCACAACTCCATTGGCCATTGGATGATAAATCGAACATAGTTTATGTTTCACCCCCAGAAAGGAGGTTACTTCCTTGAAGAGGTCATTGACAAAGTGCGTGCCGTTGTCTGAACGGATCACGTCACAGATTCCCCACCGCGAGATCGCACAAGGAACTTGGCAGCACATTTTGCATCAGGATGGGGACAGGGGCCCGCTTCTACCCACCGTGAAAAAGGGCATACCACCACAATCAAGTATCTTGCTCCATTACATCTTTCTCCCATATCGGCGTAGTCGATATGTAGTTCTCTAAATGGACCTGTAGGGCGTGGCAAAGTGGCACGCAGAGTTCGTAATGTCATCCCTGAATTGTAAGTTTGGCATGTAGTACATTCAATCACAAATTTAGACAAGTATTCGTGCAGATTAGGAACAAACCAATCCTCTTGAATATCTGAGGCAATGTGTTGTTTTGCAACCTGAGCTGGGAAATGCAGTTGTTGGAGTGCTACTTCTAATAATTCTACAGGCATCACTACCTTGTCTGTCGTTTCCTGTCTCCAAATGAGATCTGTGGCTGATTGCTTACACCCTCGTTTGCCCCACAACTCCTGCTCTTCCGGTGGGGCTCTTCTCTGGAGTTCTATCAATTGTGTTATGTGTGTGTTACTGTAGGCTTCTGCTGGTTGTTCTGCTGTGGTTGTTTTTACAATGTACTCTGATGTTGGTGTTTCATTGAAGTACGAGGCTTCCTTCGCTGCTGCATTGGCTGCCGCGTTCCCCAATGAGACGGCGTCTGTGTTATTGGTATGGGCTTGGCATTTAACCACCACTACTACCGATGGCTCTGCTAAAGCTTCTATTAGTTCATTTAGCAACGTGGCATGTTGTACAGGGGACCCGTCTGCTCTTCTGAACCCTCTCCTTCGCCAACGTGATAGCCCTGAGTGACGTAAGCTGAGTCTGAATATATTGTCACGGCACAATCTTTGGCTGTGTGTAACGCGCTGATTAGTGCGGTCAGTTCGGCTGCTTGTGCAGAGTAGTGTGAGGGGAGGCGCTTTTGAACAATTACTTTGTATGTGTCTTCTTCCATGCACACTACTGCCATCCCCACATGTTTCTCTCCTGTCTCTGAGTTTATGGAAGCTGACCCGTCTATGAAATAAATTTCTCCTTCTGTAAGGGCATTCTCTCTTGCTTTGGGAATGTCATCGGCCTCTCCCTCATATGTGCTACAATCGTGTTCCTGTAAATCCTCAGTTGTGCATGGCTCTGTAAGGAATGTGGCTGGGTTCACTGTCTTGCATCTGACCACATGTACATTTGGACTTGATATTATTATTTCATAAGCAGATGGTCTCTGTGTTGTGAGAGTAGATTTCGATCTTTCCTAGATAGCAAATAACGAGTGTTCCGCATATAGCGTCACTGAACATCCCATTACGATCGTGGCACTTTTCTCAATGGCGAAGGCCGCTGCAGCGAGGGCCTGTCCGCAAGCGAAATGTCCCTGCATACCTGGGTCTAATATTCCACTGGAGTATGCTAATGGTTTGTGGCCGAGCGATGTCTTTTGTGTCAATACTGCTGTCATTAATGTTCCATTGGTGTGTAAAAACAGGAAAAATTCTCTTTCATAATCTGGATTTGCAAGGACTGGGGCGTCTGAAATAAGGTCTTTTAATCGAGAGAATTGGGCAATTGTCTCCTGTGTCCATTTTATTGGGGCTCTGTTCTTTTGTGCTTCTTTCAGTGCTTGTAGCATTGGCCGTGTGTATGCTGCGTAATCGAGGATCCACGCTCGGCAATAGTTACATATGCCAAGAAATTTCTGCATGTCCTTCACTGTTTTTGGTATGATAATGTGTCGAATGGCAGCAGCTCTGTCTGGTAGTATTCTTTTTCCGCCTTTAGATATTTGCTGACCAAGATATACAACGTCTGCAGGGCAGTATTGTAACTTTCCTTTGTCCACCTTGTATCCCTTGGTAGCCAATACGTTAAGCAGTGTTATCGAGTCTTCTCTACACTCTTCTTCTGTTTTGCTGCAGACGAGTAAATCGTCTACGTACTGTATAATGGTGCTCCCTACATCTATGTTGCCAATGTCTTCTCGTAGTACTCTGTTAAAAATGCTTGGGCTCTCGCAATACCCCTGTGGGAGTCTGCGATGTTCATATCTGCTGTTTCCTAATGTAAAAGCTGTAAGGTACTGTGACTCTGGTGAGAGTGGCACAGAGAAAAAGGCATTTTTCGGATCAATGACAGTGAAGCAAGTTGCCTCTTTTGGTATACTGCACAATATTGATGCCGGGTTAGGCACTAAAGGGAACTCTTTTTGGATGATGTCATTGAGTGGGCAGAGGTCCTGGACCATTCTCCACGCCCCTCCTTTCGCTTTCTTAATCGGAAAAATCGCTGTGTTGCATGGGGAAGTTGATGGCACTAAGATACCTTGGCTTAGGAGTGCATTCACTGTTTCTCTAATACCTTCCTCTGCTTCTTTGGATATTGGGTATTGTTTCACTCTGGGTGGGAGGCCACCTGGTTTCAGTTTTATCTTTATGGGAGTCACCTCATGCAACAATCCCACATCTTGTGGCCCTGTAGTCCAAATTTCAGGTGCTACCCTGGCCATGTCTTCCCACAAATATTGTCAGTGGGGCCTTTGTGTTAGCCATGAGTGGGTTGTGTATTTCTCTGTATTGGATCATAATGTCACATGGTATGCTTATTTCCATTATTATTTCTCCATCCCCTTCGTAATCAGTAAACAATTCTTCATCAGTTACATCTTTTAGCATTATGTTTGGCTCTATGCATAGCACACTTCTCCACTCGCGTCCCTGCGCGTCCAGGCCTTTGACCATAATGCGTTTGTTGGAAACTTGAACTGCCTCATTGTCTATAGATATAATCTAGATATAATCGTGCCTGGCACTACATCTGTTGGTGTGATTGGGCGAAATATAAAGTCTGATGGTATTCTCCACTCTTTTTGTGTTATTTCAGGCACTACTCGGGTTAATACCTGTATTCCATAGACGAACATGTCCATGTCAATGGGGATCCCTCTTACTGCAACTTCCTTTGTAATCGTGCTTATTATCAAGAGTGCTCGTACGGGGTATACCCCTGGCGTTGAGCACACTATTCCTCTTTCAGTAAAGGCTATGGTCATGTTTAACTTGCTGAGCAAGTCTTGTCCCATCAAATTGATTGGCGCGTCTTCGTAATACAATAAGGGTGCGCGCACTGTTTTTCCCCCTACTGTAACATCAAGATCTCTTTTATAAGGAACTTTTAAAATAGCCCCAGAGAACCCCTGCGTCTCCAAATTTCTTCCGGAGAGCTGAAACCGCCCTTCTGTAAGACATGATTTTTCTGCTCCAGAGTCTACCATAAAGATAAACTGCTTGTTTCCTATCTCTGCCGCCACTAGTGGTTCCTCATTTGCACTTTGTGTGGTGGATAGGACTGGGCACGCAAGTGCTCCCTGTGGGCTGTCCTAGTCTTGGTATCTTTGCTGACCTGGCACTGAAAAAAACGTTGTCACCTATGACCGTTACTTCATGGAATGGTGCAGGGGCACCGTTTGCGGCCGCTGCAAAAGGGTTATTGTTTATGTTCCCTACTGGGTTTTGTCTCGCCATGGGCAGTAGTGCGTTTTGCTGTTGTGGCTGCTGCTGTTGCTGCTGTTGTGGGGCTGGCTGTCTTTGTTGCATTTGGGGGTCATAGCAGTACTGATCTTGTTGTTCCCCCCTCCCCATTGGAGCTCCACAAGGGCTACCTGGGTGTGGGCAGCCCCACCCCTGTTCATTGTTCATGGGCTGCTGCTGCTGCCCTTGAAAATACCCTGATGGTCTGCTGCATACAATAAGAGGCAGGGACCGGCATGGTTACCTTCAATCAAGATAGGCCACGTGGTCATGTGCCACCCACGGATGAAATAAAATAGCCTAACAGTGAGGCTTCTTAACGGACGCTGGGAAACTATACCTATTTTAGAGGCCACTCGTACTAATAAGGATACTGATCGTTTTGCTGATAATAAGTATGCCCATCGAGGGTCATGGTCCCCGAGAACCAAATGGATACACATCACAATAACAGCTTGTATTATAATTGCATTGACTTTCGGTTTTGGTATCTGGAAAGTACACATCCGTTAGGTGTTTTATTGCCAACTGCAAGTGTCACCACTGTGTCTCCACCTTATGTGCATTCGCACACTCTTCGTCCTCGAGACCTCCAACATAGAGGGGGTTATCATAACCACAAGCTCTTGATGTCCATGAACGCAACCAAAATCCATTCTGAATAAGACTAATTGTTGGATATGTTCACATCTGCCACAACATGGGGAAAAGGGATTGGGCTGTTATATAAATCCTCTCCCTCTAACTACTACTTGTCATGCTTCACTTAGGGCATTATTCTTTGGCCGATGGAACTATAGTGTCACAGGGAAATTAGATGGGACTGATCTCAATGAGTTTGAAAAATGAGCTTTAGCACCTTTTAGGATGTTCTCTGTTTGCAAATAGGAGCAAGCTAAATGTTGCTTCTACTATTAGGCCTTCTGATAGACTTTCCAGACCTTTCCAATCAATGATTACCTTTAAAATGGCTCCCATTGGTAATAGGGATGCCATGCCTCCTTCCTATACTGTTAACCATAGTCCAAACTCTTGTTCCATTTTGCATATGACAAGAGGGTTCCCAACCAATGGGTACATTTGAGGGATGTACGATTGTTGCTGTGCTAACTAGTGAAGATATACCTCTATATGTAGGAGATCCCGTTGACATTGTTTGCGGTAATGAGGGATATCCTTGGTTGCCAAGAGATTGGGAGGGTACTTGTTATTTAGGAATACTATTACCAGGCGTATATGTTGCCACCACTGCTGAAGTTTCTAGAACTCGTCCCAGGCGGGATGAGGATGGTGACACTCCCTCACAGATTCTGGATGTCATTGCTAAATCCTTTGTGCAATTTTGGGGACAGATAAACTCTCAAGATATTAGAAAATTGGCGATGGTTTTAGAGAAAACCATCAATGAAACCACTGACATCCTATACAACATGATACTAGAGAAAAAGGCTATTAGATTAGTGGCTCTTCAAAATAGGATGGTGCTAGACATCATTCTAGCTAAGCATGGTGGTGTGTGCAAAATGGTGGGATCTGGTGTTGTGTTTTTGTACCCGATTCCACCCCCACCATATTTAAAGCAATTAAGAAATTGCACATCTTAAGTACACGTTCCAGAGGGAAACTGGGATATTGGCACATGGTTCTGGGACTTGTTACGATCTTGGGGCTGGAAAATCTTTGCAGTTCTAATGGTGATCCTTGGCATTGTACTGTTTTGCTGCTGTTGCATACAGTGTCTTCCTGTCATTTGTTCTATGATAGGGGGAAGTTGTCCACAAGCGGTTGGTAAACTAGAACCTAAGACACATATCCCCAGAAATATTGCTAATGCCTTGGTAAAGCAGGACATCGCTATAAAGGAGTTAATGGCGATCAATGTTTTTGAGGCTAGCGATTCAGGATGTTCTGACGACGATATCTGGTTTTCGGATGATGCTAATGTGGCAATAAGACCCGAGGCGGTGGGCCAATGCCACCCCAGGTAATGCCCCCGGGGCCGTAGTTACTTAACGAATCCCCGGGGGCATTACCGTGGGTGGTATTGGTCCGCCGACGATGGTCTTATTGACATTAGTACTGGCATTTTCTTCTGTTTAGAAATGCTGCCACGTTTCAAAACAGAAAAAATAAATGTGAAGAAAATGGCCGCCGGGAAAGGGAAAACATAGTCCATTTTCCCTTCCAATGGCGGCCATTGGAAGCGGACGTGCTGGGAACAAAAGTGTTTCCAGCGCGTTCGCTCCCAAGAAAAGAAGAAAAAAGAAGGTGAGTGGGGTTGGGGGGGGAAGGGAAAAAAAATAAAAAAGTACCGCGGCTCTGGCGTGAGTCGATGGAAGCCTCCAGCCGTGTGGAGGCTCGGAGCGGGGATGGCCCCGCTCCGAGTCTCCACACGCCTGGAGGCTTCCATCGTCATCCGCCGGAGACCAAGGGATAGCAGGTAAATGGGGTGGGGAGGGTAGGGCGGTGGGAGGAGGGAGAAAGAAAAAAAAAAGTCTTACCTGTGTGCCCGGCGAGGGACGAAGGCAGCCTCCAGCCATGGGGAGGCTCGGAGCGGGGATTGACCCATTTCGAGCCTTCTCATTGGCTGAGGGGCTGCCACGCCCCTCACCAGGAACAGAGAACCCGGCACACACAGCGTACACGGGAATACCGTGTGGTATGGCTCGGAAAAGAGACAATCAACACATTGGATTCCCGGTGCGCTGCGCGTGCCGGGCACTCATGTTTGTGTAATGCTCTTGGCTTAGGTCAAAAGGAGGATTTGTAAAACTATATTTTGCATGAATACCGTCTGATAGTAAAAGCGCCCGCTACCTTTGCAAACTAAATTTCAAGGAACCTGGGATTGGTAACCCTAGGTCTCCTGGGGGCAACCAGACGTGGTCTCCCTCTCACTGTGCTTAGAGAGGCATCAGCTTCACCTCACTGATGATCCCCAACAAGGGTGAAACACGTGTATGGGGTTGCTGGTGGTACTCTCGTTCAGGTTGGAATTGCCATTGCATTTCGGTGCTGGACTGCCCCTGGGCAGGACAAAGACTGATATGCAAATGGATATTTCCCATCTGTGAAAGGCACAGTGAGTAAAAGCAGTGGCTGCGAACTCTCAAGTGGTTAGTAACCACTGAACAGGTTATCAGGCCTTGTTCTGTCGAGAGAGGGGCGCCCGCTACCTTTGCAAACTAAATTTCAAGGAACCTGGGATTGGTAACCCTAGGTCTCCTGGGGGCAACCAGACCTGGTATCCCTCTCACTGTGCTTAGAGAGGCATCAGCTTCACCTAATGGCTGCGAGGATAAAGTTCAAAACCCTCTGCATTGTCCACAAGGCCTTCTGGGGCCTGGGTCCTAAATACCTTCAACTCTCTCTTCCCAAATATCTTCCTTCCCGAGCCCTTCGCTCATCCGCCTCCAACTCCCTCAGGGTTAGCCGCTTCTCGAAGCAACGAGCTGGGGGTCGATCTCTCTCCGCGGCAGGGGCCTCCCTCTGGAACAGCCTTCCTGCCTCCCTGAAACTTGAGGAGAACCATCTCCGGTTCCGGAAGTACCTCAAAACCTTCCTCTTTGCTTCTGCTTTCCCTCTCCCTCTCCCCTGCTGAGCGGCTAATTAATTTCCACTGAAGCTGCACTGATCCTGCAATTGGACCACTCTAAACGGCCTCGGTCCTGGGCCCTGCCACTCTCCACTTGCACTGATGCCCTGGAACCCCTTTGCACTGCGGGTCTGTCTCTGTATCCCTACAGCCCCCCCTCCCCCAGCACTTGTTCTGCACTTACCTCACACTTGCCACCAGCTGGCCCTATTTATTTATTTATTACGTACGCCTCTTACCTTGTACTGCACTTCCCCCCCTCCCCTTCCCCTTGCACTTTTCCCCTCCCCTACCCCTGCACTTGCGCGATCTGAATGACACCTGGCCTAGTAGGATCGTTTTCTGTCTCCCCTTGTACCCCCCTCCCTGCCTCGTCGCGCCTTGAAACACTTGTGTATAGGCGCGTTACAAATACCATATCATATCATATCATATCATACCTCACTGATGATCCCCAACAAGGGTGAAACACGTGTATGGGGTTGCTGGTGGTACTCTCGTTCAGGTTGGAATTGCCATTGCATTTCGGTGCTGGACTGCCCCTGGGCAGGACAAAGACTGATATGCAAATGGATATTTCCCATCTGTGAAAGGCACAGTGAGTAAAAGCAGTGGCTGCGAACTCTCAAGTGGTTAGTAACCACTGAACAGGTTATCAGGCCTTGTTCTGTCGAGAGAGGGGCGCCCGCTACCTTTGCAAACTAAATTTCAAGGAACCTGGGATTGGTAACCCTAGGTCTCCTGGGGGCAACCAGACGTGGTCTCCCTCTCACTGTGCTTAGAGAGGCATCAGCTTCACCTCACTGATGATCCCCAACAAGGGTGAAACACGTGTATGGGGTTGCTGGTGGTACTCTCGTTCAGGTTGGAATTGCCATTGCATTTCGGTGCTGGACTGCCCCTGGGCAGGACAAAGACTGATATGCAAATGGATATTTCCCATCTGTGAAAGGCACAGTGAGTAAAAGCAGTGGCTGCAAACTCTCAAGTGGTTAGTAACCACTGAACAGGTTATCAGGCCTTTTTCTGTCGAGAGAGGGGCGCCCGCTACCTTTGCAAACTAAATTTCAAGGAACCTGGGATTGGTAACCCTAGGTCTCCTGGGGGCAACCAGACGTGGTCTCCCTCTCACTGTGCTTAGAGAGGCATCAGCTTCACCTCACTGATGATCCCCAACAAGGGTGAAACACGTGTATGGGGTTGCTGGTGGTACTCTCGTTCAGGTTGGAATTGCCATTGCATTTCGGTGCTGGACTGCCCCTGGGCAGGACAAAGACTGATATGCAAATGGATATTTCCCATCTGTGAAAGGCACAGTGAGTAAAAGCAGTGGCTGCAAACTCTCAAGTGGTTAGTAACCACTGAACAGGTTATCAGGCCTTGTTCTGTCGAGAGAGGGGCGCCCGCTACCTTTGCAAACCAAAAGGAGGATTTGTAAAACTATATTTTGCATGAATACCGTCTGATAGTAAACCTTAGCCTAAGCACATTTGCATCGCACTGTAAATCGCATTTGAATGAACCTGAAATAGGCTGACTACACCGCCATTTTAAGTTATCTGCCATTTTGATTAACTCCCACTTTCTGTCCCATGTTAGAATTTGTGTTTTCGGCTTCAGCAGAGCAAAATGAACTTTGTACTGTGTCAAAGTAGATAAGCATGCTGAAGCTGCTAAGGTGGATTGTTTGTCCTGCACTAAGGCAACCTTGGAGCTAAACAAGAGCCGAGCTAATTAGTAATTTAAATGCCATCTGTACCAACAGTGTCTTCCCCGTTCAAATAGCAAAACAGAATGATGAATACCTGAACATGTGCTTTTGCAGAAAACATTGTTTTTGCACATTGAAACTAAGCTGACTTTAAACTTAAGAACAAATGGTAGACAAATATAAGTAAATGAAATGAGGACTGTTACCTTTGTGTCCAATGTTTAAAAAACATATGAAGTGTTTAACAGAAAACAACGGCTATTCAAAGAATGTTTGAACATGTATTAGTTATGTGGAAAGGCTATGTACCCTAGGTAAATGTGTTAGACAAAGAGGGGCTGGACGATGTGTCCGGGATTGTAAGAAAAATTTATAAATACTCATGTTTTTGAAATGTCCAGCACTCTCTCATCTCACGGGGTCTGCTTGCACACATTGCTGGGTGTTGAGAGCCAGACAGCTGTTCTGTAAAATAAAGTGTACTTGTACATTAGTACTTGTGACTGGCGTATTTCTATTATGTGGTATTAAGCCTCAATATTCTTTTAATCTTTCAACTTCATACCCTGACACCTGGTCAGCAAGTTGGTAAGACAGCATATCTGGAGGATCTAATCATATTGGATATAAAAGAGAAGGAACAAGACGGCAAACCCCAAAAGAGAGTACGGCCCTCTGGTGAAGTCTCTGTTACAATTGTTGGGATGGAGGAAGTGGCAGAATCAGCCGCACACAAACGTAAAAGCAATAAGAAACACCTACAACGAAAAAGGAAGAGGCAAATATGTAATAATAACGATCTAGAGAGGCTATTCATCTCTTCTAAATTATCACCCTCATTGTCAAACAACAGTATTGTTTCAGTATGTGAAGTAGAGGAAGATAATTTGGAAGACCAGTGTCGGGTCTCTGGGTAAATAACCAGCAGAATTCAGTACTCTGGGAAGATTACAAATATGTTTTCATTCACAATTACCTGCTCTGTGCTTCACTTTCTATTTATTGAGTTTTTATTGTTTTATTATTTGTTAATTTGTGAAGTTTCCCAGGAGTTGATTTGGGCCTTAACTTTAGTTTTCAGAATACTAGTGGGAGCCCAAGCCAAGATGGAGGAAAGGGACTGGAGTCATGATTGGTGGATGGGAGAACTAGGGATTGGGTTGAACATTTCAAGTATGCAGGTCATGTTTTTGTTTGCTCCTGAGTTTTGGGCCTAGGTTCCCTAGTAAAACCATCAGTATCTTGAAGAAACCTGAATACAATGCAAGTTTCATCTTATGAAGAAAAGACTTCATTCAAGCAAAGAAGATTTAATTGAATTTCATGAACTTCGACTTCAGAGCTAAGTACATTTTGTCTGACTAAATAACTCAGCTCTTCCTCACTTGTAAAACTTTCCTTTTGTCTTGAGAAATGCTTGAGAAAAGCTACTTTGGAAACTCTGGTTCTTAAGGGGTTAATATTTTGACTTTCTTGTGCGCATGTTGTTTTAAGAGAGAGGGTGACGTAGATACTCTCTAACATTACTTTGCTTACCTTGTTAGAAGTTCCTTTTTTCGCTGTTCCCGTTTCATGAAGGAAGTCAGCAGTTGCGTCGTGTTCATCAAAATCCAATGGAGGTGAGGAATCCGAGCTGCGGATACTTCGTCAGCTTCGTGTAATCTGAGGTGAGGGTTGGAACTTCCTTCCAGGTTTCCTTCCTTCAACAAGGTAAGCTTTGCACTCCTGTTATCCATTCTTATCCTAATTCCGGATAGCGCTGCGACTTTGAAGTGAAACTGACATTACTAGCTTGCTTTATTTTATTCACTTTTAAAAGCACGCTATGCGCTGCGACTGAGGATTACTGCTATCAGAAGCAGTTTCATTTTAAAGCAGCAACAAGTTACCTCCTTGTTTAGAAAGGCGCGTTAAGTGCAACCACTGTGTGCAACTGCCGGGGGTTTTCTTTTCTTCAACTGACAACTTTATTGAAGCTAGGTTTACACGTAGAAGTGAGGAAATTATCTACTGTTGCCCACTTAACCCAATGTGTGCTAACAAAGATGAACTCTCTTATTTTCAGTTACAGAGCTGAGAATCCAATGTTGTTATGCCATTGACTTGTATGGACACTTTTCCAGTGCCTGTTGAAATTCGGCAATTATAAGGAGATCTCTTAAATTAAGCTATAGATCTGTGTTTAAAAGGATAGTTTCCAACAGTTCTCATTGAACACTTATTTCCCTGTGCAAGCAGAAATTAATTTGTGGCCAAACTGAAGAACTCTATCTTTTAGAGACAGTTCAAAAGAATCCAAGTGTTTTGCCTGCTGACCTGAACAATTACCTGCTGGGAATAAAAGGGTACACACTTTATTCTAAGTCTTTAGGCAAAATTAGATCTAAAAGCTTCAGCACAAGCTTACTTGAGATAAAACTGGGAATTAAAATTGTCAAAACAAGATAATACAAGAAATAAAATCCTCTAAGCAATAGCAGAGGAGATTTCAGGTAACTTTTCCATTGTGTTTTGGGATAATATTTCGGAATGAGAATGTTAGAGTTTATTAATATTGTATGAATCTCTCATCTATGCATATACCAGAAGGAGGTTGGAGATCCTGTGTCTGAGTTTGTTGTTTTGTCCACTTCCCCTTTCCCTCTGGGGTGTCACAAGCTCTGCTGGTAATATAGTTAGATGAGTGTGCTACACCTTAGTGGGTTTGTGGGGTTCAGCAGCTCCTGCATCGAAATGAAGATTGGTCATGACAACCAGAGCAAGAGCAGCTCACACTTTGAATCTGGGGTAAAGAAAATAAGACTGAGATAACAAGGTGACCCGAAACAGGGGTGCATAGATAAATGTTTGGTACAAACAAATGACCACCAAAGAGGGGGTCAGAAGGAGATGTCATAGAAGGAAAAGAGTAATTATGCAGAGATGGAGAGACGTGACAAGATGAGGTACCTCTAAATGGGAATACCACCCCTTCACAAGTACACGATCGAAACGGGAGAATTATTAGTCAGCCTGCGAGAACTAAAGAACCTATAATAGAGCAAGTGAGACAGCTGTTAATATTCCCAAAAGGGAACATATCTCTGCGTCCAGGAGAGGGTTTAGGTTTATTTGTTCAAAATAAATGGACCTTTTCCGATTTTTGACTGAATTTTTTTTCTTCGTTTTCTTTGTTGGATAATGCGGGGGAGACACTACCCTTCACTCCCCCCACCTTAACCTAGTCCCTTACCCCTCCCCACATATATATTTAACTAAAATTGACCACAAATCCCAAAGAATTCAAACAAAATTATGTGGTAAATTCAGAAAAGGTCAATTGGGCACGATCAAGTATGCTAATATCCTGGAGAACAGTACAATGGCTCCCCATTAGGGAATTAATTATCTTGAAAACTATGTCTATCACCCATAAGTGCCTCTCTAATACTGCCCCCTACCACTCTCAGAACATTTCTAGAGCCCACTCTTCCAAACCAACTACAACTACATACGCCCATCCAACCTAAAGTCAGGCGCGCTAAAGCTGGAGGCTCAAGCTTCCCCTACATCGCAGCAAAACAGTGGAATGCCCTGCCCCCATCTTGAGAGCTGAACCCTCCAACTAGGTATTCTGCAGTGCCTTCAAATCCTGGTATTTTGAATAGATTATTCGGTATTATGATTTTTTGCTATGGACCAGCGTCAGAACCTACTGGCTAATTGTCTCTGTTGATTGCAAGTAACTGGTCTTTGTAACCGTGCCTCAATGCCTCCGGGCTGTTTGTGTGCTTTAAAAGTGAAATAAATTAATAAATCAATGAACATAATGTTAAAAAATGTTGTTGGAAAAAGATGCTACGACTGAAAGCCCATACATTACATTAACAGACAGTGGGCTCTACAGATTCTGCATGGGATTCTTCATCTGACCATGAAATCGTCTGACAATATAGTGAGGGTAGCATTACTGGAATCTGTTTCTGTTTCGGCAATAGAGCATTTTATCTCCCCTATCTTCATACACTACATACTGAGATATGCTGCGCACATCTTAGAGAGTGGCTTCTAGTTGTAGCCTCTCCAAACGATGGAGGCGATCTGGAAGCAGATCCTTCCAGGCCTGTCGACAGATACATCACCTGAAGACCACTATAAAAGATTTTAAGTGTACGCAAAAGGAAGACGAATGGAGATGGCTTCCTGCAACACTGGCAAACAAGAATTGAACCAACGACATTAAACAAGTACATTTAAATGTACTTTTGTGGAATTCAAGGTGGGCATGGATTTGTTGTTGAAATGCATACATTTTTGTTTGTAGGAAACATGGCTTATGCACCCTTGTCATGCTGATGGATTTGAAACAAAATGTAGACTGGCAAACAAAAAAAAGATATTGGTAGACCATCTGGGGGTCTTTTGACTGTGGTCAGATCAACTCTATCCGTCTTTGAATATCTCCCACAAAACTCTAACAGCAATGCCCTAGCTACAGTATTAACTGACTTAAGGTCAGGAAAGCAATCTGAAATGCTCTTAATTAATACATTTGTTTGACCAGGTGAAAGCAACTTGAAGGGGCTGCAGTTCTATATGGAGGAACTATTGGATGACTGGTTGAAAGAGGATGTAAATCATAATGTCTGGGATTTTAATGAGAAATGTATGGTTATTGTGGCATTCATCCCCATTCACCCGGGCCGATAACTTGGGATGCCAGCTGTTATCCCCGTTCCACCACCTGGAACGAGGTATGAAGTCCATTAGCACCCTGCGTTACAAAAGGATAATCCTGGGTGCTAAAAAAAAGGATGTTCTTCCTGCAACCAGATGCACAGAAAATCCTTTTCCAAGATGGCTGCCATGGAAAGGGAAGGCGGGGCTATGTACGGAGCCCCTCTTCTCTTTCCATGGAAGCTGGGGGAAACTCAGGTAGGTGCAGCTGCGGCGGTGAGGTCTGCCACAGCTGAAATAATGTTAGTGGTGGGGGGCAGGGAGGTGGAGGTTTGGAAAGAAAAAGAAATGGGGCTGAGGGTGGGCGGAAGTTGGCAGCGGAGCAGAGCGAGGCAGCCGTTAGGCGGCATGGAATGTGGGCTTGTACCAGCTGTTCAAGCCTGGGTTCCTAGCCACCTGAGTGGCTGGCTCCCCCACTGAGGCTGCTAATGATGGTTATTGATGTGGATTTGGTTGATGTTCCGGTCGACATGTTTAGAAGTGACATGTATTGGTCTTCATTCCTGAATGGATGGAATTTAGAAATTGTAAACCAGTATTGTCTACCCCGAAAGATTAAGGGGGGACATTTTTACCTGGTATAGAGGTTCTCAGAAATGAAGAATAGATTGCATGTTTGTCTCCCAGTAGCTGTGATCTCTATTGGAAGTGTATAGTACTGTACTAACCAGCTTGAGTGGTCATGTGGCGTTGAACTGAAAAGTAAGTATACAGTGGCAATATAGACAAAACACAATACTGAGTTTAGTGGAAGGTGCCGGACAAAGAAACCGAATAAGATGGGGAGGAAATATGGTAAACCTGTTTTAATGGCTTCATACAAGACTTGTTAGAGAAGAACCAGTGAGGTGATATAATGGGAACAGATTGGGATGACAGAGTTAAGGATATGATGCTTAAAATCAAATTAGCTGTGGATGTATTATGGGTATGTGCAGGAAATCTTTGTTAGATACAAAATAAATGAAGGGGAATATTTACGACCCACACATTGTGAGAAGGAGGAAACTGCTCAAAGCCGAAATCTGCTATGTTAAAAAGATGGCTGGAAATGATAAGATAAGAGTGTGGTGATCAGAAATATACAAACAAAGCACAGCAATTGGATAACTTCTCACATGCAGTCAGAGCAGAGTGCGATCAGTTTTTGACCTTTGAAGCCTTGGCTGCGGATGGCCAGAAATTCTGGCACTTTGTGAATAAGTTCATGACTAAAAGAAATGGAATGCTGGTGAATCCGATCTCAGAAAAGGAATGGGTGGAATACATCAGAAATATGTACTGCAAGAAGGAGATCAGGAGGGATGACCGGATGTTGGGGATACTGAGGGAATATTGTAAGATCATGAATAAGGGCGATTGTTTTGCATTTGAAGAAGTAGACCTACATAGAATTATCTTAAAACTCAAGACATCAAGAGCCCTTGGCCCCGATTGTATCCCAAATATTGTAATTGAGGAAAATCGTCAGCTTTGGGCTAAATTATTACATGGGTTGTTTAGGGTTATCGCTAAATCAGGCTTTATCCCCTTAATGTGGAAGAAAGCCAATATCATTTCAGTTTCAAAAATGGGAGTAAAAATGGACCCTAGCAACTATAGATTAATTGCACTAACTGATGTAATATCTAAAATATTTGCACTTTGTCTTCTGGAAAAGTTGAATCATTGGGTAAATGAATCTAAACTGATCTCATATTAACAAACGGGGTTCAGAAAAAGACATGGGATGTCTATATAACGTCTGGGCCTTGACATACTTTATTAGAGACACACTTGCAATACTGATACTAGACTATACATTTGTTTCATAGATTATGGCTTTTGACTCTGTATCAAGACAGTTGTTGTGGCAGAAAATGATGCAGCTTGGCTGTAACCCAGAACTTTTAAGCCTGGTTATACAGCTTTACCAGGAGACTACTGTTGCTGTTCGGTTGGATGGGGAAGGTAACCTCTCGTCTGACATAGCTACTAGCCGGTGTGGGTTGAAACAGGGCTGCGTTTTGGCACTCATGTTGTATAACTTGTTTGTCGCTAATATGCAAGAGTGTCCAGAGAAGTTTGATAATTCTCCTCTGAAATTGGGTAAAGATTGTCATGACTAATCTTCAAATACAACGCAGGAGCTGCTGAACCCCACAGACCCACCAAAGCGTAGCGTTCTCAACTAACTATATATAACCAGTTGAGTTCGTGACACCCCGGGGGGAAAGGGGAATTTGGATAAAATAATAAAATCAGACACTGGAACTTGAATTCCTTTCAGGAGGTAAGTATCTGCATGGATGAGAATTCCTGAATTCCTTTCAGGAGGTAAGTATCTGCATGGATGAGAGATCAACAAATTGAACAAATATAAGTATGCATGTATTAATATATTTCTTAGTTTAAATAATCTAACTCACTTTGATAAAGATTACCTGAAAATCCTCTGCTATTGCCTAGAGGATCTTTTCCTTGTCATATTAACTTGTTTAATTTTGTGTTTTACTTTTGACAAGGATTAAACATTCAAATTGAAATAGTTCAGCAAGTGTTCTTATTCCCTTTAGAATTAAAGTGTGCACCCTTTAATTCTTAATGAGATAATCTTCCAGTTACAGGCTTTACTTGAGACTCAAGTGATGCTTGCAGAGAGTTCATCAGTTTGCCTTACTGACACAACATTTAGGATGCAAATTGGAAAACTGTAATGAAGGAGATGTCTTTCTTTCTTTTTTCCTTAGCTGAAAACTAATATGTCATTCAGATAACAGCTCATTCAACAGGAGCACCATGAACCACTTAGCAATTCTGAATAGCGTTCATTTTCCTTTTAGGAACCAATATAGCAGTCATTTCTTATGGTTGTTCTCAAAAGAATATATTTGCTTATTATATTTACATAGATTGCATTAGTTGATTGATTTCCAGTACTTTACTCAGCATTGTTGTTTCACCTTAAAATGTTTTCCGTTTAACACTCCTTTCCAGATAAGAATTCAACAATTGTAGGTCACTTTAATCTGGTGTTGAAGAATATTTTCCTTGCTTAAATTTGGTTTGCAGGAAAGTCTATACTAAAACTCTGTCGCCGTGCACGTGCACTCGTGCTCACTTCAGGATAAATTTTAACAAGATATCAACAGTTTGTTTGTCATACATGCGGTACGCAAAGCCACAAAAATACACTTAGCGATGGAAAAAATTAACAACAAACGAGCTGCTTACCTTATCTTCAAGGAAACAACACGGAAAGGACTTACTAGCCTTCTCCTCAATACTTGGTGACAAGCTCCCGCGGCTGGACTCCCCCTGCGTCAGCTCCGTCACACGCGCTACACACCTAGCTTCACTTCACCAGCTCCCGCAGCTGGATTCTCCCTGCGTCAGCTCCGTCACAAGTAATAAACACGTAGCTTCACTTCACCGATACGGAAGAAATCAAAGGTACCGATTTTTCCCCTGAAGAGGGAAGTATATACATTAGAAAAATAGCACGATTCAAACGGGAAACAGACGCTCACAAAAACATGTGCATACAACCAGAAATGATTTTTAAACATGCGCGTATAAAAAACACGCGCATTCAGTCAAAGATTATTTAACCCTAAACTAACTGGGTTATTTAGATCAAGAATAAAATTACTAAAACAATGATTTTAACTTTCACTTGAATTCCACAATTGTTCATTAGAAGATTGGTACTTAGCTCTGGTTCTTGAAATGCACATTGCTGAATTTCTCCTTCTGCTCAGAGAAATGAAATCTTCCTTCCAAAGAGTTGGGATGGTTTTATCAGGTTACTTTCAGAATTCAGTCTTCTTTACTGAGACCTTAGGCCTAAAGTTCAGGTGAAAACAAAAACATGACTTGCTCATAAGACAAAACTAAATGAAAGGCAGTTTAGAATGTTTGGATCAAACCTTTGTTTACCCCACAACCAATCATGGTTCCAGCTGTAGTCCACCATTTTGGCTTGGGATCCCAACTGCATCCTGAAAACTAAAGTTAAGGCCTAACCAAAAACGGAAAGAAACTTAACCTGAAATTAAATATTATAATAAAAATGTTGCTTTCACTAGCCAGAGACCTAACAAAGATCCAGTGGCATGGTTCTCTTATGCCGATGATGCACTATTACTTGATTGAACAGCCATAGGCCTACACAGGAGCATTGCAGCTCTAGAAAAATACTCAAAGGCTAATGGTGTAACTTTCAATGGTCTGAAAACAAAATGTATGATAATTGAGAAACAGGGAAAAAGATGAAAAAATGTGTGTGGAAATGTAATCAAACTCCAACAGAGGTTGTAAAGGAGTATATTTACCTTAGTCTTCCCATTAGTCATACTTTGAAGGGTGAGGTCACCTGTAATTTTAGAGAAATGAAGATAATGAAGAAAGTGAGACAGAGCTTTTATATAAGTCCAATGTGTAGGTGGGCACCACGGTAATAAGATACTTTAATATAGGTAATGTTTGTTTGGATAAATTGTTTGAATCAATGTTTTGACCTGGAGCTACCAGTCTGTAAGCGATCCTATGGCATCCGGATCGCACTAAACAGATTTGAAGAAAAAGTAAGGTAATAATACCGTACTTAAGACTGGTGCTCTCAGTTGACCTTAAATAAGGTTGCACAGTTGTATATAACTCTTGCGTGAAGTACTTATAATGTCAAACAAATGTATCACCAGACGGTACATGGTTTTCCAAAAGAAATGTTTAATTCACATTTCTTGGTTTTGTGTTTCTTAGTTCAAATATTGCAAGGCAACTCGAAATAGATAGGTCAATTATTCAAAAAAGCACATATGCCAATGCATTTCGGTCTATGACCATCTTCAGGGCTGTACTGAAGTGAATATAGAATCTAAACAGTGTTAACATATTTCATTTATCGAAAGACACATAAATGCAATTCATGGTTCGAAAAAAAGTAAAGCACATACCCCAGGTAGATCCAAATCAATGTTGAAAATGCGGGAGGAAGGTAAAGGAAAGTGTGTCAGAATCGCCATATTACTAAGTATTTACAATTATTTACCACCTTTGCATACAGCACCCTGTACCTGCTAAATGCAAGTTGTCCTCTCCTGTGAATGCTCTTGAAGAATGTCTCCAAAGTTCCTGTTGATTACCAGAGGGGAAGTATGTATGACTATTTTTGTCGCTATATCCAGATGCATACCTAAGCCGATTAGATCAGTGAGCTCTTACCTGCACAAGTATGACTCGCGCGCAGAACCGATCGCGCTCGCTGTGGAAGCGAAAGTAAACCGCGCGCGAGCAATAATGCTTTTAAGGGTTGTCATGGGAACGTGGGCGGGGCGTCGAGCAGCAGCGCGTTTGCCGCTGCACGTACGCCTCGGGACCCACCGCCCTGCGGGAGCGCAGGGAGGAGGGACTGTTGCCATGGCCCTCAGGCTCCCGCATTTTCAACATTGATTTGGATCTACCTGGGGTATGTGCTTTACTTTTTTTCGAACCATGAATTGCATTTATGTGTCTTTCGATAAATGAATTATGTTAACACTGTTTAGATTCTATATTCACTTCAGTACAGCCCTGAAGATGGTCATAGACCGAAATGCATTGGCATATGTGCTTTTTTGAATAATTGACCTATCTATTTCGAGTTGCCTCGCAATATTTGAACTAACTAAGAAACACAAAACCAAGAAATGTGAATTAAACATTTCTTTTGGAAAACCATGTACCGTCTGGTGATACATTTGTTTGACATTATAAGTACTTCACGCAAGAGTTATATACAACTGTGCAACCTTATTTAAGGTCAACTGAGAGCACCAGTCTTAAGTACGGTATTATTACCTTACTTTTTCTTCAAACAGAGCTTTTATATCCCATAACGGTGGTTACTCAATTCCAGGATCGATTAAGCTGCATAGAACCTGTATAGTTCTAGCTATTGCCAATGGTTTAAAAGTATGTAACTAAAAGGAAGTGAGGTGTCTGCATAGGTTTGAAGGGAAAATATGGCGATATCTGTTAAATCTTCACTCATGTGTGCCCATATAAGTCATCTTATGTGAGTTAGCCTTAACATCGCTAACCACAGCGTCAAGTTGTGCAAGAATAGAGATTCCCTGCTAAAACATTATGTGCACATGGCTAAGAATCTGATAAGGAAAAATACTGTTTTCAGACATTTTGAGGAGGAAGTATGTGAGTTTATTATAGATCGGAATCTAGAAGACAGTTGTAACTTAACAGTGTCAATCAGAGAAATTAAACAAAAAGCTGGTTTGTTGGATAGAGGCCAGCTGGTAGATAGGCTGTAAAAAAAACAAAATGTAAAGAATATGCGATGCCAGGGTTTCAATTTCCTCTTCCTTTTTCATATCTACTTAAATCCCCAAATATGGTGGTTAGAGACTAATTGTCTTTTCATTGTCTTACATATTTTACCTTTGTACACTTGTTCTTTTACATTTTGCATTGTGATTCGGCACTTTCTAGTGTGGCCACACCATGTAGACATGTTTTTTCTACATCCTACAGGCCTTGTCTAAGCCTCATATTATCCATAGACCTCTTGTGTAAGTACCTACATTGTTTGTATTTTTTCTGTTATCAGGACATACGCGGGTACCAGTGTGGTGCTGTCACTGTGTAATGTCATTGCATGATGATGTCATCATGCGTTGCTTTTCCATACACCTTTCAGTTCTTTATAAACAAGCAAGACATCATTGCTTACTCACTCTGGCGATGAAGAACTGAATGGGTCTACGACAGGATTTCTTTTGAACCCTTTGGGTAAGCATATTGTTACTTGCAACAGAGGATCCTCATTCCGCTTTACATTTAAAACATATTTTTTGAATGCTGCTACATTTTCTTTTTTTGTTTTTTACATTAGTCATTCCTTTAGGGACCTTAGTGACCATTTTTTGGTTCTGCGATTTACTCTATACTCAAGGTATGTATTTTCATTGCACATTTTTTTATACATATGGAACAGTATTGGCACTGTGTTGTGTTTTCCATTTTTTCTTCACTTTTACCTCCCCTTTTTTTGGAATGTTCATAGGTCTTTTGTTTTAGGGTTTATATTTGTGATTTAACTGGTGGTTTTCATCATCACAGGCCAGGTATGGCTTTTATTCTTTAACTTTGCTCTCCATGGTAATAATTTGAGTATCAGCTATCCTAAGGATCATCTCTTCTTTTTCTTTTTGCTCCATTTTCCTTATTTCTACAGACATTCACCTGACGAAGGACCCTGCGAGTTCTGAAATGCAAGTACTTCAATTTCCTCTGCCTGATTGTTCATTAAAAACTATTTCCCACCATTACTGTTGTTATACCATGTATCATAAGTAGACTAGATGAGTTTAACTGATTTTGTGTAGGTTTCCTCCTTTTGAGAGTGCATTATCATGGCAGCCATCTCATGGTCCTCTGTCCACATGTATTAGTATCAACCCAGTGCAAGGGTTGTTTAGTTGGCTACCACCTTTGAATTTCAGCTAAAACAGTTTCATTGCTATATAGAAGAAAAGGTGGTGCCCACTCCTACTACATTTCTTGGTCTCTGGGTCCTCCCACTGCCTCTTCATAATGTTATGAATGCTCTTTAACACTGGGACACAGGACTAAGATTGCACAACATATCTGCTCATACCATTACCTTCCACTTCTCTTTTTGGCCCTTGCATAGGGTTACCCTCATCATGTGTTTGTATAGAAGGGCTTAGCCTGTAGGAAATATGTATCCCTCCTTGGCATCTGGGTGTTCAGGACCGACTGCTAGGGCTGCTTTTCTTCTTTGCTGGGCCAAAGCTACCTCTGTGGCATTTTCCATCATTGCCTGTAGTTCGGCTTTTGCTGTAGGGTGGATTGGGGAAAGGGATCCAGATCTTTTCTATTGTCTCATGCGCTGCTCGTTCTGGCTATGGAACTCATCCTTTGCTTTATCATTTATGCCATGCCTCCCTTTTGCCTCAAGCAGGAGGTGAAGGGGAGTCATATATCCTGGATTTGGGAGGAAACAAGCAAGATAATGGTCAAAATCCTCTAGACCACGACCCATCAGATTTTCCAAAGCACTCGCCCGTTTTCAAAATTTCACCTAGCCACACAAAACACAACGTTTTCCAGAGTATCTTTTGTATATCTGTGGTATCTGCCAGTCAAATCCAGGTCTATAACGCTCCTCTGGCATCATCCATCTGATCCACAGACCTGCAACAGGCACTGCCATGGACTACTCGGTATCTGCTGCTTGCCGTCCTGGGTGTACGATTATGTGCTCCCCTACCACAGTGGATCAGCGCCCCATTAACATCTGAAGCGGGTATTCTTAGGCCAAGCAGTTCATCTCACCTGCAGACCTCGATGTGTGTGCGCACTTTTATTCTGTCGAAACATAGAAAAAACAGGAAATTAGACTGTGTCGCCACCTCGCTTAGTGACCCTTGTGACAGGTGAGATAAGGAGAGAGTGGGGCTACTGTCAGGCTCGGACTGGCGGATAAGGCAATAGGGCAATGCCCGAGCCAAAAACTCAAAATGCTAGCGTGGGCCCGTTTTTTGGGTCAAAGTGGACCAATTGGATCAGTTACTTCACTCTGCGGCTATTAGGTTTGACCATTGTTGCTGAATAAATATTCTTTAAATTGCCCAATTTGCATCACATTTTATCAAAAACTTCCCTTTGGGTACTATTCAGACAGTCTGTCACAAAAGGAATGAATTGCCATTTACGACATTTTTTTCATTGGTACCCGATACAATTGAATGCCCCAGTCCGACCCTGACTACTGTGTAGCATCAAGGAAACCTTTAACAATGTGTTGGGAGGCACAAACCTCAAGTTATTAGAAGGTGAGGTGAAGAATTCATCCTGCATCTTTGTTCTTTCTTTTCGGGGTAAATAAGAACAATGGACCCCATTACAAGTATGGTGTTGTGGAGAAAGCGCTGGTAATGCAGTGGTAACTCATTAACGCTGCATTACCACACAGCTGTACTAAACTTTTGCTGGTGAGGTGGAGGAAAAATCTCCAGCAAAATGTTTGCATTACCACCAAAAATTGGCCAAATCAGCAGAACTACACCAGCAGAATTGCTGCTGATGGTCATTCGCCAACATACCCAGGAAGTCCTATGGACTCCATAAATGGGGACTAATACTGCCATACCACCACTTGCAATTCTTCCGGACCAAGTGGCACTAACAGTAAATCTGTTTGGCAGTATTCTAGTGGATTTACCCCCTGAATACTGCCAAACTTAGAGGAGGCCCAATGTGCTATCTCCTGCCTTCCCTGTCTGTGTGTGAAGGAAACCTTGTGTACCTGGCTGCTGTATCTTCTATTTGAATGTGCATTGTAGTGTTCTATCCTGAGGGTTCTGTTTCTGTCAGTTATTCAGAGTCAGCTGTCTTCCCCTAGAGGTGTGGGTGCCCTGTGTCTGTGTCCTCTTTATGCCTAACTGTACCAGCTTACCTAAGTGATCCTGTTTGTTCCAATAAAGGACACGTAATACACAACCTACCTCCTGTCATCCTCGGACATCCTGGACTTTATAATATGGCAAATTACTTGTGTGTGGTAGATTTATTATAGTTAAAAAGAGGCAAAGTCAACTTAGTTCTGGTGAGTTAGAACTGGAGGCAATATAAAGATTTTTAACTTTTTTTCAAATTAAGAAGGCAAAATAAAATCCCCTCCCACAATTGTATTGTCTCTCCACAATCAAGGATAACTTAAGGGCCACATCTTTATAATTTTTTATGAGCCCAGTGATGCATACCAGCCCAGAGGAGAGTGCTGTAGCAGATGGTGATGTGAAGCCAAGGGCACATAACAAAGGCAAAGGACAATAGCACACGTTACAGCTTTCTTCCCTAGGCCTGTAATGCCATTAAAATATGACATCACAAAAACAGGTTAAAAGCAGGCTAGAAATAAAAGAAACCCTCTGGAGAATGTCTGTTAGAGCCTGAATAACTTCCAAGTCCTTGGGAGGATTTACTTAGTACTGGTCCCACTAGGACTCCCGGGCCCCTGTGCCTCACCTGTATATTCCCAAACTGCCATGCCCACACAGTCCGATGAGAAAGTGTGTTGGGACAAAATAACAAGCACAGCCCCCACTTGTGTTCTTATGTGGCCGAAGGGGAAACAATCATCAATCCTCTGTACTTCACTAGGAACACTCCTCTGTTCCCTCCCAGACATTACCATCACATATGCACCTCTGTCTGACAGCTGGGAGGGGCTAACTGCATTCCTCTCTATGATAATTTAAATTGGACCCTTTTGAGGGTCAATGATTATTCCGTGTTTGGTAAATAAGTACTTTCTGCCTTTTGAGCTCTCACTGAAACCGACTTTCTATTGATTAAATCTAAAAGCCTCTAAGATTCATGTGGAAACTTAAACCTAACCTTCCTATCTAACCTAATACCCCAACCAGGAAACTAATAATACATCTTATTTTGTCCTACTAACTTGTTCTTTGAAATATAGTTGTCAGGTCTGAGCCATGAGTAATTTAAGGTCATTGTCTGAATCATGGATCAGGTCTGAGCCATGAATAGTTTAAGGTTACTGCATTTTGCCCTCCTTTTTTCCACTGCACCTTGCAAGTGAAGTATACGCC
The DNA here is from genome assembly GCF_040938575.1 of Ambystoma mexicanum. Classification (NCBI taxonomy): domain Eukaryota; kingdom Metazoa; phylum Chordata; class Amphibia; order Caudata; family Ambystomatidae; genus Ambystoma; species Ambystoma mexicanum. Next base: position 1,087,938,579 of record NC_090927.1, on the reverse strand, counting down.
GCCTGCCATATGGCGCTTACAGTGGATACCTCGGGAGTCCAACTGCTATTTGCTGGTGCAAAAAGCCAGCAGACTTCATAGGGATCCCCAGCATTTGTGCTGGCAAGAAAATCAATGCAGTTGAAATGCTGGAGTATTTGTATGGCAGAGAGGAAAGGAGTGGCAGCATCGTAAGTTGCAATCTGCCCCTCCTCTCCAGCATACAAATTAATGAAAATGGGGTGTACCAGAAATGCAAAGTGTAAAAGCCTTACTGGCTTATCTGAAGAGGAATCTTAAGGTTAAACTGCACTTTTGAATTTGCATGGATTACTACCTGCAAGGAAGCATTTATTACAAAACATGTCTCCCATCTCAAAATCTTAAAGGGAGTCCTGGGTGTGAATAAGTATTTTAAATTTGTTTTATTGTATATGGCTAAAAAAATATTTCAGACTTTACATTGCACACAATCCATAAAATACACAATTTATAGTTTCTTAACAAAATATAAAATATTAAGACGATTTTAAAATACCAAAAGACATTATAAAATTCCCTTCCATAAATTGTAATTCCTACACAGTACAATCATCATCTGAGTTAGAAAAATTCTGATTTAAAAAAAAATCTTAAAACCGCTAAACAAACAGGCAAAGAACGGCCATCAAGACAACTGAACCAAAACAAATCACAATTGATTACATTTTTAAAAACAGTCTTAAAATGCAAAATGCGTTGCGCATTCAGAGCTTTGCAGTGGACTAGTAGATGCCTAGCAGTTTCTAATTCACCCTCCATGCAACAAAAACGTCAAAAAGCTTTTTTCAGGGGAATCAACTTTCTTCTAAATAAAACTTCCCATGTATGAAATAGAATCCACCTGAAACGAGCAAAGTTCTGTCTCCAAAAAGGATAGGGAAAAATATTCAAGCATTGAGCCACGCCTCCCAATATTTTGTGCTCATGACTCAAATGCCTCAGAGACATAGACATGAAATGTATCACGGTATTACACCAATCCAGCTGCTACAGAGAATACTTTACACCCCCAGGGTTATCCTCTAGATCATCAATATTTTTCCCACAATCTAAGTGGAACAGTGGTCCCTAAAGGTAGTCATAGTACAATTTTCTTCCAGTCTCATGACCTCACACAGCTCTTCATAAACAGAGTTTTTAATGGGAAAGTTTACATTCTGATATAGCAACAGTGACTTCAGCCCAAGTTCGTATCGATCTCTTCTAGTCGTAACAGCCGAGGCTCGCAGATTCTTTGCAAGAAACCCCTTTATCATTTCAGCCATAGTAATTATGTAATTACTTAAGTTAAAAGCAGAGAGGTTCCACTCAAATGTACTTTGACTCAAAAATAGCCCTAACTCTCTATTAAAGCAGTTAATGAGTCTGTCTTTCCACTTAAATCTGGATTTTCCAGTGTTAGCCATCAAATCAACTGGGGATCATTATTAGATGTACGTCTGTGAATTTAGAGCATTGTGTGATCACTCAAAGGCGTTCTAACCACTTTCAAGTGAAAATACCTCTCAAACAAGAACTCATCCATATATATATAGTCCAGGGAAAATCTACTAGTCCCTCTGCGCCAAGTAATATGTCTGGGGATGTCTCCCGGAATTGCACCATTTAGCATTCTCAAGCCCATCGGTGAACGGTGCAGGTGCTTCCGTGTTCCCATTCCCATAGAGTCCTATGAGACTATATGGGAATGGGGAACAACATTTTACCGGCTCCTCACTTTCCAGGCCACCGGGGTTGTAATCTCCCAGTGGCACCGGGAAGTCAGGCGCAGTAAATATTTACAGATCCGGCAGCAACCCACCGGTAGCACTGGCACGGTTACTGCTGGACCTGTAATGAGGCCCTCTGGGCCTCATTATGTGTCCGGCGGATGCCATAATAATAATAATAATAATAATAATTTAGCATTTATATAGCGCTACGAACCCTCAGGTATCTGAGCGCTGCTTATTATTACCCACGGTGTGTGGTGCTCATTTATCGACCTCGGAGGGATGAAAGGCTGAGTTGGCCCGGCCGGGATTCGAACCTGCGGCAGCAAGCTCTGCACAAATGTCTCATTGGTCCCACTGGAATGCAATTTATTATGTCTGCAAATCCAGCTCTATTCATTACATTTATATACATCACATTAACTTAATATTGTACTATTTGCATACATGAGCACACCATTTTCTCACCAATGTGGAATGTGGCTACACTATACTACTAGAGGCATGTTAGTAAATTCACCCTAGCTCAGGGGTCTGCAACCTTTGGCTCTCCAGATGATTTGGACTGCAACTACCATCACCCTTAGCCCGCATATTCAGTGGTGAGCGATAATGGGAGCTGTAGTACACAACATCTGGAGAGGCACAGGTTGGTGAGTAATCACATTGAAAATGGGAAAGCAGCATTTGGTTACAAGAGCACATAATCTTAACATTAGTTACTGCTGGGAGCCAATTGTATTTGCTTTGGGGCACATGGTTTTCAAGAGACCAACCATGTGCTGCAATGGGTCTAGCTATTTGCTGATAATGCATTAGGGTGTTGCTATGCTTACTCCTGCTTGAACTGTCTGAGCATTACAAGGAGGGGCATGCGCTGTGTGCTCTGGATTTTTAAGGTCAATATATCCTGTTCCATTATGGCCTACTCATGTGTTCCTCAGATTTGAGACCCACAGACAGGTCTTCCAATACAAGGTGCTCCCCTTTGGTCTTCGCCCCACACTGCAGGTCTTTACTTATGTGATGGCAGTGGTCACAGCCCACTTTCACAGCTGAGGAACCCACACGTAACCTTACCTGGATGACAGGCTCATCAGGGCTCGAAGCATCTATCTTCATTGCGGTGCAATGCCTACGCAGGTTTGCTGTGGGACAAAAAACAGAGGCGTGATTTCCCACCTCTATAGAGGATTCCTGCCATTCATCCTGCATGCTTACAGATTTCGGTCCTGCAGTTCCAAATGGTCCTCGGGCTCCAGGCATCTCACTTCATGGTGGCCTCCTTTGAAGGGCTCAACCTGAGGGATCCCCACTTCATTTGGCATTGAACAAGAGCCTACAAAAACATTTCTGGTTTTATTTGATTGCTTTTAGTGCAAACCTTGTTCAAGAGCAGCAGAGTGCTTTACAATAGGAGGGTACCAGAATTGGGCTTGGTATTTGGCACTGAAGGCGCGCTTAAGGCAAGCCTGTCTGTGCTCGTCCATGTCACGGCCGGGGAGGCGGCCATGGTATCACTTTGCTTAGGGCAGATCTAATTGATCTGGCACTGAAGGACACTGTTTTCCCCTTAGGATGGGTTGGAAATTCCTCTAGTACTGATACTATTTGCCCTATACCTCAAGCCAGTAAAATACTTGAACATTTCTCAGTATTCCTGCTAAATACTCGCTCACTCCCGGCACATGCTGATGAGCTATGCACCTTGCTAGAAGATCATTGCCCTTCTATGCTGTGTCTTACGGAGACATGGCTCCAGGCAAGCTCTGGTCCCCATCTTCTTCAAGCTATCCCCCCCTGGTTACTGTATCTTGCATGTTGATCGCAAGCCACCTCAGATGACAGGAGGGATTGCAGTTATATTTAGGGAAGAGGTTACTGTTACTCAACTAGACTGCTCTCACAACATCCCGATGGAGGCCTTATTATTTCGTTGTGTGAGTCAATCTATTAATATTTGTCACTTTCTGCTCATATACCGCCCACCGGGCCTTTCTCAAGGCAGCTTTCTTGAGAAATTTCCTGATCTTGTGGCTAATCTGCAAGTTCAATACACTCACCTGGTGGTTCTGGGGGACTTTAATTTAAAATACTTTCCTCCCAGGCATCCCGTCCTCGACCTATTTACCGAAAGTATGGTTGACCTCCAATTCCATCAACATGTTAACAGCCCGACCCATAAACTGGGCAACATGCTGGATTTGGTATTTGCGCAAAAATCCCTTTTAACACTTCAGTCTATTGAACCCATCCTCTGGTCTGACCACTTCCTGGTCTCTTGTAGACTGGAAGATATAGGCAAACCTGTTAAAGTTCCTATAGAGAAAATCTGGCAGCGCTCCTGGCGTGTGGTGGACACCTCAATTTTGGCTACTCTGATCCAAGCCAAATGCAGCCGAGAGTCAGCAGTGTCACTGTCCTCTATGTCCGAGCTTTTGTCGAGGTGGCTAACATGGTTGCCCCTCTTCGTTTGATCCAACCACGCAGATTGCATCCTGAACCGTGGTTCACTGATCTTTTGAAAGAAGAACGCCTCAAACTACGTCAGTCGGAACGTAAATGGCGTAAAACATATGATCCCGCTCTTAAAATCTAATATAAAATACACTCAGCTAACTACTCAGCCAAAATCAAAGCTGCCAAACTGGCACATTTTACCACCAATGTTGAGTCCTCTCTCTCTCAGCCAAGGGCCCTGTTCGCTGCTGTCAAGGATCTTGTGTCGGTGGAGAGACTTACCCCTACTGTCACACCTACCCAGGAACTCTGCAATGCCCTATCTCATTTCTTTATCTCTAAGATTGATACTATTAGACAAACCATATCATTGACAGTGACAAGGGCCGGGCCCACTGACAACACCATCCCTTCTCTCGCTGTCTCTGATCCTACCACTGTGAACATTTGGTCAACCTTTCCGATTTATAGAGAGGAAACTGTCCTGATGGCTATCGGAAAAATTAAGTCATGTTCCCCCTCGGATGCTATCCCTCTGGTTATGAAAGATATTGCCCCTAATCTGTTATCAGAAATTACTAAAGCTATAAATGACTCCCTTCAAACAGGGTCTGAAATCTGCTAGGGTGATCCCTCTTTTAAAAAAACCTACCTTGGACTCTACCACTCTATCTAATTTTTGCCCGATTTCACTTCTCCCCTTTCTGGCTAAACTTTTAGAGTCGCTGGTGTCCCCCCTACAATCTACTTTCTTAGAATCTACTAACCTTCTGGACCTGGCTCAGTCCGGGTTCTATCCTGGTCGTGGCACGGAGAGTGTTCTGGTCGCCAATATGACTAGGCTGGTGGATGCGGGTGGAGTGGGTGCCCTAATTTTGTTAGACCTATCAGCGGCCTTTGACACGGTCGACCACTCCATCCTGCTATCTCTTCTTGCCCAGTTTGGTATATCAGGCAGGTACTAGCATGGTTCAGTTTGATCCTTGCGGACCGTACTCAGACCCTCTCGATGCCCCCCTTTCTTTCTGCTCCTTGTCACCTCAGCTGTGGAGTGCCACATGGCTCCTCCCTTTTGCGTATATAGTTTAACATCTACATTTGGGCCGTTGTGTCTCTCATCTGCTCCTTCGGCATCAGTTGCTACTCCTATGCCGATGACACCCAGATACTGATCAGATTAGATCTAGATCAGTCTGAAGTGCTGTCGTGCCTGCGGTGGTGCCTAACAGCTGTTGGAGATTAGATGAACCACAATTGGCTCAAATTGAATGGTGATAAGACTGAGGCGATGGTGGTGGGCTATCCCCCTAATCCCACACTCTGGGTGTCCTCCTTTTGGCCCTCTTCCCTGGAACCCTTGCCGATCCCGGTTAAGGAATTAAAAAGCCTAGGTGTAGTGCTATCTGCATCTCTGTCTGTGGACCAACACGTCTCTGTGGTCTGTCAGGCTGGCCATTTTCAGCTGAGAATTCTGAGGAGAGTATTACCTCTGATCCCGGCCCCTTTGCACCCTCCTGTGGTAGCAGCCATGGTTCTATCATGAATAGACTATTGCAACTCCCTGTATCTAGCCCAACCCAAGCGTCTGATCAAACGGCTGCAGCAGCTGCAGAATCTGGCTGCTAGGGTAGCTACAGGAAGTCCTTTTGGAGCTCATATCTCCCCTGTGTTACGGACTCTGCATTGACTTCCTGTGGCCCAACGGGTAGAATTTAAGGCTCTGTGTGTTGTACACCGTGCCCTCCATGGTCAGGGAGCAGAGTACCTCCAAGCCAAGTTTATGCACTATCATCCTACCCATAACCTACGCTCAGCCACTTCCGAACAACTTGTTGTGCAAAAGCACAACAGAGATCGGGTTGGTGGCCGGGCCTTCTCTATTGCTTCAGCAGTTCTGTGGAATAATCTCCCACTCGCCATCAAGAAAACCCCTAACCAGAGATTACAAGGCGGGTCAAAACCTACTTATTTTGAATTTTCATGGGACTGTCTCTATCTCTTCTAGCGCCATGATGCCTTTGGGTGACAGTGCGCTTTATAAGAACTGTTAACATAACATAACATATACAGTAGAGCAGTACTGTTGGTTGAGGGAGAGAGGGATTTTTATTTGTCTGGCAGGCATTTTTGAAAGAGCTACATTTTTAGTGTTTCTCAAAACTGGAGGATGGTGGGGGCATTTTCGAGCCTCTACCAGGATTGAGTTCCAGATGGTTGGAGCGTGGCAGGAGAATGACTGCTTGTGAGTATTCTCTGCACAGGCTGGCTTTGACTACAACCTTTTGATAACTTTGCTACGTGAAGTGCGAGAGCCTTAAAAGGTGTGGAGTTTAGCTGCCAAGTATGTTGGTGTTCCGCTTGAGACAGTTTTATACAACAACAGAGTATGATAATCTATGTTCCAAGGTTGTTAGGGTAAATGACGAGTCCTCCTTTAATTCTCGATCCTCAGATCTCTGCCTCGTTGGGTAGGAGAGCAATGATTAACTTTCTCCACATGTACAACATTTGGGCTCCAACAGACGAAAGTTCAACATATTGGAAGCAAAGGCAAACTTCTGAGCTTTGAAATCCTCCCTCATTTGTCGTTCCGTGACAACGGTCACACAGGCAACTCGACCGCTATCTTTTCCATGAACGAGGAGCGTGGCACAAGGTCTCCTGAAAGTTACCTAGGAACTCTGGCACAGGTGCATTCAGCAGGTACCTTTCTTGATGTTCATGCACCTGGGCAGGGGATCCTCAGTGTAGGATCAGACCATCTCACCAGGCTCACCCAATCTCCTTGCACATGGGTACTTGCAGGTTGTATAATAGTTCAGATCTTCAGCCCCTTTGGTAAACCCCTGGTTTGCAATTTAGGATAATACAAAGTGACCCCGGTTCACTGAGAAAAGACTCTGCATGCTACCAAGAATACTGCCTACCAAAACAGCTTTTTTCCTACGGAACGACTCAGTGGATGAAATGGAGAGGCTAGGTGTCGGTGGAGCATTTCCAATGAAGAAATCTTTAATATTTACATTTGTTCTGTAAGGAAGTTAATTTGAAAGGTATGATTTATGGAACTACTCCAAGCAGGTGATTTTCAAAGAAGATTTTCATAGGGGATCAGACTACAAAAAGGGTTGGAGCTCAATTCTTCTAAGACTAAGGTGTTGCTTCCAGCTGTACGTCATCTACATGGGGCCGCAAAGGCCCCGGCCACCACCAATTATCCTTGGTAAAAGGCCACATATGTTAGAAATGTAAAAAACGAGGGTGGGGTGAAGGGTTTGGGAAGCAGATTGAGAATGAAAGGACTGATTGGAGCAGTGTTGGGAAGCTCCTTTTTTAGCCCACACTAACTTCTTTGCATCCTACCCTTGCTTCCAAAGGGAGATCATGCAAGAGTGGTGGGAGCGGGCGTACATTCAAAGTTAGATCATGCCAACGCTTTGTATAGAGGCCAAACGTTTATCAACTTTATTTTTGTGATTCCAAAGAGGGAACCGGTTTCTGCTCTTAGACAAACACTCAATATTCTTCCTGTTCATTGCAGGGTGTTTTTTTTTAAGTGTTTTGGCTGGTGTTTAAATGCATTCACAGACATTCATCACCCTACCTTGGAATGCAATAGATCGCTATAAACATTCCCAGTATCTCCAGGTGAGAAACCAACAAATATTAAGGTGCCAAATTGCCGAAGTAAAAATATTGGTGACGGTAGATTTTCAGTTCTTACCTCCCCACCCCCCGACTCTGGAATGCTGTATTGATAGAAATGCATAGCATAGCTCAAATTCTACTCTTCTGTAAACACTGAAACCATTTTTGTTTTGCTAGGCCAATATTATCACCTGTTGTCTTTTCCATATTCTTTAATGGCCCTCTTTCAGTTCGCTTGCACCTAGACGCAGTTTGGTCTGCAATGGTGCTCGCTATAAGTGTAACAAACTTTGATATTTTTTTTCTTGGTGACTGACGAGTGACAAATTCTATGCAGTCTCCAGCTTGTGTATTGCTGAGCGAATGCTATTGTAGGTCTGCATATTCAAAATCAAACGTCCTGCTGAAGAGCTTCTCTTCAATCTAGGACAATCTGAAACACAAGCATAAAAATGGTCCACTGTTTTTTTACTCCTGCATCTGGAAACAAATTCTAGGGTTCGATCACGTATCAAACAGCGGCTGCCCTCTCTCATTTAGGAGATTAAAATAAATGCACAACTTACCAGACTCTTAAAAATGTAATGGGCCTCATTCTAAGCCTGGCAGTCTAGAAATAAGGGTGCCGGTAGCAACGTATTGGTACACTTTCTGGACCGCCAGACTACGAGATTGCCTGCAGGGGCTGGATCTCCTGGCAGGTCTGACGTGCCGGGAGTACTAGACCCTGCAGGCATGGTTTTCACGGATGCACTGGTACCGTTAGCAACAGTGCTGGTGCTTCCGTATCCCTATTGCCGTGGAGTCCTATTGGACTCCACGGGAATGGGGACTTACAGTTTCCGCCGCCTGACATCCCGGCCCGTTGCCACCTGTAATATTCTGGTGCCACCGGGATATCATGCGCCGGAAATAGTGTTACGAGATCAGCGGCAACCTGCTGGTAGCACCAGCAAGTTACCACCGACCTCGTAATGAGGCTCAATATCTTGTTTTTCAGGAAGTCTTCAGAAAACAGTCCCTTGGCTTCTGAGAGAGTAGAAATGCATCAGTCCATTGGCTCATGAAAATTATTGTACAAGGAAAACCTATACAGTTCAAAATGTCTCACTTGCACAAATCATACCTACTGATTAAATGGCTCCATTTGGTGAAAACCTGAATGATTGTACGAAGGATCGGGAAAAGCACTGTGTAACCGTACTCTTGCAGCTATAATCAGAGAGTATCGATAGACATAGAAAACAGATCAACAATACAAAATCTGTTGCAGAACCAATTGGACTTTCTGTAAAAGGCCAAAGCTGCAAGTGAATGCCACTGATCTGAGCTGGAAGGGTGCCCTAGTTAAGGGCTGATTGACCTATATGCATAGCATTGCTCCAGTATAATCCCACTCTGCAAGGACAGATTTGAACACATCCACATTCTAAAACACTACTGCATAACCTAGGCATCTCTGGCTAAGAGATACTATGGATAAAGAAAGCAACTGTGTCTACTAAGAAAGTGATGGTGAACATTGAAGAATTGATTGAGGAAATGTCCCGTCTTGCTACATTGGAGAGAGTGGCCTTGGGACTTAGGGGAAAAGAGGTGGCACTATATGATTAATCTGCCCTTGTATACGTTATCTTAATTATGGCCCTCACTGAGAAATGTCCAACAAAATTGTCCCATTGCACTACTGCACTAAACTGTTTCTCTAGATACTTGTAGATTTCCTCTCTGGGATAAAGTTCCAGCTTCTTGATTTGTGTGGCTACTTTACTCAATATACATGGTTAAAACAAATAAAAAATGAAATTTCCCTTTGGAAATTTTGAGCATGAAACAATAGCACGTGTTTTGTTGCCATAATAATATTTTGACAACTTTTTTTTATTAAAAAAGGAACACCCGGAGGCCACCAGGGGGCGCACAGGCAATGGCAGCCTGAAACTCGCGCTCCGCCAACGGCCAGGTCGAACTGGGGATTGAGCCCCCCCAAAACCCACCCGCTGAGAACGAAGGAGCCGACACGGGCAGTTAACCCCCGGGGCCCCCACCGAGAAAAACAGCGGCTTCGGTAGCCCCCCGGAAGGCTGAGATCCAGTGCCGCTGCCTCGGCGGCAAAATCGCCTCCGGAGAGTTGGGCTGGGGAGGAGCCGTAGGCCGCCTAATCCAGAGGCCTACCTCCGCGCTGTGACCGGAGCCCCACCCGAGAGGCCAGAAGAACAGCGAAGCTGTCTCCCGCCGCTGACCGAGTTCAACACCTGCAGGCGCGGCGACGACCCTCTCCTGCGGCCCCCGATTGGGCGGGGTGAACCGCCGAGGACCCGCGGAGGAGGGGTCCCTCCCACCTTTCCCCGGGCCCAACGACCACCACCACCACAGGCGGATCAGAGTATCGGCCCCCCCTGGAGGGAATGAGGCGCCCCCCCCCTGAAGCGCGCAGAGGACCTCCGAAGACCCCCGCTCTGGGTGTGAGGCCCCCGCCTGAGGCTGGCGGGGCGTGTGCCCGCCCGACAGCATTTGCTCGTGCACCCGGGAGGGGGGAGCGAGTTATCAGTGGACCCACCAGGTGACTCTGTAGCCCCCGCAGGAGCGTGGCACACTTAACGGTAAGCCGGGCAAACGGATGGGCTGGCAGAGGAAGCTACAAAAATACCGTTACCAAGAATCCAGGCCCCGCGCTCTCAGCCCGCCCCACTACAGTGCAATGGCCCAGTCTGAAGCCTCGGCGCCCTCGGCGGAGGCAATGGAAAGGGGCTTTGCCTCCATTTTACAGGAGATAAGAGACATGCGCTCGGACTTTGCCCAAAAGTTCGATAAAATGGGCCAAAGAATAGACAAAGTGGATGATAGGCTCCTTCAGGTGGAATCTAACCAGTCATCCTCAGCGACTTTGGAGGTGGAGATGAACATGAGGTTATCCGCCCATGAAAGACGGGAAGAGGAGAGGTTGAGACAAATGGACGACTTTGAAAACAGGGAACGGAGAAACAACCTCAGATTCTTTGGGGTTCCTGAGGCAGAGGGGGAGACGGAGAGAGAGGTCACCCGAGTAGTGCGAGACATTATAGCCTTCCTCTTCGAAGAGGAGATGACCACCAAACTCATATTTGACCGGGTGCACAGAGTGGGACGACCTCGATCGATTCTGGTCCGGTTCCACTATTACGCCGACAAGACTCGGGTGCTGGAGGCCGCCAGAAAAGCTCAGGAAGTCACATATAATAATTCCCAGCTCTCCATCTTCCAGGACCTCTCCGCATATACGTTAGCCAAACGCAGGATGTGCCGCCCCCTCACACACCTGTTAAAAGAGAAGGGGGTACGATACAGATGGGGCTACCCCTTCTCTCTAACCTTCGAATACCTGGGCCAGCGGACAACGTTGACCACTGAAAAGGATATCAAGGGTGCCATCCAGGACTACGTGACGGACCCGGCCCCTCGGAGGGGGCCAATGGGACCCGACCTGGGTAGAGCGAAAGGCCAGGCCCCGTCGAGCGAAAGGAGGAAGAAATCCGGCCCAAGGAAATTCAGGAAGATGAACACTCCCTCCCCGGCAAAGGAGGGAGAACGGAATGACTCAGAGGGATGAACGCAGGGTATCCCGGCCGAGTTCGGCATGGGAGCTCGGACCACGGGGACGGGAAATGGGGCATGACCACCTGGTGGTCTGGAAACGAGAAACTGCAGTCTAAGTAGGGCCCTGAATCCCCGGGCAATGCAAGTAAGGTGGGGCCGACCGGGGGGACGAAGGGAGGGGGGGGCTCAAGAAAATAGGTGCTTGTGAAAAGATTGCCTGGCCGTAGATGGCGGGCTGGTGGTCTGGCCAAAATGCCAGAAATGGCGGAACTATCAGGCTGGACGCCGGGGTGGGGGGAGGGGGAGTACATATCAGTTGGGGTTCGTTTGTTGGGGAAAGGGTCTAGGGGGCAGTTGGGGGAAGGCCCCGAAAGTGTCCAAAAGATGAAACAAGGGGAGCAAGAAGGGAGTAATGATGCAATGATAGTGGCTAATAGAGAGGAAAACACAGATCATGGTTGATGCCCGGCCGGCCCTGGGTGTGGGCACCCTCAACGTGCGGGGGCTGAACACCCCCACGAAGAGATCCCTAGTCCATAGGGAGTTCAGGAGGGCGAATCTTAACCTGCTCTTTCTGCAGGAGACACACTGGGCAAAAGGAAAAGAGCCCAGAATGCGAGGGGGCAGAATTGGAGAAGTCTTTCATGCCTCCCACAAGGCCAAAAAAAGAGGGGTGGCCATATTGGTGGCAAGGGATACAGCCTTTGAAAAGGAGGCCATCCAGAGAGACCCCGAGGGTTGGTACTTGATGGTGCGGGGTTCCTTGCAGGGGTCCCCTTGACACTAGCAGTAGTGTATTGTCCTAACGAAGGCCAGGCCCAATTCTGGGAGGAGATAGGGGACAAATTGAGACTGTTCCTTCAGGGCCCACTGGTGGTGGGGGGAGACTTCAACATGGTCCTAGACCCGACTATTGATATAAGACAGGTTGGCCCCCAGCACCTCAGACACACAGATGAGGTCATGGCGCAACACTTCCAAAGGGTTAACAGAGACCTGGGACTGTCGGATACGATCCCGTCTCCCAGGGTGGGGACCCCCTCCTTCTCCTACCACTCAACTATCCATAACTCGTTCTCGAGAATAGACCACATCTTGGTAGACGAGGTCCTCACCCCATATGTAGCGGGCTACAGGATAGACCCAGTCCCTTGGTCGGACCACGACATATTCCGAATCACCTTAGCGTTGGGTTGGGGTGAAGAACGTAGGGGGTGGTGGAGATGCAATGATCTCCTGTTAAGAGACGAGGTACTGGCCCAGGAAATCCTCGACTCCATAACAGAGTTTTTTGAGTTTAACATCAACGGGGAGGTGGCCATGCACACACTTTGGGACGCCTTTAAGGCAACCCTACAGGAAGTCCTCATAAAAATAGGCTCCATGAAGAAGAAGGAGAGGGAAGCTCAGGAGAAAGCCCTGCGGGGTAAAATAGCCTGTCTCCAGCCGGGGGGCTCCCCGGACTAAGCGGTAGAGCAGGACCGGATGGCTGCACTGGAGGACTACAGGCTTCAACTGAAAGATCTGCTCCTACACAAAACCGAGAGGAGCCTCTTAATGGTGAAACAAAAATACTACGAGAAAGGGGACAAAGCTGATAAAATCCTAGCTTGGAAGCTAAGGGAAGTCCAGAGAAGTAGAAGGGTGAAAGAGGTGTGGTTTACCCAGGGACATCTCGGCCGCGACTCCTCCCACATAGGAGAGGCCTTTCGCCAATACTACAGAACCCTCTACTCCTCGGAGTACGAGGGGGGCGACTCCCAGATAGAGGATTTCCTAAACTCCATACAAATCCCATCCCTTTCGCGGGAGATGGCAGAGGGGCTAGAGGGCCCGGTGACAGAGGATGAGATTGATAAGGTAATAGGTGGGATGAAGGTGGGAACCTCCCCTGAGGATGACGGCTTCACTGTCTATTTCTATAAAAGATTTCGCTCCACCCTGGCCCCGTTCTTGGCGAGAGTCTTCAATGCTGTCCTGGTAGATGGCATCCTCCCCAAGTCCATGATGGGGGCCATAATAGCAGTCCTGCCCAAGGAGGGGAGGGACCCCACGGAATGCTCCTCGTACCGCCCCATATCTCTGTTAAATATTGACGTTAAGATCCTGGCCAAGGTGGTGGGGAGGCGGATGGAGGGAATTATGCCAAAGCTAATCCATGGTGACCAATTGGGCTTTATTACGGGAAGGCAAGGGTCAGATAATATTCGAAAGACAATAGACCTCCTCCACTTTGCCCAGAGGTCGGGGCTAAACGCGAGTGTCCTCTCCCTGGACTCAGAGAAGGCCTTTGACAGGGTCGAGTGGCGATACATGGGGCTCCTCCTCCAGAGGATGGGCTTCGGGCCCCAAATTATGAGCTGGATATCCGCCCTCTACAGGGCACCCATGGCAAGGGTACAGGTGAATGGGAGCCTGTCCGAACCATTTCCCCTCTCCCGAGGGACTAGGCAGGGCTGCCCTCTCTCCCCCCTGATATACGTCCTCACGATAGAGGCTTTGGCAATAGCAATTAGAGCTCATCCGGACATCAAGGGGATCAGAAGGGGGGACGTTGAGTTCAAACTGTCCCTGTTTGCAGATGACATCCTCGCATACCTGGTGGACCCTGGTGCATCACTTCCCCCCCTTCCTGGCGCTGGTAGTCGCGTTTGGTCGCTTCTCAGGCTTGAAGATAAACGCCGCTAAATCTGTCCTGCTCCCTATGAGGACAATAGACCCGGGGCTCGACCCTCTAGACTGGTTTCATGGGACCAAAGTGGAGAAGGCCGCTGTACGGTATCTGGGTGTTCTCCTCACCAGAGACATTTTGAAATTGAGCACCGCAAACTATGACACCATGATGGCAGAGATCAAGTCAGACTTGAGGAGATGGGACAAGATGACCCTATCGTGGTATGGCCGAATGACTTCAGTAAAAATTTATATTTTGCCACGGCTTCTCTACCTTTTCACGGCTCTCCCAACCAACATCTCCGCTCAGACTTTTAGAGAGCTACAAAAGGGGGTCCAAGACTTTGTGTGGCAGGGGAAAACCCAGAGAATAAGGAGGACCACTCTGTCTCTGCCTAGGGAGGAGGGGGGATTTGGGCTCCCGGATTTTTACCTCTACTTTTGTGCCGCCCAACTACGCGTCCTTCTGGAGCATATGAAAGAGGGAATGGGAACGTATTGGACATACCTGGAAGACATGGACGCCCATCCCCTGAAGGAACAAGACCTCTTGTGGGCCCCTCGCGGGTCGATCCCTCAACACTTAAGGTCCCACCCGACCCTGGGAGTCCTCTGGGACATCTGGAAAGAGGGTCCCCAGACCGCTCACCTCACCACCTGGCCGTCTCCGATGACCTCTCTCTGGGGCCACCCCCTTAGATTGGGAAGCAGGGGGTTCCGGCACTCTCAGGAATGGTCGGACAAGGGAATGGAATGGGCGGGGCAGCTGTTCAGAGAAGGGGAAATCCTAACATATGAGGACCTCGGGGAGGCTCTCAGAAGAGACTCGCTGTCCATCTTCGAATACCTCCGCCTGAAGGGCATCCTCTGCAACCTGTCATGGGGCCCGAACTTGAGGAGACAGCTGACCCCCTTCGAAAAACTCCTCGATCTGACGACCTCCAGGAAAGGGGCGGTGTCCAACATGTACAAGATCTTAAACACCTTTGACCTTCAAGGCAGAAGAAACTTTTGTACATTTTGGAACAACCTAGCAGGTGAGGAGATCTCTGAGGACGCCTGGGCCAGAATCTTCAAAATAGCATTTCATGGAAATTTCTTCACCTCGGACATGGAGCACAACTTTAAGGTGCTACAGGGGTGGCACAGGGACCCCGCGAAGTTGTCGAGGATGTTCACGGGGGTCTCGCCTAGGTGTCCGAGAGGTTGTGGACAGCCGGGCACCAGAGGACACATGTGGTGGCTCTGCCTGAAAATTCAGGACTACTGGGGCTCAGTGCGGGATTGGATGGCAGAGGTACTAGAAGAGCGTTTGCCACTGTTGGTTTTTTTTTCTTGGGTTCTTGAATGTGTTTGTTATTTCTAAAAATGCTAATAAAAACTAAAGTTTAAAAAAAAAAAAAAAAGGAACACCCACTCTATGCCTCATGGAGCCAGGGTGGTCCTGAAGCTAAGAAGCAGTAGCAAATGCCACATGTTCCAGGTAGGCCCTCGCTCACCCAATTGGGTGTGATACTCGCACGTATTATAGATTTTCATCCTCCTGGCCTGGACTCTTCACTGTCTCACAATTTCTTCAAGCAAGGTACAGGCCTAGTTAGTCACCCATTCCCTCAGTCGCTGCCCTTAGCGGTATGGTACACGAGGACCTGCTCTGTGGTGGTTTGAAATTATCGACAATCTTGAGCTCCTCACAATGGCGAGAGAACAACCAACAAGGTCTCAATATACCAGCAAATGGATCAGATTTTACACCGATGTTTAAAAAGAAACTATTTAACCATGGCTTGGCATGCTAGGCCATATACTCTCCTTCACGGTGGATATGGCCACCTGCGGCATTGAGCTGCATTCTTGTAGTTCTTATTTATGAGGGAATTCTGATATTGAAAAGACATTTTAATGGTCTGGCAAGGTTAATCCCCAGGTATGCCTGTTGAGACTATGGCCTAAGCAGATTTGACCTATGTGACCTGTAAGACAGCACTCCTGGGGGCTGACAGACTGCAGGATCTGTGAGCTACATAAACTGAAGTGTCGTTTCTAGGTGTTGACAGGGAAATGGCAGTGATGCATACTCAGCTTTCCTTTCTCCCCAAAGTGCTCTCAGATTTCCACTTTAGCCAAGAGGTCTGCCTGCCAGTGTCCCTGACAAGTCCGGATACAGAGAGAGCGGTCACTAGACAATTTAGGAATGTACAATGCTCTCAAATTCTATCAGGACTGCGCTAGGGATCATCATAGGTCAAAGGCCCATTGTACCAGGTGAAAAGGCTTAGTACAATGGCTTTGAAATCATTGGTAGCCAGGTGGATAGCCACATGCATTTTTGAGGCTTACAAAATTCTGAAAGGCAGACCCTTCCAAAGGTATTTACGCCTCGCTAGTGATCATGTGAATGCAGTCTCTGTGACCTTTCCAAGGCATGTTCCCTGAGAGGAACTATGCAAGGAGCATTGTGAGCTACATCGTATACATTATTTAAACACTAAGCAATGGAAACAAGTTTCAAAACTGATATTACATATTGTACTAAGAAATAGTAGTGTCATCCAAACGAATGCTCTTTTAATAAAAGAAAGTGTTTCTCCAAAGAAAGATGTTATTCACTTTAAAAGAGCATGTTTATCTGCTTTCCAGGTGCATGCACTGTCATATAATAGGAGGCACATTCCAGGAAGTATACAAGGTAGCCATAATAAAAAGTTAAGTGCTAGATACCTTCAAACTGTGAGCTATTTAACCATCAACCTCAGTGAGGCATTATAACTGAAGGTAGACGGGTTAATGATGCTGCCAATACATCTTCTCTTTGTGCAACTCTTTATGTGACTGAAATGTTAAGATGACAAGCTAAGTTGAGATAAAGTGTGGTTGCGGGCATCAGAAATCTCACGCTTTAAGCAATAGGATATAATACTTAGGCAATAAGCCTAGAGACTGTGGGCCATTACTGTATAAGGTAATGCCCCCGGGCGCCCAGAGTTACAGGCCGGAGCTTAGAGAGGGCCTTAACTAAGGCCCCAGGGGCATTACCGTATGCTGTAATGGCCCACAGTCGAGGGGCTTATTGCCATTAGTACCTGGCCCGTTAGACTGGGGTACTAATGGTGTATTTTTTTTCCGGCTGCGAGATGCGTTGCATTTCACAGCTGGAAAAAAAAGTTTCAAAAGTTTAAAAAAATGTCCGCCACGGACAGGAAAACGTAGTCCGTTTCCTCTTTCTGTGGTGGCCATAGTAAATAAAGAAAATGGCCACCTGGCGGCCATTCCGGAATGAAAATGCTGTCGGGACCGGAGCGAGCTGCACGCCGTTGCGTGCTTGGGATTACCATGAATTACCATGCTTGGAATGTAGTCAATCACAGGTATGTTTTTTTTATTTTATTTTCTGGGTACTAATATGCATATTTGTGGTGCAGTGATCTAATATTCATTGCTCCTGTGATAGCTAGATCTGCCAACGTCCAGATAAACCACCTGGCCAATTCATGTAGGTAGTATGTCCGCGTGTGCACCAGAATATCTACTTGCCACCTTCTTTCGCAGTCTCAAGTTGGGGACCCCTTCATTTCGTAGTGCAACACCTCCGACTCCGAGGTGGTGGCAAGCTCCCAATCTGGACACACAGCTTTAGGGTTCCTAAAATGGGAAATGTAGGGACATTTTATTTTGGACGGTGGTTGTCAGGGAGCATGACATTTGTTTTGGGGTTGAAGGGTAAACCTACATATGGGATGGTGCCGTTTGCACACTTTACTTGGCATACAGTGAAAACTACATGTACATTACAACGAATACTTATTTGATTATTGGACAAAATACGGTTTTCCTAATTCTTCGAAATATGCCCGACTCTTTTAACAATTATAACTAAATGTCATTATCATATTGCTTCAATAAGCGATTACAGTGTGCAAAGGCATGGTGAAAGAGCCATAGCAGTGACCCAGTGAAGAGTCAAAGCGCCAACTATCATGAACCAGGAAGGGATTGTGAGGAGCACAGAGGAGGCGTGGTTTGGACACCAAGAGCTGAACAGGAGGACAAGGGGCTTGGATATTAAACTGGGATAGAAAGGCCCTAGATCATAGATTTATTGAGAAGGGATCAGGTGCATAGGCTCGGAACTGGGCATGTAAGGGCTAGGTATAGGGCTGTGGACGAGGATGAGTTGGGGAAGGGCAGGCACGCATAGATAGAATGCACACTAGTTGGGGGTGGAGGGAATAGAAAGATAGGTCGGATAGGATGTGGAGAGAGGGACAAGCAGAAAGAGCAGGTGGACATTGCTGGCAAACAGGGGTGTTGCTAGGTCTGGAAAAGATCTGGGGCTACGCTAATGTCTGGACTTTCGGGACTCGGGGCTAGCAAGCCATTCGGTTGCTGGCGCTGAGCTTCTTTCCGGGGCTATAGATAAAGGACCCATGGCTATAGCCCCCTCAGTCCCCGTAGCAACGCCTCTGCTGGCAAGGGAGGAGCAGAATGTTCTCACGAAATCCGCTGTTGTGTGTGAAGTGTGAGTAGATGAGAAAATAAGAATAGGGGGGCTTGCAGTCTACCTAAGAAAAGTAAGCATACAACCTTTTAATTAGTATTTTTTTAAAAAATGGAATTACATTTGAAAAGAGAAATTATCTCAATTGTTTACGATGAAATCAAAGACATGAGAAAAACCAGAACTCTACATTTGTATGGGGTGTAGTGGACACTCCTATATCACCGAACATGTAGAGCACACGTTTTATTAGTTAGTGTTGTGGTGTTGTGTATGCACATATGAGGAATTTTTAAGTCTATTCTAACTGTGTTTCAAACACCCACACTTGAGCAGGGTCAGACTGGGACATAAAGGCCCTCATTACGACCCCGGGGGTAAGTATGCGACATTACCGCCATGGCGTAATCATCGTTTACGCCATGGACCGATGGCGTAAAGAGCGCCATATTCCGACCCATCGCGCACGAGCATTACGCCATGGCGGCAATGTAAACTACGCCATGGCATAAACAGGCCTTACCGGCATCGAACGCTGCAGAGGGTGACCTACCGCCACCCATCATTGCGGCGACCGCAATCAGCGGGTCCCGCAATCAGCGGGCCCCGTAAACAGCGGGCCCCGTAATCAGCGGGCACCGTAAATAAGCGGAACCGGAAGTAGCGTCATCGCGGCGGAACGGGAAAGAGCACAGCGGCCATCTTTAAAAACACAATCCATTGCCATCCTACCCAACGACACTACAATCGACCCTGAAACCATGTGAATCCCATTACCCACCCATTTCCTCACCCAACCATGCGAAAAGTTGTTAAAAAAGCCTGCGACAGGCAGCGGCAGGACCGCTTCAGTCGCAAAGAACTGACTATGTTTGCAGAAACGCTGCAGGAAAAGGCAGACATCGTCTTCTCATCAGAGATGACGAGACCAGCCATAGCACGGAAAAAAGCAGTATGGGAACTCGTGGCACAACGCGTCAGTGCCGTAGGTACCACCCCACGCACCGCCAGACAGTGCCGCAAAAGGTGGGATGACCTCCGGCTCAGAGTAAGGGGCATACTGTCAGCAAACCGCAGCCTGGGACTGGCAACTGGCGGTGGAGCAGACTCCCCACTGAAGATGCAGCCATGGGAGGAGACATGTGCCTCATTGATCGGCATGGAGTGCATTGAGGGCGTCGGCGGCATGGAGAGAGGAGCCCCGACATCAGGAGACACAGGTAGGTGCCACCAATTCAGCCTTGCAAAACACCCTGAATCCCACTTACATGGGAATCACAATGTCGCCCCATATGGCAAACGCAACACATCAGCAGAAGACCCACACCCTGCACACATGCAGCATGTACACTCTACAGCAGGCACACAATTCCTGCATGCTCAACGCACCCAAAAGGGAGACAACCTGTATGTCACGGCCTACAAAGTCCACCATCTATCCATCTAAACCATGGCACTCATCACAATGCCTGCTCAATGTCCGCTGAACCATCAATAACTCTTTCCCTCCTCTGCTCCACCACAGGCTCGCACTCGGACACCGGCAGGGACGAGAGTGGCACCACCCCATCCAAGAAGCCCAGGACTGAGGGAAGAGGCCACCAACCATCCACCTCTGCTGGACCCATGGCCAACCCACAGCAGGCCAGATTTCCTGTTGCCAAACAGCCCAAGGGAGCAATTCCCCCAGAGGAAAGGGACATGATGGCACCCACGGCAGACACACTACCACTGCTGCCCACTGATGGGATTGTGTCTGCGGGGAGCAGCACAGTCGGGGAGACTGCAGCCATCGCAGCCTGTTCTGACAGCGATGTGGCAAATGTGGATGATGACATGGAAGGTCCCCCCAACACCCAACTCACCTCCCCACACCTGTCCCCATGTAGCCTGCATGGACAGGACACACAGGGGCAATCCCCTGGAAATTCATGGCCAGCCACTCCAAGCCCAGTGGGAGTAGGGGAAGAGGGGATTAGTCCTATTGGGCCTGCAATTGCAACCCCCATTGTGCCTGATTTCAGCCAGGTGCTGGACCAAATATCAGCGAGGCAAGAACAACTTGGGTCACTCCTAACGCAGCATGTTGCTGATTGTGGAGGTGCCAGTTCAGGCATGGAGAGGTGTGCCGAGAGCATCAAGGCAGCCATCCAATCAGCAAGCACGAACATATGCACAGAACTGGCCGCAGTGCCGAATATGATTAGTGAACTGATATGGACAATCATGGACACACGGCGTACCGAGCAGGCCGGCACCTCCTCAGCTGCAAGTTCGGCCCCATCCAGCCCCATCCGCAGGTCATCCAGGACCCGGAGGAGTACAGGCAGGGGGGCCCCAGGTTCCGGGACAGGGGGCTGGCAATAGTGCCCGCCCAGTGGACCACTGGAACATTACCCACTTCACCACGGGCACTGGCACTTCCTTGCAGGGATTTCTGGGGGGAGAGGGAGGGGGGATTGGGTGTGTTGGGGTGTTCAGGGGGAGGGGGGATTGGGTGTGTTGGGGTGTTCAGGGGGGAGGGGGGATTGGGTGTGTTGGGGTGTTCAGGGGGGAGGGGGGATTGGGTGTGTTGGGGTGTTCAGGGGGGAGCGGGAGGGGGGATTGGGTGTGTCATAACTTTTCAGAAGCACAATACACTTTTTCGTTTATCACAACCCAAATGTGTGGACATTGCTCATTGTGTATGTGTGCTTTATTGTTGTACAGTCTACAGTGTGCATATACCAGACACACACAGTGCCCCAAGTGCCGTCCACATGTTACACGCACACGCTATGTGTGCTAGAAGCATTGGTCAATGAGATTCTGACGCATTTCACGCCCCTCCTGTGCATCGCTGCCTCCTTGAGGTGCTGCCCCATCCCCACCCTCATCATCCTCATCATCAGGTGGTTGCAGTTCTGCGTCAGGGGGCAGAGGCACGTTACGTCTGACGCACATATTGTGTAGCATGACACATGCCATGACGATCTTCGCAACCTTCTCATGGCGGTACAGGAGTGCCCCGCCAGACCTGCTGAGGCAGCGGAAACGTGCCTTCAGTAGGCCAAAGGCCTGCTCTATCACCACACGGGTACGTGCATGGGCACGGTTGAAGTCCTCCTCATGCTGGTTCTGTGGGTTCCGGACTGGTGTAAGGAGCCACCTCTTCAGGGGATAGCCTGCATCACCTGTAAATGGGTAACAATGTATGTGTCAGGAATGAGATTGCTTTCTGAACATGACGCGCCACCATGCCTTGCATTCAACTGTTACTTTGCACCAAATTTAGTTGTGCTAATGGATTCACACTATGCAACCGGTATATGTTCATGGCTCTCATGTACTGTTTTGCATGCCAAGACACAATGCAGGGGGGACAATTGCCTTGTGAGTGCCCATCCACTGTGTCCGTTCAGGCCGTTATTCTATATGACCTGGTACGTGTCCTGTGAGGTCACAGCTCACATGATTGCAACATTGCTGTCTGGCTCATTATGACCCCAGGGAACAATACTGGTGTCAATGGGGACAGTTTGTGGGTCTTGCTGTCTGTGTAGTGGTGCATTGATGTTCCTGTCCGACATGTGCCTCCTTTGTGCGCAGTTATGGGGGACAGCCCTTTCAGTTGATGGTGTTTGGTGACGTGCATGTAGGTGCGTTCCTTTGGAGTCAATGTGGTCACATTTCGTACAATGCACTTGCAGATGGTTGTGTCATGGTTGGGGTACACTTTCATTCACATGTTAGGGCTGATTAGATCAGGCATCATGTATAGAGTTGTCAGATGACGTGAGTGCTGCCTCAGGGTATGATCTGGCTACTGCTAGTCGCAGCCATGTGACGTATGCATCATTCCCCCCCCCTTTCTGCCAGGTGAAATATGCATTGGTACGTCGATCACCTACACACTTCGCATTTCCATGCTCATGACATTAGACTCACCGAGTAGGCAGGATCTTGGGCCTGCATGTCGCTCCATGTAGCGTGGTATTGTGGAGTTCCGAAGGACCATTGAATCATGGGTTGATCCGGGGAATCGGGCACAACAATGTGTGAAGATCCTGTTGGAGTCGCAGACCATTTGCACGTTGATTGAGTGAAACAGTTTACGGTTGCGGTATGGTACCTCCATGGCATGTGGGACCACCAATTCAACATGGGTGCAGTCGATGGCACCAATGCAACCAGGTATGCCAGCTAGTGCATGGAAACCCATTTTGGTGTTGGCAATCTTCTGGGCAGATCGTGGCAATGAGATGTGGTCGTCTGTGTGCTTGAGGAGGGCATCGAGCACTTGGATCAGTGTACGTGAGAACAGTGGGCCACTTGCCATGCAAGTGGCCCACTGTGTGCTGGTAGGTGCCTGTGGCCAGGAAGTGGAGCACGGACACTACCTTCAGTAGGCGCGGGATGGCGGTGGGTGTTTCTATCATGCTGACAATGTTGTTATGATATCACAATGTTGGTGATGGTGTCCCGGTCCAGTCGGTACAGGGTGTGGATCTGCTCTGCGGTGAGGTTAAATGGACTGGCTCTGATGCGTGGAATTGGGGGCTGCCTGCGTGGTGCCACTGGCTGTGCTGGTGGTGCTGGTGGGGCTTGCTGGCCCTGCCTTGCCCTCCTTCTCCTCCTGCGTCTCCTCTGTGCAGCCTGTTGTTGTTGTTGCAGTTGTAGCACTCGCATTGCTATCAGGTCCTCCAGCCCCAACATTGCTAGTCCTATTGGTATCATTGTGGAGTGTGACTGGGGCTGGTAGGGGTGGGGTGTGCTCTTTTTGCACTGGGAGAGTCTGTATTGCCTCCACCTGTGCTGATTCTGTGCACCTCTGGCAGCTGGGAACACTGCACATGGCCATTTACGGTTGGTACGTGATGGCGGAATTAGCGCCATGGCGGTATGGTACTTAACGGCCTTGGCGATGGCGTTAGGGGCATGTCCGCTTGGTTTGTGATCTGCGTAGCTTTGCACCATGCCGGTATTTACGGCATGGTGGGTCGCGCGCGCGCGACCTTGGTGCTGTTTGCGGCACCGTAAACTACGATGTCGCTAATTGCACTTTCGCGGGTCATAATCGGACCTAGCGGAAAACGATGCCGGTATTCATTTACCGGCATCGTTTTCCGCTTACCGCCAGGGTCGTAATGAGGGCCAAAATCGGTCCAGGAACCAATAAAAAAAGTTGCCCACAATCTCACATTACAATTCGCTACTATCCAGAACACACTGAGGACTGCAAGGAGTATTGGGTAAAATATGCTGCAAATAATGGCATATTTCCTTAGTAACATTGGTTAAAACTATAATTATTATTATGATTATTATTATGGTATTTATTGAGTGCAGACCTAGTTCCGAGTAGCAACAGAGTGTTTTACAGAGGTATACAACAATACAGATACAACACAGAGCGCTTTACAGGGTATATAACAGTACAGATGCCTAATGGAGTGCTTTTCAGAGGTAACAACAGAATAGATATACAGTGGGGGTAGGATACAGAGGGGCACACAGGAGGGGTTTACAGCTGTACAGTGTGGTAAGGGAGGAGAGGGGCGGAGGCGATGTGATGGACTATGTGTTGAGGAGGAGAGACTGCTTGAAGAGGTGGGTCTTGAGTTCTTTTTGAATTGTAGGGGCGTGGGGCGAGTCTGATGCTGACGAGGCTGAGGTTCCATAGTCTTGGGGCTTAGGCATAGAAGGCTTGTTTTCTGGTCCTTTCCCTTTTGCAGCAGTCTGCATGTGGCCTGGATTCTGGGGCTGCGCTGTCCCCCGGAGATTCTCGTTTTCTCCATGGGGTAGATGTGGGTGATTAGAGGGCGACTGACTTATAGATGATGCGGAAAGACTTGAGTGTACAGTAATTTGTGCGTGCAGTGGGAGCTAGTGAAGGTCGATGAGGGCTGGGGTGATGTGGTCGTGTTTGTGTAGACCTTTGATGAGGTGTGCGGCTGCGTGTAGGACACTTCTCAGGGGCACACGGGGCGGACGACAGGAGGCCTTCAAGGAAGGCATTGCCCCGTCCAGTTGGGATAGGACTAGTGCTTGAACAGTGAATCTAAATGTCCGAAGGGAGGAAGGGCTTAGCTTTATGGAGGAGGGAGAGCTGATACCAGACTGTCGACTTTTTCTTAGCTACATGGGTCTTGAAGGAGAGGTGTTTGTCGATGGGGAACCGGAGTTGAGGTATTTGGCATTTGGGGGTTACGCCCTCAAGGTTCATGGTTGATAGCCAGGTCTGTATGTCTGGTGTTGTTGGTCTTGGAGTAGTTGAGCTTCAAGTACGCACTGGACATCCAAGACTGGATCAGCGAGAGGCAGGTTTTGAGCCTGTGGATTCCCTTGATGGAGTCGATCTTGAGGTATAGCTGTGTGTCGTCGGCGTATTGATGGATGTTGTAAGGAACTCATGGTGGCAACAGTAAAGACAGACACAAGTGATCCCAGTTCAAGGGTGTTTATTAAATTGTATGCAAGTTGGAAAAATGCCTATTCGAAACCTAAATCTAAGATGGGAGGAAGCTTCGACCATCAAATGAAAATAAGGCAGTCCTAGTGGCGTTGTGTCAAATAAAAGGGCCTATACTAAGAAAAACCTATTGCCAGGCCTTACACCCAATACAAAAGGCGTGTGGGATAATATTCAGAAGAAAGAAAGAAGGGTTCATAAATAATATGTCAGGATGCGGTAGCCTGGGTCTCCCATCCCACATTTTAAGCACGGGGTAAGGTGGGATCTTGGAGCACAGCACACTCTCGAGCTTCCCCAGCACGAGATGAAAGTTCTGCTTTCAGCTATCAGGGCCATCGATGGTCAAGTCTTGCTTCTCTTGAAAGTCTCTTGCCTTTGAGGACCTGATGTATTCACAATAACAAAATAAAAGTTCCTTTAACAAATGGAAGTGTATATCCTTATGTTACTTAGGAAGAGGATTCCTCACCCCTGGTTGTCCCTCTGAAATCTTTCAGCCTCCTTCTGCCGGGTTCACTATAGCTATTCAAAAACTTTAGGGTGATGATTCTTCACCCCTGGGTCTGCCTCTTCTGAGCTCAGACCCTTCTCGAATGTCAGCCCCTCCCTCCAACGGGTTCACTACGGCTCTTATACAAAAAAGTTCTCTTCATGAATCTAAATGTCTTTTTAAACAGTTATCCGGGGACATCCCTCTGCCGGGTTCACGTTTGTCAACACACTATTTCTTGGGACTTTAGACTTTGCCCCTCTTTACTGGCATCCTTCTGTCGGTTTCACTCTTGCCGATGGCCGTTTCACGATTCCCCTTTTGCTTTCAATGATTGCGGGAATCACTTCCCTTGCTTTCCCAATAGTTTGTAGGTCAAAGACTTTAGTCTGTACTGGGATTTTTGTAGACCTCCTGTATGACCACTTCGACCTTTCCTGTTGGCTCTCCTATGGCCTTATGGTATCAGTAGTTTCACTTAACATGGGATTGACCAGATTCTCTTGAGTTAGCACCCACGTGGTGCCGGTTTCTTCTGCAGCTGGTCTTCCCTTAACACTTTTAGTATTCTTTGAAATTCTCTCAATATACCACTTTGCGACTTTCATTCAACACAGCTCAGGTTTGTTATCGCTTCCCTTTTGACTCACCGGCTGTGACGAACTGCTTGGCTTTCCTTGTATCTGAAGTCATGGCTGGTACCACGGTAGCAGGGGTTTCCCTTGCTCCTGCTTATCAGGATAGGTACACTCCGTGTTCCTTTGGCATCTGCTGCAACACACTTGGGCAATTGTCCTCGGTCTTACGATTCCTTCTGAGTAGGTTTCACTGGTCTGCGTTGAAAAGGGCAAGGTCGTGTCCCTCCTTGTCAGCCTCTCGATATTCGCTGCCTTTCTCCTCCTCTTGAACTGCTGGGCCTGGATAGCTGTCTCATTGTGCGGTCTGCCTTGCACGTACTGTGCTCTTGTGCTCCACATTTTATTCCTGTGGGAAGAGAAAGGGCTGTCAGGTGTGTGTGATTCCGGTCAATTGCCTGACTTTGCCTGACCCCTGTATTGGGACATGTCAGGTAAACAGGTTTCATATTAGTCTGTTGTCTTTCGTGTCAGGAGAAACTGTTCATGTTGGAAAAGGGGAGAGAAAGAGTTTCTGCATGGTAGGACGGGAAAGTGGTGTTATATGGAATTATAACCATCGTATTAGAGGGGTTTTTGGTGATCTCGGGAGGGTGGGTTTTGGAGGGGTTGTGAGGTAAACAGGAAAAGCTGGGTGGGAATGTGAAATGAACAGAGGGGGTTGTGGAAACTAGTGTTTTATCAAGGTAGACTGGGTGTTCGGGAATGAAATATCAGAGGGACACGGAGAAGAATGATTGGGTGTAGTCGGGTAGAAAACAGGACAAGAGGGATTCTGAGAGAGATGGTTTCTGAACGTGGCAGGGTTTAGGATCCTTGGGGATTGGTTACATACAGAGGGGTTGGTGGATTTGGGTAAGAGAGATTCAATGGGATGAAAGGGCAGAAGTGGCACAGCCCACAAAGGTTCCTGGGCCCTCATCCTGCTCTTCTTATTCCCCGCTAACATACCGCGTCTCACCTGGGGCCTTCCCTCCCCCAAGCATAACCTCGGGCCCCTCTACCTAGGTGATCCTCCCTCACTCGTCCACCCGCAGGGTTGGGATCTGAGAGCGCCAGCCCTTCCCTGGCCACTTCAATAAGGGATTCTCGAGGTCTTGCTGGGAGAATACCCTCAGGTTTGTCATAATGTGGATGTTGTGTGTGGCTAGGAGGGCTCTCGGCGGCTCCATGTATATATTGAAGATCACTGGGGAGAGGATGGAGCTATAGGTGACGGGTACCATTGGTGATCTAGAGGAGTCCATCTGAAGAAACTGCTGGCAGTTGTAGAGCATGAACTTGAACTAGCATAGGACAAGGTCACTGATACCCGTGCCCTGATGTAGGGTGTCAGTGAATGCCTGTTGATCCGTACTCTACCTTAACATTCTGATATATAGCATGTTCTTGCTAATTACAGAATATTCCATCATCATGCACCAACAATCTAGCCCTTGTCTCACTCTATTCCACACCTATTTCTCGCCTATATATGGGAACGCCATCTGGAACCACATTAGCATTCGCCTGGAGGAACATGAGTTTCCGTGACTTTACAAGAAGTTCTATATGGCCTTCAGAGCGCCACCCGTGGGCCCTGAAGAAGGGGATACTCGGAAGATGTTCATATACCTGGAGGTTTTGGCCCTTGTGGTTGTCTTTAAATATGTTTTGTTTCCACTGTCCATTTTAGTAACATGGTAGGCTTCTGTTTTCCCATTCTAGGACGTTTGCTGATAATTACAGTGCTACTTGCCTTACATGTCGGATGGTTCAGCATCTCCCGAGCTCACATATTTTCTGTCAGGTCATCCTAAATAAGGCATGCTGGTTTTAACTCTTCTTTGTTCCTCACCTGTATATGTTCTGTTGCTTTCCACTTCTCCCTTCCCTTCTTTTTCTACCTGGTGGTTTTGCCTAAGAGAGCAATCTTGCCCCTGGGCTGCTCGTTATTTCAGTGGGTCATAGAAAGTGTTGCCAATATCCATGTTGAGAAGGGTAGAGGAGCTTTTGGATGAGCTGAACCTGACCTGGTTTTACTTTCATAATTTCTCAGGGCAAGAGTTTGCCTCCTCCCGTAACCTCTTTAGACCCTAGCACCTTAACAGCAAGATGGGAAACATCTAGCAATCCATAGTGGGGTAATGTGGTGGTTAAGAAGTAATCGAGCTGCTCTAGCTGGACTTCTAGCAGCCCACATTCAAAACCCTGAAACAGCTTATTATGGAAGCTCTCACACATCATCCTCAGTAATGGAAAGCTGATATCTGACCACGAGTTTCTCTGCCTACATACTGGTCGAACTATGGAAACCATCCCAGTAGCCGTCCCTTGACATAAGCATATACTCCTTGAGGATAATTAAACGCCACGTTCTCGCACAGGGGCTGAACCTTCATATTTAGAAGTACACATGATCAGAGAGATTGCATGCATTGGGGAATCTCAAAGCAGCCACGTCAGATTCTCAGGCTACTTATCAGGTAAAGGAAATTCGACCATGAGTAACACTGATATAGGAAAGTGATGTGCATGTGTGCTGGGGGTTGTTGATGGAACAGTCAGCACTCTGTCTAAGTTTCAGGCCAGACACAGTTATACACAGTGGGGCTTTTCACTGTGGCCCCTCTGCCACAGAATGTGAGGTGCAGAGTGTGCCTCGCATCCTGCTGTTGCATCTTCATGCTTGCAAATCCATGACTGTATGTATGCATGTTTGTGCGTATGAGTGGATTCATGTATGTGTGCATGCAGTCAGCTTCCATAACGCAAGTCTAGCAGTGAAGCAAGGGAGAGCTGTACAACAAAGGGATACAGAAACAGGGTACAATATCAAGGATGCAATTAGGAGGATCCACTTTTAGTGCTACATTTGCAAGGTCTTGGAGGGTGAGTATGCTGGGGGTTACAGCGAGGGAATGCAGGTTAGAGATGAAAGCAAGAAGCAATATTGGTTCATTTGTTGATGGAGCCACAGCTCTAGTGCCATCTAACAATATAATAAAAGGCCAGACCTATGTGTGTCCAATGCAGAAGCTTCGTCCATTATCGCCGCTAGAGGGAGCTGTTGCATTCGGATATATAGAGACAATGTCAATTTGCATAGCTTCCCCTGTTGTCACGCTAGGATATATTGTGGTCCTACTGTGATAATGTAAACCTGCACTTTGGACCATGTACAAGGGCTTCTAGACTATTTGAAGATATATGCTTGTCAGTTTTTTATGATCTGAAATTCCTAAAGACATCGTTACATCTGTGGCACATGATGAAACATAGCACACATGGCATTCCTAATCACAATATATTTACAATAGTTAGAGACCAGTCCTTAGGCTGCCCATTAGTTTTAGCAATTGCCAACAGGCAGAACCTTAGCATTGGTCTGTGGTGTACTCTATCTTTGGCTGCGTTGGTTGTGTGAGGGTTTTAATTAGAGCGTGAGGTGACACTGTACAAGAAGAGCAAGAGGAAATTAGTAGATAGGTGCTTGTTGCCTGGTTGATCTTTTCAAAATTGCCGCCTCTGCCTCCCCTAGTTTATAACAGAATATAGATTACAGATGATCATTTCTTTGCCTCTGCAATTTTGTGGGATCAGTACCTTGCCCTGTTTTCCTCCCCTCCCTCCCAGTTTGCCCCTCTACCCTATTCCGCTCATTTATCTGTGAGCTTTGAAGCATCATGTACACATGCAGCACCTTATGAAATACAGAATACATCAAATAAAACAAGGAAAATTAGTAGGGCTTTGGGTAAGGGACTGTAAAAGATAAGACAGACTCTGAGGAGGATGGCATATGGTGAATGGCTCCTCCATGCCCTACACCGGTCCTAGGGGGTCCTTAGTAAAAGTTTTCCTTTTGGAACAAGGTTTAAGAGTAATAAATGGGAGAGTAGCCTATGACATCCCCGCAAGAGAGACATTTAGAAGCCATCAAGGGAGGTCCGCAATAGATAATATCTTAATTACGGTGCAACACTGGAAGTTGATAGTAGACCTGCAAGTGTTTAACTGTGACCAGAGTGAACATAATCCGTTTGGGGCTCTTAAGTTGCATAGGGACTAATAAGGGGTCTACCTGCACCAAATACACAGAAGGGGATTTAACATCATATTTGATAATAATTTAGCGCTATATAAATGCTACATTATTATTATCAAATCACCTAAAAATATTCTGGGAGAAGGTGAATCTACCTGTGTTTCAAAAGCATGCCTTAAGAGAAGCAGCCGTCATTATGTTGGGCTGTTTTAATGTTAAATGTTAAAGGACATTTGTACCGCGCACTATCACTACCGTAGTGGTCACCTGGCGCTCTGGCGGCTCTGAAAAAAGGGGAGGAGAGGGGGTGGGTTAGTGTGAATAAGCTGGAAAAGCGCAAGAGAGCAGTGATGTGCTGTTGGCAGCCTCAGCCCGGTGGGTCCGTTGGCTGGGCTTGGGGTGTTTTATGGTCCATAGTCGTCGTGTGCTGTTGTGCAAGTCTATGTGTGGTTTGTTTTATTGTTGCATTGTTGTGAAGTTTGTGCGGATTGCTGCGTTTTAGGCTTGTGGTTGTGTTTGGTTATAGTTTGAGAGGTGTATGCAGAGGGATGGAATTGTTAGTTGGTTGGTTAGTTGGCATTGCTGTCCTTGCAATTGTGGGATTCCATCTAGGTGCGGTACATGCTAACAATCACATTTCTATCTAGATGCCGCGTAAGCTAAAGTTCAGAATTCCATACTAGAGTGGCACATGCTAACAGTCACATTTCTGTCTAGATGCGATGCAAGCTAGGGTTCAGAATCCTGAGTGTGGTGCATGCTGACAGTCACATTTCTATCTAGATTCGACGCAAGCTAGGTTCATAATTCTAAGTGTGGTGCATGCTAAGAATCACATATGCTAACAATCACATTTCTGAAATTCCATCTAGGTGTGGCATATGCTAACAGATATATCTGTCTAGATTTGGCGCAGACTACACTTGAGAAATTCCATCTAAGTGTGGCTCATGCTAGCAATCACATTTCTGTCTACATTTGGCGCAGACTAGACTTTAGAGAAGGGGTGTACACCCAACTTGCCTGACTGCAACATACCAACAACTACTGAAGCTAATCTCATTTAAGGCGACTAGAGTGGCCTCAGATAAAAGGGTTAGACAGCAAAAGCGGTGGATTAATTCAAAATGTACAGAAGCAAGGAAAATACTTTGGGACACTATTAGAATGCTGCCATGAGATACATTATTTGGTATTACATTACAGAAAGGAATATAAAAAGATCTGTACTGCAAGGAAACAAGAGGTAGCAGAAGTGGTTAGGGAAGGGCTCCTGGTGGTGGTTGAAAATAAAGACTCAAGAGGTTTCTGGATGAGGGTGGCTAAGGCCGCGAACCCCACTGTAACGTCACGCATAAAGACAGACCCATGTTCAAGCCTGTGAATGGCTCAATTATTTTAGTGTTATGGTGATTTGAGGATAAAAGGCAAATTGATTATCAAGGGACCATGTGCCCGGGGACTTTCTCCTTTTATATACTGAAGTTATCAAGGCAACAAAAGTTCAAAAGCCAAATAAGAGAACCAGATATACCTTTTGATTTATATCAGTTGAATGGAGACTTATGGGGGACGATTCTTTTAAAACGTTTCAATGCTAGAGTTTCGAGCAGTATCATTTGAAAAACATGGCACCATTCAATTATAGTACCAATTTACAAATAGGGCAATAAGTCTATTCCAAAATCATTCCGACCAATCTCTCTTTTGGATTGCACCTCCAAAATTTTGGGTAGGTTGGTAAGTACACATTTGGCTGCACAGATTGCATCTCATCATATTCTCAGGGATACCCAGCTTGGTTTTAGGGAAGTTTTGGAGGCCGTTAAATAGATTTGAAGCTTTCTGCTAGTAAGCTCAAAATATACATTTTGAAAAAAGGCACCATGTTGTTGGCCTTAATGAGTCTTTCCATGACTTTCGATTTGGTGGATTGAATGCAGTCATGGTCAATACTGTTTGACCTTTGTATCCCCGAAGGAATAGTTAAACTTAATAACTGCACTTTGTGAAGGTGCAAAATCTTCATAACATCCAATATGCCTCTCTGAGCAAAACTACAAATCAGGTACAGATAGGCACATATAATGGGGGGATCTGCAGGAGAGGCTATGTAAGCTGTAATGGTCTGATTTTTTTCAAATGCTTCATTTCATCTCTGACTGAGGAAGTGGAGACATTCCACAAAATCTTGCAATTATGCAAAATAAATGACTTTGTTAGCCTAATTAAGGCATTGGCCCTCATTACGAGTTCGGCTGTAACCATGCCGCTATTGGCGGCATGGCTGCCGCCGAAATCGGGTCGGGGTCCGGGTCCTCGGAATGAGGACTTACCGGGCCATTCCGAGTTCGGAAGGCCCGGTAATTCCTCCCTCCAAGGACCCGGACACGGTCCTTCCCCATTTCAGCCCACATAGGGCTGAATGGGAATGGGAGAGGGACCAAACAACGGGCCATTACGAGATGGGCCATTGTTTGCACCCTCTTCCCCTCGCGGGACCCGGTAAGCACGCCTGGTTTTCCCAGGCGTGCTTAGCGTGTCCCACGAGGGGAACTCGTAATGCGGCGGTACGGAGTGAACGGCGCCGGCACCTTTTACGGCGCCTCTCACTCCGTACCGCCAGGGTCGTAATGAGGCCCATTGACTTGTTTTCTTCTGGATGAACATTCTATTTAACACTTGGCTAACACGGTACAAGCTAACTGAACCTATGTATGGGTCACCTCCCTATAGTTAAGTTAACACATAGTTACATAAGAAATAAAAAAATGAATTGCTAATAGATTTTGATGTGTGCAATGGATTTGGCTGAAACTATGCACCAAAGAAAAGTTTGACATGGCCCCACTCCCCTGTCCCCCAGACAGGAAAGTTTCAGAAAGATTCTTTGAAAAATACAAAAAATATTAAGAAAACAAAAAAATACAGTTTCTCCCTAGTCCCCATTCATTTTCCATAAACAAAAAAGGTCAGTGTTTGCTGTACCACACAGCCAAAGCCGCTGGACAGATTTGGAACAGGTCCAAAACAACTTGGGCACAAAGTGTTGACTCGTTATCCTTTTGAAGTTTGGGTTTTTTCAATCCTGTACTTTTTTTAAAATACTTGACGGAGAAGGGCTTGCCCCCTTATACAAAATAAATAGCTATATCTTGGGTACATTGAGAAGAAGCCGAGTGTTTATAAATGAAGCAGCTGCAATCTTTTTTTTTCTCAATGCGAGAGATAGCAGCGGTTATACCCCAGGTTATAACGGAGGTAATCGGAAAATCAAACACAGAAAAAAGTATTTTGCAGGTCAAAAACATAGAAGTGCCAAAAGGTTAGAGGTGGGGGGAGGCAAGAGGACACCAAGTGAAATTTGGGAATTGTAGGGGGGCTAGGAACCAAGTTTGCAACATGAGGCTCAAACATTTTTCCCATAACCTCAGCTCCAAACTGTGGTATAGCCGCGAGTAGCCGACATCTCAAAGCAAACAGCGTCACAAAAAAAGTGAATGTTGCCGGGGGAATGGGAGAGGGCATGGGAGGTGAGGAGGTCTTCAGGGAAGTGTGGGACAATAGGTGTGGGCCTGGGCGGGACAAAAAAGCATTTTTTCCAAGCCGTTTTTGGTATTCGTGGCTATAAAACTACACATACCCGCGGCCATCTGGCATCCGGAACTCCTATCTATGCAGTAACCGGCACCGACATGGGCCCGACCCTGCTTAGCGTCAAAGCGAGGAAGAGGGCAGCCCCGTCAGGCCATGTTGCCTGATAAATTAGCACAAGTTACAAGACCACTAAGAAAAACATGGCCTGTGGGGGGGCGGGCCCCTTCTTCGCTTAAAAGCTAACACGGGTTGGGATCGGTTACTGCATGAATGGGAGACAGCCCACAGTCCCGGATGCCATGTGTTTTCTTAGTTTTAAATATCTCATAAGACACTGTGAAAACACACAGCATCTGCATTCTTTTTTTTAAAACTGTGCTCCTGTCAGTCCTTCAAAGTATTGCACTCTAAACGTCAAGCTGCCATGAGGCCCACATGAAAAGAGTACCTATCGCTGGGTAAGGAGCTGCTAATACATGTAGAATTGCAAATCCAGCTTGTACGCGCGAGGCAAACTAAAATAATCTTTTGATATATATATGCAAACAGAACAAGAAGGGTGGCAGGGGCACTAAACAGGGTCCCAGCTGCAATGAGCTCAAACAGTCCAAAGATGTTCTCCGCCAAGCACGCTTTCATGCCTCAGCAATCTCCAGGGAGGCTGATTGGATGTAGGTGTGCAGGGTTGAATCCCTCTGGTATGTACCAGGCAGTGACAGCAGGGAATTCTGGTAACTGTAGTGTAGAGCCAGCCAGGATCCAACTCTCCCCCATTTTCAATGTTAGCCCTCCCCATTGAGGGCTAACATTGAAATTCAACATTGGGATTCAACATCGGGATTCAACCCTGCACGGCTGCATCCAATCAGCCTCCCTGAAGATTGCTGAGGCATGAAAGCGCGCCAGGAGGAGAACATTGTTGGACTGTTTGAGCTCCACTCACACTCCTGGTGCTCTGCAGCACACGCCAGTGTCTCTTCCTCCTCCACACCGACACGGACCGTGTCCCTTTCTTCCTGCTCGTTCGCAGGTGCTGCTACATGCAGTCTAGCACGGAGGCTCCCACTCTTGTGGCAATCCAATGGCCTACTTGGCCTGGGGCTACACGGTTTTTCTGGGCATCGGCCGGCATCCTGGCTTCCTGGCAGGCCCCAAAATAGCTGCCTCCTTACAACACGGGTCCACACAGGCCTCCCTGTTCCTCGCAATGTTGTTTCACTGACCTCTCTTCATACACCTGCAACCATTCAACAGGTTGCAGGTGTGGACTCACCATCAGACTTGCCTGACCATAGTTAAAGGGACATGCGTGACCCTCCAATACTCTGCAGGCATCTTCCTTGTCCCAGTACCAAAGTGGTGAAATAAGGTTTGAGCGTTCATTACTCTTAGTCGCCTTTACCTCGTCTCGGTACTGTCAGAGGTTAAATGTGTGGACATGAGGGGAGCTGTTCTATAGTAGCCTACAAATGCCGGGAGGGCTACCTTGTTCCTTAACAGGGAAAGGGGGATACCATGTCTCGCTCGAGGGCACCCCACTCCAAATCCCTAAGGACCCTCCACCCAGGTGATCCTCCCTTGCTTCTCCATCCCCAGGGTCAGGATCCAAAAGTGATGGCCGTTCCCTGACCACCTGAGAGGCGGATCGAAGGGGGGAGGAGTGAGTATACCCTTAAGTTTCTCACAGTTCCTAGTGCTCTCTGAGAGCTCTGAGATACTATTTGTTTGCCTTTTGTTGAATTGCATTCTGCTATTTGTAGTCTTCCTGTCAAGATGGGGGAGTAATGCCACAATTGTACACGTTTTGCCTAACATAATTCTATAAGGATTTATATATTTGAGCGACACTATGGTTTGTGTACTCTTCAAGATATCTTTATAAAGCAGTGAATTGTTGAAAGCCAGGCATAGGGGTGAGGAGGGGAAATGATGAGAGGGCAAGTAAGTCATGTTTATTTGTCCAGGATGTGGCAAGAGAGGTTGCAAACCTGGCCACTTGTGCAGTTATTTTCCCGATTGTGGCTGCTTTTCAGGGCACAAATAAAGGACAAATGTGGCTGGACAGTGTAACTTCTTGTAAGAGGTCGGACGCAACCACTTGTTTTTTTTTAGGTTTGTAAGTTTGCTCTACTATTTAGGTTGTCATGTTCCCAGTGCAGACACTTACCCAAAAGACCACAAGCACTTGTTTTGCATTGGGATTTTGTTTTCCAGGTTATATTTTACTGCAGATTGCTGGGTTTAAAAGGCGAGCACCTTTTATACTTTGCCAGCATATGTATTGGAACATTTCCTCTCTCAGGTTTTTTTGGTGTTCATTACTTTTTTTTAAAGTCCAAAGCTATTTTGTCTTGTCCACATTCTTCCATGGGGAAGGTCAATTCTGCTACATTTGTATATTTCACTTTCAGATACATGTTCACTACGGGTGCCAGCTTCTGATTTTCGCTGTCGGGGAAAAAGTACCTGGGCATATGTTTTTCTAGCAGCTCGTAATTTTTTCCACTTTTCCGTTCGGCTTAAATGCAGTCAATTGGGGTCATGCAATGTATCCCAACAGTCACCAGGAGACCGGCCATAAAACAATCGGCTTGTAGCATGCTGCTTAACTAAAGTGTGTGATCCTTGGCAAATAATGTAATCTAACTGCTGTGATGATTCTGAAGATGTCGCCCCTTCTTCCCTGGGGGGGGGGGGGCTTGCCCATGGGACCAGGACGGAACGTCCACGGTACAATAATCCCCCTGGGGTGGTGCACCTTGGGAGGATCGCATGAGAGAGGAAGCCCCTTATGGGATTAGGGAGGCCCTCTCAAGAGAACGCGGCATACCCACCAATCGCCTGACCATAGACCCCCTTTCTACAATCCTAAGAACAACCCCAGCCCTAATAAGCCCATGAGTTGTCATCTTACCCTTCCCATAGAAAGTACTGCGACGCGGAAGAATAGGAGTTACCCAAGTGAAGATCCCTTTCCCGGTACTGTGATGAAGAAGATTCCCAGTGACTCACAAGGGTGTCATAAGATCAGCACTGTTATGAGGGAGAAGTGCGGAGGCATGAGGACTACCAATTGGAACCTCATTGAGCAGTCTAGTGTTTCCTCAAATCCTATTGGCAAAAGTCATTATAAAAGAGAAGAAATACTAAGGAAATATGAGAGGAGCCCTCCATGGGGAATCTCTGTGGAAGGAGTAAAGCCAGTCCAGAGAAGCCAGAAATGGGAAGATCGGGAGCTAACCTAGAGGCAGTGGAGACCCTGGAAAACCGCACTAGTTGAGCAGGGTAGCTGGTGGTTACAGCCTTCTGATCTCTGGCGCAGCCCCAAGGAGGAAGAACAGCAGAAGATTGCAGTGGTGCTGCAGACCCCGTTGGATACCCGAACGGTACTGGAGCCTTGAAAAGGGATTCACCTGCTCAGGAACCGCTGGTACCTACGAGAAAGTCTCAGACAGGTACGGGGGTTGCCCGGGAGGTGCTAGAGGTCAGGGGAAGCAGTGGGATGAAACTAAGAAACTAAGAATAAGAGGGTCTGGGAGCCGACCCTTTGAAAGTCAGAGGGACACAAATGAGAAACCAATGATAAGAGGTTCTAGGACCTACCATACCCTTTGAAAGTCAGACTGCAGCTGGAGGAATTTGGTCCAGGTGTGAAACAACCTGGGCACAAAGCATTGACTTGCGATCCTTTTGTGGATGGGCTTATTCCATTCAGTACTTTTTAAAATATTTGGTGGAGAATAGGATGCCCCATTCAGAAAAGTAAATGGCTATGTCTGCCCGGATACATTCAGTATCAAGGTGTTTAGGGTGTTTATAAATAACACAGACGGCAACTTTTTTTTTCCGATGCCAGAGATAGCCATGGTTATACCCCAGGTCATAATTGAGGGTCTCAAAAAGAAATGCGGAAAAAGTAATTTGCAGGTCAAAAGGCCATGCCATGAGGCTATGGGGGGGGGGCACGAAGTGAAATTTGGGATTTGGAGGGGGGCTAGGGACCAGGTTTGCAACACAAGGCTCTAACATTTTTGCCATACCCGCGGGTATAACCTAGGGTATTTCCTGCGGCTAGCTGGCATTTCAACTGAAACTGCGTCACAGAAATGATGTGTAGTGGGAGGAATGGGAGAGGAGAGTGGGTGGAGCTGGCACAGATGAGGGGGACACGTGGTGAGTGCCTGGGAGGGCAGGGAGGCATTTTTCCCGATAACCATGGTCATACTTTCAGTTAAAATTACTACAAATAGCCATGGGTATATGTAGTATATTGCAATTATAACTGTGTTTATGGAAAAATTCGATATTTTTACAGGTACAGTGAGGTTGGGGTTGAAAAATCACTAGCCATGTTAGCGTTTTAAAGTACAGAGTGGACACGGCCAAGTGGGTGCGATATGCAGTGGGCATGGCCAAAGGCTATAGCCAGTGGGCTGCCAGTGTTTGAAAATATACAGTGGCCTTGGCTAGTAACCACTTTGTGTTTTTAAATATACAGTGGGCATGGTCAATGGCCAGTGGTGCAGAAAAATATTGAAATATACAGTGGGCATGGCGAAGGTCATGGCCAAAGCCCATGACTAGTGGCCCGTTTGTGTTTTAAAATGTAAAAACACTGCTAGGTCAATAGCCCTGGGCTTCGGCCATGCCCACTGTATCTTTTAAAACACTACCAGGCCACTAGCCATGGCCTTCGGCCGTGGCCACCATACATGTCTTTCAGGGCCACTCTACATGTTCCCCCGATATGGTTCCCCACACCTCACTGTAGCTGCAAAATTCCACTTTTTTGTATTAATGTCATTTTTGTAACTCTCTTTTCTTACAACTTTTTCACATATCCACAGTTATATTAGCAATTTACTACACCAGGATTAAGCATGCACCCCTATACCAATCCATTCTACATGATCCATGCCATACAAGCAGAACAGGGAATGTGCACACTTTTAATCAAACTTTCCCTAAGAAGATTTCCATGTTGCGCAGGGTATATTTTCAAGTGGAAACATTCCTTAATATGCACACACACTAACAACTGCACCTTTTCTCTATGGGAAAATAAATGGGAGTAGATTGAAAACTGTGTTTTTATGTTTTTGTAATAACTTTTTCATTTTTTTACAAATTGCTCCCCAGATTTCCAGTTTGTGAGGGGCCTTGACAAACCTTTGGTTTAGAAAATGTCATCCAAATCCATCCAGCAAGTCAAAAGTTAATAGCCTCTCTCAGCCTCTTTGCTGAAAAGCACCAAGACTGATATAAAGGTATCAAGGTGCAGGGGGAATCCTGTTCTCTGTTAAATATTTTTAAAACTACTGGATGGATTTACCCCAAACCAGTCAAGGAAATAGAGTGAATGCTTTGTGCCCAAATTGTTTCTCATTTGGTCCAAATCTGCCAAGCAGTTTTCACGCTACGGCTGTTCAAAAACTGCACTTTTTCTGTATGGGAAAATGAATGGGCTGAAAACTGTGAAATGGTGGTGTTTTGATTTCTTAATAGCTTTTTTTATTTTATAACGTTTTGTTTCCAGAATTTGCAGTTTTGGGGGGCCCTTGACAAACGTAATGTTTTGAATATTTCATTCAAATCCACCGAGCAAGTCAAGAGTTATTAGGAGTACGTTCCTGGGAGAAAATTGCTGCTTTTTCATTTCTGAAATGCCTCTCGGCCTCTCGGCTGCAAAGCACCATGGGAGATATCTCTATAATTTTGGGAAAAGGGGACTCCCCCCTTCTCCATCAAATATTTTTCAAAGTACTGGATGCAACAACCCCAAACTCCCCCCCCCCGACCCTTACCAGATTGCGAGTCAACACTTTGTGCCCAAGTTGTTCTGGTCCCTCTCCAATTCAGTCCAGCAGTTTTCGCTGTGCACTCAACCAAAATTTGATATTTTTTGCCTATGGGCAAATGAGTGGGGACTAGGCCGAAACTGCATATTTTCTGTTTTCCTAATAACTTTTTTATTTTGTAATGGATCTTTCCCTAAAGCTTCAGTCTAGGTGGGAGGGGGTGTAAGTACAATTTTGTCTGCAGAATTTCAGCCAAATTCGTCATACGAGTCATTAGGAATTCATTTTCTTGATTTCCCATGTTACTCCACATGCACCTTAACTATAGTGCAGCAACCGGCACACTATAATATGACTTATGAACCAGCTCAAGCACTTGATCACCGTACTGCATTGACATTTGGGCATTGACAATTGATCCTCCCCAACCTCCAGTCACATCTGTAGAGAATTGGGTTTATACCTAATCCCTCCCACCCTCCCCCTGACATGATATCCACCTTTATGTTTCCAGGACTGGCCCAGGTGGCCCCTGCTGCTGCTGCATTTCATTTTTTAAATAGGCTGTGTGGGCTGCCAGGGCAAGACACGATGCCCTCCACAATTGTGGGGTTTGCCAGGTCTTGCCCAGGCAGTCTCCAATGTTGCATTTTCTTTTTTAAATGGGTGGGAGGAACTACCAGGGCATGTCTCAGCGACACCCCCACCAGCACAATTGCGGGGGTCACTGGGTATTGCCCTGGCAGCCCCCACTGCTGCATATTTTATTTAATGGGTGGGAGGAGCCACCAGGGCAAGGCCCAGCAACACAGTTGTACATGATTTGGAAACAGTTACAAAATAAGCAATTATATGTTTTTTATAAACTTTCTTTAGATGTGATTGATTGAAAAATTGAATATGCCCCTGAAGAAGAGATGTATTTCTCGAAACACGTTGGGCCCCTTTTGAACAATTGAAAAATAAAAACACATATGAAGAAAAATTCTTCTCTAAAAATTATGTCTTGATGTATCATTGATGATCATAAATTGATTGTTTGTACAAATGAACACAATTGAATAAGCTCAGTAATACAAAATACCTAGAGTATGTACAAAAGTTAACCTTAACTGTTTGGCTCATCCTTTGAGCTTGTGAAAGTGTGCAGGGGACGGGAGTTCCTCTATCTAGGAACTTATTTCGTTTGCAAGGCCCAGCAACACCCCAGCACAAAGGTCTTGCCCCGCGGCTGCATTTTTCTTTTAAACGGTGTGACAAAAGTCCCTTCTCCTCTAGGGGGAGACCTTTCCCATGGGGCCAGGGCAGTGCGTCCACAGTACAATAGTCCCCTTGGGGGTGGTGCCCAGGGGAGGATCACATGGGAGAGGAAGCCCAGTATGCGATTGGGAACGACCATTCGTAGAGAACGCTGTATATTTCTGCATTGTCACCGACTTCCTCTTTGCCAAAGCCAAACTCCCCTTCCCTTGTTACAAACAGTGCTAATATCTTCTGTTGTGTAGTTAGACAACCTTATTCTACGAATATAACTAAGAAACAAGAGAATCCAACTGTCTTTCCATTTATTTGTAATACAAGTAGTGGGATGAAGAAGACGGGTAGTAGTGTGAGGAATGATCCCGAGAACTGTGCTGAGCGGTCTAGTCTCCAGCTGAACCTAATTGATACAAACTCATTCAAAATAGATGAA
Organism: Ambystoma mexicanum; assembly: GCF_040938575.1. Taxonomy (NCBI): domain Eukaryota; kingdom Metazoa; phylum Chordata; class Amphibia; order Caudata; family Ambystomatidae; genus Ambystoma; species Ambystoma mexicanum. The sequence goes on along the minus strand of NC_090927.1, from coordinate 1,087,897,297 downwards.
GGAAACCAGGTGAGAGAGATCCCCTCTCCCGAGAGGAATGGCCAGCTGCGCAGTAGCACCGGCTGCAAGACAGGAGAGCCAAGCGCCATGTATGGAGAAGGGAGAAGGACCAAGCCTAGTCCAGGACATAAGGACGATGTGTGTCATAGCCCAAACAACACTGCAGGCATTCCAGAATCTCAGGTGCTCCTAGCTAAAGAAAAGGTACTGCAGGAGGAATAAAAAGAGCATCGCAAAGCCGAGACCGATGAAACAAAGCACATAAATGTTCCCAGAGCCTCGCACAGGCGTCCCACTACTCGGAAGATGCAAATCAAGCATGAAGGCACAGAGGCAGGTTGAGAGGGACAAGAGAACCAGGGAGCGAGTACCGAGAGCCGAAATAAGATGGTCTAGGACCCTGAGAAGATACTGTGCACCCATATGATGAGGATAGCAGAATAGGAGGGTCTGGGACCCCGAGAGTAAAAGAGACAGACTACTATGCTTGGCTGCCGAGTGAACTGAGCTGCCACGATTCAGATCTGCGAGTCTGGAACCGGCACCCTTATGAAAGCAATAGAATAAAAGGGTTTGGGACCCCAAGCACAAGAGAGATAGTATCCTACGCTTGGCAGGAGAGTAAACCAAGCTGTCACTGTTCAGAACTGTGAGATAAAGAGAGAGGATTTATATGCTTGGCAGGAGAGTAAACCAAGCTGGCACGCTACTGCATGGCGAGTCTAGGACATGCACACTTATGAGAGCCAGAGGTCAAAGTGAACTTTATCGGAGAGAATGCAGGGTCTGGGACCCAGCAAGATAGAGTGTTTTGTGATACATTACAGTGAAAGCTTCTAAGGAGCCAGGGAAAGGAAGAAAAATCCCTTGCCTGACAGAATATTGTTTTGGACTCAGGGAAAAGTCTAAAAAGAAGCCAGCAACAGGGAAATACTTCACCTGGCATATGGAACTTTTGATTTTACTGTTGTGAGCCTTTAAGAAAACCACACAATAAGGAGACAACCTCCTAGTTAGCTAAGTGGAAGAAGACGGAATACAGGGGAAAGGAGGCATTCCCTGGATATCACAACACTGTTTCTTTTGGAGAGAACATTTGCTTATTTCTTAAAACTACCAAAGACATTTTTGCTGGCAAAGAACGTTTACTCTGTTTACTCAGTTGAATAATACCCTTGTACATTAGATTTAGGTTAAGACTGTTAGGGTCTGTAGTAGAGTTGTGGACACGTCAGTGACTGACTGTTTGACATCTTGATGTTTTCATTACTTTTCTTTGAGGCAGGGAAACCCCTCTTAGCATTAAGAATAGAAACGTATTTTACGAACCCTCTTTTTATGTTGAATAAAAGTTTATGACCCAAAACATGTCACCTCTGTGCACGAGCTTAGCTTCTGCACCCTCAGAATGGGCGGGAGGGTCGGCCAGGGCAAGGCCCATCGACACCCTCCATCCCCAACACAATTTTGAGGGTTTCTGGTTCTTGCCTTGGCGGCCCATACAGCTATACAGCTGCATTCCTTTTCAAATGGGTGTGAGGGGCTGCCAGGGCAAGTCCCGTCAGCGACTCCCCCCAGCCCAATTGTGGCGGTCGCAGGGCCTTGCCCTGGCAGTCTCTGTAGTTGCATTTATTTTTTTAAATGAGCGGTAGGGGCCACCAGGGCAAGGCCCAGCGTTTCCCCCAGCAACAACTGGGGGGTAGGTGGAGTCCTGGGACCTTGCCCCCTCCAGCCCTTCGTGCTGCTTTGTTTTTTCTTTTTTTTAATGTAACAATGGGGCTGCCGGGCCGAACCCGGTGACCTCCCTAACAACAGGGGTGGGCAGGGGGGTTTGCTACCTTGAGTTCAAGCCTCTAGGCTGGGGCATGCTGCAGCAGCCAATAAGAAAATACCTTATTTGTCTTCTGCAGCCTGTCCCTGCTTTCTGTGATTGGCCATCACTCTCGAACACAGAGAGAGATAGCCAATCATAGAAAGTGGACCAGGCTTTCGGCTTCTAGAAGTATTCTCCCAGGTATTCAGACGAAGCTGAATAGCTGGATTTTGGCAGAATTTCTGCCAAAAACGTACTCAAAGCTGAAATTCAGTACACCCCTAATAAGCAGCCCTTTCATTCAGTTAATCGTCCAATTCCATTACCTACAGAGTATTGAGATATTTGGAAATGACAGGATGGAGAACCATGGAAAATGTGTTATATCAAGTTTAACAAAATCCAAGATTTGATCCCTTTTATTGGACTAATATTGTGCTGGGCTGGTAGTAATTCCAGTTAGTCCAATGACAGGAATCAAAACTTGGATTTGTTTGATTTTTAAACTGCACTTTTTTATTTTTTATTTTTTTATTTTATTTTATATGGTTTACAAAAGAAACCTTTACATAAAAAAAACATACATTATAGCTAAATTTCATCTATACAGATATATTTAAAACAGTACAATTGAAAAAAGAGATCCAATTCCGAAATTAAGAATCATAGCACAAAAAGAACACATTTAAAAATATTCAGTGCAGTTTAAAATTCAGCAAAGTAATTTAAAATTAAGAAAGCATCTTCAAATTACTTACAGGCTAATATTAGCAGGAATATCATAGAAAATTCAAATGTTATATTAATACAAGGAAAAAATAGCATTAGATAAAATTCATCATGCAAATTAATCAAAGAGGAGGGGCATACAAATCTAGAGCTTTAATAAAACCTGCCACAGCAAGCCCATCCTTAGTATTAGTTATGGAAACACACTGTGACCAGATAAAATTATCTGCCCCCACTTGGCCCAACGTGTTAAATCTAGGTAAGTATTTGTCCCTTAGACCTTTTAGGGCAGCTCATTCTAAGAAGAGATGTCGAGTAGACTCAATCACCCCAGGAGTGTTGCAAAAACGACATGTCGGGTCCAAATCATTAAACTCCTTCCTTCTATGTAAAACTTCCCTAGTGGGAAGGAGATTCCATCTAAGTTTGAGGAGTAGTACACGGTAATAACAATTTGGGAATTGAGTCAGGATAAAAGAAAGTGAGCCTCTCTTCTTATGATCGAATTGTAAGTCACTGAGAGAAGGATAGGTATGGAGTTTTTACAGCGTATTGCTCCAATCATGACTAAATAGACACTCCTTAACCCTATTGGGATTGGTTAACAAAGTATCCCTATCAGTAGAAAGATCAGACAAGGTCTTATCACAGAGATCACTGAATCTAGTAAGGTATAGATTTCGATCCATAGGTCCCTGTGAGAAGATCACCTGTCCCACATCAACATAGAGGGTATCAGATTTTGGAGAGAGCAGGGCTGAGAAAAGTGAAAGAACTCTCCAGAGAACCCTAGCTCACAGTGAAACCAACCCGAGTTCGTATCTTATGGCCACTATTGGAACACAGTTCGGCAGTTTCAAAATTTTCCTCCAATAGATACCCTCAAGAGAGTCCCAGAATGTCAAGAGTTCCAAATAATGGAGTTCCATTCCATAGAGTAACTTTGGGGTAACCTTTCCCTTGAAGAAATCTACTACAGGTTTGAGGGAAAACATGCAATATTTATTGTCTAACCTTATGGATTGGGAAATGAGCGGGAGCAATTTGTGTCTGAGAAATCGTCTTAATTCAATCGCCGATGGTTGGGCCAGAATAAGAAAACCCAAATAGAGAGTTTTGTGTGCTCTGATGATATTTTCACCACCTATTTTCCACACCTTGCTATTCCCTTTTCTTCCCCTAGAAAAGACCATTGTACGGGTTTTACTCGGGTTGATCTTCAACCCATTAAGAATGGCGTATTCTTCAAATTTACAGATGAGCCTCTGTAAACCAACTTTTTATGATCAAAAAGAAGAAAGTCATCGGCATATGCCAACCATGAGAGCCTGAGATCCCCCACTTTTGCCCTCACCATGCCTGTTTTTCCCAAAAATTCACCTACATCTGCCATATAAAGGATAAAGAGACAGGGAGCTAAAGAGCAACCCTGTCTAACTCCAATACGAGTCCTTATCCTTCTAGACAGTGTTCCTGCCAAATCAATCCTAATATGGACCCCCAAATTCTCGTACATTGCCATGATGAGAGAGAGAAGACCAGCTGGGATCCCCATTTAGTTAACTTTTCCCAAAGTCTTGAACTGATTACCAAATCGAAGGCATTTGACAAATCGATAGAGGCAACATAAAGAGAACCATCATATTTACCCCAAGCAGTGCTGTGTAGGGCAGTTAGAATGATGCCATTAAGATTAGTTGAGTGGCCAGCCCTAAAACCAGTTTGTTGCTTTGGGAGAATATGATTTTCCTCAGTCCAGACGTTGAGATGGGAAAGAAGCATAGATGCAAAAAGCTTGCAGTCCGCATCAATAAGAGAGATCGGTCTATAGTTTTTGACCAAAGTTTGTAGACCTCTCTTATAAATAGGAACAATATGTGCGGTCTGTCAGCTAGTTGGTACGTTGCCAGAGTTAACAACATCTTGAAATAACAGGGTAAGGAGCTTGGCCCAAAGTTCTGGTTCAGCTTTTAATGTGTTGTTAGTTAAGCCATTAGGCCCCGGGGCCCTCGATTTTTTAATTTTAGAAAATAAGACCAAATATTGTCTTATAATCAATTACAGGCTTCCAGGAGTCATTTAATACATTCTTCCCAGAATTACATAATTCTAGTCCCTCTCCCCCTGTATCGAACAGATCAGTGTAGTGCTCTACCCATTGAACCTCTGGGATAGCATTCTGATCAGCATCCGGCACAGCATCTTGACTAGAGAGAATAACCCAGAATGCCCTCAAATCTCTTTTCATTAAAACTTCAACCATATGTTCCGCATCATTTTGTAGCATAATAGATTTTCTTGATTTACAGTAGTTTTTGTATTTTTGGCGGATAGCTTTAATTATCACTTTTTTATTATCCCACTCAGTGTCTAGAACTTGTGCCTCTCTAATAAGTTTCCGGATGTGGGCCTTTTCTTTAGCCAGTTCTAAATCAAACCTATGTGGATGAGATTTTTTGGGATACCCTTCCTAAGTAAACCAGAGATACTGCCATGGAGAGCATTAAGAAAACTGTCAAAGTGGACAGTTTTAAAAACTGCTAATTTCCGGGAAAAAGAGGTATGATTAAAAGAGGAGATCAATTTACAGTTAAGTAGGTTGATGTTTGTAGGTGACCAACGTACCCCTGTCCCTTGTCCCTTCAGATGAGAGAGAAAACAGAGAATGATCTACCTGGTTGACATACAAACAATAACAACAGAATTTATCATGCGTACAGAGTGTGCAAAAAAAATTGTTTTTTTGAACAAATGTGCGTGATCATTCACTACAAATAAATTGACAGATCATTTTACTCTGTGGTTTGTGTCTGTAACAAAGTCCCCAAGGTGTCCCCTCCCCCCACAGATTGTATGCGTCTCCTACGCTGCTAGAGAAAAATAAACTTTTTCTGACAAGTCTCAGCTCTGTAACACCACTAAGGCGGTGATGGGTGCAGTACAAAGGCTTTTGAACACTTGGAATATAATTTTAGTGCATCCATGCGGACGTCCTGGTAGTGGTGCAGCTCAGCTCAGAGTCACTGTGGGTAGAGCAGCAAAGTGCCCTACTGCGAATATAACTATCTCTGCAAGCAAAAAGCAGTGGAGCAAAACAAAGGTGGCAGACATCCACAAGCGAGCAACTGTGGGGGGGCCCTGTTAACAATCCACAGTGTAGTGAAATAGTAGTGGGGAACTACAATAAGTCACTACAGTGTTTGGAAGCTGAGGGGGCTTGCCTGGGGAAAGAGCCTTGACTATATCTAGAGATTCTGCCAGAATTATTTAATTACTCACCCGTCCCCTAGTCTGGGGGCCTGTGGCCTTGGGGTCTCCACTTGCTACCGAGATTGCGAGTGGAGCGGTGGGGGGCACTTGTCTTGGTCATAGTGGAGGTTTGTCCAGCTGCCACAAAAAAATGTCTCTGCTCTCTTCCTCCATCCAAGACCTAATGATGGCCCCTGTTGCTCCCATGTTTTCCTGCTGCAGACTGGGAAAACTTCCCGAAGTTCTTACACCCAATAGCAACTCTGTTTGCCACTTCTCCTCCACCCCCATAACCAGACGGCCTGAGCCACATCAATGTTACTCCTTTTATGGGGCTTCTATGGATTAAATGCTTTTCCGGCTCATCCAAGATCGAAACTAGTGGCCTACAGTTTGAACGCTGATCTCTGCATAGGTGCGACAACTGATTTAGGAACCTTGCAACTTAAATTGACAGTATATATTCTTTGCGTGGATTATCAGTGAATAAATTGAGGATAGCAGTTAAGAAATGTCATTCTGAAGGGAAGAGTGAAGTAAAAATGGGATGGATGCATGACTTTGAATGTATCATTAGCAGTATAATTGGTCTGGGTAGTCTGATTTGCAGACAGTGGTGTGGAAGGATGTCCAGAGCAATGCCACTGGTTATGATTTATTCAATGCCTTAAATTAACACTACGTTGGTTTTCATTTGTCTCCCTAACTGTAACCGACAGAGTATATGCACAGATGTAGGTCCGTGCTTGCTAGCCTATGAAACGGCTGCACCTCACTCATTAAGTGCAAAAAGCTTGTGCCTGCAGATGTCAAGGCTAGGAAGGAGAATAACGACAGCTTTCAGCTCTTCCTGTCGCGCGTACATACAAGAGGGTTTCCCACCTAACTGGAATGTATCATATTCCGCCCTGCCAGAACCTGTCATTGCTAGGGTTGGTAAGTACTCACCTCCATAATCGGATGCCACTCGAGTAACTGTCAAACCGTTCCTGAACAACAGAATTACTGCCGGTTTTGTTTGAATATTGGCCAAAGAGAAACACTGCAACATTTTATGGTGGAATGTATGGCATTGAGTGACAAAAGAGATAAATGTTTTGGGAAAAAACTAATTGTGTAAAACATTTTAAGCCAGGATCAAATATGGTTCTTATTGTTTTCGAACCCAAGAATCTCAATAAAGATCGTGATTGTACAATTTCTGGACTTGATATTACCATACACAGGATGTTTAAATGAACGAAGTTCAGAATGAATTAAGTCACCTATGTTGAATTAAGCAAAGAACAAATATGAATTGTACAGCACTCATTTTAATAAGCATGTATTTATCTGTAATTATGTTTTAAAAAAGCATTATTTGAAAAGTTGATTTTACAACTATAACAAAAAATAAAATAAAAAAAACCTGTCAAACAGTGTTTTCATGCAAACAGACCTGCGACTTTTGCCCCATGTTTGGACGCATCTATGATGTAACTCCTGTTTGTTTAGACTATTTACACACCCAGGTTAAATTGCCCCGCCCCCTAGACGCATTGCACCCCTGGTCCACCGAGAAAAAAATCCTCACACCTACAACCTTCTGCAATGAAACCGTAACGTGACGCAAGATGGCAGTGTTGCCTGCTTTTTTTCTGACTAACCGTCTATGCGTTTATCTTGATGCGTCATACAAATAGCAAGGAGGTGTGCCCGTTGTTTATACCTCAGAAGGAAATACGAGAGAACAGGATGTTCTTAAAAGCTCAAAATCACTAATAATTATATTCTGGATCCAAGTGATGATATTCTATTTGAACACAGGTTGTATTTGACATAAACCCGGCCAGCTGCTAAAAATGAGGTTGCAAAAAAGTATTAGATTTGATAAACGAGCACAAATAACGACTTACTTCGGTAAAATCGCCCATGTCTTTGTAATCCTGAAGAAATAACATTTTAACAGACTACTTAAACGTCCCTGTACGTCAGAAGAAATAAACTTTATTAGTGAACAAAATTTATTTTAAAAAAAAATGCGCGGAAATAGTCAACAAATGACACACACTTGTAATGTTTTAAAATGGAAGACCGTTTAACAAAATACTCACCATGACAAACTGATATAAACCATAGTTCTCAACCATTTGCGTCGCAAAGGCGGGTGAAAACACCCGATTTTATTTTTGGCGGATAAGAGGCCCATTTAAACGAATGGGCGTGCAGGAGGCTTGGTGGGTGAGTCAGCTGTTCACAAGGCGGGTGACACCCGCCAAAAGTGTGCGAGTTGAGAGCTATGTATAAACTGGCAAACCAAGTAGAGTTAAGACCTGGCGAAGCTACAAAAAGCTCTTGAAGGGCAGGAGGCAGAATGGCAATCATCTACAGGAGCGATTGGCCATGCTCCAGCATTCCCTCTCTCGGAACAAGCTTGTCCAAATCACTCACCTGCCGGTGTCCTGTATCTCATATGGAATCCATCACCTTCTACCTCACCTACAGACAGGGGCGTAGGAGACACATTAAATCTGAGGGGGACAGGGGACATCTTGGGGACTTTGCTTTATTTATTTATTGTGTTTTAGTCAAAGAACTCGACTTTTCACAAAATTAGAATTAAAATAGCAGTTCGTATTAAATTACAAATATCACTGTATAAAACAAGCAAGGGAAAAGAAGAAAAGAAAACAGAAAAAAATGAAAGGATGCAGCAGCAAAGAACATGGGCCTCATTACGACCCAGGCGGAGGACCATGGTGCTATTATAGCACCATGGTCCATGCCGGTGTCCGCCATGGCGGAATGGGGAATTACCACCCCATTCCGAGGTTGGCGGGGCGGTAATTCCCCATGCCGTCATGGCCCTTCCCCATTCCCATTTTTGCCCCATAGGGCTCAATGGGAATGGGGAAGGCGCTAAGTACGGTGCCGCAAATTGCGGCACCGTACTTAGCACCAAGGTCCCTTTGCGGGTCCCTACTTTAACGGCGGTAAAACCAGCCGTTAAGGTCGAGTCCCGCAAAGGGATCTCGTAATTAGACGCTAATAGGTTAACGGCACCGCAGCCTTCTACGGCGCCGTTAACCAGTGGAGTAATTTAGCTAAAAATGTTGGGGGGACACGACATCTGAAGACAAGGTGTCCCAGCCAAATGAATGGGGACAAAATAGTGTGCCAGGAAAGTTGGGGAGGGACAAACACCCCTGTCCCCCCCTAAAATTACGCCCATGCCGTTAACCCATTAGCGCCTGGGTCGTAATGAGGCCCCATGTCTTTGTATGTTCCATTTCTGGATTTTTCATCTGACTAAGAGCTCATGGTAAGAGAGAGGAAATGACAATTACTTCCAGTGGGCCACAGCTAGGACGCCAGCTCGTTAAGGGGCAGATCACCTGTAAATGGACTCCTGCCAAATAAAGGAGTTGCAGCCTTTTCTACCAACTGCAAGTTGCTACTTTTTGTGTGTGGGGCAAGGAGACGTGTGTGTGTCTCTTGGAATGGAAGGATGAGGTTTTCAAAGAAAGAGGAAATCTTGTTTGTACCTCTGAGTAAGCCCTGTTATGGGAGTAGAGGGACTAGGTGTGTGATGTTGCTGCTTTGACTGTCCTCCGGGGGAAGGGTACAGCAAACAAGGAGGATGAGCGATCGCAAGCCCACCACCTTATAAGCACTCCCCAGGTCCGCAGCCGGATGCGACGGACCCAGGGGATGCCTAGTAGGTGGGGTGTATGTGAACCCAGGGGGGTGGCCAGAGGGGCAGCCCGATATGTGGAATGGCCCTCTAGCTCCCCTGTGAGGGCCGGGCCACCCTCTCACGATGAGTCTCGTCCCTCTTATTCCATCTCATGCTGGCTTCAGAGCCTAGCTTTTCTTTGCCTTTGTTATTCTGAATGCAGAGCTGGACTCTTTTTTTTTTTTTCTTAATTTTTTTTTTTTTTGCAGAGCTGGACTCTGTTCCTTTGTCGTTTAACATTTGCTTCAAAGCCTGATCTATTTGATTCTCTCATATGTTACTAGGACGGCAGAGCATGGGTCCTCTTACATTATTCAAAGAGCCTCTCCGGCCTTTCTTTGCCTCTCCCTTGTCTTACTGCTTGCTTGCTTAATACATACCTACTTGCTTGAACACTCAACATATTCTCCCTAACACAGCAATGGCAGCTGTAGTCTGTCTTAACTTCTATTTGTTCCGTGTCTTGAATTGGCCTCTTATTTCAGCTTTTCTGTCTGCAGGGGAAAGGCATTTGCCAGTCACTGCCATGATGGTTCTACCTGGCCATAAGAGGGTAACAGCTAGCCAATATTGGAAGAACATGGGCATATTATGCCAGAGGCTGGCAACTGCCTTCCTAATGCCTACACAAGGGACACAACTCTTGCCTTTGTTTCTAACAGTAATTCAGTGGATGAAGAAACGCGAGAGCACACATATTGCTTATAAATGAAGGGGATGATGTCACACTTGGTTAAGACATTTTGATCATGCCAGGAGCTAATTTCCAGCTGCAATTAAGCGATTACCTTTTAGACTTCTAGCTTTAAATAACGTTAGTATCACCTGGAAAGCACAGAGGTTGCTCAACAGGGTTCCTGGAGCACGAGGGGTACCCTACTCGTGGGCATGGATGATTGGAGGGCATTATTGCCCTGGTTTGGAGCCTGGCCCCTACAGATATTACTTTTGGTTGTACGTACCCTTTGAGGGTGGGCAGAGATTGCCTCCTGCTTTAGCCCACTAACAGCTCTGCTTTGCAACTTCATCACACATGCCTGTCAGGTGGCATGTAACTCAATGCTACTAATGTTATCAACCTCAGAAGTCTGGAATCCTTTGCCACATCAACTAGGGTACAGGCTTGCCACCTGAGATTTACCCATGTCTGAGTCGGCATCTGTCGCACTGCAGGGAAGAAGCACACAGAAAGAGCAGGGCACAGTGCCCTTGTGGGGTTTTCACACTTCTTCCTCGGGGTGGGCACAATTCAATCCGCAGAGAAAGTGGCACATGCTGGGCAACATTCTCCCACTTTGACAATGTCACCCAAAGAGCGAAATTGGCCATTTGAAATACCTCTGTTGACTTATTCTTGCTCAATCCACACTGATGGGTTTAAGCACCTTCTTAACGCGAGATAGAAATTAAGGGCATTTGCCAACGCACTCGAGAAGCACAGGACACCCTCTTACCAGCGACATGCCATGCTCTCTCATTCTGATCACGAATTGCCATTTATCTGGGGTCATGTTAAATGTATTTATTTATTTATTACATGTGTAGCATCACACAAAACCCCCAAGCATCAAGGTGCAAAGTAAACTGCATGGAGTGGACCACTTCCATTGGCGCACGTTTTTACTTTTCCGCCACAAAATGGAAGATTTTAGCATAAAAGGCAGGTGAAATCACATTGCTTTTCCACTTTGGAAGAGTGTAAATACTTCGCGCAATTAACGATTGTTGGCGGATTTGACAAAGGCTTCCTCTGGACTCCGCCCGCTTTTACCAGGTTTCATTTCCAAGCAGATCCCAGAGAGATCCTTTTCCTTATTTCCAGCATGAGAATCCATGCTGGCAGTAAGTCTGTATTTGTCTGGTGGGGCGGGAAATACAGGGGGTCCTAGTGTGTCCACTCAGCTCCCGAACTCCACCCAGAAAATGCACGAAAATCTGGCCAATTAGAAAAAGCAACAGTAATAGTGTTTTCCACCACTTTTTCTGAACCAATTGACCTGGAAAATGCTGTGTTGCATCGGAAGCTGAATGCATTCACTCTGCCCATTATCTCACCGGACGATTAAGCCAGGTGCTGAAGACGGGTGATACATATTCCTGTGCACAATCTGCATTTGGAGCATTAACTAACTGAGCTACCTTACACATGATATCTCCTCTGGGACTTTACAGTCTTAACCCCTTAACTGCCATGGGTATTTCTCCCCAGTGCCAAGGCCTTTTTTGGTGATTTCGGTATGTCGCCATTCAATCCCTTGTAACTTCTTTGTTACAGGAGATATCTCGGCAAAAGTTGGCCCCTTTTTCCCCACATGTAGGCGGTCGTAACGCCACCCAGGAATCCTAGTTTGCTGTAGGGGGGTGAGAGAAAATAACCAAAAAGGAGAACATTTGTTTTTTTTTCCAGAAAATGCCAATAAAATGTTGTACAAAGAAGCCTGTGGTGTTTTCCTTGAAAGAGCTAGGAACAAATGGTTTTCTGTGCTAGATTCACCATTTTCAAGGCTTTCAAGAACAGATTGAGTGGAAACCAAAATAACGTATTCTGATTTATTTATTACATGTGTAGCATCACACAAAACCCCCAAGCATCAAGGTGCAAAGTAAACTGCATGGAGTGGACCACTTCCATTGGCGCACGTTTTTACTTTTCCGCCACAAAATGGAAGATTTTAGCATGCTAATCAGCCGTTTTGTGAGCGAGAGGCAATTTTGGCGTTTTTTGTCCAATAGGACATGTGTGGACGGAATGGAAGAAAAGGGTAGGAAAGCTGAATGGGAAGCCAGAAAGGCATACATTTCTAAAAAGTAGACAATATTCCAGGTTTAGGAAGGGGTGATTTGCGCAGGTCAGGCAACAACTATGTAGGGAAAGATTCCATAGTTTGGAAGGAAATCGGGAAAATGATAGAAAAAAACCCACAATTTCCACACATTTCACTCTGGTCACCTACCGAAACACGCAGCCAACAACACATGGCCTACCTTCCCACGTTCCCACAGGTTTCCCGATGAAAACGGTACCTCACATGTGTGGGTGCACCTACCTGGGTGCAAAGGGAAAAGCCTAAAACACTGGTAACCCCAAGTCTTTTCGCACAGCAGATTTTCAGGAATTTTGGACCCACAATCCCTCACAAAGTCTGAAATTTTGTGGAAAAAACACAATTTTCACTTTGTCTGGGATTGTGGGTAATAATTTCTGGGGCGATTTGTGCAAGTCAGACCTCTGTGAATTCCCACGGGTGTCTTATTTTCGGAAATGCATGGGTTACCCTATTTTCCTTCGTGGCTTCGACACCCTAGGAATAAATCTGTAGGTTGTCTCCCCAAACCCTTTGGGGGTTACGAGTGGTTTAGCCTTTCCCCTTTGCGCCCAGGTAGGTGAACCCACACATGTGAGGTATCGTTTATGTCGGGACACCTGTGGAAACGCGGGAAGGTAGGAAATGTGGTGTTGGCAGCGTATTTCGGTGGATGGCAAGAGGCAAATGTCTGAAAATTGTAGTTTTTTCACCAAATTTCAGACTTTGCCGGGTATTGTGGGTAATACATTCTGGGACGATTCGCGCAAGTCAGACCTCTGTTCATTCCCACGGGTGTCCTATTTTTGGAAATGCATGGGGTTCCCCGTTTTCCTTGGTGGCTTCGACACCCTAGGCCCAAATCTGTATGTTGTCCACATGAGCAGAATCTGCTCTGTCGAAAGGCTTGGGGTTGGCGGCGTGTTTCAGTGGGTGGCCAGAGTGAAATGTCTGAAAATTGTGTTTTTTTCCACCAAATTTCAGAGACATTTCCCTCTGCCCACCCACCGAAACACGCCGCCAACAACAGATGTCCTACCTTCCCGCATTCCCACAGGTGTCCCGACAAAAACGGTACCTCACATGTGTGGATGCACCTACCTCCGCGAAAAGGGAAAAGGCTAAACCACTGATAACCCCAAGCCTTTCGGCAAAGCAGATTTTGCTCATGTGGACAATCTACAGATTTGGGCCTAGGGTGTCAAAGCCACCAAGGAAAACAGAGAACCCCATGCATTTCCGAAAAGAAGACACCCGTGGGCACCCCCCTTTCCACTCAAAACATCCATGGTGGTTTAGTGACCCCCACACCCACCCACAACAAGTTATTTTTGTTTTTGTGTTTCGCTTCTTTCCTAGGGGCAGATTGTGCTAGCAATCTGCCCCCAGGGAGGGCTACATGAGATGCCCCCCATCCATTTGGGATGGGGTGAAGAGGGCCACCCCCCTTTCCACTAAAAACATTCATGGTGGTTCAGTGGCCCCCCAAACCCACCCAAAACAAGTTATAATTTGTTTTATTTTTGTTTTGCCCCTTTCCTAGGGGCAGATGGGCACATGTGTGTGGCCATCTGCCCCCAGGGGGCAAAACGTACTGCCCCAGGCTTGAGGGGTGGCTCTGCCAATATTTGCAGTGGCCTCCCCACCACCCCAAATGGATGGGGGCATCTCATGTAACCCTTCATAGGGGCAGAAATCTGCCCCCAGGGAAGACTATGTAAGGTGCCCCCATCCACTTAGGGTGGGGGCAGAGGACCACCCCCCCTTTCAAACACAAAAAATCCTGGTGGTCTAGTTGGCCCCCTACCCCTACCCAAAACAAGTTATTATATATATATATATATATACATATATATATATATATATATATATATATATATATATATTTGTTTTGCCCTTCCCTAGGGGCAGATGGGCAACTGTGTGTGACCATCTGCCCCAGGGGGGGTGGCAAAATGTACTGCCCCAGGCTTGGGATGGGGTGGCTCTGCCAATAGTTGCAGTGGCCTCTCCCCTCACCCCAAATGGATGGGGGCATCTCATGTACCCCTTCCTAGGGGCAGAAATCTGCCGCCAGGGAGGGCTACATAAGGTGCCCCATCCACTTAGGGTGGGGGGGAGGGCCACCCCCCTTGCAAAAATCCCTGGTGGCTAGTGGTCCCACCTGCACCCACCCCAAACTACGTTAAAAAAATATATTTGTTTTGTTTGCCGCCCTTCCCTGGGGGGAGATGATCACCCATCTGCCCCTAGGGTATTGGCCCCATGCTTTGCATGCCACGGGGGAGAGGGCAGCTTACATAGTAAGCAGTCCCTCCCCCCACTTCAAAAATATATCCCTGCACGACACACCAAACACATATTCTGGGGGGGATAAATGACATTACATCCCCCCACTTAAAATTGTGGGGGGGATTTGTCCCCCCTGTCCCCCACATGTCCTACGCCCATGCCTACAGACCACCTAACAGCAGTGACTCTTTCATTGCCGACATCCCCATCTTACTCTCCTCAGCCAAATTAGCAGACTCTAATAATGTCTTTCTCAGAGAATTTACCGTCCACTGACAACCACACTTGAAGCATGCTTTTTGCACTGCCTGGATCCATGGACCTCAAGCAAATTGTGCTCTCCCCAATGCACAACAAAGGCAACACCCTAGACATAGGGCCTGATTCATGGAATGTTTTCCTATGGGTCTGCGCCATTATAAAACACTTCCATGAATCAGGCCCCTAGTCTTTATGCAGGTAGTATAGCTCAGTGGCAACGTGCTCGTCTTGGAAGCAAGACGACACAGAGCAACACAGGTTTGAATCCCGGGTTCGCACTTAGAAACCTTTTTGGTATTAAGCGCATTATATAAAAAACAATTATAATTACATCATCCACCCTCATCACCTACACAGACCCTATCCTAAAAGACTAGTCTGACCACGCTGCCATCCCACTATCAATCACCCAGTTTTCAATGGCCCACAAAGATCTGGCTAAACACCCCCTCACTCCCACTGCTCATTCAAAACATTCATAGTCAACAAGCTAGAAGCAAACTTCACAGTCATGCTCACCCCAAGGAATGCCTCTGTTCTTCTAGAATTATTCAACAGCTCTGTTTGGTTGACACTCATCCCCCCCCTACAAACCTGCTGAACTAAAAACAGACCTTCCGCCCCTTGGTACACACCCGAACCCACCTACAACAAATGCTCATCTAGATCCCTAGAGAAATGGTGGGGCACAAACCATAACCCTGGAGCACCAACCATAGGATTTTGATTACCAAGGCCAAAGCTACTTACTACCCCACCACCAACGCAGCAGTCTCTATCAAGAGCAAACCCCTCTTTGAATACTTAATAAAGCATTGTACCAAACCCTCACCCAACCCAGAGGTGCCAGGCAACTCAGGAAATTTGCGATGGAATCGAAAACCTTTTTATAGAAAGAAATAGGCAAAATCTGACAGATCATCGAATTAACCTCCTACACAATTAGTCCCTCTTCTCCCCCTGTGCCCCAGTACACACACTGCCTCTCTGGAATGAATTATCTCCTCTCTCACCTGCAGGCCTCCTAAAAGCAATTGCCTCCCTCAAACCTACGTCCTACTTTGACAATATCATCCCAGGATCCATCATTAAACAATTGACGTTGCCTAAACGCACTCCTCTGTATCATTAATGCATCCCTCACAGAAGGGTAATTCCCGGATACTCTCATAATTAGTTTCCTACAGCCTCTTTTGAAAAAAACTACATTAGACCAAGCAGACCTGGCTAACTACCGGCCCATTACAAACATTCCACTTATTGACAAAATCTTGGGAAAATCAGTCACTACACAACTACTCACCATAATTGAAGAGCTACACCTCCTAAATGACTATCAGTTAGGGTACCACCCCAAGTGTAGCATCCAGACAGTCACCATCCAAGTGGTGGCTGAGCCCTCCAAATCATGGACAAGGGTGATTCATGTCTCTTCATTTTCCTTGACCTCTCGGGTGC
Source organism: Ambystoma mexicanum (assembly GCF_040938575.1). Lineage (NCBI taxonomy): Eukaryota > Metazoa > Chordata > Amphibia > Caudata > Ambystomatidae > Ambystoma > Ambystoma mexicanum. The sequence continues at coordinate 1,087,880,976 of NC_090927.1, read as the reverse complement.
ATTTAACATTGTCAACTACTGCATCTTCCTCTTCCTCCTCGACAGGATGGGATTCTCTGAAACTGCCCTGAATTGGTTTACCTTCTACACATCTCGGGCAGACACCAGGCCATCCAGATGAACATGTTGCATTCTAACTGACTCCCATTCAGCTGGGTCCTCCCATTGATTCTTTTTAACCTTTACATGGAGTCTCTGGGCACACTCCTCAAAGATCCAGATACAGCCATCAACCAATATCCGGATGATACTTAGTTGTACATATACATGAGAGTAAAAAGACCCTAGGATATCAGTCATTTCTGCAATTAGCTAGCCTTCATCAAGTCCTGGATGTCGACTGCTGTCCAAAAACGGAACCCATCCAATACTGAATCCATCCTCATCAGCCCCTCAGTTAAAAAACAACTTGTCCAACAATGGCTCAATGATATGCACCTAGAAGAATTTGATACACAACATTCTAATTCAGCAAAATCCTTAGGCTTCAGTATTCACAGCAGCATGTCCTTCCATAAACTCACAGCCAAGAATGCCCAAATGGCATGGCTCCAAATCTTCACCATTGGAAAAATCAAAACCTTCATCTCACCGCAGGACTTGCAGGCACTGGTGGTCTTGCACATCGATGGGGCAAATGGCCTCTTGACGGGGCACCCAGACGCACACTTGGCTCCTCTAAATGCAGTCCAACACTCTGCGGCACATCTTATTATACATGCACTTAAATTGGACCAAATCACTCCTGTGCTACACAAACTACATTGGCTTCCTCTCCAGGCCAGAATACTGTTCAAGACTGTATGTATTATCTACACAGCAGTCATCCACAGCACACCAGTGTACCTGGCAGCTAACCTCACATATCTGGTGGCACGCACTCCTCGTGCTGCAAATCGGACAACCAGCTTGAATCACTGCTTGTCTGCAGAGAGAGGACCTGCAAACAGTCTTTCTCTTGTGTCACACCCATCCTCTAGAACCCAATCCTGTTATTGGCTCAGACTGCCCCCACAATTCTCCAATTTTGCAAATCTCTCAAACGTGGCTTTTTCAACAACACCTGACCAAGGAGTAATCCCGACGGACACACATACCAACGTACAGAAAGCAATATACAGTACTGCGCTATTGTGCAAAGATTCCAGCCCAAACACTGGCTACCCAAACCCTGTACAGTGCTCTGCTGCTCTTGAGCGAGGCCCCCCCTTTAAACAATAAACAAAAATACAATTGAAGGCGGGGCACATCCTGGTCGCATTGTTCAGGCAAATGCTGATACCTGTGGTGCCAAGCCCCACCTTTCAATCAACTGCATTTCCCTGACAGGCTCCTGCCCCATGCCTGCTGGTGTGTGCCCCCTTCATTCTGATTAGCAGTCAAGCTCAAAGCAAATAATCCATGGACTCAGTGTACAATAAAGAAGGAAAAAGCATTGTCAAAGAAAATAGATTTTTTTTGGCAGTGTATGATTTGTGGGTGGTTGTACATGCGCATTGTGTGGGTGCATGCAGAGTGTGCCAGTTCATGAACAGTGTGATAGGGCAGTGTCAGCAGTGATGTGAAGTATGAGTGTGTAGGTGCCATGTGTGCGAGCATGGGGTGTGCCAATGTGCTACATGTTTGTATGCAGTGCTCCAGATAAGATTTTGAAGTGTATTTTACTCCCATTTCTTTTAAGTTGGGGTTTAAAATTACTTTTTAGGGAGTAAAAAAGTAAGTCTCATTCCTTGGGAGCATTTTATAAGCAAGTAAAAATAGGTTCTAACTGTAATATCGAAATGTTTTGTAATGAATATTTCTTTGCTCAAAGGTTTTCCTGCACATTAAAAATATACAGTGACCACTTCTGATCAGACAGTTATAATAGAAGAGTTTCTTCCTGTGGCACTACATTTTCTACTGGTCCACACATATTCATGGAACTGTGTGGATGAAAGCAGGGAACAGACTCCTATGTTTCTTTTGTTGGGAGTATGTCTACTCCCTCTTTTTCTTTTTTGGGATTATTGGCCTATTTTTAGGGAGTAAAAGTGGCTGATACACCCTTTCAGGGTAATTCATAGAAATTCGCACAAAAGTGGCACACGCGGCTGGCGCACGGTGTCCCCGTGCGATACACTGCGCCAGCCGCGTGCGATAAAATCCTTTTCATCGCACAGCGTATTCATGGATTTTAGCCTCCAAAACCAGCCGTGGCGCAGCGACCCTGCAGCAGTGGCAGTTACGCCCCCAAGAACGCCCTTGCGCAAGGAAAAGCCTTCAAAATACCAAAATCATCACAAAGGGCTGCGCTAACCCTGGACCAGTTCACAGGGCTGCCAAACAGCAAACGCCAAGCGGAGAACGTGTATTTCAGTGGTTCTCGGGAAGTTTCACACCCGATTGTCCTGGGTACGTGTACATCAGGGGTGCGCGGGAAGTAACACACGCGATTCCATCAGGGCACGTGTATTCCAGGAGTGCACGGGAAGTATCACACGCAAAAGCAGCAGGGTACGTGCATTTCAGGGGTGCACGGGAAGCATCACACGCGATTCCATCAGGGTACGTGTATTCCAGGGGTGCGCGGGAAGTATCACACGCAAAAGCAGCAGGGTACGTACATTTCAGGGGTGCGCGGGAAGTATCACACGCGATTCCATCAGGGTACGTGTATTCCAGGGGTGCGCGGGAAGTATCACACGCGATTCCATCAGGGTACGTGTATTCCAGGGGTGCGCGGGAAGTATCACATGCAAAAGCAGCAGGGTATGTGTATTACAGGGGTGCGCGGGAAGTATCACACGCAAAAGCAGCAGGGTACGTGTATTACAGGGGTGCGCGGGAAGTATCACACGTGATTCCATCAGGGTACGTGTATTCCAGGGGTGCACGGGAAGTGTCACACGCAAAAGCAGCATGGTACGTGTATTACAGGGGTGCGCGGGAAGTATCACACGCAAAAGCAGCAGGGTACGTGCATTTCAGGGGTGCACGGGAAGTATCACACGCGATTCCATCAGGGTACGTGTATTCCAGGGGTGCGCGGGAAGTATCACACGCAAAAGCAGCAGGGTACGTGTATTACAGGGGTGCGCGGGAAGTATCACACGCAAAAGCAGCAGGGTACGTGTATTTCAGGGGTGTGCGGGAAGTATCACACGCGATTCCATCAGGGTACGTGTATTCCAGGGGTGCGCGGGGAGCACTACACGCAAATTGCCCGTGTGGGTCCTCCCAGGTGTTCCCTCTACACCCTCCACGGCCCCTGCAGGCGGCCCACACCACAGGGGACTACCCTGCACATGTCCCGCAGGCAGCCCATCCACCATGCCCATGCCCCCATGCCAACCCACATGTCACCTTGCACTACTGCCCACCAACGCATGTCCCCCTGCACTCCCACCCCCCAGCAGTCAGGGGGCACCCTCCACCAGGCCCCCACTCATGTCCCCCTGCACCCCCACCCCCCAGCATCCAGTGGCACCCTCCACCAGGCCCCCATCATGTCCAACTCATGTCTCCCAGCACCCACACCCCCAGCAGTGCAGGGCACCCTCCACCAGGCCCCCACTCATGTCCCCCTGCACTCCCACCCCCCAGCAGTGCAGGGCACCCTCCACCAGGCCCCCACTCATGTCCCCCTGCACTCCCACCCCCCAGCAGCCAGGGGCACCCTCCACCAGGCCCCCACTCATGTCCCCCTGCACCCCCACCCCCGAGCATCCAGGGGCACCCTCCACCAGGCCCCCACTCATGTCCCACTGCACCCCCACCCCCCAGCAGTGCAGGGCACCCTCCACCAGGCCCCCACTCATGTCCAACTCATGTCTCCCAGCACCCCCACCCCCCAGCACTGCAGGGCACCCTCCACCAGGCCCCCACTCATGTCCCCCTGCAATCCCACCCCCCAGCAGTGCAGGGCACCCTCCACCAGGCCCCCACTCATGTCCAACTCATGGCTCCCAGCACCCCCACCCCCCAGCACTGTAGGGCACCTGCCAGCTGGCCCCCACACATGTCCCCCAGCCAACATGTCATCACAATCCAGATTCCAGGCCCCTATGCCCACCCAAATCCCACGCCACGCCACCCCAGTCCAAACACCCAACCAAGCTTTACATCCATTCAAAATTGAAATACCCATTACATGATAGATAACAAATAAGCAGTATGCGCATGAGTCCAAGTCTGTCAGACCCACACAATGGCAACACATGACTGTGAAAACCCACATTGTGGCAGGCATGAAACCAATGAGAGAAGTCCACACATTGAAGTAAGAAACAAAAATGTATTACAGTGTAAATGAAGTGAATGAAATCAAAAGAAACAATAATGTCAACAAATATCAAAATGCAGCATGTCCACCAAAATAATAAATAATGAAAATGGGAATGCAAAATAACCGTAATGAAATTGTGTCCAAAGTCACCGTCCAACAAAGCAAATCCAAAGGGAAAGTAAAGTGAAAATCCATTGCTCCATGGTGAAAAAATAAGAAAAGATGAAGGCCACAAATCCACTGTCAAACTATGTACAAAGAGCAAATCCAGGGTCCATGATCCCAGCGATGTAAATGAAACCTACAATAAAACCCACCTAACTAATAACTATATACAAAAAAGTGGGGCATAGTTCAAGCGCCCCAAATTAAAAAAAATAAATAAAACCAAACACTAATTAACTATATACAATGGCAGCGGGCTAGTCCAACGGCTCACTTCTGGATGTTGCGGGCCAGGGCATCATCGAACTCCTGCTCAATGTCCCGGAGGCGGTCCTGTTCCATGGCCCAGAGGGTCCGCAGGGACGACGACATGTTCTCCTCCAACTCCCTGCGGATTGCCTCGAGGCACTCGGCCCGCCTCAGGGCCCTCCGCATGGAGTTCTCCGCCCTGACCATCGTGAGCCGTGCCTCTTCCGCCCGCTGCCGCTCCGCATCTATGGCGTGGCCCAACCGCTGCCACACGGAAGACACTTCCCGTCCTGGGTCCTCCTGCCCTCCGGCCGATGCCTGCCCCTCCGATGTCAAATGCCCCGAGCCATCGTGGCTCCCACCTACAGCCTCCTGCTGCTGTCCATGTGCCCTGTCCGATGGTGCCTGCACATCCTCCTCCTTGGTCAACAATGGGGGTCTGTTCTGATGTGTAGCGTTTTCTGGGGACTACTATTGTACTAAAGTAGACCTGGGTTATTTCTATTATGTCAAGAGAGGTACATAAACACTTTAAATGTGAAGAATGCACAGGAAGGAATTTCAGACACAAATAGATATTGAGTTGTCAGCTTTTTAAATTTATTTTGCTGCTGGATGCATTTATTAATCAGGCATCAGTATTTTTTAAGAAAAAAGGGTATATTGTTAAAAAGAACAATTGGGAACTGCAAGAGGTTCAATCACAAAAACAGGGTTTGCAAAACGAATAATTCTTAATATTTCCTCAAGCAGCTGTTTATGGCAGAACAAATTTGCAAGACAAAATAGTGTTTAAAAAGGAACACTGTGTAACCACCACCTAAAGTGACTAGTGATGAGTATGTAAAACATACATAACAACCAAAACAAAAGCACTAAATGGAAAAGCTTTGGGTTATGTGTATCCAGGCTGGAGGGTGACCTAACAAGTGGTCGAATGTTATGTATGCTATGTATGCTCATCCAATACATTCTGCGCACCAGCATTTGGGTATAGCAGTATCCCTTCTGCCAACAGTAGACATCCAGCCCAACACCACGCCAGTTGCCCTTGAAGTGTCATCTTGCCACAACATTGTTGCTTATTTTTCTCTGTTTATTCAGGCAGATTGTTTGCATTACACCACTTTTACTAGGCATTTCTCAGTCCTATTGTCACATGTCTGACATGGCTATGGTACAGTGGACTGACTTTGTTTCCTGGATATCATTTGTTTAGACATGTCCCTGTGCTATAGGACCATTTTGGACTGGCAGCTCCAGGTTAAACATTTGAACCATTTCAATTAAAAAATCAATTTCATGAGCAAACTAGACTGAATGAACAATTGGTGCCCTCCTCTCCCTCTTCACTTTATGGCTAGGGTACATGCCATCTGTGTGATGGCATGTGTATTTGACCTGCCAATCACAGGCCAATGTGTGATGCCACTGCTAGGCAGCATGCAGCATGCAGCAAATGTGTTCATCTTCCATCTTGGTGTCATCAATGTGTGCCATCTGCCTCCCCTTCATACGCAATGACGGTGCATGCATGGGAGGGTTTTAGTCATGTGGGACATGTGTCAATCAAGTACTGGTCCTGTAGCTTCTCAGCCCTAATTGTGTGCCATAGTGCTAATGCCTGTTTCCATTTCTTTTCTTTTATGTCTTTGCAGGGGATGACGCACTTGATACTGCTGGGGTTGTGGAGATGGTGCAGACCCAGGAGGGGTCTCAGTGCCGACCGACCACCAGTGAGGGACGTGGTGTGGTGGTGGGTGAGAACCCACAACTGCTGCAGGTCGTGCTCTCAAGGGGTGTCTCTGGGTGCACCTCCCCCGAGCTGTATTCAGGTGTCGATTCGGATGATCAGACCTATGTGCCGTCGCAGGTGAGTGTTCCTGGGAGAGATTCTGTTCTGTCCGACCCACCTGCACCAGGGGTAGAACCCTCAATGGGGATGTCAGTGTTGGCAGGTACGCCTTTGGTGGTTACGGATGCAGGGTCACACTCCGCAACATCTGATCCTGTTCCTGGGCCAGCAGATCAGAGGGGGAATGCAGTCCTGCAGCCTCAGGCAGTGCCGGCACAGCAAGGCGCAGTTCGCCTTGCCCCAGACAGGTGTGGTGCCCGCCGACGTGGTGGCCGTACGCCACCTGGCAATACCGCATGGGAGCAATCCATATACGGTATGGCAACCCAACAGGCAACATCATCAGAGATGATGGCTCAGGCCATGAATAGGGTGGCCACTTCCATTGTCCCCCCAGATAGGCTGATGGAGCGACTACAGCAGGCAACAGACTCCATCTGCCAGTCACACAGGGAGGACATGTTGGCGTCCAACAGGGACAGGCGGGCGGCACTGGAGACTCTGCGGGAAGCCATTTCTATAGAGTCCCAGGGCCACAGGGAAGCCCTGAGGGTGGAACTCCGTCAGCTCAGGGCAACTCTGGTTGAGCTTGAGGCTTCAGCTAACACGAGGACAGAACAGCAGCTGGAGCGGCTCACACGTACGCTTTCAGCTGAGATGCAGGCAACTAGGGCGGAGGTCCGGGCATCCCGTGAGTTGTTGCATGGGGACCTATGCTCAATTATCCTCCAGAATCATACCTTCCACACCTGCATGCTTGCTGCCATGGAGGACCAGACTAGGGCTTTGCGTGGGCTGCCTCCCATAGTGCCACCACCTCCTGATGCAGCTGCAGAGGGTGAGGAGAGCGACAGCAGCGATTCTCCCACAATAGGGTAGACGTGCAGGCCATGAGCCCATGGATGTGTTTTTTATCGCAAGATCCACACAGGTGGGTTTTGGTGTGCACCCTGTCCTCGGACCTCCTGGGTGGCCTCCCCCACCCCCCCCGGCCCATTAATGGCCATTTTTGATTATTATTATTATTTTTTTTAAACTTTTGATTTTTTGGACAGTGTGTTGCCTTGTGTGGCTCCCGTGGGCATACGCTGTATTGTGGCTGGGCACATGCAGGCTTGTCATGAATTTGGGTCAGATGCTCCTGCTTCCCGTTTCCATGGGCTTGCAAAGGGTGTGCCCAAGTGACATTGACGTACACGGTGACGTTGGACTCCCATTTGATGTGTGGACAGTCTGTAGTCAATACTATGTATACATTCCTAGTGCATATTTTTGTTGTATTGTACACTGCATGGTGTATTGATATGTGTCATGATCTCTGCTTCCAAAGGGTCAGGGTTTTCCCAACTCCCTTGGAAGCAGATCCATAACCCAGGTTCCGAGTGCCAACCAGTCCCAATTGGGACCTTTTGGACCCAGTCCTGGCGCCAGTGGCACCAGGCTCATAAATATGCCCAGTCCCAGCGCTGGAAGCGCCGGGCTCATAATGCTTGGGTGGACTTACCTGCAGCAGACCATGCTGCTTACTTGCCTGCCAGTTGAGCCTCTGATCCTCTTCTGTTTGGGACTACTTTTCCTGTTGGGTGGGGCAGGAGCCACTCCCTAGATTCAGAACACTGGAACTCTTCTGGAAAGCAGGAACTCTTTTCTTACCTAGGCGTGGCTGTGGAAGGAGACACCTAAGCACTACAGGAGGCTATTTAAACCACACCCGATGGATGAATCTTGCTTTGCGTTATTCTGCATCCTCTGCAGCAGAACGCTCATCGTGTCTTCTGCATCTGATCCTGGGCCTAAGGAAAAAGGCTTACCATCCTGAATCCAGTCTTCAGCAACACCTATAAAGACAAGAAAGAACAGGTTAGCATTACGGTCTTCAGTGACAGCTCTTCACTTACCTGGTCCATCGGCTGTCACCAACGCCTCGCGCTGCATTCCGGCATCTGAAAGACAAAGGCTTACCTACTCTTCGTGCGCTCCGGAGGTCTTCACACTGCATTCCGGCATCTGAAAGACAAAAGCTTACCAGCTCTTCGCACGCTCCGGAGGCCTTCGGCGCTGCATCCCGCATCTGAAAGCCAAAACAAGGTGCGTTTAAAGACATTGGGGAACTTTAATACTCAGGTGCCATTACTCCTTTCCACATCTAACCCAGTGGGTATTCCGGCACCCTGCAGCCGCTCCGAACTTGTACCTGCAAAATAAAAAGACAGTTAGAGCGCATCGTGAAGCAGGCAACAAGCGCTTACTTACGTGCTTCCAGGCGCTTCTATTCATCACACGGGCTCCATCTTCAACTCACTTCAGCCCGTCATCCGCCATCGCCGGAACCCTGCAAAACAAGAGACATCATTACTAAAGACTTTAAAGACATTAGAATTACTCGAAACTTACCGTTCGTGCAGTAAACGACGGACAGCAGTCCTCTGAAGTCAAGAGGCCTGCTCCCCTTATCCAGTGAAGAAACTGGTTACAGCACCCTGCCCCGAGGCAGATGGAGAGCACAGCGTTCACTTACCTAAGGTGAGAGCGTTAACCTTTGGGGTTCTACAGGAGAAGAGAAAGGGAAGAAGAGAGAGACATTCAATAACCCAGTTCCTTAATCCCATATTTTCTATCTGCAGACATCTTACCCTTCGAGTCAGACATAGAGTGCACAGAGGTCCAGCCCAAAGAGCCAGCCGTGTGTTACACATCACCTTTGAAGATACGGTATACGCCCAGTCAAGACCGGCGCCTCTACGGGAATCAGGTGAGCGTTACAATATGTGCCTCTGCATCCATCTCATCCTCCTAATTTGCAGGTCCATTTCTCATGTCTTCACAAGGCGGTCTACTTTGGAACTGGAGTCCATGTTGTAAGCAGTGCACCTACACTCTTGCGTGGCGCTAACACTGTATACTTGGAAGTGTTCGAAGTGCTGCCATTATCAGGTAGTGAGGCTACCAATTTTTTAAGTCTGTACTGTCATGTTTAAGGTAGGTTGGAGGTTGTGTAGGTGATTGGTATTCTTGGTAAGTATTTGGTAATGTGTGTTGTAGGTCCTGCATTACTGTGAACATTTCATGTGTGGCCAGTTTCCATTAGGGACACTGTAGTTGGTGACACTTGGGGCATGTTGTGGGGATTAATTTGTTTGCTCTCACATTGCATGACATGCCATGGTGTGTTGTGTGGCCGTGTCGGGGAGGGGTTGGGTGACATGGCACTGTTCTCATGTAGTATTTTGCAAGTAGGTATTCATTTCTGCCTCATGGAAGTGCGTCTTTTGATGACACTGCATTGGTGGTGTTTGTGTAGGTAGGGATGCACACATTGTGACACTTCCGCATGAACAATTTCAGGCTGCTATGGTTCTGACAGTTGACGGTCCCTTTGTTCGTCATAATTGTCAGGTCGAGTCATCATTGCTTATCAGATGGTATGTGCCAGGGCTGTGTGCACTCCACAGGGGTCGGATTTCTATGTGAAGTAATTAGCCACCAGCTGCGTACGGGCTGCCTCACCCCGTGCCCTTTCCCCTCCCATGCGCAGCAGCGTGCATGTGGTTGGGGATGTGGGGGCACCACCATGTCCACAGCCAGGCCCCGGCGTGTTGCAACATTGTGCAGGACACATGCTGCCACTATGATCCTGCACACTACTGGGGGCGCATATAACAGCTGCCCGCCAGAACAGTCAAGGGAGCGAAAGCGTGACTTGAGCACTCCGAATGTGCGCTCCACTATGCCGCGGGTTGCAATATGGGCTGTGTTGTATCTTACCTCGGGAGGCGTGATGGGGTTCCGAATTGGCGTCATCATGTGGGTGCTCAGAGGGTAGGCACTGTCCCCTGGTGAGGAGGTGATGGGTATCATTAGTGGGGTAGTGACATAACTCTGCATCTGATATGCATGCATGTGCAGTGGCATTCATACTCACCAAGCAGCCATGTATCGCCATGCCGCCCAGCTTCTAGGTCCCGGCTTAGGGTAGACATTCGGTAAATGAAGCTGTCGTGGGTGGACCCTGGATAGTTGGCATATACTGAGGTGATGATTCCCTTGACATTACATACTACCTGCACGTTGATGGAATGCCAGTGCTTGCGGTTCCTATATATGTGCTCAGATGCCCTGGGGGGACGTAGTGCCACATGGGTGCAGTCAATGGCACCTAGCACTTTGGGGAATTGTGCCACACCGTAGAAATCCAGGGCGGCAGCATGCCTTTCTGCAGGTGTCCTGGGCAGGTATATGTGCCTGCGGACTGATGGGCGTGCAGTGATGATGTTCAAGACCTGGTGTAGGCAGCGTGACTGCGTGGCCTGTGACACACCACCCACTATGGCACTTGTCCGCTGAAATGATCCATTGGCCAAGAAGTGCAGTACATTAAGGACCTTCTCCAGGGGGCCGAGTGCTTGGGAGCACAGGGTGGCTGATGTGAAGTCATCCTCCCACTCACTCACAGGTCCAGTATTATGTGAGGTGGAAACCTGTACCTCCCATACACCTGGTCATCAGGCATCCCAAAAAGGCTGGTTCTGGGTGTGAAAATTCAGGCCCTCACTATCCTCCTCCTCCTCCTTTGGTAACCCACGGCCACTGCTGCTAGGAACGGTATATTCATCCTGGCGCCTGAGCTTGTTTGTTGTTTGCGCGCACTTTTATGCTGCGCGGGTCGACGTACGCCTGCTGGCGTACGTGTTTCTGGATTAGCACGTGTTTTTTGTGCGCATGCCTTAGCCCCGTTAAATTCCATGGATACGTGTTGTTGGCGAGCGTGTAAAACTTCCCGCGCACCCCTGTAATACACGTACCCAGGCAAATCGCGTGTGAGAATTCCCGCGCACCCCTGTAATACACGTACCCAAGCAAATCGGGTGTGAGAATTCCCGCGCACCCCTGTAATACACGTACCCAAGCAAATCGCGTGTGAGAATTCCCGCGCACCCCTGCAATACACGTACCCAAGCAAATCGCGTGTGAGAATTCCCGCGCACCCCTGCAATACACATATCCAGGCCAATTGCGTGTACGTGCACTTTCATCCAATTACACGCAATGATACTCTGACGTGCAGTGTTTCCACGTGTGCTCTGTCATCACGTGCTATGAGGGAAACACCTGCGCGTGTCACGTCACAGACGCGCTTACGCGCTGAGGGCCTTTGGTCCAATGGAATTGCGTATGCATGCTGATGCGCTTACGCGCTAAGGCCCTTTCCTCGAATTTCACGTTGACGTGCAGGATTTTCACGTGCCAATTCACTCCGTATCAAGCTGGCCACGCGTAAGCACACGGAAGACCACGCTCCTGCCGAGAAGGGCGAATTACTGCCCCCCAGAGCCCCGAGCAGCCTCCCACGAGCCATCTGCTGCTGCCTGCCTGCCTGCTGCCACCGTGCCCTGCCATTTTGTGCCTGCACATCTGCCATCTGCAGGGGTCCAGCTGCTGTGTCCACCCCTGCTGGAACAGAAGACTCCCGACTGGTATACCATCGCTCCACAGCCCAGCCCCAGGACCCAGTTGCCCACCCACTCCTGCCTCTGGGGTTGCCATATCGGGCACTGCAACATCTGGCACCAGTGGCAACTCCCGGCCAGAGAGGCAGAGGGGCACCAGCTTCACTGCCACCGAAGTTGGTGTCCTGGTGGAGCAAGTCCTGGGGCAGTATGATGCCCTCTTCGGATCGTCACGCGCCAACAAGGAAGGACGGGACAGGATCTGGGACGACTTGGTGGTTGCCATCAACGCGGAGGGGGTGGCAACCCGCAACATCCAGAAAGTCAAGAAGCGCTGGGAGGACTTGAGGTCCAGGACCCTCTTGAAGGCCCGGCGCCTCGTGGAGGGGGGCCGGGGCGCATGAGTACCATCCAGCTGAGGGTCCTGGAACGTGTAGACCCAGCGCTCCACGCCCAGATCCTTGCGAGGCAGACCCGTCTGGAGTTGAGCGGTAAGTGGGCAAGCATTGCTGTGTGAGACAGGGCATGTTGCAGTGTGCTGGTTGTCTGATGCTTGCCTGTATGTGTGACATAGGCCATGTACGCATGTATGTGTGCAGGCACATCATGGTCATGCATGTGAGTCCAGTAATGTGTGAACCACATGGTTGGTGTATGTGTTTAAATGCAACATGGGGAGCCCTATGCGGATTGGACGCATGAGAGCATGCCAGTCTCTGTTCCTGGACATGGGTGGGGGTGAGGGATGGGTGCTGATGCCATGTACATGTATGGTATCCATGTCTGTGTGTCCGACCTGCGTGTCTGTGACTTGTGAATGCCATGGATGCATGACACATGTCTGTGACAATGTACAGATTCACAGATGCAGCCTAGTTATCCTTGTATCCACTGTGTCTGGGGTGTACAAGGCCAGATGGATGAAATAACGTTGATGTGTGTGCATGTGATAGGCATGACCCATGATGCATGTGAGTTCCATGACAACATTGTATGTTTGGACAGTCCCTTGGACATGTATGCAAATGTCCATAGCATGTGCCATGCCTGTTACTGTGTGTGTTTTGCCTGCACTGACCCATGTGTTGTGGAGGGACATGATGGAAGTGATCTTTGACAGTGCCACTCATCTGCTATTGCTTCCTGTCTAGGGGACCATTGTACAGTACCGTGATGCTTGTGTTCTATGTCTCCCTCTACACAGCGGCAAGTGAAGAAGAGGGCGGAGACGGCGCTGTGGAGCAAAGCGGCGGGGATGCCCCCACTGCTGCAGCGGAAGGGGTGGGTGAGCCCCCACAGGGGCTTGCAACGGCGGAAGACGGTGGGGAGCCATCCAGGTTGGTGGTTTCCACAGAGGAGGAGGAGGCCGCTACTGAGGCGCACATGGGGCCTGGTGGGGGCATCCCTGCTGGTGCAAGTGGTGCAGTCCAGGGGCAGGGGCAGCACAGGTCGCCATGGAGGGGCCTGTGCATGTCACTGTCCCTGACACTGTGACTGCACCACCATGCACCAGCAGGGATGCCCCATCCCAGGCCCGTCCGCAGGTAGGGGGGATGTCCATGTCATCTGACTCCCCTCCACCTGCGGACGAGGGGACCTGTGGCTGTATGGAGAAGGTCCTGATTGGTGTCGCGTTGCGCACGGGTGTCATTCGTGATGACGTGCATGCTTCCCGGGAGGAGCTTGCACGTCATCACGAAGAGCACCGTGCCAACGTGGCCCAGTTGGGATCGCCCGTGGTCGGGGGTTTCATACATGTGTCGACCCTCTCCTCCTCTGTGGAGACTATACGCCAGTCGTTCTCCATGCCGTCTTCCGGCCCAGATGCCACCAGGGCCCCCTGTGGACCTGCCCTGACCAACGCAGCCAGCTTGGTGGGGATCCCATCCCTGCCACAGTCGGGAGTCGGAGGTCCAGCAGGGGTGACACCACAGCAACTGGACCCCAGCAGATGGAGGATGTGCCGGCATCATTGGGCAGGGCACGTGCACAACGGCGTCGGTGGATTCCATCAGCCTGGATGCGGTCGTGCTGGCAGAGGCAGTTGCGTCGGAGGCAGCAGCGGAGTCAACGTGGGAGGCATCATGGCTCTGGGCAATCTACATCGGAGGGGCAGGCATCGGCCGGAGGGCAGGAGGACCCACGACGGGAAGTGTCTTCCGTGTGGCAGCGGTTGGGCCAGCAGATAGGTGCGGAGCGGCGGCGGGCGGAAGAGGCGCGGCTCACGATGGTCAGGTCGGAGAACTCCATGCAGAGGACCCTGAGGCGGGCTGAGTGCCTCGAGGGAATCCACAGGGAGTTGGAGGAGGACATGTCGGCGTCCCTGCGGACCCTCTGGGCCATGGAACAGGACTGCCTCCGGGACATTGAACAGGAGTTCGATGATGCCCTGGCCCGGGACACCACGGAGTGAGGAGCTGGACTAGCCCGCCGCCTTTGTATATAGTTAATTAGTGTTAGGTTTTATTTCTTTTTTTTAATTTGGGGCGCTTGGACTATGCCCCACTTTTTTGTATATAGTTATTAGTTAGGTAGGTTTTATTGTAGGTTTCATTTACATCATTGGGATCATGGATTTGCTCTTTGTACATAGTTTGACAGTGGATTTGTGGCCTTCATCTTTTATTATTTTTTTCACCATGGAGCAATGGATTTTCACTTCACTTTCCCTTTGGATTTGCTTTGTTGGACAGTGACTTTGGACACAATTTCTTTACGGTTATTTTGGAGTCCCATTTTCGTTATTTATTATTTTTGTGGACATGCTGCATTTTAATATTTGTTGCCATTATTGTTTGTTTACATTTCATTCACTTAATTTACACTGGAATACATTTTTGTTTCTTACTTCAATGTGTGGACTTCTCTCATTGGTTTCATGCATGTCAGAATGTGGGTTTTCACAGTCATGTGTTGCCATTGTGTGGGTCTGACGGACTTGTACTCATGCGCATACTGCTTGTTTGGTATCTATCATGTAATGGGTATTTCCATTTTGAATGGATGTAAAGCTTGGTTGGGTGTTTGGACTGGGGCGGCGTAGGGTGGGATATGGGTGGGCATAGGAGCCTGGGATCTGGATTGTGAGGACGTGTTGGCTGGGGGACATGTGTGTGGGCCTGCTGGCAGGTGCCCCTGACTGCTGGGGGGGGGGTGCAGGGGGACATGAGTGGGGGCCTGGTGGAGGGTGCCCCTGGCTGCTGGGGGGTGGGGGTGCTGGGAGACATGAGTTGGACATGAGTGGGGGCCTGGTGGAGGGTGCCCCTGACTGCTGGTGGGTGGGGGTGCAGGGGGACATTAGTGGGGGCCTGGTGGAGGGTGCCCTGCACTGCTGGGGGGTGGGGGTGTGCAGGGAGACATGAGTTGGACATGAGTGGGGGCCTGGTGGAGGGTGCCCTGCACTGCTGGGGCGTGGGGGTGCGGGTGGACATGAGTGGGGGCCTGGTGGAGGGTGCCCCTGGCTGCTGGGGGGTGGGGGTGCAGGGGGACATGAGTTGGACATGAGTGGGGGCCTGGTGGAGGGTGCCCCTGGCTGCTGGTGGGTGGGGGGGCAGGGGGACATGAGTGGGGGCCTGGTGGAAGGTGCCCCTGGCTGCTGGGGGGTGGGGGTGCAGGGGGACATGAGTGGGGGCCTGGTGGAGGGTGCCCCTGACTGCTGGGGGGTGGGGGTGCAGGGAGACATGAGTTGGACATGAGTGGGGGCCTGGTGGAGGGTGCCCCTGACTGCTGGGGGGTGGGGGTGCTGGGAGACATGAGTTGGACACGAGTGGGGGCCTGGTGGAGGGTGCCCTGCACTGCTGGGGGGTGGGGGTGCAGGGAGACATGAGTTGGACATGAGTGGGGGCCTGGTGGAGGGTGCCCTGCACTGCTGGGGTTTGGGGGTGCTGGGAGACATGAGTTGGACATGAGTGGGGGCCTGGTGGAGGGTGCCCCTGGCTGCTGGTGGGTGGGGGTGCAGGGGGACATGAGTGGGGGCCTGGTGGAGGGTGCCCTGCACTGCTGGGGGGTGGGAGTGCAGGGGGACATGAGTGGGGGCCTGGTGGAGGGTGCCCAGCACTGCTGGGGGGTGGGGGTGCAGGGGGACATGAGTTGGGGCCTGGTGGAGGGTGTCCCTGGCTGCTGGGGGGTGGGGGTGCAGGGGGACATGAGTGGGGGCCTGGTGGAGGGTGCCCCTGGCTGCTGGGGGGTGGGGGTGCTGGGAGACATGAGTTGGACATGAGTGGGGGCCTGGTGGAGGGTGCCCCTGACTGCTGGTGGGTGGGGGTTCAGGGGGACATGAGTGGGGGCCTGGTGGAGGGTGCCCTGCACTGCTGGGGGGTGGGGGTGTGCAGGGAGACATGAGTTGGACATGAGTGGGGGCCTGTTGGAGGGTGCCCTGCACTGCTGGGGCGTGGGGGTGCGGGTGGACATGAGTGGGGGCCTGGTGGAGGGTGCCCCTGGCTGCTGGGGGGTGGGGGTGCAGGGGGACATGAGTGGGGGCCTGGTGGAAGGTGCCCCTGGCTGCTGGGGGGTGGGGGTGCAGGGGGACATGAGTGGGGGCCTGGTGGAGGGTGCCCCTGACTGCTGGGGGGTGGGGGTGCAGGGAGACATGAGTTGGACATGAGTGGGGGCCTGGTGGAGGGTGCCCCTGACTGCTGGGGGGTGGGGGTGCTGGGAGACATGAGTTGGACACGAGTGGGGGCCTGGTGGAGGGTGCCCTGCACTGCTGGGGGGTGGGGGTGCAGGGAGACATGAGTTGGACATGAGTGGGGGCCTGGTGGAGGGTGCCCTGCACTGCCGGGGTTCGGGGGTGCTGGGAGACATGAGTTGGACATGAGTGGGGGCCTGGTGGAGGGTGCCCCTGGCTGCTGGTGGGTGGGGGTGCAGGGGGACATGAGTGGGGGCCTGGTGGAGGGTGCCCTGCACTGCTGGGGGGTGGGAGTGCAGGGGGACATGAGTGGGGCCTGGTGGAGGGTGCCCTGCACTGCTGGGGGGTGGGGGTGCAGGGGGACATGAGTTGGGGCCTGGTGGAGGGTGCCCCTGACTGCTGGGGGGTGGGGGTGCTGGGAGACATGAGTTGGACATGCGTGGGGGCCTGGTGGAGGGTGCCCCTGGCTGCTGGTGGGTGGGGGTGCAGGGGGACATGAGTGGGGGCCTGGTGGAGGGTGTCCCTGGCTGCTGGGGGGTGGGGGTTCAGGGGGACATGAGTGGGGGCCTGGTGGAGGGTGCCCCTGACTGCTGGGGGGTGGGGGTGCTGGGAGACATGAGTTGGACATGCGTGGGGGCCTGGAGGAGGGTGCCCCTGGCTGCTGGTGGGTGGGGGTGCAGGGGGACATGAGTGGGGGCCTGGTGGAGGGTGCCCCTGGCTGCTGGGGGGTGGGTGTGCAGGGGGACATGAGTTGGACATGAGTGGGGGCCTGGTGGAGGGTGCCCCTGGCTGCTGGTGAGTGGGGGTGCAGGGGGACATGAGTGGGGGTCTGGTGGAGGGTGCCCTGCACTGCTGGGGGGTGGGGGTGCAGGGAGACATGAGTTGGACATGAGTGGGGGCCTGGTGGAGGGTGCCCTGCACTGCTGGGGGGTGGTGGTGCAGGGGGACATGAGTGGGGGCCTGGTGGAGGGTGCCCCTGGCTGCTGGGGGGTGGGGGTGCAGGGGGACATGAGTGGGTGCCTGCTGGAGGGTGCCCTGCACTGCTGGGGGGTGGGGGTGCTGGGAGACATGAGTTGGACATGAGTGGGGGCCTGGTGGAGGGTGCCCCTGGCTGCTGGTGGGTGGGGGTGCAGGGGGACATGAGTGGGGGCCTGGTGGAGGGTGCCCCTGGCTGCTGGGGGGTGGGGGTGCAGGGGGACATGAGTGGGGGCCTAGTGGAGGGTGCCCCTGACTGAAGGGGGGTGGGGGTGCAGGGAGACATGAGTTGGACATGAGTGGGGGCCTGGTGGAGGGTGCCCCTGACTGCTGGGGGGTGGGGGTGCTGGGAGACATGAGTTGGACACGAGTGGGGGCCTGGTGGAGGGTGCCCTGCACTGCTGGGGGGTGGGAGTGCAGGGGGACATGAGTGGGGGCCTGGTGGAGGGCGCCCTGCACTGCTGGGGGGTGGGGGTGCAGGGGGACATGAGTGGGGGCCTGGTGGAGGGTGCCCCTGGATGCTGGGGGGGTGGGGGTGCTGGGAGACAGGAGTTGGACATGAGTGGGGGCCTGGTGGAGGGTGCCCCTGGCTGCTGGTGGGTGGGGGTGCAGGGGGACATGAGTGGGGGCCTGGTGGAGGGTGCCCTGCACTGCTGGGGGGTGGGAGTGCAGGGGGACATGAGTGGGGGCCTGGTGGAGGGTGCCCCTGACTGCTGGGGGGTGGGGGTGCTGGGAGACATGAGTTGGACACGAGTGGGGGCCTTGTGGAGGGTGCCCTGCACTGCTGGTGGGTGAGGGTGCAGGGGGACACGAGTGGGGGCCTGGTGGAGGGTGCCCTGCACTGCTGGGGGGTGGGGGTGCAGGGGGACATGAGTGGGGGCCTGGTGGAGGGTGCCCTGCACTGCTGGGGGGTGGGAGTGCAGGGGGACATGAGTGGGGGCCTGGTGGAGGGTGCCCTGCACTGCTGGGGGGTGGGGGTGCAGGGGGACATGAGTGGGGGCCTGGTGGAGGGTGCCCCTGGATGGTGGGGGTGCTGGGAGACATGAGTTGGACATGAGTGGGGGCCTGGTGGAGGGTGCCCCTGGCTGCTGGTGGGTGGGGGTGCAGGGGGACATGAGTGGGGGCCTGGTGGAGGGTGCCCTGCACTGCTGGGGGGTGGGAGTGCAGGGGGACATGAGTGGGGGCCTGGTGGAGGGTGCCCTGCACTGCTGGTGGGTGGGGGTGCAGGGTGACATGAGTGGGGGCCTGGTGGAGGGTGCCCCTGGATGCTGGGGGTGCTGGGAGACATGAGTTGGACATGAGTGGGGGCCTGTTGGAGGGTGCCCCTGGCTGCTGGTGGGTGGGGGTGCAGGGGGACATGAGTGGGGGCCTGGTGGAGGGTGCCCTGCACTGCTGGGGGGTGGGAGTGCAGGGGGACATGAGTGGGGGCCTGGTGGAGGGTGCCCCTGGCTGCTGGTGGGTGGGGGTGCAGGGGGACATGAGTGGGGGCCTGGTGGAGGGTGCCCTGCACTGCTGGGGGGTGGGAGTGCAGGGGGACATGAGTGGAGGCCTGGTGGAGGGTGCCCTGCACTGCTCGGGGGTGGGGGTGCAGGGGGACATGAGTGGGGGCCTGGTGGAGGGTGCCCCTGGATGCTGGGGGGTGGGGGTGCTGGGAGACATGAGTTGGACATGAGTGGGGGCCTGGTGGAGGGTGCCCTGCACTGCTGGGGGGTGGGGGTGCAGGGGGACATGAGTGGGGCCTGGTGGAGGGTGCCCTGCACTGCTGGGGGGTGGGGGTGCAGGGGGACATGAGTTGGGGCCTGGTGGAGGGTGCCCCTGACTGCTGGGGGGTGGGGGTGCTGGGAGACATGAGTTGGACATGCGTGGGGGCCTGGTGGAGGGTGCCCCTGGCTGCTGGTGGGTGGGGGTGCAGGGGGACATGAGTGGGGGCCTGGTGGAGGGTGTCCCTGGATGCTGGGGGGTGGGGGTGCTGGGAGACATGAGTTGGACATGAGTGGGGGCCTGGTGGAGGGTGCCCTGCACTGCTGGGGGGTGGGAGTGCAGGGGGACATGAGTGGGGCCTGGTGGAGGGTGCCCTGCACTGCTGGGGGGTGGGGGTGCAGGGGGACATGAGTTGGGGCCTGGTGGAGGGTGCCCCTGACTGCTGGGGGGTGGGGGTGCTGGGAGACATGAGTTGGACATGCGTGGGGGCCTGGTGGAGGGTGCCCCTGGCTGCTGGTGGGTGGGGGTGCAGGGGGACATGAGTGGGGGCCTGGTGGAGGGTGTCCCTGGCTGCTGGGGGGTGGGGGTTCAGGGGGACATGAGTGGGGGCCTGGTGGAGGGTGCCCCTGACTGCTGGGGGGTGGGGGTGCTGGGAGACATGAGTTGGACATGCGTGGGGGCCTGGAGGAGGGTGCCCCTGGCTGCTGGTGGGTGGGGGTGTAGGGGGACATGAGTGGGGGCCTGGTGGAGGGTGCCCCTGGCTGCTGGGGGGTGGGTGTGCAGGGGGACATGAGTTGGACATGAGTGGGGGCCTGGTGGAGGGTGCCCCTGGCTGCTGGTGGGTGGGGGTGCAGGGGGACATGAGTGGGGGTCTGGTGGAGGGTGCCCTGCACTGCTGGGGGGTGGGGGTGCAGGGAGACATGAGTTGGACATGAGTGGGGGCCTGGTGGAGGGTGCCCTGCACTGCTGGGGGGTGGTGGTGCAGGGGGACATGAGTGGGGGCCTGGTGGAGGGTGCCCCTGGCTGCTGGGGGGTGGGGGTGCAGGGGGACATGAGTGGGTGCCTGCTGGAGGGTGCCCTGCACTGCTGGGGGGTGGGGGTGCTGGGAGACATGAGTTGGACATGAGTGGGGGCCTGGTGGAGGGTGCCCCTGGCTGCTGGTGGGTGGGGGTGCAGGGGGACATGAGTGGGGGCCTGGTGGAGGGTGCCCCTGGCTGCTGGGGGGTGGGGGTGCAGGGGGACATGAGTGGGGGCCTAGTGGAGGGTGCCCCTGACTGAAGGGGGGTGGGGTGCAGGGAGACATGAGTTGGACATGAGTGGGGGCCTGGTGGAGGGTGCCCCTGACTGCTGGGGGGTGGGGGTGCTGGGAGACATGAGTTGGACACGAGTGGGGGCCTGGTGGAGGGTGCCCTGCACTGCTGGGTGTTGGGGGTGCTGGGAGACATGAGTTGGACATTAGTGGTGGCCTGGTGGAGGGTGCCCCTGGCTGCTGGTGGGTGGGGGTGCAGGGGGACATGAGTGGGGGCCTGGCGGAGGGTGCCCTGCACTGCTGGGGGGTGGGAGTGCAGGGGGACATGAGTGGGGGCCTGGTGGAGGGCGCCCTGCACTGCTGGGGGGTGGGGGTGCAGGGGGACATGAGTGGGGGCCTGGTGGAGGGTGCCCCTGGATGCTGGGGGGGTGGGGGTGCTGGGAGACAGGAGTTGGACATGAGTGGGGGCCTGGTGGAGGGTGCCCCTGGCTGCTGGTGGGTGGGGGTGCAGGGGGACATGAGTGGGGGCCTGGTGGAGGGTGCCCTGCACTGCTGGGGGGTGGGAGTGCAGGGGGACATGAGTGGGGGCCTGGTGGAGGGTGCCCCTGACTGCTGGGGGGTGGGGGTGCTGGGAGACATGAGTTGGACACGAGTGGGGGCCTTGTGGAGGGTGCCCTGCACTGCTGGTGGGTGAGGGTGCAGGGGGACACGAGTGGGGGCCTGGTGGAGGGTGCCCTGCACTGCTGGGGGGTGGGGGTGCAGGGGGACATGAGTGGGGGCCTGGTGGAGGGTGCCCTGCACTGCTGGGGGGTGGGAGTGCAGGGGGACATGAGTGGGGGCCTGGTGGAGGGTGCCCTGCACTGCTGGGGGGTGGGGGTGCAGGGGGACATGAGTGGGGGCCTGGTGGAGGGTGCCCCTGGATGGTGGGGGTGCTGGGAGACATGAGTTGGACATGAGTGGGGGCCTGGTGGAGGGTGCCCCTGGCTGCTGGTGGGTGGGGGTGCAGGGGGACATGAGTGGGGGCCTGGTGGAGGGTGCCCTGCACTGCTGGGGGGTGGGAGTGCAGGGGGACATGAGTGGGGGCCTGGTGGAGGGTGCCCTGCACTGCTGGTGGGTGGGGGTGCAGGGGGACATGAGTGGGGGCCTGGTGGAGGGTGCCCCTGGATGCTGGGGGTGCTGGGAGACATGAGTTGGACATGAGTGGGGGCCTGTTGGAGGGTGCCCCTGGCTGCTGGTGGGTGGGGGTGCAGGGGGACATGAGTGGGGGCCTGGTGGAGGGTGCCCTGCACTGCTGGGGGGTGGGAGTGCAGGGGGACATGAGTGGGGGCCTGGTGGAGGGTGCCCCTGGCTGCTGGTGGGTGGGGGTGCAGGGGGACATGAGTGGGGGCCTGGTGGAGGGTGCCCTGCACTGCTGGGGGGTGGGAGTGCAGGGGGACATGAGTGGAGGCCTGGTGGAGGGTGCCCTGCACTGCTCGGGGGTGGGGGTGCAGGGGGACATGAGTGGGGGCCTGGTGGAGGGTGCCCCTGGATGCTGGGGGGTGGGGGTGCTGGGAGACATGAGTTGGACATGAGTGGGGGCCTGGTGGAGGGTGCCCTGCACTGCTGGGGGGTGGGGGTGCTGGGAGACATGAGTTGGACATGAGTGGGTGTCAACCTCCGGAACCTCGGTAGGTTTATCAATGATGTTAACTACCTCCTTGGCTTCCTCCTCACCTGAGTCTTCTGGCGAAGTGTCGTGGCGGAATACCTTTTTTCCAGTCTTCTTCTTTTTAGAGAAGAGGTATGGTCGTCCGCGGTGGGAAGCCACCCTGATTCCCTGCCAAGCAGGGAAGCAAGAGGCTTCCTTCCCGCAGGGACCGGGTAAAGAGGGAAAAAAGCAGATGCTTAAAAAAACCCTCGGAGAACAAAGTCACGATCCTGTTGCTTTTAGAGAGCGAAGTGCAGCAATTCAGTAGACCCGATGTAAGAAGCAGAATGGCTGGATCGAGGGTCTTGAGCAGGCGATGGAAAGCGAAGCAGGTCCTTGGAAGAATCCAGTAGTGAGAAATGAAGGAGTAGGGGAGGACAAGGGGCACAGAGAAAACCAGAAAGTGGCGGAGCGCCACGGAAGGGAAAGAAACAAAGAAGGCGAACGGCGAAGTGACGCCGACTGGAGATCAAAGGGTAGCAAATATGGAACGAGGAAAAACACAACGGAGCAAGCAACTCGGAAAGAAACAAAGTTGCAACGCACCGAACCCGGAAGTGGGCGGTGCTTAAATAGTGAAGCCGGGAAAATGAAAAGGAAAGACTAGAGCGGCAACCTGGGAAAGGAACAGGGAAAAGCAATGGATGACCTAATGGCGCCGCCAACGCCAGGCGTTCCATAGCCTCCACCGGCGACTAGACGCCGGCGGCATGACAGTATGCCCCCTTCCAATGGGATACCTCCCCGGCTTGCCTGGGAAGAGACGGTGAAACCTCTGAACTAAAGACGGGGCATGGACATGGGAGACAGGTTCCCAGGAATCCTCAGAATGGGGGTAGCCTTTCCAATGGATAAGGTATTCCAGGCGCCCACCCCGAAAGCGGGAGTCCAATATGGAGGCCACCTCGTACTCTTCCGGGGGTAGGGTAACCGGAGACGGAACAGCCGGAATGGAGCGGTGATAGGGATCTGGCCTAAACTCCCTCAAGAGAGAGGAATGAAAAACAGGGTGTAAGCGGTTCATGTGTTTGGGCAAAGAAAGCCGATAGGCAACTGGGTTGATCCTACGCAGGATGGGAAACGGACCCAGGAATCTGGGAGACAACTTAGAGGGGTGAAGCCAACGTGGGAGGTATTTAGTGGATAACCACACTTTGGTTCCCTTCTGCCAAGTGGGGGAAGGCAAGCGCTTGGGGTTAGTCTGGTTACAATAGCGCTGACTACTTGCCCGAAGACTATTGATGGCAGACATATGGGCTTCTTGCAAAGAGAGGAGAAGGGAGTCTACAGAAGGGACCGTAGAAGGGACAAGAGAAAAGAAAGGAGTGAAACTGGGATGATACCCATAAGAACAGTAGAAAGGGCTAAGACCAGTGGCACTGTGAACAGCGTTATTGTAGGCAAACTCTGCAGTCGAGAGTAAACTAACCCAATTGTCCTGCTGGTTGTTGGTGAAGCAACGTAGATATTGCTCAAGAGTAGCGTTTGTCCTTTCTGTTTGTCCATTGGTCTGGGGATGGAAACCAGACGATAGTGCACGCTCAATCCCCAGTCTCTTACAAAGTTCTCTCCAGAAGTGTGACGTATATTGGGATCCTCTGTCTGAGATTATCTTACTGGGGATTCCATGTAAACGGAAGATCTCTCTTGCAAACACGGTTGCCATCTCTGCTGCCGTGGGTAACCCAGCCAAGGGTGTAAAGTGGGCCATTTTAGAGAAACAATCGACCGTGACCATGATACAGGAACATCCCTCTGAAGCGGGCAGTTCTACGATGAAATCTGTGGAGATAATACTCCAGGGTCTCTTCGGTACCTCACTCTGCTGTAGGTAACCAATGGGTCGTTGGGTAGAATGCTTGGATCTACAGCATACAGGGCAAGAGCGGACATACAAGTCCACCTCTTTCGACATATCTGGCCACCAAAAACTCCGCCGAAGAAGTTCCAGAGTGTTCTTCGCCCCTCGGTGACCAGCCACAAGATCGTCATGACACCATCCTAGTGCGGTGCGTCGAGTCTGGGAATCAGGTAGGTAGAGACGATGTTGCTTGAATCCCAGGCCATCCTGTATGGAGATGTCATCTGAGTGAGGAATGGTATGAGAAATTCCCTCAGATGGTGTGCCTTTACGTACCTTCTCCAAAAAAGCATCTACGGTATATATGAATCTTACGTCAGTTAGCAGTAAACTGGGAAGTTCCCTGTTCGTTACACCGGAACATGGCCTCCGAGAGAGTGCATCTGCTAGAATATTCTTAGATCCCGGGAGATAGGTCAATAGAAAGTCGTACTGGGAGAAGAAATGGGCCCAACGGGCCTGACGTGAATTGACGCACTCCATATTTTGTAGGACTTTGAGGTTCTTGTGATCCGTCCTTATTTCAAAAGGGTGTGTTCCTCCCTGTAGTAGATGACGCCATTCTTCGCAAGCCGTCTTCATGGCCAGAAGTTCCTTCTCAATAACAGAGTAATGTGATTGACTTTCGTTCAAAGTTTTGGAAAGATAGGCTATTGGGTATTCAAGACCAGCATGTTCCTGTAAGAGGACTGCACCCAAGGCAGCTGACGAGGCATCGGTCTCAACAATGAATCTTAATCCTTGGTCGGGTTGCCGAAGGATGGGTGCAGAACAAAACTTCTCCTTTAACAATAAGAAGGCTTGATCAGCGTCTTGAGTCCAGGAAAAAGGTTTGGACGTCTTCTTGAGTAGACTAGTAATAGGGAGAACCGTCTCCGAGAATCCCTGAATGAATTTGCGATAGAAATTCGCAAGCCCAAGGAACTTTGGATGTCCTTAACAGATTCCGGAGTAGGCCAATGCAAAATAGCTTCGGTCTTAGTTGGATCCATGCGGATGCCTTCCGCAGAAAGAATAAACCCAAGGTAGATCACCTGAGAAACTCCAAAGACACACTTCTCTACATTGGCCTTGAGATGGTGGTCCTGTAGCCTTTTAAGAACTTGAATGAGAGGAGTGCTATGGATCTGTGCGTTTTTTGAGAATATCAAGATATCATCAAGGTAGATTATGACACTATGAAAAAGAAGATCAGAGAATGTTCTGTCCATAAAACGCTGAAAGATAGATGGAGCATTAACCAAACCGAACGGCATTACTCGATACTCGTAATGACCGAACGGAGTCCGGAAAGCAGTCTTCCATTCGTCCCCAGGATGGATGCGTAAAAGATGGTAAGCTCTTCGAAGGTCGATCTTAGTGAAGATCCGTGCTCCCTGCACCGCCTCTAGGATATCCTTCATGAGAGGCATGGGATAACGGTCTCTTACTGTAACTTGATTTAGGCCCCGGTAATCAATACACGGTCTTAATTCATCTGTACCTTTTTTCGGAACAAAAAACAAAGATGCCCCCGCAGGCGAATGGGAATGTTGAATGAGACCGTGTTGTAAATTTGAGTCCAGGTAGTCCTTGAGAACTCTCTTCTCCTTGAGTGAAAGAGAAAACATGCGGCCAAACGGAACCACTGCATTGGGAACCAAGGTGATATGGCAATCTTCGGGTCGATGTGGGGGTAGTTCTTGAGGTCCTTCTCCCTCAAAGACCTCCGGATAATGAAGACACTCCTTAGGAATATTGTTCACGGATCGAACATCAGTCAGGGTAAGAGGGTCCGGAAGAGTATGGATAGTTGCAGCCACGGATTGTATTGAGCAAGACTTCTTGCAAAAGCTAGAAGAAAAAGACAGTTGGTTCTTGGTCCAATCAATCGTAGGGTTATGTTTCCTGAGCCAGGAAACCCCCAGGATGACAGGGAAGTGAGCAGCTCGAATCAAGTCGAATTGGATGGTCTCAGTATGATGGAGAACCTTCATGATCATGGGTGCGGTGGCATGAGTGATAAGACCGGAGCTTAGCGGTGTACCATCAACGCCCTCAACCTTTTGATCTTCCTCCTTCTCCAGACGACTGATACCAGTCTTGTCAGCCCAGACGACGTCCATAAAACATCCAGCTGCTCCGCAGTCTAATAGAGCTAGGACCTCGAATGTCTGATGTAGGTGGTTCAACTGGACTGCAATGACCATGAGCCGATTGTCTTCGGAGGAGTTGATGGTAGGTGTTATGGACAAAGAGACATAGGGACCAGGATAGCCCCCTCGGTAACTGGTCCCTACTAGTTCCGAGGTATGGCGTTTCCCGACCTGCGGGGAGGTACGTCCGAACAGTCCCTCAGAACATGGGTGTTGGAACCGCAGTACATGCATAGATCGAGGTCTCTGCGCCGCTTCCGTTCTTCGGGGGCAAGCGGTCCCCTGGTAGTTCCGATCTGCATGGGCTTGTCTCTTACCGAACCCGAGGGAACGGAACAGGACGTAGCCGGGTTAGAGGTAACGGGAAAACCACGTTGTCTCCGCCGCTCAGACCGTCTTTCCGATAACCGAAAGTCGAGCTGGAGTACCGTGGCCCAAAGCTCCGTGAGTGTAGAAGGGCGGCTAACCCTAGCAAGTTCATCCTTAAGGTCTTCTCTGAGGCCTCGACGAAAGATTGTGTATTGGGCATTCTCTTGCCAACCCGCATCAGCCGCCACCCTTTTAAAATCGGGAAATATAAGACAAAAGGTCCATGCTTCCCTGACGGATATCCAGTAGCTGTTCACTGGCTAATAAGGTAGTCTCTTGTTGTTCAAACGCAAGTTTGAACTGGGCGGTAAATCCAGCATAATCCTGAAGAAGAGGACTGGCACTGGTTACCAAAGGGGCTGCCCAAGCCAGGGCATTCCCGGTCAAATTGGAAATGAGGAACCCTATGCGGGCTTGGTCTGAGGCGTAAGACTGAGGTCTAAATGTGAAATAGATCACGCAAGCCTCCATGAATTCCTTAAATTTGTTAGGTGTTCCGTCGTATTTGCCACAGGATAATGGCATAGGAGGGAGATCACTGCGTGACTGCTCAAAGCGGTCCAACCTCTGTCTAAGGGTAGTGTTCTCCGTCTTTACTGCCTGTAACTCTTGAGTGAGGTTATGTACAGCAGTTAGCAGTTCTTGCACCTGCTCAGGTGAGGCCATGGTTCTTAACTGTTGGCGTTGCAAACTGTCAACCTCCGGAACCTCGGTAGGTTTATCAATGATGTTAACTACCTCCTTGGCTTCCTCCTCACCTGAGTCTTCTGGCGAAGTGTCGTGGCGGAATACCTTTTTTCCAGTCTTCTTCTTTTTAGAGAAGAGGTATGGTCGTCCGCGGTGGGAAGCCACCCTGATTCCCTGACAAGCAGGGAAGCAAGAGGCTTCCTTCCCGCAGGGACCGGGTAAAGAGGGAAAAAAGCGGATGCTTAAAAAAACCCTCGGAGAACAAAGTCACGATCCTGTTGCTTTTAGAGAGCGAAGTGCAGCAATTCAGTAGACCCGATGTAAGAAGCAGAATGGCTGGATCGAGGGTCTTGAGCAGGCGATGGAAAGCGAAGCAGGTCCTTGGAAGAATCCAGTAGTGAGAAATGAAGGAGTAGGGGAGGACAAGGGGCACAGAGAAAACCAGAAAGTGGCGGAGCGCCACGGAAGGGAAAGAAACAAAGAAGGCGAACGGCGAAGTGACGCCGACTGGAGATCAAAGGGTAGCAAATATGGAACGAGGAAAAACACAACGGAGCAAGCAACTCGGAAAGAAACAAAGTTGCAACGCACCGAACCCGGAAGTGGGCGGTGCTTAAATAGTGAAGCCGGGAAAATGAAAAGGAAAGACTAGAGCGGCAACCTGGGAAAGGAACAGGGAAAAGCAATGGATGACCAAATGGCGCCGCCAACGCCAGGCGTTCCATAGCCTCCACCGGCGACTAGACGCCGGCGGCATGACAGTGGGGGCCTGGTGGAGGGTGCCCCTGGCTGCTGGTGGGTGGGGTGCAGGGGGACATGAGTGGGGGCCTGGTGGAGGGTGCCCCTGGCTGCTGGGGGGTGGGGGTGCAGGGGGACATGAGTGGGGGCCTGGTGGAGGGTGCCCCTGACTGCTGGGGGTGCTGGGAGACATGAGTTGGACATGAGTGGGGGCCTGGTGGAGGGTGCCCTGCACTGCTGGGGGGTGGGGGTGCTGGGAGACATGAGTTGGACATGAGTGGGGACTTGGTGGAGGGTGCCCCAGGCTGCTGGTGGGTGGGGGTGCAGGGGGACATGAGTGGGGCCTGGTGGAGGGTGCCCTGCACTGCTGGGGGGTGGGAGTGCAGGGGGACATGAGTGGGGGCCTGGTGGAGGATGCCCCTGGCTGCTGGGGGGTGGGCTGCAGGGGGACATAAGTGGGGGCCTGGTGGAGGTGCCCTGCACTGTTGGGGGGTGGGAGTGCAGGGGGACATGAGTGGGGGCCTGGTGGAGGGTGCCCTGCACTGCTGGGGGGTGGGGGTGCAGGGGGACATGAGTGGGGGCCTGGTGGAAGGTGCCCTGCACTGCTGGGGGGTGGGAGTGCAGGGGGACATGAGTGGGGGCCTGGTGGAGGGTGCCCCTGGATGCTGGGGGTGGGG
Source organism: Ambystoma mexicanum (assembly GCF_040938575.1). NCBI lineage: Eukaryota > Metazoa > Chordata > Amphibia > Caudata > Ambystomatidae > Ambystoma > Ambystoma mexicanum. Next base: position 1,087,852,287 of record NC_090927.1, on the reverse strand, counting down.
GTGCTGGGAGACATGAGTTGGACATGAGTGGGGGCCTGGTGGAGGGTGCCCGTGGATGCTGGGGGTGCTGGGAGACATGAGTTGGACATGAGTGGGGGCCTGGTGGAGGGTGCCCTGCACTGCTAGGGAGTGGGGGTGCTGGGAGACATGAGTTGGACATGAGTGGGGGCCTGGTGGAGGGTGCCCTGCACTGCTGGGGGGGTGCTGGGAGTTGGACATGAGTGGGGGCCTGCTGGAGGGTGCCCTGCACTGCTGGGGGGTGGGGGTGCAGGGGGACATGAGTGGGGGCCTGCTGGAGGGTGCCCTGCACTGCTGGGGGGTGGGGGTGCAGGGAGACATGAGTTGGACATGAGTGGGGGCCTGGTGGAGGGTGCCCTGTACTGCTGGGGAGTGGGGGTGCAGGGGGACATGAGTGGGGGCCTGGTGGAGGGTGCCCTGCACTGCTGGGGAGTGGGGGTGCAGGGAGACATGAGTGGGGGCCTGGTGGAGGGTGCTCTGCACTGCTGGGGGGGTGCTGGGAGACATGAGTTGGACATGAGTGGGGGCCTGGTGGAGGGTGCCCTGCACTGCTGGGGGGTGGGGGTGCTGGGAGACATGAGTTGGACATGAGTGGGGGCCTGGTGGAGGGTGCCCCTGGCTGCTGGTGGGTGGGGGTGCAGGGGGACATGAGTGGGGGCCTGGTGGAGGGTGCCCCTGGCTGCTGGGGGTGGGGGCAGGGGGACATGAGTGGGGGCCTGGTGGAGGGTGCCCCTGACTGCTGGGGGGTGGGGGTGCAGGGAGACATGAGTTGGACATGAGTGGGGGCCTGGTGGAGGGTGCCCCTGACTGCTGGGGGGTGGGGGTGCAGGGAGACATGAGTTGGACATGAGTGGGGGCCTGGTGGAGGGTGCCCCTGACTGCTGGGGGGTGGGGGTGCTGGGAGACATGAGTTGGACATGAGTGGGGGCCTGGTGGAGGGTGCCCCTGACTGCTGGGGGGTGGGGGTGCTGGGAGACATGAGTTGGACATGAGTGGGGGCCTGGTGGAGGGTGCCCTGCACTGCTGGGGGCTGGGGGTGCTGGGAGACATGAGTGGGGGCCTGGTGGAGGGTGCCCCTGGCTGCTGGTGGGTGGGGGTGCAGGGGGACATGAGTGGGGGCCTGGTGGAGGGTGCCCCTGGATGCTGGGGGTGCTGGGAGACATGAGTTGGACATGAGTGGGGGCCTGTTGGAGGGTGCCCCTGGCTGCTGGTGGGTGGGGGTGCAGGGGGACATGAGTGGGGGCCTGGTGGAGGGTGCCCTGCACTGCTGGGGGGTGGGAGTGCAGGGGGACATGAGTGGGGGCCTGGTGGAGGGTGCCCCTGGCTGCTGGTGGGTGGGGGTGCAGGGGGACATGAGTGGGGGCCTGGTGGAGGGTGCCCTGCACTGCTGGGGGGTGGGAGTGCAGGGGGACATGAGTGGAGGCCTGGTGGAGGGTGCCCTGCACTGCTGGAGGGTGGGAGTGCAGGGGGACATGAGTGGGGCCTGGTGGAGGGTGCCCTGCACTGCTGGGGGGTGGGGGTGCTGGGAGACATGAGTTGGACATGAGTGGGGGCCTGGTGGAGGGTGCCCCTGGCTGCTGGTGGGTGGGGGTGCAGGGGGACATGAGTGGGGGCCTGGTGGAGGGTGCCCTGCACTGCTGGGGGGTGGGAGTGCAGAGGGACATGAGTGGGGGCCTGGTGGAGGGTGCCCCTGGCTGCTGGGGGTTGGGGGTGCAGGGGGACATGAGTGGGGGCCTGGTGGAGGGTGCCCTGCACTTTTGGGGGGTGGGGGTGCAGGGGGACATGAGTGGGGGCCTGGTGGAGGGTGCCCCTGGATGCTGGGGGTGGGGGTGCTGGGAGCCATGAGTTGGACATGAGTGGGGGCCTGGTGGAGGGTGCCCCTGGCTGCTGGGGGCTGGGGGTGCAGGGGGACATGAGTGGGGGCCTGGTGGAGGGTGCCCTGCACTGCTGGGGGGTGGGGGTGCAGGGAGACATGAGTTGGACATGAGTGGGGGCCTGGTGGAGGGTTGCCCTGCACTGCTGGGTGGTGGAGGTGCTGGGAGACATGAGTTGGACATGAGTGGGGGCCTGGAGGAGGGTGGCCCTGACTGCTGGTGGGTGGGGGTGCAGGGGGACATGAGTGGGGGCCTGGTGGAGGGTGCCCCTGACTGCTGGGGGGTGGGGGTGCAGGGAGACATGAGTTGGACATGAGTGGGGGCCTGGTGGAGGGTGCCCCTGGCTGCTGGGGGGTGGGGGTGGTGGGAGACGTGTGTGGGCCTGCTGGCAGGTGCCCATGACTGCTGGGGGGTGGGGGTGGTGGGAGACATGTGTGGGGGCCTGGTGGAGGGTGCCCCTGGATGCTGGTGGGTGGGGGTGCTGGGAGACATGCGTTGGTGATCAGTAGTGCAAGGTGACATGTGGGTTGGCTGGGGGGCATGGCCATGGTGGATGGGCTGCCTGCGGGACATGAGCAGGGGTGCAGGGTAGTCCCCTGTGGTGTGGGCTGCCTGCAGGGGCCGTGGAGGGTGTAGAGGGAACACCTGGGAGGACCCACACCGTCAATTCACATGTAGTACTACCCGGCACCCCCGTAATAAACGTACCCTGCTGAAATCGTGTGTGGAACTTCCCGCGCACCCCGGAATGCACGTACCCTGCAGAATTAGCGTGTGGAACTTCACGCGCACCCTGGAATCCACGTACCCTGCTGAAATCGCGTGTGGAACTTCCCGCGCACCCCGGAATACACGTACCCAGGCCAATCGCGTGTGGGACTTCCCGCGCACCCCGGAATACACGGACCCAGGCAATTCGAGTGTGGGACTTCCCGCGCACCCCAGAATACACGGACCCAGGCAATTCGCGTGTGGAACTTCCCGCGCACCCCGGAATACACATACCCAGGCAAATCGCGTGTGGGACTTTCCACGCAGCACAGAATACACGCACACGCTATTTTTCGCACAGCGGGTGTCCGTTTTTGTCGCGTACCCCTTTGCACGTCATTTGTCTTAGAGGGCCACAGTATGTGACATTCATCATAGCTGTATATAGGTGCTTTTTGTTGGCGCACATTTTGGCGCACATTTATTTCAGGGGCAGGGACACTACCGCCTGCTTTCTTGTGGCGGACGTGTTTGGGCCTGTGCGCTGGTTTGACCGTGCGGTGGTTTGCCCTATTGGATTCCATGAATACGTGTTGTAGGCGAGCGTGTGGGCGTTCCGCGCACTTGCCTCCTGTACTTCCCCCGTGACGCCTACATTTTGACGAGTTGTTCCCCATTCCGAGTGTTACGTCCCGTGTTCCGCCTACTTTTGTTGTGTGCGCCGCGCTATGTGCGATTTCGCTGTGGCCGTGGCGCACGCCGTTAGATATCCTGTGCGCTGCGCACTTTTTCAGCGCACATCCAATATTTTTCTCGCGCACGGCCTTCCATGAATCGATGTGCGCTGGTTTCCCTGCGATTTTCGCACTTTTACTGCGATTCGCACGTTTCGGCACCTCTCCGCGGGTATTTTCGGCGCACATTAATTCCATGAATCGACCTCTTTATCTGTAGGGCTGAGTGTAGTCGTTTAAACATTGTGTCACTGTATGTTCAGTGTATGGGTGTGTGCACCATTCTGGTGCATGTGCAGTGTGAGGGTATGTATGCAGTGTAGATGTATGTGCAGTGTGAGGAAACCCTATAAGGGAAGAGGTAGCATAAAGGGACCAAGGCCAGTCAAAGCCAGGGAATCCTAGGACGAAACAGGCATGTGAATCCGAGTCCTTATTACCTTAGTTTCTTCCTTAGCCACTGTATAAAAGGACTCAGAAATCTTCTGACTTTGTGGAGGAGAAGGAAGACATACGCTCGATTTTGAAATTAGTGAGGAGAGGAGTGCAGGAGCTCTGTTGGCCAGACTAATTTTTGATGCGTCACTATGACATTTTCCAAAGAATTTTCTTGCCCGGCTGTCCTAAAACTGAAATGTTTGAGTTTAAATGTTGTAAAGACATTGTTTTCACCTTTTGCATTGGCGCTGAACTGATTCACTCCAAATTCAAAACAAGTTGGAACAAAGTGGTGCAGATTGCCTTTGTGCAGTTTGGTGTAAATCTATCCCTGCATTTTTTGCAAGAGCCAGAGACTAAAAGCACCTGCAGCTTTTCAAAAGGGGACAGCCAGCAACACAGAAAGAATTTCCCCGGAGCAGAAGAACAAGTTTGTCATTTCTACTCCTAGCCTCCAAGGCCAGGGCCTCAAGGTCTGCAGCATCCGGTTTCATCCTGGGCCTCCCATCATGGCCGCCGGGCCCGCACCTTGTCTCTGAGGCACCCACCAGCCTTGTCTGTGCCCCCTGATTGGCTACATGCACTCTCAAAGGAACGAATAGCCGGGGAGCCGGCAGGTGAACACCAGTCCCCATTGAAGGGCAGGAACTTACCCTGTCTGGTCCGGTCCGGACCTGGGAGGGCCCCCCTGTGTCTTTCTCTGAAGCCTGAGCCTCCCCGCTGACGTCCGAATTTCCTGGGTAAGTTCTGGTTTCCCCTTGCACCCAGACCCACCCGCTTCTCCTTCCACAAAGCACTCCCCTCCCCAACCTTTCTGGCGGCAACCCCCACTGTGGCTGCACACCCATGGCTTTGCCACGTGTTTCCTCTATCTTCCCCTCGGAATTGCTGCCACCTTGTTCATGTTCATTCTACCATGAGCCCGATTTAGCATATGTTTGATTCTACCATCCTAGCAGCCACACCTTGCTCCACGCACCGCTCAGGCTGTATGCGCTTTTTTTTATCTTTACCTCCTGAGCAGCCCTTCAACATCCCGACCAAACTGTATCCTTTTCTTCGCCTGTATAAAGTACACCTAGGCAACCTCCCAAACTACCTTCAGTTCTTACTGGCTGGGCTCTAGACAATACCCACATTAACTTCTATAAACTTGGAAAAGAAAAATGACTTCTTCATGCTTTTAAAACGACAGGCCTTTTCTTAAATTATGTTTCTTGTGGCTGTACATTTGAACTCTGAACCTAGATGTTGTATTTACTCTGCAGACCTTACCTAAAAGCTGTTTGCTATCTGTATTCTAGTATATCGTATCCTGCTGCTCAATATCCTGGCTGTGCCAAATGCTACTCTGGTTAAAGCCTGTTGCCCTGCTCAAACGCTGACTCAAACGCTGGCATTTTACTAGCATGTGTGATTTGGAAATCTGGACACGTTGAATTATCCGTTGCCCGTGCGGATTTGCTGCATTTTACCTGCTTCTCTGGAACTCCGAATCCAGATGTATTTAAAATCATGTTGTCAAGTTTAATGCCAGCATTTCTCATGCTTGTTTGAACTTCACATTGTGGGGTTTATTAATCTTCGGCCCTTGTCTGAATCTTACTTAAAGTACCTGCTTCATCTGTGCCTGCTTGGCTGCTAGACTGCCTGGTGATTTTTTTTTGGTGCACTGTGCAGCTCACTACCTCTCTCCCATCTTTTGGAACCCTCCTGTCCCCCTCTCCCTATGGTTCTCTCCATCTCTCCTATTTATTCTAACTGCTGCTGTATTACCTAGTCGCCTCTCTTTCCAAGCCTGGAAGGAAAAAGTTTAAGAAGGATCTCCTGCTCTCAAACCCAGGTCTGCCCATTGCTGAGACCTATGTCAGTGCTCTGTCCAGGTAGACTATTACTGACATTCTCTTTGTCTTTCCCTCTGCAGACCTATCGACTCCCCATATGGTTTATGTCCTCTCCTCTTTCTCTTCCTCACTCATTAATGGTGGTACCATGTGGAAAGTGCTCTTGGCACACTTCCCATCATCCAGGTGCATCATCAATGTCTACCTGAATGGCACTATCATGGCCCAGGACTCTCACCCCAACCTCCTCCTCCTTGACAGGCACCTTCTGTCTTTCATCAACTTGCTCCCTTCTCTCGCCACTCCACCTGCGTCCACCCCCCGTCCTTCCTTACCCTCTCCAGCGGTTGTACCTCATCCCTGTACCACTGCTCAGAAAAAAAACCTTTAAAAGGCAGCACCCAGCTTTACTTAGTTACCCTCAATTCTCACTCTGCTGTCAAACACGCCTCAGACATCTGTCACCTCCTCGAAGACTTTGACTTCGACATCCTTGCTCTCAATGAGACGTGGTTCAATGCCAGCTCTGTCACTGCTTTTGACACTCTTCTTCCTGAAGACTACAAGATCCTCTCCAAGTCCAGGCCTAACCGCCCTGGAGGAAGAGTGGCCCTTGTCTTCCCTGAATGAATGCCTTCCTCTATCATGCACATTCAAGCCTACACCTCCTTTAAATGTCTTGTCTGTAAGCTTTGCATCTCCCCCACCCTGTCAATCACTCTCGCTACTATCTACTGCACCCCTCGGCTGGTCTCCCTCTTCCTATCTGAGTGGGCCGACCTCACCTCCTCTCTCCTGACCTCTACTTCTAAGCTTCTCCTCCTCAGAGACTTCAATATTCATCTCGACTCTCCTGATGCGGCCTTACCCTTCTACAACCTCTGCGACCCTCTCTCCCTCACTATTCTTCACTCTGGCCCAACTCACTCAGCCGGGCATACTCTGGATGCACCCATGTCTGCTGACCTCCCTCTTTCCAACCCTCTCAATACACCTCTGTCTTAGTTTGATCACTCTCTCCTCTCTTCTCATCTGGATCTCTTGGGCTCCCTGGCTAAGAATCTGCCCGCAATTCCAGCCTCCTTCTCCGTCTTCTGACCATTGAAATGAATGTAAGTAGCCGCCTTTGCCTCTTTCACTCCCCCATCCACCCCTGCTTTTGACTCTAATTCTGACTCAGTCCTTGCTAATCTTCACCTCTCCATCTCCAACACCCTTGACATCCTTGCACCTGCCATGAGGAACCGCATGAAGCCTACCTCCAAGTGCAACTCTAAACCATCTTTCATTTGGAAACTGGGTAGAGATAACCTTGAGGTAGTAGACAACACCATTTCTTGGTGTTCCACTTAATCTCAGCCCAACTCTACATTTCAATGGGGACATTATGTCTGGTAAGATTTGGAGAAAATGGCTCACTATTAAATGGTATGTCAGTAGCATTGGAGGCATAATTTAGAAGGGTTGATTCTCATCCTTAAAATTAGCATAATTCCAACTATGCTCTATGGCCTCCAGGCGCTTCCAATACGTTTATTACTGCGTTGGATATTATTGAGGGCAGGATATCACAGTCAACTATGAATCTTCCTAGCTCTGTGCCGGTCGAGGCTCTTAGATTGGAGTTCGGCACCTGCTCTCTGGTTACTCTTTGGTTAGGACAACCCACACTTTTATTGCTGAAGTTGTGCTCTACCAATACTAAGGTTAACACACAAATGGATTCTGGGCAAACAACTACTGAACAGGGAAGACAACAGCTTCATGTTAGAGGTAGAGACATCTGCTATGGTCTTGCTGTCCGACCTGAATTTAACCTTGGCACAGGATGCACCAAATATAGAGCAGATGCTAAAGAAGAGAGCCATGGATAGGGATACGATAGAGAACATTGACAAGCTTGCCACAAAAAAAGATATAAGGCCTATCCTACTCAGAGTTTTCCCTTAAATGCCTTGCCTACTTACCTCACCAGGTATTGTGGCCATTCATTGAAGAGATTTATATTGTATTGACGTTTTAGTTTTCTGCCTACCAGGGAGTATGGTGGTGCATGGCAAGGCTTACCATGGGATTTGCGAATATGCAGGCTCGAGGTTGAAGCTGCCTGCCATATATTGACCAAATGTAATTAATTAAAACCAATTTATACAAAGGGTTACATGCATTTAGTCACAACCTTAGAGAGGATTGAGACAGAACAATTTTGGAATTGTATCTATAGAGCAGAGTCTACTGTTATTACTGCTGCAGCACACTTTATATGGAAGAGGGTGTTAGTATTACTTGTAAATTAATTATTTAGTATCTATTTTTATAATGAGTCAAGTTGAATCTCATTTTATGGAAGAATGAATGGAAGAGTTTAGTATATAAAGATTTTAATTATTATACTTATTGTAAACTGTTATTTGATCTATGTTTCTGATTTTGATCTTTGTGTATATGTATACATTCTTTCAATGTAATGCTAAAGTTTTGAATTAACCAAATGCAAAAGAAAAGAAAAAGAAAAGTTTTAAAAAAAGTAATTTCTCATTTACACAGTTACCATTGATTACACATTTACCAATGATTGCAAATGTTCTAATGATTGTACATTTACTCATAATCCTTTTGTATGTAAAATCCAGCAGTGAAAAATACATATGCATTCATTTTCAAAGATAACTTTAAATCAAAGGTGGATTTGGCAAAGAAAGGCATTTCAATATACAGTGCAGCATCAGCTTTGGTGTAAGGTGCTATACAAATTAAAAATAGAATACAGAATAAAAATGCATCACCCGATTAATAGCCCCTCTGGCATCGGTGTTTCTTCATGTGCCTGCTGAGTGCTCATTCTCTGGTCCCTCTTTCCGCAACCTTTGTCAGCCTCATCGCTTCACCTGCCTTCAGACCCCTTTCTTCACTCTCCATAGCCCAGCCTTGCGCTCTCTGTGGCCGCCTCTATGCATTGTTTGATTTGTTGGCTTTAAACCCAAAATAAAACCACGACTCTTTTAATGTCTTTGTAACAGTGAGTAATGAGGAAGTCCGGCGATAATGTAGGCACTTTAATCTAAAAATCATTTATGTAAACAATATTATTTTACAGTGCGAGTTAGCAGTTTTGTAGCTTCATCAAACAGTAGGTTTAATGTACCTCCTGGCTCTCAGCCAGACTCCCCCAAACTCTGCCGTACACTTTTGGCAAGCGTTGTACCCTGTTATCTAATGCAGTGATCACTGTTTCTATCTATATTTTACATCTTCCCCTTCTACAGCGAGGGGGTGGGTTTAATACATAAACATATTCGTATCATACTTTGGATCATCGGCTATCTAATTGCACCTACCATTCTGGACATCATTAGCGTCATTCCTTTACATAGTTGGCACATGTTCATTTTATTTCTAAAGATGGTTTCAGCTTAGAAACCCCAATTAGCCCATCTCTGGATTCCCCAGCAGAAGTTCAGCTGATATTAGCGTATCTCATCCTTGAAGCCCTGCAAAGGTTGTTTAAACAAAGAGCTCTCTCTTTGTAAAGCAAGGACCAAGTCACTACAAGTATGATTGCAAATGCCATGCTGGGAACTTAAAACGCAATGCGCTGAACTTCTAATATGACCCAAGCATGTGTATGTTGGACATGTGTTCAGGTAACACAATATTATCAGCTCTAAGACTTTGCCAACACCAAGTAGAATTAATCTGTACTATATAACATATATGACATGATGAATGGTGAACTGAGCGTTTAGGAGAGAAAAGGCAAGGAGGACAGAATGTGATCCAAGATAAATTAAGGGGTCTCAGTTGGCCTCCTTTTGAGGAGATGACATTTTTAATATTTTCATATGTAAAATGAAAATGGGAAGGTGTTTAATTTAATTGTACACGAGGTGTTTCACACTACAAACTGTACATTGAAAATGTTTTAACTTTAAGATATTAACTGTGTTCCATTGTGATCACTGCAACCTGAGGCAAAAGTGAGCGCAGGCAACATTTTGTAGTTTTTTACTTACATGATTGTCTTCTTGACCAAATGGCTGCCCTTGGCTGTGTCCCAGGAAGGGAATGGTGGACCTTAACTGAGGCAAAAACGGACGATCACCCCATTCGGGACAGATATAATGGTGCAGTTCCTGTGCATTTGCCTGCCAAAACATGAACAGAGAGCTTAGGGGACTTTTGCATGAAGTGGACAGCTGCCAAAAGTGGTTCTGCCGACATAAGAGGCTTGTTCTAGGCAGAGGTGTTGCTAGGTCTGGAAAAGATCCGGGGCTAGGCTAATGTCGGAACTGTCGGGACTGGGGGCTAGCTAGCCTTTTGGCTGTAGCTCCTGAGATTCTATCAGGGGCTACAAACAAAAGATCAGTGGCTATAGCCCCCTTAGCGCCCCCTAGCAACACCTCTGTATCTAGGCCTATTTGCTGTGCCCCTCACTTGAGTCACCTTGTAAAGGGAAGGGCCACTTGCTTATGAAGTGGATGCTTAAAGAACACAGGTACATGGGAGGAAAGAATATGCCGTTCCCCTGAGGTCCTCTTCATTGGTGGGGAGCACCCTGACTGTGAAGAAGACTATAAACCCTGGCAATTCCAGTCCTCACCTCAACACTGCTAGCGAGGATGCCCACACTGGAAAGAGAGACAAAGGGCCTCATTACGAGGTGGGCGGTAAGGGGTTAACGGCACCGGTAAAGGTGCCGAGCCGTTAACCCCTTACCGCCCTACTACGAGGTACGTTCGCGGGACCTGCTCTGGACGCCTGGTTTTACCAGACGTCCTTAGCGGGTCCTGCGAGGAGCCCAGCATGCTAACATCATTAACGGGCCCATTGTTAGCATGCTCCCCATTCCCATTGAGCCCTATGGGGGCTCCAAGGACGGTATGGCCCGGTATTTCCCCATTCAGGGAACTGGACCCGAGTTTGGAGGCAGCCATGCCCCTATTAAGGGCATGGCTACCTCCAAACTCATGAGACCCAAAATGTCACCCTACGTCCCAGGCTGCGGCTGTCATCACAGTCTGAGTGAAGATGGAGGTGAGATATGTGTTTCTGCCTCATATGCACCAGTTATTCCCTGATGTTTGAATACTGTTAGGGGCAACACAATAAAGAACTGCCACCAGTACCACCCAGTGCTTCTATTGATTCAAGAGAGTGCCGTACTGAACCCTTTCTTACCCACCACCTCAAACATGCAGAACGAGAGAAGTGGGCAGGTTTGCACTGGGACATCAACCATTGAGACTGCTCCTTGTGCCTAAAAAGAAGATGGGGAAACCCACTGTGGTGTCTCTCAAGTGGGTACAGCAGCCCGCATTCCATTTCTCAGTGCTCCGGAAGACTTCAGACAAGTATAGTGAACCACCTTCCTGCAATAGGCATGCTCTTTTTCTGGAACTCCTGCCATAGAAGTAAAGCAAAGAAGATCCCCTGTAACCGCTATCAGTTTCAATCCTACTTGGTGGAAAGATGGCAAATAGTGTCCTGTCGCATCTTCCTGCAATAAATGGGTGCTGCTCGTCTTCTTTGGCATGACTCAGCCCCCCTGGTACTATAAAGAATGAAGGAGGAGAAAAAGGGGAACTGCTGCCCAGGGGCCAGACACAGTCTCCAGTACAGGCCCCTTAGAGGAAAGTAAACAATGAGTCCTCAGTTGGCAGCACCACATTCTGCCATAGGGAGTGAGCTATGTGTTTATAGATTTCAATTTCACACGGAGTGGCAAGGGTGGGACACCTCTGCTTCTGCACTCAGTGGGTCCTATGATGCTCAGCTGCTAATCAAGGAGTCTCCCTAGATGGAATCAGGTGCCTGAGCCCCACTGGGAGCAGCAAGCTACCACTATATTTTATTTATTTATTTAACATTTGTAGCAACGTGCAACACACATGGGCATCTAGATGCTAGTTCCAGGAGAGGTAGAGTTTATCAGGGATTCCCAGAGGGGAAAGGGTTAATTTAAGAGCCAGGTTTTCAGGCATTTCCTAAATGAGTAGTAGGATGGCTTTGAATGTAATGAGGAAGGAAGTGCCTTCCAGCGTTTGGAGGCCACGACGGGGAAACTGGTGTCCCCAGCATTGATGCACTTGAATCTGGGGACAGTGAGGTGGTGGCTGTTGATGGTTCCGGGCGGTCTGGAGGAGCACGTTTTCATAAGCCTATGGGATGGGTACGAAGGTGCAGTGTCTGTGAGGCAGTGATGAGCAACGGTGTGGACATTGAAAGTGATCCTCTCTTTGACTGGGAGCCAATTGTCTCTTTTCCTTGCTTCTGAGACATGTTCGTGTTTTCCCAGATCGAGGACTGCACGGCGGGTATTGTTTTGTAAGGTTTGGAGTTTATTGAGATTCCTTTTGGAAGTTCTTCAGAAGAGCGGATTGCAATAATCAATTTTAAACCCAATAATGGCTCATGGTGAGACGGTTGTCCGCAGAGAGGAAGGGCTTGCTGGCATTGATGAGTTGTGTAGCATGGGCAGCAGAGGAGGCAATGGTGTTCACCTAGCATGACATGCTGAGGGAAGCGTCTAGGTGGATGCCCAACGTTTTTACAGAAGGGGAACCCCGGATGATGTGGCCATCAATGGAGAACGATTGATGGGCAGAATTCAGTTCTGCGAGGTGAAATGAGTTTACTACTAGAAGGATCTCAGTCTTGTCATTGTTGAGGAAAATGAGGTGGGAGGGCATCCAAGCTTGAATGGTAGCATAAACTGTATTCAGATTGGTGCTGCCCTGGAGGTAGTTCCCTGAGAGAGGGATGAGAATCTGCATACTTGGTGTCCGAGATGCCGAGTGAGTCAAGATCATCAAAGATCATCCTCAATAACGAATATTCATTAGATGGTACCAGCTTTCTCCACCTCCAGCAAACTTTTGCAGACCAAAATCCAGCTGGAAGGTATGGCGGAGCACACATAGGTCTGCTTATGGTTTTCTATTTTTTATTTTTTTTTCTGGGGGCACTCTAATGGTTTTTATTTTGATTTTTGACAGTCGGCAGTTGTCTTTTTAGTGAGAAAAAGGCTTCATTCGTGGGGATTTTTAATTGTTAATTGGCTGCAAAGGGGTCTTGCATTTGGTGACAAGTGGCCTGTCTTTCATTGAGATTTTTGGTAGACCTCTACACAGGGCAGGGTCACAGGGAGCTGGTACTCCAGGAGCTAAGACATTCAAGAGACTATAGAATCAGAAAAGTATATATTGTATACTAATGTGATGCACCACACTTTTGCACAAAACATATTTATGCTAGGGAAATGTGTTTCACCTAGCCCTTAAGCCTTTACCCTGTTGTGGTGTTATCGGTAGGACATTGTGAACTTTAGATACTGCACAATTTGCTAAACCATAAAATACAATACAATTATTTTGGGTATTCATTCATTTATTGAAACTGTCATTTTAGCCATCGTTATTGGGGTCATTTTCATTTGAAATGGTAATTGCAACGAAGAGAACACGTCAATTTTTACTCAAGTGCTAAAGGTTGAGTCTGTGAAATTGTTATCTTTTCTACCACATAGTGGAAAGGTAAAGAGTAAAACACAGTCGGAATCACCTTTACAATTAACGTTTTTTGTGGAAAAGTGTTAATGCCTCCCAATTTTGATGATTGCAGGAGGCATATACATTGGATGCATATGAAATTCGCCTGCTTTCACCATGTGTTCATTGCAGGCGGATACCTTAAAAATCCACTGCATTACCTCTATCATAAAAATAGATGCTAGTAGTAAGGCACCCGCATTTGTCAGGCGGGGCAGGAACAGTAGGCGGACATGTTAAGTCCACCCTGCTCCCCAACTCTGCCTGATAAATTGTAGAAAATCATGCAGATCAGTAAAATAGGGCGTTAGACGTGTACTGTCACTTATACCACCATTTTGACTTATCTGCAGGACCCGGAAAATGCCCCCCTCCAGGTGTTTGATTGCAATTTGTGTTGTATTTGACAAGAAGGGCCCTGGAGTTTGCTCCAAAATCCTCTCCAGGTGAAAACACATCTTGATCAGGCATTTTATTCACAGGACACATGCTTTGTCCTTACAGGTACCGCTCTTCTTATTCCTCTTCCTAGAAAGGAACTTAGTCACACTCAAGCAGCGCGCAACCTGTCTCCTGGCACATTTCCATATCACAATTTGTTTCCACATGGTCTCCACATTTGGGTAACATTCACCACTTTTCTTACAGATTCCCCACCACACCTGTCCCAAAGAATATACCTTTGAGTACCATAATGCCAGGTACCCAACTACAGAACCCAAGGTTGCCAGAGTCTCACTGTTTCCAGATGTCAGGCATCTGTGTTTTAGAGGATGGAGCGTCCCTACCTAGGATGTAGAAATAACTGAAGATTTTGAGAAGCAGTTCAGTTTCAGTTTTTAAGATATGGGTCTAACTACGGGTTTGCCGGTAACCCACCTGTAATACCGGTGGGTTACTGGAAAACTTGCCTTATCGTTACTAGCACACGATATCCCGGTGTTACCGGAATATTATTATGGATGATTGCAACGGTGGTAAGTTCCCATTCGATGGAGTCCTATAGGACACCATCGAATGGGTTTGCTGCAATCACCTGCACCGGTAGTACCGGTGCTGGTGATTGCAGCAATTATTTGCCGGTATGAGCCTCAACTTCCGGAAGGTCAGGCCTGCCGGTAGTTCACTGCCCCTACCGGCAAACTCAGAGTGTGCCGGTCTGGTAAACATGCCAGATCTGGGATTACCAGCATTTGTTGTGGCATTTTTACCGGACTAGCACACTCATAATGACTCATAGGGCCTCATTACGAGGAAGGCGGTAGAGGGTTAACAGCGCCGGTAGAGCTGCCAGGGCCGTTAACCCTCTACCGCCTCATTACGAGGTCTGCTCACGGTATCTGCTAAGGACGTCTTTTAAAACCAGGCGTCCTTGACAGGAACCGCTGGCACACCAGGATGCTAACAATGGGCCCGTCATTAACGGGCCCGTTGTTAGCATCCTCCCCATTCCCATTGAGCCCTACGGGGACTCAAATGGGAATGGGGATGTACTGGGTCCGGGTCCCAGGAAAGGGAATTACCAGGCCCTCCAAAGTCGGAATGGCCCGGTAAAAGCGGCATGGCTACCTCCAAACTCGTAATGAGGCCCATAAATTGAGAGGGAACAGTCACATCCAAATACTTGCTAGAGGCAATAAATAAGAGTAATGTATAGGAGGCCAAGTATCTGAAACCGTTTCCATGCACATGACTTGGGCAAAATCAAATTAGCATTTAGCAGGGAAACATGCAATTTGGCCACAATAACTCTGCAATTGATGTGCAGAGTACATTTATACAAAATGGCATACCACGTTGCATTTCTATATGTGTGAGTCATGATATCAAAGTCGATATGAAACACGTGGCTTTGCTAACCTCAACAACATCCTGGACAATCTTCTAAGGTGAAATAGCAAACACTGAATTGCAACAGAATTGTTAATGCAGACATGGAAGAAATGGCAAATGGCATTACCTGGCATTCGAAAATATCATTCGGAAGCATCAGCATCCCAAGCCTTATTTTGTCTGAGAACAAATTCCAAACAGACACCTAGAGAAAAACGAGATAAAATGAGTGACTGCTACTCTGGGAACATTCAATGAAGTCCACACAGAGAAAAGGCAGGTAAAGAAAATGGTAGCACACACAGTATGAATTTAGAAAAAGGTGCTTGTGTTTGAAAACAATTTGAGCCGTATTGCAGAAACTGCATCAGTGCAAGTGAAATTAGCACTATGGCAAACATTGCATACAGCATGTTCTTTAAATGCATTTTTGCAAAGGACCAGTGGTTGCCTTAGTTGTAGTACTATGTCTTGATACAAAAAGCTTCCAAGGAATATGGGCCTGATTTACAGAAGCGTTTTACAATGGTTCAATCCCATTTAAAAACACTGGGCCTCATTACAAGTTTGCTGGTCTGGCAACTACGGTACCGGTAAGCTTGCCGGTACCATAGTTAGCAGACCGGCAAACTACGAGTTCTGCCCGCGGGTGCCTTTCCACCCGCCAGGTCGGACCTGGCGGGCGTGCCACACCCACGAGCAGAGCATGTTTGAGGCACCGGCACCATTCTGAATGGCACCGGTGCATCCGGCCTGCCCATTCCTATTGAGCACTATGTGCTCAATAGGAATGGGGAGTTAAACTTTCCGGCCCCTGGCAATGGGGAAATACTGGGCTGTAATGGCCCTGTATTTCCCAATTGCCAGGGGCCAGAAAAATTTGCAAGTTTGACGGCAGTCTGCCGGTTTTATCGGCAAGGCTACCGCCAAACTTGTAATGAGGCCCACTGTGTTAATGAGGCCCTATGGGGGTCATTACGAGTTTGGAGGTGCAGGTTAAATGTGACACATTAGCGCACTGCCCAACTATGAGTTGGGTGGAAAGTTGCAGGATTCATCTCCAGCTGTGAGCTGGAGGTAAATCCGCCGACTTTCCTGCCAATTTTTGGTGGAATTACAGTTGCAGAATTACTGCTGCAGTAATTCTGTCGAAAATGCCCCATTGAGTCCAATGGAATAAAGAAAATGGGGACTTACACTGCCACCACCACTTGAAATCTGGCAGTAATACTGCCAGACCAAGTGGCGGTAACGGTCATTCTGTTGGGCTGTTTTCCAGCAGATTTACCACCGGATTAAAACCCAATTTGTAATACACCCCCCCATGTCTTTTGCAGCAGTGCAATTTTTTATATAGTGGTAATTACACTTGCACTGGTGCAACGTTTCTGTGACACTGCCCTTGATGTCATTGATCTGCTAAAATCAGGATGCTGTAAAAGTTGGTTCTATGTTCATTCATCGACTGTTGTTTTTTTGATGTTTTTTTTGCCAAATTCTTTCCCCCGGAAAAACCCATTGGAAATTGTATTTTTGATTTTTGGGGGGTCTACTCTATTCTCTACCCCCCCCAACTCTATTCTCGACCCCCCAACCCCTTATGCAGCCTTATCTACCCCATACATTTTCCAATGTTTTTTTCAACAACAAAAAAATCACCAAAACAACCATCGAAAAAACACCAGTCGATGAATGAACGTTGTACCGTAAAAGTTTACCAACTCAAAATCTGATTTGGTTCACATATCATTAATAGGATAAT